>NC_090436.1:147769074-148369074 GCF_031143425.1 Pleurodeles waltl | reverse complement strand
AAAGCAGTCATCGGCGAATCACTGGCGGGGCAAGCTACAAGCAGGCTTCATAGTGGGGCTCAGCGACAGTTGGTTGATGAATAGCTGTGTCCTGCTGCCAACATTGCCAAAACCAGTAAAGCTCAGAGAGATTGAAGTCCGAAGTCTGTGTCGGGGAGCCTTCAATGTCACTCCTGATGAAGCCCTCTACGTTCAGACTTAGAAACTTTTCTGGAAGTCAGATCTCCTTCAATGGGGCAAACCAGCAAGCCTGACAGGCGATTTAAAGTCAATAGTTTCAACAGCAATCTCTGTCAGTTCTCTAGGCAGAAAGTTGGCAAAATGTTTATAAGTCCCACTTCATGCAGTTTGGGAACAGGAGTGGTACACTCTGACACCAGCCAACGAATCAGGACCTGGGGGCACCGCTTGAGGGGTTAGGACTCACTCCAGCAAAGGCCAGCAGGAGGGTGCAGGGCAGGTCCAGTTGGCAATGGCAAGCTGAAGAGGTACATGAAAAGGGCCTCTGGCAGTTTGTTGCGTCTCTGTACCTCCAATAGGAGGTCAGCCAACTGACCCTTAGCGTTACATTGTGGTTCCTGGGTTCAAGGCAAGCTGGTCCAGTCTTCCTTCAGGTTCTTCAGACAGCAGTGCAGTCCTTTTTCTGGTTATTCACAAGTGGAGAGGTGGTCTGAGGAGAGGTCTGTGGAATCCATTTTTATGCCCAAAGCCAGCCTGTGGGTCGAGGGTAAGCCTTTGTTCACACTCTAAACTTGTTCTGGTCAGTTCCTCTCCCCCTCACCGGGTTTGGTGCCATTCTGACTAGAGAGACAAAGGGTAGTCAGGCCTCTTTTTAAGCTGCATCTGCCAGTTAGAAGGTAAGCATCCTCGGAAGCTCAGGAAGGGCCCCAGTACAGGCCAGAGGACTTCCTGTCAAGAGTGGAGTACTCCTCCCTACGTCCCTTTTATCAGGAAGGTATATGCATTTCACCAAAGGGGAAACATCAGGGGTCAGGTGACAGCTGGGCACTGGCAGGAAAGCCTTTTGGTTTTAGAGGTGAAAATGACGGTAAAAGTATGGAGCACTGTTATCCTGTGGGAGAGCCTGCCTTGCCACAGTGAAAAACAACTTTGAAGCTTTTTCACTTCCAGGACATGTAAAACATTTAGGGCCAGATGTAGGAAACGTTTAGCGAGTCGCAAACGGCAAAAATTGCCGTTTGCGACTCACTAAGCGCGTTTCCCAATGCAGAAATGCATATTGCGAGTCGGTACCGACTCGCAATATGCATTTCAGAATCGCAAATAGGAAGGGGTGTTCCCTTCCTATTTGCGAGTCTGAGTGGTATGCAATACCATGGTATGCGTACGCGGTCGCAAATGGTATCGCAGTTACCATCCACTTCAAGTGAATGGTAACCCACTCGCAAATTGGAAGGGGTCCCCATGGGACCCCTTCCACTTTGTGAATGGACCCAAAAATATTTTTTCAGGGCAGGGAGTGGTCCCAGGGACCACTCCCAGCCCTGAAAAAATACCGAAACTAAAGGTTTCGTTTTTTTTTTTAAGTGCAGCTCGTTTTCCTTTAAGGAAAACGGGCTACACTTAAAAAAAAAAAACTGCTTTATTGAAAGCAGTCACGAACATGGAGGTCTGCTGACGACAGCAGGCCTCCATGTTTGCGAGTGCCTATACTCGCTATGGGGCCGCAATTTGCGACCCACCTCATGAATATTCATGAGGTGGGTCATTGCGACCCCATAGCGAGTTGCAGTCGGTGTCTGAGACACCGTACTGCATACCAATTTGCGAGGTGCAAATTGTGAGTCACATGGACTCGCACTTTGCACCTCGCAAATTTTTACGTTGCTACATCTGCCCCTTAATATACATGTCTTACTTTTTAAATACCATGCTCCCTGCCCTAAAAGCTTTAAGGCCTACTTTTGGAGTGACATAAGTATCAAAAAGGAATGGTTGAGGCTTAGAAAAAGCAGTTTAAAACTGCAAACCCAGGCTTCTGTGGCAATGTTTTCACAGTGTTAATTTATTGAGTGGCACAATGAGTGTTGCAACCCATTAGCAGCATTTAATTTATAGACTCTGGTTACAGGTAGTCCTACATACCAGGGACATATAAGTATATAAAATGTGCCAATTAGGTGTATTCCAATTTTACCATGATTAAAAGGGAGAGCACTTTGCCATTGGTTAGCAGGCGTAAAGTGCACAGAGCCTTATGGCCAGCAACAATGTGTTCAGCAAAAGAAGGCAAAAATGTGGGGGAATGCCACAAAAAAGATGATGGCCATTTTCAACACCTAGAAAGAGATATCCATATTTGTTGCTCTTATTTATTGTCATAGGTCAGACGCAATGACAGATTGATCACACACACAACCCAACAAACCATAGAGCTTTGGCAAGACTATATAAGAATTTTGTTTCATAATTTTAGATATTTACAAAATTATAGCTTGTTGAAGTCAGATTTTTGAGGCACGTGGTGGCTGCCTTAACAGTGACAGTGGTGATTTACTGAACTTATACATTGACTTAATCTTTAGGTTAACATATAGCTACATGATTGTGGCCAAAACAGAATTGAAGTAGGCTGATAAACATGACACCTACAAAAGTATTTGCCTGGTTTCAGAATGACGAATAAGAAGGATGGTTCCAATGATGCTGCATTTGTCTTATTAGTTATGACATTATATAAACAATTAAATAGTATAGACAGCAAACCTGCAGATGTTTTTGCACTTATCAAATAAAGTCAATGATAAATCAATTAAAAGTTAGAAAATCCATTGGATCACAATGCCCAGAATAGAAATTCTAAATATAATGGGACTGCCTCATACTTCAGCTGCGTGTCGTCACAAAAGCCCAGCAAACATTTGTTGAAGCCCTTGAGAACCTGTTGAAAGAAGCAAACAGGCTGCAAGC
The DNA here is from genome assembly GCF_031143425.1 of Pleurodeles waltl. NCBI lineage: Eukaryota > Metazoa > Chordata > Amphibia > Caudata > Salamandridae > Pleurodeles > Pleurodeles waltl. The sequence continues at coordinate 148,366,143 of NC_090436.1, read as the reverse complement.
AGTGTGGCAAAACATCCCATCAACAATATTCTGAAGCATGAATGGTTTTAAGATATCTATCCTGCCCCAATTATATTACATTTTTTATTCCTACTCTTAATTTATTTCCAGTTCTGTGTTAGATATAGCTTCCTATGGGCAGACCTATTGTTTCCAATATATATCGTACATTTACAGTAGACTTTGGATCAGCCCCATCTTCAGTGTTGGATGGGTTTGTTGTTCATTTTCGTCAGCCGCACCTGATTTGATGGCTTTTTTCCCTCTTCTTATGTTTGTCTACCGAGGAGCAATTGGGTTTCAATGGTCTAATTGGATGAGTTGCATCCTTTCATTACTTCCTTGAGGGATTCTATTTACTTTTTGTATCAGCACTCCATGGGAGTGCATTTGTTTACTTATGCTCCCTAGAGCCTATTCTTTGTAATTTTCTGTAACTCCACCCTCTTCATCCTTGTCCCATTCTGATCCCCATTACATTTTTTATTTATTAATTAATTTTTTACAATGGCCTGGAAGCTAGAAAGTGCTGCCAGGACACACACTCTTTGTATTAGCCCTTGCAAACTTTTGTGTTTTTTAATTTTTCCTTTCAGTTTGCTTAGCATTCTAATATGGACCTAAACCATGTTTGAGCAATAAATAAAAATGTCTACCATGCGTTTATGACACACAAGTACACTTACATTATGATGCCAATGGATGTGTCATCCTCGTGTAACCTTAATGTAGCAATGGCAATTCAGCAAATAGGTGGTAAATATGTAGGGAAACTGCTATGATATTTCTGTCATTTGCTCAAGAGTCTTCGGTAGCAACAAGCTCAGGGAGAGCAGCTCATTCACTTCTATGATGCAATATAGAAGATAAAAATATTGCAATACTAAATATTGTCAAAACAATCTTGAGGGCACCAACAATGACCGCACATATTTGTAAAGTAAACAAATATTGACTATAAAAATACAGTGGAACCAAATATCATCATGACATAGGTAAGTGTCAAATTGTTAAACATTTAAACGTATAATAAATATCCATATGCTAAACAATATTCATAAGAAATACAACTTCAACTCCAAAGTAATAAAAAGTACATAGTGAATGCTCCACGCACCAACAGTGGACCATTCTCCTGCCAGCACTGCACCTTAACTTGCAACACCAAAGCAACTAACAATGCCGGAGACACTGCATCCACCACAACGATCGAGATGGCCGTGGCACAAATCCAGTGCATTCTACTCAACGTGCGATCGCTCAGCAAACGCTCTACGGAGATCTGGGACATGATCTCATCCCTCACCCGGACATCAGCTTCCTCATGGAGACCTGACTGAACCTCGCCTCTGTGCCTGACATCTCCATCACCACCTGCAAAGGCTACAAGGTAACACACCGGGACCGAACCAACAAACACAGAGATAGAATTGCCATCATCTGCAAAGATGGCCTCGCGGGGCTCAACCCTGATAATGGAGCATCTCTTCTTCCAACTCCACACAGATGGAAAAAGCATTATCAGAGGATCCCTCATCCACAGATCACCCGGACCATGCCCAAGCTTTTGCAATGCCATTCCAGACCTCATTGCCTCCATCGCCATCGATTTCGAACACTACATCTTCCTAATGGATGTCAACTTGCACCTTGACAATCCAGCAACACCAACACAACCAACCTCCTGTAAAGCAACATCAGCCTCAAGCAACTTGTCACCTACGCTAGCCACATTGCAGGACACACGCTCAACCTGATTTTTAACATCCAGTGACAGAGTCACGTACAACCATGTCTCACAGCTCACCAGGGCCAACTACTACAGCATCCACTTCACCAACTCAAGACTAAACAACACTGGCACCTTGCCCTCCAGCTCCACAAACAGAGACTAGAAAAAGATATCAGAAGACCAATGGAACAATGCTCTCAATTCCCACCTCCCAGACTCAACATCCCAACCAGAACAGGCTGCAAAAAACTTCTCCCAGTGGATCACAGAATGTGCCAACACAATCATCCCAGCCAAGACAGCCAAACCTAAAAGACCCGCCAGAAGAGCCAGCTGGTTCACCACAGAACTGAAATCCACGAAATACAACTGCCGGCAACAAGAAAGGAAGTGGTGCACCAGCAAAGGGACAGGCAGTCATACCACCTTCAGGAAAACACTCAATCAGTACCACCGCCTCCTGAAAGAAACAAAGAAGAACGCACTAGCAGACCGCATAGAAGCCAGCAGAAACCGCAGGAAGCAGCTCTTTGCCATCATTGAGGAGTTCTCCAACCCTGCAGCCGCCAAGAACGAAATCATCCCCTCCCAAGAACTGTGCAACACCCTGACTGACTTCTATCACAAGATCTCAGCCATTTATTAAAACTTCAATCCCCAACAGCCCCTCCATCAACATCATAAGCCTTCTCACACCCACAAACACAAACCCCAGACACCTGCTCATCCACTGGGACCCTCTCACAACTCAAGCCACAATTTCCATCATGAACTCCATGCACTCGGGAGCACGAATGGACTCCTGCCCCGACCACATCTTCAACCTCAGGAGCAAGATGATTGGTGACAAGCTCAAATAAGCCCTGAACACCTTCATCACCTCGGCCTCCTTCCCGGCAGAATGGAAAAATACTGAAGTGAGGGTCCTCCTGAAGAAACCATCTGCCGACCCAGCAGAACCGAAGAACTAATGGCCCATCTCCTTGCTCCCCTTTTCCCCTTTCCAGTGAAGGTTCTCAGCCAGCAACTCACCGAACACCTGGAACACAACAACCTCCTGGACCCCACTCAATCCAAATTCTGAGCCAACAACAGCACCCAGACAGCCATGATTGCAGCCGCCAACGATATAAAGACCGTCTTGGACCATGGCAAAATGGCAGCCCTCATCCTCCTCGACCTGTCAGCCACCTCAACACCGTCTCCCATCACATCTTGATCAACAGACTCCACAACATTGTAATCCAGGGAGACTCCCTCAACTGGATCGCCTCATACCTCGCCGGAAGACCCCAGAGAACACGTCTCTCACTGTTAACCTCAGAACCCAAGAAGATCATCTGGGGCGTCCCCCAAGGATCATCACTCAGCCCCCCTCTTCAACACATATATAACCCCCTGGCCAACACCATCAGATCACACTGACTCAACATCATCTCCTATGCTAAAGACACCCAGCTCATCCTCTTGCTGCCAGAAGACACCTCCACCACCAGAACCAACTTCCACAGATGTATAATAAATGTTGCCGACTGGAGAAAGGACAACTATCTCAAGCTCAAAACAGACAAGATAGAAGTCCTCATCTTTAGTAACACTTCACTTCACCATGGAATGCCGCAAGGTGGCCAACGGAGCTTGGTCCATCTCCTGCCCCAACAGATCATGCCCACAACCTCAGCATCATCTTGGACAGCAAGTCCCCCCCCAAAAAAAGCTAAGCACAGCCTCATCTGCCCACTTCCACAATGTATGCATGCCCTGCAAGATTTTCAGTTGGCTCCCAGCCAACACCAGAAGGACCATCACACAGGCCTTTGTCATCTGCAGGCTGGACTACAGGAACACACTCTACGTAGGAGTCACTGCATGCCTCCTGAAGAGTTTACAGACAATACACACCTCAGCGGCAAGACTCATTCATGACCTTCCCAGATGGACCCACATCACAACCCACCTCAAGAAGCTACATTAGTTCCCAATCCAGAAGAGATGCCAGTTCAAGAGGCTGGCCCAGGCCTACAAAGCCCGTCACAATGAGGGACCAACATTCATCAATAAACACATGTCCTTCCACCAGCCGACCAGACGCCTCCCTCTTCCTCCCACACACAGCCCGGATTCACTGGAGAAATAGCAGAGAACGATCCTTCTCACATCTGGCAGCCAAAGCCTGAAATGACCTTCCCCTGCACTTCAGGACCACCCAATCGCTCCGGCAATTCAGGAAAGAACTCAATGCCTGGTTGTTGGAATGAACAGATCACTACAAAGCAGCTAGCAACCAGCTCCTTGAGACCCTCGCAGGCGATATGCCGCACTTTATAAATCCTTTATTGATTGAAAAGCCTTGATTGATAATAAAATCAGGCCATTTTACACCATTCAAACAAAATAAAAAAAACACACATAAACATAACCTTACTACTACAAACAAAAGACCTTTAGAAACAAATATTACATTTTGGAGGAATCAGATCTACTATTCCCTCTTCAAGCATTTGTACAAAAAGAGTTGGACTTTGGAGAAGGCATAGTTACTGTTCCCACTCCATCCTAGGCAGCAGTAGGGAAAGTTTTGAAGTTTGCAGAGATCAGTTTTACTATTCCCAATCTTACATAAAGACAACTAACTATAGATAAAAAATAACATAAAAATGTGTTCAAGAAATATATTAAAAATATGAAATACTTTCTAAATTATATAACTATCAATAATTAAAAACAAGGCTATAAAATCAAAAATTAGGATTATAAATAAAAAATATAATAAATTATTTAACAATTAAAAAATGTAAGGACTATATTTATATATGTTTAGAAAACAGGTCCTATCCTACCACCCTAAAGCCCCAACAATCCACAAAAAATAAAAGTAATAGTGCACAAGGGTTCAGCACATTATAACACTATAAAATTAATCATTTTGTAAGTAAAATATAAAATAATATGCTTACATAACATAAAATCATAGTTAAAGCAAATAACTAATGTATATCAATAATATTCAAATTAATAGGTGAAGAAATTGATAAAAAAAATTACAAATATAAATATTACATACTTGTCTAGTAAAATAACATTGCATAATAATCAAATTAACATGTTGCAATTTATAAATAAACTATAAATAATTATAAAATATGTAATGTTTAATTAAAAAAACACTATCCTACTCCATTACAAACTCAACAATTCCCAAAACATTACTCCAAATAATGCTGGAAAACAATAAATATTAAACAATAAGGTGAAAAGCTAATCAATAAAAATACCAATTAGCTTAAAAATGAAATCATAATACATTATTATAGTGTAATCAATTAATTAAAACAATTAACTGATTTACATAATGAATCATCTAAATAATGAATTAAACTATATAAATACATTATTTAAACACAATTATAGAATATAATTCCAACCCTGCTCCCCTACAAACCCAACAAACCACCAATAAAGAAAAATAATAAAAAAATATGTAAATATATTACCAAAAGGAGAATTCAATGAACTGCATTACAGAATAATTACACATATTTAACATGAAAATAATAATAATATTATGTAAAAAAATTTAAGAAAACACAACATAATGAACAATATATATTATATACATCTATATTTAAAAAAAATGATATTAAACACTTACACTAACAATATTCCTTCCTGTGATAGTCTGTCCCACGACTCTTAACATCACAATATGTTGACACAATATATGTTCCTAACAATCTGTTTGAAAAACAATGGTAAGGTTGTGTACTACTTAATCATTTTAATCCTGTACTGTAGCTGTTGGTTTCAAATTCAGTAACCCATCACTAAAATATTAACCCCTTCCTCGCCATGGGCGTAATGGGTTATGTCCGTGGCTGCGGCGCTCAGGCGCCACAGACGTAACCATTACGTCCTGCGACAGGCCCTCGGGGGAACCGCTGGCGCTCCCCGAGGGCATTCCCCCACCGCCCAGTGACATCTGATGATGTCAGTGTGCCAATGCGCGCTGACCTCATCAGAGGTGAACTCCCATTGCGCTGGAACCGAGGAGAAACTGATTTGTTTCTCCTTTGTACGAGGGCTAGGGGATGCAGAGAGGCATGAAAAGGGAAGGAAAGGTTTTTCCTTCCCTTTTCATGTCTCTCTGTGCATTTCTGCAGCACGATCGCATATCATATCGATCGTGCCGCAGGAAGCCACTAGACACCAGGGATTTTTTTTATTTTTTGGAAAGTTGTCATAAGTGGAGCGGCCCCTTGCGCAAGTGCCGCTCCCCAAGGGGGGCATTTTATTTGAGGCCATTTCTGCCCCCCCTGGGGGCAGATCAGCCTATATTAATTAGGCCAATCTGCCCCCAGGTGGGGCAGAAGCCATTAGGCACCAGGGATTTTTTTTTATTTTATTTGATAAGGGGAGCGACCCCTTAGGTAGGGGTCGCTCCTAGGGGGGCAATTTTTTTATTAGTCCTTTTCTGCCCCGGTGGGCAGAAGCCACTAGACACCAAGGATTTTTTATTTTTTTGAAATATTTATATTGATAAGGGGAGCGACCCCTTAGGAAAGGGTCGCTCACAGGGAGGGCAATTTGCTTAGTAGGACAAGGGCAGATCAGCCTATATTAATTAGGACGATTTGCCCCCGGGGGGGCAGAAGCCACTAGACACCAGGGATTTTTTTATTTATTTATATTGATAAGGGGAGTAAACCCTTAGGCAAGGGTCACCCCCCAGAGGGGGCAAATTGTTTTTAGGCCCTTTCTGGGGCAGATTGGCCTATTTCTATTAGGCCCACCTGCCCTCAGGAGGGGGCAGAAACCACTTAGGCACCAGGGATTGGTGTGTGTGTGTATGTGTGTATTTTGTTTGGGGGGGCAACCCCTTGGACAAGGGTCGCTCCTCATGGGGGCACATTACTGTTGGACATATCTGCCCCCTCTTGGGGCCAGATCAGCCTATTTTTGGAAGGCCCATCTGCCCCCCAGGCGGGCAGAAAGCCCACCAGAGACCAGGGTAGAATTTTTCTTTAAAATAAGAGGGTGGGGGTATGGCCATACCCCCACCCCAAATAAATGGGGCCAAAGTTGTTCTGCCCACCAGTGGGCAGATGGGGGAATTACCCTCAATCCACATCCCGGGGGGCAGAAAGTCTACTAGATGCCAGAGAATAAAAAAACAAATTGTGGGGTTGTGGCTACCAACCAGTATGGGCCTCGTTATGCCCCCACCCCAACTGTAGGGGGTAACAGTCTTTCAGCTCTCCCCCGCACACTAAAACATCTTATCCCACAGCAAGCAAGAGGACATTTGATTATTTTGTGTTTTGGCTTTACATTTGGGCCTTGAGAGCGTGGCTAACTCTCAAAATCGTCACACTTGGAATGGTGAGGGCTGCACGTTTTGGACTTTGGGACGCTGTCAAGTAGAATAATCCACAAGACCTAGACACATCTGAAAACTAAACATCTAGGTGAGTCCAGGGCGGTGTGCTTCACATGCACTCTGCACCATTTTCTTACCCACGATGCCCTGCAAACCTACAACTTTGCAGGAAATCACACATTTTTTCCACATTTTGTGATGGAACTTTCTGGAATCTGCAGGAATCCACAAAATTCATACCACCCAGCATTGTCTCATTTATACCGATATAAATTCTGCCCCAAATGTTTTTTTTCAAACTGTCCTTTTGGACCCGCTTTGGTTCCCCCTCAAAATGTCACAGTCACTTTGCCAACCTACATAAGTGAGGTATCATTTTTACCAGGAGACTGAGGAGAACGTTGGGTGGTAGGAAATACGTCCTGGTGTGGTGATCCCACACAGAAATGTTGGAAAAAATTGATTTTTTTAGCTAAATTTGAGGTTTGTTGAGGATTCTGGGTAAGAAAACACTGGAGGATCCACACAAGTCACACCTCCCTGGACTCCCTCAGGTGTCTAGTTTTCAGAAATGTCTGAGTTTGGTAGGTTTCCCTGTATGGCTGCTGAGCCCAGGACCAAAAACGCAGGCCCCCCGCAAAAACAGGTAGTTTTCTATTTGATAATTTTGATGTGTCCAGATAGTGTTTTGGGGCATTTCCTTTCGCGGGCTCTAGGCCTACCCACACAAGTGAGGTACAATTTTTATCTGGAGACACGAGGGAACACTGGGTGGAAAGAAATGTGGGGCTCCTCTCACATTCCAAACTTTCTGTCACTGAAATGTGAGGAAAAGGTGTTTTTTTGGCCAAATTTTGAGGTTTGCAAAGGATTCTGGGTTAGAGAACCTGGTGAGAGCCCCACAAGTTACCGTATCCTGGATTCCCCTAGGTGTCTAGTTTTCAGAAATGCATAGGTTTAGTAGGTTTCCCTTGGTGCTGGCAGAGCTAGAGGCCAAAATCTACAGCTAGGCACTTTTCAAAAAACACATCAGGTTTCAATGTAAAAATGTGATGTGTCCAAGTTGCGTTTCCTGTCGCAAGCATTAGGCCTACCCACGCAAGTGAGGTACCATTTTTATCAGGAGACTTGGGGAAACACAGAATAGCAAAACAAGTGTTATTGCCTCTTGTCTTTCTCTACGATTTTTTCCTTCCAAATGTAAGATAGTGTGTAAAAAAGATGTCTATTTGAGAAATGCCCTATAATTCATATGCTAGTACGGGCACCCCAGGAATTCAGAGATGTGCAAATAACCACTGCTTCTCAACACCTTATCTTGTGCCCATTTTGGAAATACAAAGGTTTTCTTGATACTTATTTTTCACTCTTTATATTTCAGCAAATGAATGAATAAAAAATCTGACATCGCAGGAAAAAGTTACAGAGTAAAACGTGGACAAAAATTGCTGCTTTTTCACCTCAATTTCAATCAGAATTTTGTCTACTTTTCAGAAATGTTTAGCTTTTAAGGGATCCATCATTGGTTTCACATCCCATTTCTGTCACTAACTGGAAGGAGACTGAAAGCACAAAAATATATGGGATGTGTCACAGTAACATGTCAAAGTTGTGATGAAAAACTGGGTTTTCTGATTCAAGTCTGCCTGTTACTGAAAGCTGGGAAGATGGTGATTCTAGCACTGCAAACCCTTTTGCCATTTTCAGGGGTAAAACACAAGCCTTCTTCTGCAGCCTTTTTTCCGATGTTTTTAAAAAAATGAAGTTTTCGCTGTATTTTGGCTAATTTCTTGGTCTCCTTCAGGGGAACCCACAAAGTCTGGGTACCTCTAGAATTCCTAGGATGTTGGAAAAAAGGAAGCAAATTTGGCGTGTGCAGCTTCTGTGGACAAAAAGTTATGAGGGCCGAAGCGCGAACTGCCCCAAATAGACAAAAAAAAGGCTTGCCTCCTGAGGGGGAAAAGGTCCGGCAGCAAAGGGGTAAATGGTATCCCTAGTTAGGAAAAAAGGGTCTCCTTGGTGCAAACACAAACACTAGATTAAGTATATAGTTCTGTGATATCCAATATACTGGGGCCTCTGGCATGATCAATGGTAACAGGGACCATGAGACATAGTTAAAATGATCATGGAGGTCTTAAAATGCTAAAGTCAATGTTCGGTGTAAAAAATGGGACAGAATAACGGACTGATGTGCAGTGGGTGGCATGCACAGTGGATGACACACATTTTATTTCTCTTTCTCTCTGTATTGATTAGTTACAACTAGACTTTCTGATGAAGGGGGCACCTACACCCATTGCACTATTTGGGACTCATTGGAGATCATGAAGAACCCTGACTTTCAACTAGGATGCAATGGCCCTTCCGGCTGCCATATTGTAAGAATTGTGAGAGATTAGGCAGTGCTTCCAATAGTTCAACAAAAGTGGCTATTGCTAAAATAATAAACGAAGTTGAATAAAATATACCTAGGTTAAAGAGCACAGCGGCAGGTCTGGTGTGCTAAAATAACGTGCATGGAGCTATATATATATATATATAAAATGGCTACACAACAGCTACATGCTCTATTCTTCATTGGTGGGCGGAGAGATCGGTGCATTGCTTTTAGGATAGTATCCATATATTTCAACAGTGAATGCTGGGGAGAGTATCCACTGTTGTGTTTGTTATATATCTGCATAGATTGATCCAGGCCCAGCATCCCTCATAGCATTACTCACAACAGTGTTTTTACCCCAAATATGTGGTGCAGCATGCCAATGGATACCTGGTGGCAATAGCTCCTAAATAGTTTGGTGACAGAGAGCTGGCTTTCTTTCCAGGGGCTGATGATGCAAGGGAAGGGGGAACCAGGGTGAGCTCCTCTCTCTGCACCATATCAAGGAATCCAGACGCTAATTCCTGGGAGTCAGGCTGGTAAAACAGCAGTTTGGTTTCAGTCAAGATGGATATGGCTCAAGTAAAGGTTGCTGCCCCTAACCGTGGTTGTGAACAAATACTGTTAATTCTCTGGTGCACCCGAGGCTCACAAATTCCCATTTATATATATATATATATATATATATATATATATATATATATATATATATATATATATATAAATGCTGATACTGTTTTTCACTTGTTGATAGAGAGTCCAAAGTGGGTAAGTTGGTATTCACATTTCTCGTGTTTTTTCCTTTGCTTCTTTTTCATAAAACCGCTACTTGGTGGATATACTCAGTCACTACAGAGGTGAAAGTGCAAACACGTTAACAAGTAACTGATCCACTAGCACGAGTAGTTTTATATTTGCAGAGGTGGTGGGGACTATAAATGACTCTGTTGACGTGTTTGAGTTGCTTGTTGCCAGTAAATTGTGGAGTTAGAATAGGAAAATAGTGGTAAAAATAGAAGCTAGGCTTCACCGCACTTTCACTCTAGAAACGCGAAAGGTTGGCCCTGAAGCAGTGTATATAGTGCTGCGAGCTTTAGAGGAAGTTCTTTCATCTCATTGAGCCAACCTGCTGTTAAACATGTGTGTGTGCCCGGCAAGCCAAATTTGGTGTGTTATTGATAAGATAGCCTTGTTGGTTCATGCACTTTCTAGACTGATCTCAAATCCCTTTTGAAATTTTGTAGGTCACACTAATGCACGTTATTATGCATTTCAGTTTGTTTCTATTTACCATATGCCAGCAAGTTAGCTCAGTCACTGAGTGCATCTGTTGCAGAGTTTGCATACATGTCAAAGGCTTGGCCCTTCCCCAAAAGTGTACAACGAAAGGCATGGCTTACAATTACAAACAAAAACAAGCATTTGCAAAGCAATAGGTCTCACGTTTGCTCGAGTTAGAGCTGTTAGAGTTGTAAATTCCTAACTGGACTTTTCTTGCCACATAAATTGAAAATGAAAAGTAAAACAGTTGACATAAGCAAATCAATTCAAAGTGCCACAGCTGCCATGAGCATGAGAGTTATTGGCTCCCTACGTGAATGTCTAGAAAGGATCGCGTCTGGGAAGAAAGGCAAACCCAAACCAGAGGAGGGGCCTGTTGGGTTATGCTGTGGAATGTTAGTGATGTAGTGATTGTTAAGCAAAGATTTGGAATTGAAGGGAGATGGAAGATTGTGAGCAGGGACAGTAGCTGACTGGAACTGCCACGGTTGGTAGCATCCTAATTACTGGAAATAAAGCCTTGAGAAGAGATTGGGATCGCGTCTTTTTCAGTGGCGATGAGGATGGGATCTGTGGATGCCATTTGTAAGCCTGGCATATGTGAGACGCTTTCTGTGGTAGGTGGAGTATCACACAGATGGATCCTAACAAAGAGGGGGATCACTCCCGAATGTGAAGGTGAACACGGCGGACGGTGGTTTAAAAGGTCCCAAGCACAAGGACTCAGAGGAAACTGTGGACTTATTTGAAGGGTTCTACATCACTAGAAGGCATGCGGCAAGGGTTCCCTGCTGAAAGAAGTTCTTGAAGACCGGGAGTGATATCATCTATATTGTGTAAAGGGAATTAAACAAAGAACTTTGTGCTGTTGTTCCTGTATGGACATTTGTTCATGGAGGTATTTTTGCTTTTGCCGATCGTATCTGTGTGAGCACGCCTATTTATGTCAATTACTATGGAGTTTCAGGCGATCACCAGTGTGTAGATGCCTGTCTTCATCTAACATCATGGCATGTATCCTGTAAAAAAAAAAAAATTAATTACTGTTGGTTTACCACGCGCTTATTTTTCGTTAAAGTATGCGCGTTTGTCCGGCTCGGTAAATTGCTTGTTGTATACTTTTGAAATAATCGCCACGAGCGTTCTGCGCTGAGGTGCATTCGTGCATGGAAGCTGTCGCGTGAGTGCTGTGCCAGGTGGTTGTTTACCTTCAAACATCACAGTGAGCATCCTGCGCCGAGGGGGGGGCCACCGGTGCACAGAATCTGTGGCAGGCGAAGCACGTGATCATAACAAGTGTGACCGATGTGAAGAAGGACGTCACTGCGGTGCGTTGATTAAACAAGAGCAACCGGCTGTAGAAAAGAAGCTGATACTTGTATAACGAGGAAGACATTGCCAAGTTGAAATGTATCTCTGACCGGTGTGGAGAAGAACGTCATTGTTATGCGTTCCTTAAACAAGGGCAACCAACTGTTGAAAAGGAACTGATACTTGTGAAACGAGGAGGACACTGTCAAGTTGAATTAGAGCAACAAATTGAAGGAAATGAACCAGTAGTCCTACAACGATGTGAATGCTGCCAAATTAACAGCATATTGTGTTTCTTTATTCCTACGTGGAGGTTTAAGACTGTTACATTGGATCTCTGCAGGAGGGACACAGAACTGATTTTAAGAGACACTTAAGTTGTATTACGATTAATTCATTATTACAGTTATTTTAACATTTCAGGACAAATAGTGCATGCTACGCAGTCAATAGCGCCTCCACCCACATTTTTGGCTCTACCTGGTGACCCTAGTATGCTGTGGGAAGATTGGCAAGAGGCTTTCGAAATGTATTTAGAAGCTTTCGGTGGAGCTATTTTTACGGCTAAAAGGAAATTGGCTTTGTTAAAACACAATTTGGGGTTAGAGGGCAGGAAGGTGTTGAAAACTTTGCCATGTAACGAAATTATTGAAAATAGTGAAGGATCTGATGAGGAAGTAGAAGGTGATGATGTGTATATTAGAGCCATGGGAGCATTAGAAAGTCACTTTTGTGAGAAAGTAGGCAAAGTGGTAGAGCGTCACAATTTTTGTCTAGAACACAAGCACAGTGCGAATCTATAGACCATTTTGTAAGTGTGTTAAGAACCTTAGCAAATACATGCAAATTTAGAGATTTGCACAAGGAAATAATTAGGGACCAGTTGATGAACAGCACTAGAAACTTAAAAATTCAGGAAAAACTCTTGAGTCTAAAGGATCCATCCTTACATGAGGCAATAGTTATTGCACGACGTATTGAAGACACATCACAATACATAAAGGAGTCAGGAAAAAACTATGTTGAGAATGTGACAAAGTCAAATGCAATAGAAATGATAGCAAGGTAGAGGGGAAGAAAAAGTGTTACAGATGTGGTAGTGTGAAACATTTGGCATTTTCTGGAAGCTGTCCAGTGACAAATGCTAATTGTTTCAATTGTAACAGAATGGGTCATTTTTCTAAAGTGTGTAACCAAAGGAAGAGTGTAACCCACAAGAAAAGTGTGAATTTTTGCAGAACGATGGTAAAAAGTTGGAAAAAACGTCTTCCGATGAAGATGATGACCGCATACAAATATTGATGCTGAATGATGCCACCATAGAAGAAGACCTAGTTGAAGATAACGTGTTGTTGTTAGGAAGTGATCGATACAGACCTCCGAAGCGTGTTGTGAGTCTGAATAGAGTATCAGTTAGCATGTGGGTGGATTCATGTTCCCCGTAAACGCTCATTGATAGAAATATGTGGTGTAGAATAGGAAAGGTGGATTTATCTGAGTCTAAAGTCTAATTAGTCGGGTACGGAGGTAGCAAAATACCTGTTGCAGGATATTTTCAAGGAACGGTGGGTTTTAAACAAAGGGTGATAAAATGTTGTGGAAAGTGGGAAGTGTTTGTTAGGATGGAACGAGCAAAGGGCATTGGATATTGTGCTGAATCCAAACGCGGAGGATCAGGTTTTGTCTGTGTTACATGATGATCCAAAGGCAAAAAAATGGAAGTCAGGATTTCCGTTGTTGTTCGGGGATGAGTTGGGGTGTCTAAAAAAATGTCAGCATAAGATTGTGTTGAGAGAGAGTGCGGTACCTAAAGTGCATAAAGTGAGAGGGGTACCGTTGATGTTAAGGGATGCATTGAAAGCTGAGTTGGCGAGATTGTTACAATTGGGAGTGATAGAAGAAGTGGAATCTTCAGAATGGTTGAGCCCAGTGTTACTGGCTCGGAAACCTAATGGCAAGATTAGGATGTGTGTTGACTTGAGAGATTTAAATGATAATATATGGATTGACAGACATCCTACACCAAATATAAATGAATTGTTGGCCAGCATTTAAGGTGGGAGGGTGTTGTCTACTCTAGATTTGTCCAACGCATATCATCAAATATTGTTACATTCAGATTCAAAGCATTTCCCCTCGTTCATTACACCCGAGGGAGCATTTAGGTTTTTGCGAATGCCATTTGGTCTAGCATCTGCCTCTGCAGTGCTCCAAAGAGTTATGCAGAGTTTATTGGGCAAGGTTAAGAATGTGAAATGTTTTCAGGATGATGTGTTGGTATGGCCGGAGAAAATGAGATAGAACATGATGAGGTGTTGAGGAAAGTGTGTTCAATTTTGGAAAAGGCAGGTTTGACTGTTGAGATGAAGTTTGAGCACCTGGGTCACATGGTGTCTGGAGAAGGAATAAAACCAAGGGTCGGTCTAATGGAAGCGATTGAAAGGGCACCAAGCCCGAGAGATAAAGATCAACTGAGATCATTCTTGGGTTCGGCCGAATATTACATGAAATTTGTGAGGAATTTTGCGGACATGGCTCAACCTCTGCGTGTGTTGATGAAGAAAAATCTGAAGTTTGAGTGGTCGGAGGGGTGTCAGCAAGCGTTCGTTGAATTAAAGAAGAGCATTATCAATGCTGTGGAATTGAAGCCGTTTATGACAAACGAACACACGATTATATCTACAGATGCTAGTATGTATGGTTTGGGGGCAGTGTTGATGCAAGTGAGGAAGGGAAAGGAGCATGTGATTGCGTTTGCCTCAAGGATGCTGAGAGGGGCAGAAAGCACATATTCTGCGATCGAAAAGGAGGTTCTTGCTTGTTGGTGGGGGGTCCAACATTTCAGAAATTATGTGTGGGGGAGAAGGTTTGATCTACGGACGGACCATAAACCTTTGGTGGACACCTTTATGACAAAAGGTGCCAGCTGTGCGTCGCCTAAAATAGCGAAGTGGTTGTACAGGCTACAGGGGTATGATTTTGTTATTATATATGTCCAGGGTGTAGCAAATGTGAATGCTGACTGTTTGTCTAGACTACAGATTGAGGGGGTGGAAAGTGAAAAAGATGAAGATTGGGTTGTGGTGGACATACAAACCATTGAAATAAAGGCAATAGGGGAGGAGATATAGAAAACAGCGGTGAAGGAGGATGTGGTGTTGCAAACATTAAAAATGAATTTGGACAAACATTGGTGGGATTTGAGAGATGTTGCAGCGGTATTATCCAATGTTAAGAGCGTGTGGTCGGAAATATCTGAACAAGATGATGTATTGAGAAGAGGCAACAAAGTGGTTGTACCGTGCAAGTTGAGGGATAAGGTACTAGAAGTTTTGCATGAAGGGCATGGTGGAACGGCAGGTATGAAAAGGAAAGCTAGAGAGGATTTTTGGTGGCCAGGCATGGATTGGGATGTTGAGAGGTTTGTTAGAAATTGTTTGAGCTGTGCATGCAGTGACAAAATGCATGCTGGGAAAGGTACTCTTGTGGTCCCCATACCATTTCCATGTGAGCCGTGGCAGAGAGTTGGTATGGATGTGTGTGGTCCTTTTGAGCTGGATGGTAGTGGTAAAACTTATGCCATTGTGATGATGGATTACCATTCAAAGTGGCCTGAGGTCAGTATAGTGTGGTATGTTAGGTGTGGTGTGGTTATTGAGTTTTGTGAAGAGATATGGAGAAGAGAGGGTTATCCTGAAGTGGTGGTGACAGATAATGGTCCACAGTTTACGTCAAGTAAGTTTGAAAATGATTTAGTGAGTTGCAGAGCCAAACATGTCAAAACTGCCATCGCACACCCCAGGGACAACGGATTGTGGAAAGATTTAACAGAGTGTTGGGGAGAATATTCAGTTGTCATTGAAGAATGGGTTGAATTGGAAGAAGGAGATCAAAGATATGTCGTGGAGCTATCGCACCACCACACATTCTCTCACTATGGAAACACCATTTGTGTTGTTGAAGGGTAGGAAACCCTGTACTGAAGCTGTGCCAGGTTGGATGGGCAGGTAGAGAAAAGGTGAATGAAGGGATATTGTTAAGTTGTGTGACAGGAATGCAAGGAAAGTATGAGGGTAGAGGTGTGGATGGAGTGATGGAGCATACATTGGCAGTAGGAGATTGGGTGCAAACTAGGGTTTGGGAAAGAACAAAGAAAGGTTCATCTAAATGGTCTGTGCCTGAGCGAATAACAAAGGTGAGAAGGTATAGTGTAAAGATGGAAAGAGATGGAATGTGGATAGTGTGGGGAAGTGCAATGAGCTGGAATTGAGGAGGTGGAGTAATGAGGGTGCAGGTAAGAGTGAAAGGGATGAGGATGAAACAGTGTTGAAGTAAAAAGAAAAAGGGTTGTGAAGAGACCAGGTTATTTGAGAGATAAACTCTGGGTATCTGGGTGTACCATTGTTACCCATTGTTCATTATTTCAGTTGTCTTGTTATTTTATTTTTTTTGTTTAATTTGGAAGGGGAGATATGTTGGGTTATGCTGTGGAATGTTAGTGATGTAGTGATTGCTAAGCAACAATTTAGAACTGAAGGGAGAAGGAAGATTGTGAGCAGGGACAGTTGCTGACTGGAACTGCCAGGATTGGTAGCATCCTACTTACTGGAAATAAAGCTGTGAGAAGAGATTGGGATCGCGTCTTTTTCAGGGCCATCACACGCTGTAACAGGAGGAAGCGTGATGTAGTGTGATGGCCAACAAAAATGTTCAACCAGTGAAATCGCCTTGGAGGGAACTCAGCACACAAAGGAGGGACATTTCACAAAATGCACCAATAAAACTGAAGCATTTAAGACAAGCACAACAAAGACTGAATAGCAGTAGTGGGTGTGGTTAAACGCCCACAGAGAGAGTACAACAGGCTTGCATGCTCGACCCTAAAAAGTTTGTAAGATATGGTTTGGGAGAAGATTGCATTGTTCGGTACCAATGTTCCCATTTTTCCCTTATGTCGTCCTGAATAAAACTGTCTGTCATCACTGTTCAACACTTTTAAGGCACTTTCTCAGTCTTTCCCATAACAGCTCAATTTACTATCATCTTTAGTTGTACAAACATCACCTCACAGGCAGCGGTTTAAAAATGCGCTCCCGGGCTTTACCTAAACACCTTTCATAATCCATACATTCTAGCAAGTGGGCATGAGTGAGAACAAGCTGAGGTTTAAAGAACCATACAGTCTCCTCAATTTTCCTCCTACAATCTCTGCATTTTTAGCAAAATATGAGGCCACTGCGGACACTGTTCGATTCTGAAAAGTTTCTTAAGCATAACGCATGTTTTCCTCTTGCTTTCCCCCATGTATACGTGCCACAGCTCACCCAAGTGAGGGTGAGAGCGTTAGAACATTTCCAAGACTTTTGGATGACGTATTGCTTCACAGCGTCTTTAGTTAAATGTGAATTAATTGTATTGACAATATGAGAGTACAAGGACACGTGTTTGTTAATTGTGCGACATCTAGGGCATGCTGGCCCTGTGTCATGCTGGTCCTCATGGCCGCGCATGGTGAAGTTCAAAATCTTGCGTAATGCTTGTTTTTGATTTTGAGTCAACCCACTCTTTAAACCTCCAGACTGCATAATAAAAGTTACACAGTCTTCATGTTATATGGATGAACGAGGACACCTAGCGGCAATTTAAAAATGAACACTTTATTGCTGCAGTCAAGGTAGTCATGCGAGTTCATCTTTTGAATATACATTAAAAAAAATCGGTCTGGCCAGTACTGTGTTGTCCTCTATTTCAATATGTACAGAAAGAGAGTGGGGAGAGCTGTAGAGGTCTGATTCCAATTATTGAAGTAACTGAATAAATGTAAAGTTTTTCATATATCATTGAAGTGGTATTCGTTTAGATAGCGCTACTAAACCATAAAGAGTACAGTTGGGGTTTGACTTCAAAACAAAAAGTATCAAGTCAAGTGCTTGCACGTGATTTGGACGTAAATGGAAATTATCATATATGCACTAGCGAGGCACGCCAGAGCTATATACATTTGTGGCTGGCATTAGTATAACCCCAGAATATTTAAATGATATATACATTTTAGTCAGCAGGAACTAACAATATGTAGCGAAATGCAGTACAATAGTAAGGTATGCAAAATATATACAGTTGTTATAAGTAGCAGGCGCAGAAAAGCAGCAGATCGAAGCGTGTAGTTGGAACATGAAGGAGAAAAAAGGGCCCATTTACAAAGCAATTTGAGGTATAAATGTACAACCTCTGCCGAAAATACCTCCATGTATCCCCGCTAAGAATATACGAAAAGATTCCCAGCAGACGTAAACACATTTACTACAGTAAATTTCTACGCCCGGAGTGTGGAGAAATCTACAGCCATAATCCCACTCAAAGAAAGGGAAGTGGCTGTTTCAAGTTGGAGTGTATGTTGTAAATTTGGGTACTCAGCAGTGTTTGAAATGGGCAGGTACTGCCAGGTACAGAATACCTGCACTTCTATAATTTGAAAGTTAGGGTACCTGCACATCTCACCTCTTCTACAATACATTTAACCCTTTCGCTGCTGTGCCTTTTTCTCCACCAGTGCTAAGCCTGTTTTTTTTGGCTAGTTGGGGTAGTTTGCGATTAAGCCTCCATTACTTTTTGTCAATTTAAGGTATCCACACCAAATTTGTATCCTTTTTTTCCAACACCCTCGGAATCCTAAAAGTACCCAGGGTTTGAGGATTCCCTTGAAGAGGACTGAGAACTAGCCTAAATACACCAAAATTTGTTTTTTTGGGGGAAAAATGGGGATAAAGTGCTGCACAAAAAAAGCATCAGTTTTCCCCTGCAAATGGCATCACTGAAGGGTTTGTGGTGCTAAGATCACAATTTCCCCACATTTCAGGAACAGGCAGACTTGAATCAGAAAATCAAATTTTTCAACACAGTTTTGGTATTTTATACATCGACATAGCCAATTTTTCCTATTTTTTGTGCTTTCACCCTCCTTTCAGTTAGTGGTATAAAAGTGTGTGAAACCAATGGTAGATCCCGGAAAGTTATATATTTCGGAAAAGTAGACAAATTCCAAATTTAGCAAGGGGTTATTTGTGTAGGTCCTTCAAGGTGTTTCCTATAGAAAGTAACAGTTCAAATAAACAATACTGAAATAGAGTTGAAAAAACAGCCATTTGTGTCTACATTTTCATCAGTAACTTCTAACTATGGCAGAGAATCCCTTCCAAACCTCAAACGTTGTCTAAAACAACACATTTACCTCATATTTCTGTTATGTAATTGTTAGAAATGGGGTCTTTGGTTGACAGTCAGGTTACCCCCTGTTCAAGCAAGGACCCTCACTCTAGTTAGGATAAAAGAGAATCACCCTCAGCTAACCCCTGCTTACCCCCTTGGTAGCTTGGCAGAGCAGTAGGCTTAACCTCAGAGTGCTGGGTGTAAAGTATTTGTACCAACACACACAGTAACTTAATGAAAACACTACAAAATGACACAACACCAGTTTAGAAAAATAGGAAATATTTATCTAGACAAAACAAGACCAAAACGACAAAAATCCAACATACACAAGTCAAGTTATGATTTTTTAAAGGTTTAAAATAAAAAGAGTCTTTAGGTAGTTGTAACAACACACTAGCGCTGCTAGCGTGTAAATGTACCTGGTTTGCGTCAAAAATAAGCCCGCACGGGCGGTGTGCGTCAAAAGTAACCCTGCACGGCTGTGTGCGTCGAAAACAACTCGGCACGGCGGTGCGTGTTGAAAAAGCCAGCCACACGACGATCCGAAAGTCCCGCGGCGCAGGGTGCGATCTCTCAGCCTCCGTCAGCGATGCTGCGCGTCGTTTCTCCTGCTCCGGGCGTCGGTTTTTTCGGTCGCGTTTCCTGCGGCGTCGTTTCTCAGCTGCGGAACCGGCGTTGCGTCGTTTTCTCAGCCGCGATCGGATTCGCGTCGATCTTTTCTCCGCACGGCGCTCGGTGCGTGTATTTTTATCCTTAGGCTGCCAGCCTCTCCTTTCAGGGTCCCAGGGACTGGAAGGGCACCACAGAGCAGAGTAGGGGTCTCTCCAGAGACTCCAGGTGCTGGCAGGAAGAAGTCTTTGCTATCCCTGAGACTTCAACAACAGGAGGCAAGCTCTACATCAAGCCCTTGGAGATTTCTTCTTCAAGATGGAAGGCACACAAAGTCCAGTCTTTGCCCTCTTACTCTGGCAGAAGCAGCACTGCAGGAAAGCTCCACAAAGCACAGTCACAGGCAGGGCAGCACGTTTTCCTCAGCTATCAGCTCTTCTCCAGGCAGAGGTTCCTCTTGGTTCCAGAAGTGTTTCTAAAGTTTGTAAGTTTGGGTGCCCTTCTTATACCCATTTTAGTCTTTGAAGTCACCTTCCTTCAAAGGGGACTCACACCTTCTTGTGAAATCCTGCCTTGCCCAGGCACGGCCTCAGACACACACCAGGGGGCTGGAGACAGCATTGTCAGAGGCAGGCACAGTCCTTTCAGATGAGAGTGACCACTCCACCCCTCCCTCCTAGCAGAGATGGCTAATCAGGAAATGCAGATCACACCCCAGCTCCCTTTGTGTCACTGTCTGGTGTGAGGTGAAAAACAACCCAACTGTCAAACTGACCCAGACAGGGAATCCACAAACAAGGCAGAGTCACAGAATGGTTTAAGCAAGAAAAGGCTCACTTTCTAAAAGTGGCATTTTCAAACGCACAATCTCAAAATCAACTTTACTAAAAGATGTATTTTTAAATTGTGAGTTCAGGGATCCCAAACTCCACCTGTCCATCTACTCTCTAGGGGAATCTACACTTTAATCATATTTAAAGGTAGCCCCCATATTATCCTATGAGAGAGAGACAGACCTTGCAACAGTGAAAACGAAATTGGCAGTATTTCACTGTCAGGACATATAAACCACATTACTATATGTCCTACCTTATCCATACACTGCACCCTGCCCTTGGGGCTACCTAGGGCATACCTTAGGGGTGCCTTACATGTAAGGAAAGGGAAGGTTTAGGCCTGGCAAGTGGGTACACTTGCCAAGTCGAATTTACAGTGTAAAAATACACATACAGACACTGCAGTGGCAGGTCTGAGACATGATTACAGAGCTACTTATGTGGGTGGCACAACCAGTGCTGCAGGCCCACTAGTAGCATTTGATTTACAGGCCCTGGCACCTCTAGTGCCCCTTACTAGGGACTTACTGGTAAATCAAATATGCCAATCATGGATAAACCACTTACATACAATTTAAACAGGAGAGCATATGCACTTTAGCACTGGTTAGCAGTGGTAAAGTGCTCAGAGTTGAAAAGCCAACAGCAACATGTCAGAAAAATATAGGAGGCAGGAGGCAAAAAAGTCTGGGGATGACCCTGCAAAAGCAAAAGTCCAACACGACCCCCTACCAGCCTAAAGCCAGGGGAGAACAATCAATACCTTGATGTACTTCCCTGATTGGGGCGATAGAACAGGGACCCAGGCCCACAACAGCAGGGGCATGCTCCAGTTCTACGCCTTCCTGACTCCAGTTGGATCCCTCTGTCCATACTCTCAGGGCCCACTAAGCTAACCCATGGGGAACCCTTCTCCACATCTACAGACACCATCTGTGCAACGCCTAACTTTACTTTGCTCACAGATGTATTGCAATGGGCAGATAGTACCACCAGGGCCAACACAGTGGTGTTGCCCACTCCACCCCCGGGGTGTGACTCTCGTCCTCCCCCCCCCAGGGGCAACTCTGTCCACCAGGACAGCAAGCCACAGTGGCCCCAGACAACTGTCAGGGATGAGAGCCCGACCTCAGGCCTCTCTAACCACTGTGACTGTGGAGAGTGGGGGGTGGTAGCCCCAGGTGCCTGGCACCCTTTGACCACTCTCTCTTCCACCAGGTCAGGGATGACAACCTGACCCTGGTCCTCCCCTCTGGGGCTCTGTACCCTCCCTGCAGAAGCGGCACCCCCAGAGTCAAAAACTGTCAGGGTGCTTGTAGAAGCAGTCCTGCACAATTCTTCCATCAGTGCAGGGATGTTAACCTGCAACTGATCCTCCAACCTGGGGTCTGTACCTTCAGGTTGGACCAGGGCCAGGGGTGAGGCTTCCCTCCCCCTGCCCTCTCTTCTGGGGTCCTGAACCACCCAACTAGGAGTGGCCCCCCCAGAAGACAACATGGTAGGGGCACTGTTAGCAGTAGCCCCTTCCTCCAGGTCAGGGGAGACACCCTTAACCTGGCCTCCCAATCCAGGGTCTGTACCCACAGACTGGATCACTGCCTGGCAACCCAGGACTTCCTGGGGGGCATACCTACCCCCTACCAGGTCAGAGTTTACCCTCTGAACCTGGTCATCCAACCCAGGGTCACCACCCTGCGGTTGAACCACTGCCTGGCACACCAGGACTTCCTTGGGAGCACACTTACCCCCCATCAGGTCAGAGTTTACCCCCTGAACCTGATCATTCAACCCAGAGTCACCACCCTGCGGTTGAACCATTGCCTGGCACACCAGGACTTCCAGGGGGGCACACTTACCCCCCTCGAGGGACACACTGTCCCGAAGGGCCACACAAGAGTCTGGCTGGCGCAGGTCTCCTGACCTCTGCCCATCTGACAGAGTCTGGATTCCCCCCAACCCAGAAATGGTCTCACCAAGGTCATTCATGGGGGGCTCTGCTCTCAGAGCTGACCCCTGACCCTCCAGGTTCTCCACTGGGGTCCGCAACCCCCTCTCAACCCTCTGTCTGGACTTCTGCACCCCCTCACTAGGAGTGGTACTGCCAGACACAAGAACTGGTGGGACGCTGGCTACAGCCGCCCCCCCAAGTTCTCCTGACACTGTGGGGTCTCCCTCAACAGATGGCCCTATGGTACAGGCTAGGCTCCCCTCCTGGTGTTCCCGCAGGGAACCCTCCAGGACCTGGGACCGGATCTCGGGCACCTTGGGCCTCAACCCATCCCCATTCCCTCTCCTCTGAGACTGGACATGGGGTCCCTCACCCATCCCACTACACTGGGACCTACCTGGGACACTAAAATCCTTCCCTACTTCACCTGGTTGGGAATTACCTAGACCACTCCTCTCAGGAGCACCCCCAAATGCCTCTTCAGACTCTCTGGTACTCACCCAGAAGTCTGCCTCCATGGTAAGCTCCCTGGGGTCAGAGAACTCACACTCCACCTGGTGTTGGCATAGCTCTGGAAAATAAGGACTAGACATATGCTCTCCAGCAATTACATCACTCAGCCCCTCACATGAATTAACCAAAGTACCCTTCACCCAACCATCCAGTGACTCTGCTTTGAAAAAGCACCCCACATCACCCTCCTGAGACTGGTGAGACAGTACCTGACTGTCCCTGACACTCAACCCACACTCTTCTGGGATGTCTTCACACTCCATAACCAGGACTTCTACCTGGGGGGAACCCCTCTCCCTGTCACTCTCAACTAGAGTCAGTAGAGTGTCCCTCCCACCAGTAGGAATATGACTCCCCATGCCAGTTCCCCAATCCACCTCAGAGACCCTGTGCATCACTGGAGCTACCTCATACCCCTGAACCTCCTGGCGTGTGTTAACTCCCTCCTTCAAGTAGGGCACCACCTCTCTGGGCATGTGCACTTCTGCAGCATCACTGGATATACAATTGTTGCTGCCACCATTCCAGCTGGACTCAGCCCTCATGACTTCCAGCTCTTTCAATTTAAGCTCGTAAGCATAAATCATTTTTTTAATCTCTAAGTCCCTCCTCCTTTCTTCCAGGACTAAGGCTCTCTTCTCCTCAGCCCTCTTAAGCTCTGCCTCTAGCTCTTCCAGACTCCGGATTCGAGCTAGGAGCCTATCATCTCTTTCTGTTCCCTCCTCAGGGCCACTGCCCTCCTCTTTGGAGAAGTCCTCCTCCTCAGAGTAGTTATCCTCCTCAGACTCATTTGGTGGTGTTGCCTGACAACGTTTCAATTCATCCTGAAACAGGGCTGACTCAAGATCCTCCCTTCTGGATTCCTTGTTCACAGCCAGTCCCCTTTCCATGCAGAATGCTTTAAGCTGCCACTTTTTATACATAGATAGGTGCCAGAAATTGACTTCCATTTCTGCAAAGGCTTCACAACCAAAAACCCAAGTCCAAAAATATTAGCAATACTTCCAGGAGGACATCAGAGAACAAAAAGCAGAATCACAAGACAAGTAGTATGTGGTCACGTAGTGGTCTGAGATCAAAAACAGTAGTGTACACTCAATTACTGTATGTCAAGTACAAATACAAGTCCAAATCCCGACCGCTGGTCACCAATGTTAGAAATGGGGTCTTTGGTTGACAGTCAGGTTACCCCCTGTTCAAGCAAGGACCCTCACTCTAGTTAGGATAAAAGAGAATCACCCTCAGCTAACCCCTGCTTACCCCCTTGGTAGCTTGGCAGAGCAGTAGGCTTAACCTCAGAGTGCTGGGTGTAAAGTATTTGTACCAACACACACAGTAACTTAATGAAAACACTACAAAATGACACAACACCAGTTTAGAAAAATAGGAAATATTTATCTAGACAAAACAAGACCAAAACGACAAAAATCCAACATACACAAGTCAAGTTATGATTTTTTAAAGGTTTAAAATAAAAAGAGTCTTTAGGTAGTTGTAACAACACACTAGCGCTGCTAGCGTGTAAATGTACCTGGTTTGCGTCAAAAATAAGCCCGCACGGGCGGTGTGCGTCAAAAGTAACCCTGCACGGCTGTGTGCGTCGAAAACAACTCGGCACGGCGGTGCGTGTTGAAAAAGCCAGCCACACGACGATCCGAAAGTCCCGCGGCGCAGGGTGCGATCTCTCAGCCTCCGTCAGCGATGCTGCGCGTCGTTTCTCCTGCTCCGGGCGTCGGTTTTTTCGGTCGCGTTTCCTGCGGCGTCGTTTCTCAGCTGCGGAACCGGCGTTGCGTCGTTTTCTCAGCCGCGATCGGATTCGCGTCGATCTTTTCTCCGCACGGCGCTCGGTGCGTGTATTTTTATCCTTAGGCTGCCAGCCTCTCCTTTCAGGGTCCCAGGGACTGGAAGGGCACCACAGAGCAGAGTAGGGGTCTCTCCAGAGACTCCAGGTGCTGGCAGGAAGAAGTCTTTGCTATCCCTGAGACTTCAACAACAGGAGGCAAGCTCTACATCAAGCCCTTGGAGATTTCTTCTTCAAGATGGAAGGCACACAAAGTCCAGTCTTTGCCCTCTTACTCTGGCAGAAGCAGCACTGCAGGAAAGCTCCACAAAGCACAGTCACAGGCAGGGCAGCACGTTTTCCTCAGCTATCAGCTCTTCTCCAGGCAGAGGTTCCTCTTGGTTCCAGAAGTGTTTCTAAAGTTTGTAAGTTTGGGTGCCCTTCTTATACCCATTTTAGTCTTTGAAGTCACCTTCCTTCAAAGGGGACTCACACCTTCTTGTGAAATCCTGCCTTGCCCAGGCACGGCCTCAGACACACACCAGGGGGCTGGAGACAGCATTGTCAGAGGCAGGCACAGTCCTTTCAGATGAGAGTGACCACTCCACCCCTCCCTCCTAGCAGAGATGGCTAATCAGGAAATGCAGATCACACCCCAGCTCCCTTTGTGTCACTGTCTGGTGTGAGGTGAAAAACAACCCAACTGTCAAACTGACCCAGACAGGGAATCCACAAACAAGGCAGAGTCACAGAATGGTTTAAGCAAGAAAAGGCTCACTTTCTAAAAGTGGCATTTTCAAACGCACAATCTCAAAATCAACTTTACTAAAAGATGTATTTTTAAATTGTGAGTTCAGGGATCCCAAACTCCACCTGTCCATCTACTCTCTAGGGGAATCTACACTTTAATCATATTTAAAGGTAGCCCCCATATTATCCTATGAGAGAGAGACAGACCTTGCAACAGTGAAAACGAAATTGGCAGTATTTCACTGTCAGGACATATAAACCACATTACTATATGTCCTACCTTATCCATACACTGCACCCTGCCCTTGGGGCTACCTAGGGCATACCTTAGGGGTGCCTTACATGTAAGGAAAGGGAAGGTTTAGGCCTGGCAAGTGGGTACACTTGCCAAGTCGAATTTACAGTGTAAAAATACACATACAGACACTGCAGTGGCAGGTCTGAGACATGATTACAGAGCTACTTATGTGGGTGGCACAACCAGTGCTGCAGGCCCACTAGTAGCATTTGATTTACAGGCCCTGGCACCTCTAGTGCCCCTTACTAGGGACTTACTGGTAAATCAAATATGCCAATCATGGATAAACCACTTACATACAATTTAAACAGGAGAGCATATGCACTTTAGCACTGGTTAGCAGTGGTAAAGTGCTCAGAGTTGAAAAGCCAACAGCAACATGTCAGAAAAATATAGGAGGCAGGAGGCAAAAAAGTCTGGGGATGACCCTGCAAAAGCAAAAGTCCAACAGTAATGTTCTGGAATCTGAGGGCAGCCAAAAACTTCTTTCCACCCAGCATTCCCCCATGTCTCCCGATAAACATGGTGTCTCACTTGTGTGGGTAGGCCTAGTGCCTGTGACAGGAAACAGCCCAACATGCAACGTGGACACGTCACATTTTTCCACCCAAAACTGACCCTTTCTTTGCAACATGCCTAGCTGTGGATTTGTGGCCCTAGCTCGGCCGGCACCTAAGGAAAACTAGCAACCCTGTACATTTTTGAAAACTAGACACTGAGGGGAATCCAGGAAGGGGGTCATTGCCTTGCCAGCACCCACCCCTCTTTTATGAAAGAAAATCCCTGATGTCTAGTGGGCTTTCTGTCCCCCCTGGGGCAAGACTGGGGGCAGAAAGACTGTGCCTGTTTTTAGGGGTGGGTGGTGGCATTGCCTTTCCATTTCTAGCAGCCCCCACCCTTTCTTGGATAAAAAAAAGTCCCTGGTCGCTAGTGGGCTTTCTACTCCACCGCTTCCAGGAAGGGCAGATTAGGGGCTATTAACCCCCATTTGCTCCCAGAGGGGCAGAAAGACTGTATTATTTTAAAAAAATTAAGGGGGAGCAAAAGCCCTTGCCCAAGGGGCCCATCCCTGGTGGCCTAGAGGAGCAGATCCCTGCTTGGGGATCGCCCTCCTGAGGTGATCGTCAAGCAGGGTTCCACTAGGGAAATGTACTTTTAGAAAGGGGAGATTCTCCCCTTTCCAATGGTACCCCTTCCTTTGAAATTGGTGCTCCGGGAGGTTGAGAAATGCCCCTGAGCACTGAAGAAACTGAAGCAAATGAGCTGATTAGCTTATTTTAGTTTCATTTTGCCTGTAATTACATCAGCATGCACAGCACACTGGTTGTCATTACAAGGGGTTTGGGGGGGGGGGGGTAGGATATTGCTAGCTGTGGTTGCTGGGGATACTCTTCCCCAGCAACCAAGGCTGGAAATTTCCAAAGGAAATCCCTCTGATGCCGGCACCAGAGGGAATTTCAGTGCCATGTGCATGGACAGCCGGGAGCCATCCGACACACATGAGCACTTCAGCATCGGACAACTCCCCGCCATCTGACTCATAGAAGTGGTTACTAGGAGAGTACTGGTACTTCTCAGAAGCAAACAGGTACCCTAAATAGTGAGTACCCACACGTCTAGATTTCCTATTAAAGCACTGCACAAGCATGTACGTTCATGGAATCTTCAAGCTCAGATCCATCATTCCTTATGGTAGAAATAGTTGTAAAATTACTCCATTCCATCGCTGGAGTTACTCCCTTTTTAGGATGGGAAGACGAATATATCACTGCCACATTTAGGCCCATATTTATACTTTTTTAGCACCGCATTTGCGCTGCTTTTTGATGCAAAAACGGCGCAAACTTACAAAATACAATTGTATAAGGTAAGTTTGCGCCACTTTTGCGTCAAAAAGTGACGCAAATGCTGCGCAAAAAGGTATAAATATGGTCCTTAGTTGGGGTGTAGGAAAGGCCTTTCTTTACAGGATTTTTTTTTTTTCCTGACTAGTAAAACAAAACAAAAAAGTGTGTGTTTGCACTGGGGGCTTTGTACCCCTATGTGGAATTCTACGCTATGCAGAATACCACACAGGGCAATCTGCCCCATGGGAGATGTCACATGGCATTCCCAGAATTATATATCTAAAAGTAGAGTATGTAGGTCCTAAAAGAATCAGAAAAGGAGACAGAACAGGCAGTAGTTCGGGTGGGTCTGGGCAAGCAGATTAGGGAGAACTAATTGCTCAGAAGCAAGAGCCCTCACACACCCAGATGGGTGTCATGCTTCATCGCTGAGCAGCTCCTCAGTGAGTCGGCACTGCAATGCCCAGTGGGGCTCTCAAGGAGCTCTTTGTCGGAGGTCTTTTAAATTAAGACAGGTGCTGTGTGTGTAGATTGGTGTAAGTGTGGCATAAAAAATTAAGAGAGACACTGAAAGTCTTATAACGTGGGACCTTTAGCTATAAATAAAAACAAAGGGTGGTTATGTTGGAGAGAATGATCCAATACAGCTGACAGGGAACACCCGTCAACATGTTTCATGCCATCTAAAGTCCCTGCAGATCTGGGCACTTCATCAGGACCATGTAACCTAATCTACCAATGATTGGTGTTATAGTAGTGGTAAAGTGGTAATTAGCAATAAAGCAATAATACATAATCTCAAAAAAGCACCCTCAAAATGTAGGGTATACTTTACGATGTCTAAAATCTGACCCAAAGAGACCACTCTAAGGGCAAGGTGAACGGTGTCCAGTATACTAGGAAAGTTGCAACCCACCCTTCTCTTCCACCCTGGAGGGGTACCCGCAGCTAGTGTGGTCTCTGTCATCACCTAAGGGGCCACTTACTTACTAAAATTGGGTTGATTTTAGATATCATAAGTTATACCCCACACTTTTAGGGTGACTTTCTGACCTTACCCAGTGGTGGAGAAATGGATTACTGTTGGAAACTGTTTTTTATTTTATCACTTCTTTTGCAGGAGACAGTAGCAGGACTACAGGAACCAAAAGGACGTTTCTCCTGTAAACCACTTACTGGTACAGGACACATCAGCAGCAAATAAATTCAAATACTGAATGGAAGACACTAAAAAAACTTCAGGCAAGCAAAAAAACTAGCAGGTGTAGCTTGCCTCCTTGAATTGCAAGAAAAATGCGGGCTCTTGAGCAAGCTTTTTATCTCTTTTTGCGGCAGCCCATAGCGTGTCTAGCACGACTTCCTGGAGGAGGGGCCTACGTGGAAGGCCAAGGAGAGTTAGACTGTGTCCTCCACATTGGTTAGTCGAATTCAGGGGGTCATGCAGGCTGCCCCTAGTGCCCGAAATTAGGACATGAAGCCACTACAGATGTGTATGGTCTGCAGGTTAGAGATCAGGTCAGGAGGGAGGACCTTAGAGCTGTTAGATCAATATGTAATGTAGTACTACTTTACTTTCTTCAAAATGCAATACACAAACCCCTAGCTGGTGATCTCCACCTCCGCCTCTCTTATCTTTTCTGTATGAAGTACTCCATCCCTGGTGGCAAATTCGTGTTGGCTTTATCAATTCAAGTGGTGTGGAGCACAAATTGGCTTTCCCATTCTAGACCTTGTCATTTTGTAGACACAATTGTTGTGTCTTCAATCTTTTGTGATCTAATGTAATCAGTTTAGAAATTCACATTCCTCTCTCAAGAGAAAAGTGTTGTGTCTCTGACGGCTGTGAAGAATAGAGGGCCTGGGAACATTGTTTGAATCAAGGCAAACAAACCCTTTAATCCTGGTCAGATCCGTGAAGGAAAAGCTTCTTCAATCAAGAGGTAGGCAAAAATCCCTATTCTGTCAATACGCCATCTCTTGGGGAAGCTTCAGCACGAAAAAGTGTTGACAATGAATCTGAACAATTCCATTACCTAGGCCAAGGATCGAGTGGATACAACAAAATTCACCAGAAAACTGATGTGGTTAAAGAGATCTTACATGAAGGATGGCTGCTCTTGAAGTGTATATTGGCACTGTGCCATTAGAAAGAAGGCTTCCAGACAAATTATAACATGAAAACCCCAGTAAGCAAAGAAACCATATAAAGGCATGAAGAAACTTTCGAAACACTATTATGATGTAGACGAACAAAAGGGAACAAAGCAGAATTACTACATTCGCTGGCTCCATTAAAACTTGAAAAAATATTTGGGGCAGGGTACAGTGGAGTAGAAAAATTGGAATATTTCAAATCCAGGAAGGCCCTTCAGACCACATAAAATGGAGCCATAGAACTAACCCCTAGAGAGCGAAGCACTTATATCTAAAGAACAAAAGGTCTTGCCCTGGGAGTGTTAAAAATAATGCTGAAAATTCTTGAGAGGGGTTCATAAATTTTTGGAGCCCAGAAACATAGGGTTTGTTTTAAAAAAATCATGGGAGAAACTACTGCACTCATGCAGCCTCACCGACCACACTTTCTTTTTAACGTTGGCAATTTTCCTGCCATCCTGGGTCCACCACAAGGCTAGAAAAATATGCTAATAAGCCTCTCCTGAGGCATTACGGGGCACTTCAGCTGGAGGAGCAGTACATATTTTATGAGCGGCTCTCCCGCTGTGTGGAAGAGCAGTCTTCCATTTTTCTTTTCTTTTACTTTTTGGAGTTTGTGTCCTACCAGGGACATCCCGGAGATGGCTAGTACCTTCAGGGCAGTTCAGGGAGCCTAGTCCCAGTTGCCTATGGCTGCTCCCCCTCTGGCCAGCCCTTCTTCTTACCGACATGAGAGCCAGCAGCTGTGGCTTCCCTGCCCGCTCCATGTGGGTAGGGTGTTGCTTTCCTACTTTTCATTGGGGCCTGGAGTTGGGATCTCAGGACTCCTTTACTGTTTATGCAGTATTGGAGAGAGGAGTCCAGGGCCAATAGAGAGTCTGAGGTGGGAGAACCATGCACGCCCCCCTCCCTAGAAAATAATTAACCAAATCTGGCACTAACCCGCCCCCCACGGCTCTGCCATACCCCAGAGCAGAGCAAGAATCAAGGCAAGGAGCAGAGCCCCGTACACTCCATTGCTCACAAAGGGATCAAATGTTACCATCCTTATAAAGACCATAAAGCAGGTCCCACTGGAACAATTTAGACAACCCTGGATTCCTTTTACTCCTGAGGGTGAGCTCTAGCCACCAGGAGCAGTTCCAGTGGGTGTCTGGCCTAGAAAGGGCACAGTCTTGCAGGGAGCTAGTTCTACTTGCTCCCTGTGCCAACTTTTCTCATTGTTCTATTGTGCACCTCTCTTCTTACTTGGGTGCACACCTCCTTATACGTCTCCCATTTGGTTCTCAGCATAAGGGGTATAACCTCACTGGCCCTTGGAGAGACCGAATGGTCCTGGGGTCATCTGAGGCAGAAACCTTAGTCCTTTAGGGCATTATAGTTTTTTCCTTCCAGTTGTTCATGGGTGCTGCTACTGCTGACACTCTCTTACTGTCCAGAGTCCAAAAGAAAAAGTACTTTCTCTTCCTTGTGCAAGAATTTTGGGAGTGTGAAAGGTTTAAGACGCTAGGCACTGCTGCCCAATTTGAGGGTGCACATCACCTCTCCAACCCCTCCCAAACCTCCTGCACAGCATGGTGGGACAGTCCAAGATGGGGCCATCCAGAAGTCACTGGTCACAGCTCTTCTGGGAGCCACAGCTCCACCCCTCGCTGACATCCCTACTACGTCCTTTTCCACCAAAACTTCAGCGAGGAACCCCCTCATGTGTTGGCTCCAGTTGTCTGGGCTTCCTCCTGTGTTCCATGGGCCTGGACTGGCGCCAGCACTGGCACAGTGTGACAGCTAATTAACCGATGCAGATTTTTCTTCCACACTCCTTTCCCCTCAGGAGCTGATAGTTACTGGTAGTTACTCCTTTTTGTATGGGGAGTCCTTTGTTTCCTTTGGTAGTGAGAAATATAGTTAAAATGGCCCAGCAAGGTGACAAAAGGGCTGGGATCTGATCCTGAGCTCCAGCTTGATGGGCTACAGCCATCTTATTGTGAGATGATCACCGGCTCTGCTGTTGCTCAGGGTTTGACAGCCACAGTACTGCCAAGTTTCAGGTAGAGTATCCTAAACTACAAGTCAGGCCCATAATGTTTGAATCCTACATCTTCAACATTACATGTCATCTATTTGTTGATCTTCTTTTTATGTTTACAGAAATCACCTAATGGGAGATCAGCAGTTTTAGATCTGACATCCTTGGTGTGGTTTCCACCTATCTTTTTGCCTTCAGACCTCCTGTTTTTGCTGAGTTCATTTTTGCCGGCCTCAGGATTTTGTGCACTTACCACTGCTAACCAGTGCTAAAGTGCTTGTGCTCTTTCCCCAAAACATAGTACCATTTGATTATATATCCAATTGGTACATTAATGTACTTATAAGTCCCTAGTAAAGTGCACTACCTGTGCCCAGAGCCTGTAAGTTAAGACCTACTAGTGGGTCTGCAGCACTGATTGTGCCAATCTCTTAAGTAGCCCTATAAAAGTGTCTAAGGCCTCCTGTTGCAGAGTTTGTGTGTGCAGTTTTAAACTGCTATTTTGACCTGACAATATAAAACCTTTTCCAGGCCCACATCTACCTTTTTAATACATACATGTCACCCCAGGGTAGGAGCTGAACAGCCTCAAGGACAGGGTGCAGTGTATTTAAAGATTTGGACATGTACTTTATATACCCTGGTAGTGAAAAACTCTTACATTGTTTTGTTTTTTTGCTGCTGCAAAGCCTATCTCTTCCATAGAATAACATTGAATGGGCCTTACTACATTTATAAAAGTGTAATTTCCAAATGGGAAACAATAACCCCATTACGTTTGGTGAGTTAAAATCGTAACTTATGGTAAAGCCGGATTTTAAGTTACAATTCTGAAAATGCCACTTTTAGAAAGTTGGTATTTTCTTGCCTTAGACATTTCGAGCCTCCAGCCTGCCTGGGTCACATGACTGGGTGTAGTTGGCAGTTGGGCTTTGTTTATTCCTCGTATACAGCCACACACAGTGGGAGCTTAGGTGTGGCTTAATGGGACATTACTGATGGTATGTGAGGGAGGAGCTGGACCCAGCCTCCCTTACACCTGAATAAGCTGTGTCCTCTCTCCACACAAAGGGGTGCATATCCCCTGTAGTTAGTCTGGACCCAGGGCAGGGAAGGCAGGGCATCTGTGCACTTCAGAGACAGGCCTTTAGGTGTTTCTCCCCACTTCAAAGGCACAAATAGGAATAAAAGAAGAACCTCAGAAACCTCCACTTCAGAACATGCCTTGAACTGTAGATACTCTTCCAGGAATATAGATTGCTATGGTGCTGAAAGGACTGCCACTCTGCTGGACTGCTATTTTGAAGGAGCTGCTGCCTTGATGTGCTGATCTGTTGACTGCTGCCTTCTTGCTCGGGGACGAAGAACTGGACCTGCACCTCTATCTTCAACACAGGACACCAGAGTGACTCAAAGGACTAGCCTGCTAGCATCCTGATCTGAGCCTCAGGGACATAACAGGCTCCCCAAAGCTCTTGGACCCGTCTTTAACCATTCCTGACCCCCAAGAGGCACTTCTTAGGTCCTGGTTGCTAGAAACTGGGTTACTGGTTGGGTGGGGTATGAGCTCTGGTCAAGCAGCAACCGCAATCCAAGTCAGTGTAAGGTACAGGCAAAACCGTAATTAACCTTTGCTCACCATCTGGTAGCTTGGCACAGAGCAGTCAAGCTTAACTTAGAAGCAGTGTGTAAAGTCTTTGTGCAACACTTCA
Source organism: Pleurodeles waltl (assembly GCF_031143425.1). Lineage (NCBI taxonomy): Eukaryota > Metazoa > Chordata > Amphibia > Caudata > Salamandridae > Pleurodeles > Pleurodeles waltl. The sequence continues at coordinate 148,332,374 of NC_090436.1, read as the reverse complement.
AACAGTAAAACAGTGAACACACCACACAAAACATTTCCGCACCAGGTTTAGAACAATAGATCTGATTTAAATAAATAAAACAGGACTACAATGAAAAAAATCCAATAAGTGGAAACAGAGATATTGCATTTCAAAGTTTTAAGTAAAAATAGCACCAAGAAGCACAAAGCACTATTGGGGATATCTGGTCATGCAGGAGAAAGTCAAAAGTTAATGGCAATCGCAATGGAGCGCAGACTGGCGACAGGGACCCAGTTACGCCCGCTGAACCAAAGTGTCTTAAAGCCTAGGTTGCGTAGCATTGCATAGATCCACATCAAAGAGGCATTGCGCAGCCAAGAAGGGAGATGAATTCGTTCTAAGGTGCGGCGAGGTTGCAGTGCAAGATCCTACTGAGGCAATGTCGGGGATGCTTTGGACGGGGCTTGTTATGTGAAGGCCGGTGTCGAGGATGCATTGCCCAGCCCAGGCGATGCATCGGATCCGATGAGTGGTGAAGCTGAGATGCAGAGTTTCTGCGATGTCATCAAGGATGAGGAGCTTGCATAGGGAAAAGCCTTGGGTGGTGGTGGTTCCGAAGGCGATGTGTTGAACCCAAGATGCAGTATGCAGCAGCCTTGCAAATATTTTGTGACGGTTCCTATCCACACCTCAGTGGCAATGTGTCAGTTCTGGTAGGGGATGCACCAATCCGTAGAGGAGATGCATCAAATCTGCTTTAAGAGGTGCCACACAGCAGAGTAAATGCTTCGATTTCGATGGTAAGCACCTTAGGCCCACTTCCAGGGGTCCGGAACTGGGGTAACACCACTTGGCAGGGTAGTCTCACAGATGGCACAGTCCAGGTGGAGAAGCAGGGTGGTTGGTAAGCTTTTATGTCCCTAAGACTTCAGATCCGGAGGCCAGCCAGCTAGCCCATTGAGTCACTGTGTGTTCTGGGTTCAAGTGATGCAGGTTCAGTCCTCTCACCCAGGCAGAGTCCAGCAGAATGGCAGTCCTTCTTCCTGGAAGAGTATCCACAGGTCCAGAAGCGTACTAAAGTGGTGCCTATGAAGTGGGGGGAGACTTTAAAGTGCACAAATGTCTTCCTCTGGTATCCTCATTTCTATGCCATGCAATTTCTCCCTAGTTACATGTCCCTTTCAGCTCAATAATATGACTGTGAGGTAATAGAATGCTGCTTTGTGCAGGTTTTTGAGTGAATGTCAGCTGGAATGCGTGGGCTGAGCAGCAAGGATGCTGTCCCCGGTTGGACTTTTGTGCTACCTTCATAACATCTTCTACCTGTAACCTGCGATATCTAAATTGTGAATAAATCTTATCCTTTTTCACCTATACTACTGTCTACCCTGCATCATTATTTACCACGCCTCCCTTCCTACCATGGCTTTATACTCACTACAGGGGGTATGCAGCCCTTTCTGTGGGGACAGAACACAGCCTCTTCAAGTGTAAGTGAGGCTGGGTCCAGCTCCTCCCTACCATCCTGTCAGGATGGCTATCAACTCACAACTAAGCTCCTATTGTGTGTGGTTGTCTAGGAAGAATGCACAAAGCCCAGCTGTCACCCACTCCAGACGTATGATCTAAGAAAGGCAGCAGGCAACAAATATTTAAAGAAAGAATATGGTAACTTTCCAAAAGTGGTATTTTCAGAATTACAATTTAAAATCCAACTTCACTATGAGGTAGGATTTTCAATTGTGATTTTAGAGACACCAAACTTGAAAGAATGATCCCTTCCCATTTGGAAATTGTAATAAGGCAACTCCAATGTGGCCTTGCAGTAGTGAAAAATGAATTTAAGAGTTTTACACTACCAGGACATGTAAAACGTAAAAGTACCTGTCCTGCTTTTTAAATACATTGCACCCTGCTCTGTGGGCTGCTCAGGGCCTACCCAAGGAGTGTCGTATATGTATTAAAAAAGAAGGTTTGGGCCTGGCAAAAGAGTTATTTGCCAGGGCGACGTGAAAGTTTAAAACTTAACACACAGGCTCTGCAATAGCAGGCCTGAAAGATGCTTGCAGCGCTACTTTAGTAGGTAGCACAATCAGTGTTGTGGGCCCACTAGTAGCATTTAATTTACAGGCCCTGGGCACACATAGTGCACTTCACTAGGGACTTGTAAGTAAATTAAATATGCTAGGACTCAGAGCACTTTATCACTGCTAACCAGTGCTAAAATGCATGTGCCCACTCCTTTAAACATGCCACTTTTAGCTATTCCACAATTGGCAACAGGGTCAAGACTGATTTGCATATGGCTGGGTCCAAACTGTGGTGGTATGCTAAGCAAAAGAACGATAGATTAAACCCATATCTGTGACTGGGTGTGAGTGTCTGCATTGTTCAGCACTCCGTCCATCATCCTTTTGTGTTGCTAAAGTTTCCCTAAGTGGGAAGGGTATGCCCAGACGTGGGTCCCTTGCTCACTGTGCCCCTGGATTCAATCTAGCATGGCTAATGAAGGGTGACACCCTGAAACTGGTCCTAGGATGCTTGTTTCCGAACCAGGGAGGACCTGGCTTGGCAGTTCAGGCTGGACTGTTCCCATGAGGAACAGGGTCAAGACTGATTTGCATATGGCTGGGTCCAAACTGAGGTGGCATGGTGAGCAAAAGAACAATGCATTAAACCCAGATCTATGACTGGGGGTGAGTGTCTGCATTGTTCAGCACTCCGTCCATCATCCTTTTGTGCTGCTAAAGTTGCCCTAAGTGGGAAGGGTATGCCCAGACATGGGTTCCTTGCTCACTTTGCCACTGGATTCAAGCTAGCCTGGCTGATGAAGGGTGATACCCTGAAACCAGTCCTAGGATGCTTGTTTCCGAACCAAGGAGGACCTGGCTTGGCAGTTCGGGCAGGACTGTTCCCATGAGGAACAGGGTAAAGACTGATTTGCATTTAGCTGGGTCCAAACTGGGGTGGCATGGTGAGCAAAAGAACAATGGAATAAACCCAGATATGTGACTGGGGGTGAGTGTCTCTGTTAGAAATGGGGTCTTTGGTTGACAGTCAGGTTACCCCCTGTCCAAGCAAGAACCCTCACTCTAGTCAGGGTAAAAGAGAATCACCCTCAGCTAACCCCTGCTTACCCCCTTGGTAGCTTGGCAGAGCAGTAGGCTTAACTTCAGAGTGCTAGATGTAAAGTATTTGTACCAACACACACAGCAACTCAATGAAAACAGTACAAAATGACACAACACCAGTTTAGAAAAATAGGAAATATTTATATAAACAAAACAAGACCAAAACGACAAAAATCCACAATACACAGGTCAAGTTATCAATAAAAATGCAAAAATAATCTTTGAGTAGTTTCAAACACACACTAACGCTGTCAGCGTGAAAAAAGTACCTTGGACGTGTCAAAAATAACCCTGCACTGGCGAGTGTGTATCAAAAAGGGCTTGCGATGTGTTGATTCCACTCACCAGCAGGACCGTGCGTCGTTTCTCCTTCCGCCGGGTCGGGGGGCGTCGTTTCTTGTCTCTGCAGGAGAGCGATGCGTCGATCTGGCCAGCACTCTCGGGTCCATGCAGGCCTTGCGTTGTTTTTCCACGCACAGCGGTACTTGAGTCGGAAATCCAGCTGCACGATGATCTGAAAACCCCGCAGCGCGGGTTGTGATCTCCCAGCCTCCATCAGCGATGTTGCGTGTTGTTTCTCCTGCTCCGTGCGTCGATTCTTCGGTCGCGTTTCCTGCGAGTGTCGTTTCCCAGCTGCAAAGCCGTTGGTGGGTCGTTTCGTCAGCCGCAGATCAGAGTTGCGTCAATCTTTTGTGCGTGGATTTCCTTGTCTTTAGGCTTCCAGCTTCTCCTTTCAGGGTCCCAGGAACTGGATGGGCACCACACTGCAGAGTAGGAGTCTCTCCAGAGACTCCAGGTACTGGCAGAGAGAAGTCTTTGCTGTCCCTGAGACTTCAAACAACAGGAGGCGAGCTCTAAATCAAGCCTGGGAGATTTCTTCTCACGATGGAAGGCACACAAAGTTCACTCTTTGCCCTCTTACTCTGGCAGAAGCAGCAACTGCAGGGTAGCTCCACAAAGGACAGTCACAGGCAGGGCAGCTCTTCTTCCTCAGCTCTTCCGCTCTTCTCCAGGCAGAGGTTCCTCTTGTTTCCAGAAGGGTTTTCTAAAGTCTGTAGTTTTGGGTGCCCTTCTTATACCCAATTTCGCTTTGAAGTAGGCCTACTTCAAAGTAAAGTATCTTTTGAATGTGAAATCATGCCTTGCCCAGGGGAGGCCCCAGACACTCACCAGGGGGTCGGAGACTGCATTGTGTGAGGACAGGCAAAGCCCTTTCAGGTGTAAGTGACCGCTCCTCTCCTCCCTCCTAGCACAGATGGCTCATCAGGAAATGCAGACTACACCCCAGCTCCTTTTGTGTCACTGTCTAGTGTGAGGTGCAACCAGTTCAACTGTCAAACTGACCCAGACAGGGAATCCACAAACAGTCAGAATCACAGAAATGGTATAGGCAAGAAAATGCTCACTTTCTAAAAGTGGCATTTTCAAACACACACTCTTAAAATCAACTTTACTTAAAGATGTATTTTTAAATTGTGAGCTCAGAGACCCCAAACTCCACATGTCCATCCACTCTCAAAGGGAATCTACACTTCAATCAGATTTAAAGGTAGCCCTATGTTAACCTATAAGAGGGACAGGCCTTGCAACAGTGAAAAATGAATTCAGCAATATTTCACTGTCAGGACATATAAAACACATTACTATATGTCCTACCTTAACCATACACTGCACCCTACCCTTGGGGCTACCTAGGGCCTACCTTAGGGGTGTCTGACATGTAAGAAAAGGGAAGGTTTAGGCCTGGCAAGTGGGTACACTTGCCAAGTCGAATTTACAGTTAAAACTGCACACACACACACACTGCACTGGCAGGTCTGGTGCATGATTACAGAGCTACTTCTGTGGGTGGCACAACCAGTGCTGCAGGCCCACTAGTACCATTTGATTTACAGGCCCTGGGCACCTCTAGTGCACTGTACTAGGGACTTACCAATAAATCAAATATGCCAATCATGGATAAGCCAATTACATACAATTCACACAGAGAGCATATGCACTTTAGCACTGGTTAGCAGTGGTAAAGTGCTCAGAGTTCAAAAGCCAACAACAACAGGTCAGAAAAAAATAGGAGGAAGGAGGCAAAACGTTTGGGGATGACCCTGTAAAAAGTCCAGGTCCAACAGTATGCATTTAGTCATAATATAAGTGTTCTTCTCCTGAACGAAACACAAAGCCACATTTGTAAGGCAGCTCTTTCGAAACGTTATCTTAAGAGGAGAAGAAAGAATAATATTGAATATAAGATAGCAAATTCACTAGAGAAGAAAAGTAACTTTTCTGGCAACAATCACTTCTGCATTAAATTTCTCAACTCATCTATATTGAGTTTTTCCAATGTGCATACAGAGTTATCTGAGAGAGTAATTGTAATTTATGCTCAATCGGCTTGTAGTGGTCAGTACTTCACTTCAGTCAAGGGTAGAAATAAAAACCTTTCCCGGGTGGGAAAAGAAACAACGCCTGAGATTCTCCAATGTGGGTCAAGACTGATTTCCATACGGCTGGGTCCAAACTGGGCTGGCATGGTGAGCAAAAGAACAATGGATTAAACCCAGATCTGTGACTGGGGGTGAGTGTCTGCATTGTTCAGCACTCCGTCCATCATCCTTTTGTGTTGCTATATTTAATTTACTCCCAGGTAAAGTGCACTATATGTGATGGGGCCTATACATTAAATGCTACTAGTGTGCCTGCAGCACTGATTGTGCCACGCACTTAAGTAGACATTTAAACATGTCTCATGCCTGCCAGTGCAGAGCCTGTGTGTGCAGTTTAAACTGCCATGTTGACTTGGCATTTAAAACCCCTTGCTAAGCCTTAAACTCCCCTTTTCTTACATATAAGTCACACCTAAGGTAGGCCCTAGGCAGCCCATAGGGCAGAGTGTGGTGTCATTAAAAGGTAGGACATGTACGTCTTAGTTTTACATGTCCTGGTAGTGAAAAATGTACAAATTCATGTTTCACTACTGTGAGGCCTACCCCTCCACAGGATAACATCCTGTATTCATTATTACATTTAATAAGCTGTAATTCATGATTGAGAGGAGATAGATCTATCATGTTTAGTACTTATGGAATTGTAATGATGAATCTTCTTTAATGGTAAAGTCAGATTTATTGTTCCTGCTCTTAGCCCTGTGTGCCTGCAGCCTGCCTCTGTTCACTTGTCTGGGGTGAGTGACAGCTGGGCTTTGTTTATTCCCTTTAGACAGTGACACATCATGGGAGCTCAGATGTGGCTTGATGGGTCATGATGGGCCATCATGACAGGATAGGAGGGAGTTGCTGGGTACAGCCTCACAGTTACACCTAAATAGGCTGTGTCCTGTCCACACACAAAGGTCTTAGCGACTCTGTATTGTCACTTCAGCCAGCTTGGAGCCAGGGCATAGGAGGAAGGAAATTCCTTGCACTTCAAAGCCACTGTCTATAAGCTTCTCCCACCTCAAAGAACCAGGATACCAAAGTATAAATACTAGACCTCAGATACCACCACTTCAGGATATTTCTGGACCTGTGTATACTCTGTTAGGAAGAACGATTGCTGTGCTGCCACGAGGAATATTGAACACATTTTTGGAGAGGAAAATATAAGACCACCTTACATCCTCCCTAGTCAAAATACTAAAACACAAATGAGTATGGTAGCTCCAACAGTAGGTAGTCTGACGGTTTCCCTATTTGGGAATACAAGTCCAAGCCCAATTTGGGTCGTCACAGAAATACTGTCAGAACACATGGGAAGACAATTCTTATGGAAGAGGAAGCTTCACACTCAATTTGTGTCATGCTTCATCATCTGCCACCTCTCCTCACCCTGGAAGGACACTGGCACCATGGCGGACTCGACCTCCTGATGGACTCGGATGACGGAGATAAAAATCTACTGGACAATAGCAGGATCCAGATAAACTAAAAATGCCTTATGGTTCACGGGTATATCACCTTTGATAATGGGGACCTCAGTACATCTAAAAACAAATGTGAGATGGTACTTAAGGACAATGGCTCAAACCATCTCTCTAAACCAACATGTTTCTGTCCAAATGTTTACCCCATACAGGTCTGGGGCATTCTTCAGGGCTAAGGATCCTAATGTTACGCAGCCTAAACACCAAAAATACCCGTTATGAAAACCAGGATACCCCGGTGAATCCTACCTGAGTATAGACATATAAATCCATGAAGGTAAATTGAAATAAATGTAAGTTGGAATATATTGGAATTCCCTACATAAACATGCAAAAACAATATAATCTTTATGTGGGCATGCAGTTAACAGCACGCCACTGCATAAAAAGACATGTAATTAGTTATAAAGCGCATGCACATATGACACACATGCACTGAAATCAAATTACACCAATTTCTATTTTTTTTAAAAACTATACTTTTGACAAAACATGACTATCCCGGACCCTAATTTTAGGGCATACCAGATTCCTGGTCTGGGATACTGTGGACAAACACTGTACACAATTAAGCCTGACTGCTCTGCGGTAAGCTACCAGGGGGCTGAGCACAGGTTAACTTATGGTGTGTTTGTGACTTACCCTGGCTAGTATTGTGGTTCCTGCTTGGACAGGGTGCATAATCCTGCCAACTAGAAACCCAATTTCTAACAGACAGAAATAAGGGTTTAAAGTCATATCTGTCCACAAACTGAAGGGAAATGACAAGACAAGAAGAGGAATAGACAGATTGAAGAGTAAGGAATATTAATGCATATTCACAAGGCCACTGCAATTATACAATTTGTCACATAATCCATCATCTGTTGCTTAATCTGCAAATCTTAACAAACAAAAACAGTTTCGAGCTCAAATGGATCATAAATTGCTAAACCCGTAGCAACTTATTCCCACACAGAGGAAGGGCCTTTGTAATGGGTGACTGGTCGTCTTTCAGTTGCTTACTGCTTTATTTGGTTAATAAACTGCAACTCATGAGGTGAAATCTTGCCAAAGTAATGAAGTAATACTATTACAAAATGTGCCACATTAAGCAACATAATTTGGCTTTTCTTCCCTCATAATTTGGTCCTCCCTGCTGCATAATTTGGTCCTCTGCTATTGTGTAATGCCAGCAGCCCTGCACATACTGAACACTGGAGAGAAAACATACAGTCATGCTGGTCCATTCTCCTGTCCTCACAATCGTCCATTCCTATTCACCTCTCTAAACCAAGAAACATATATTTTATACTGCTATCGTGCTCCTTACTAGTTTGTAAGTGTTTTGCATCCCCGTAGTGAGGTCTGCGTTATAGAAATACTGATAATAAGTAAAACATAAATATGTACGGATTTTAAAGAATAGCCTAGGGGTAGGAGACAACAAAGAAAGACAAGAAGGAGGGAGTGCATGTGCTGAGGCGGCTGTATGAGAAATAGGACTGTAGACGGGTGGTGAGCATTCAGATAACGCTCTGCATCCACAGTGACAGAGGTGGCCAAGGATGACTTCCTGACTTGCAGCCCAAGCGTGCAGCCTCGTCTTAGCTACCCAATCAGCTGCACAGCGGGAGCCTATTGAGAATGAATGAATCACATCATCTGTGTAACAGGGGCAGAGGGGTGCCAAGTGGCAATTGCCCATGCACGAAGCGCCCTTCGTAATGCTCTCCGAACAGCAGGTAACCATCAACCCAGCATATTTCCAACAATAACACTTTTACGATCCTGTTGTGTGCCAATGTCTTTTTAGCAGGTCTTTTGCTTGACGTTTGGCAGCTCACGGGGAGTTTCATGCTTTTCCAAACAGAACGCTAGAAAATTCAATTGAACAGGCTACATCAAAAAAGCATCGATGTTCTATCGCAAAACACTAAAAGCCCGAAATTGCTACTTAGTTGAAAGGATTTCTATGGCCGGCATGTTTGTGAACAATTTAATAAATATGCCTGCTTCGCTTAGAATTCTTGATCTAGAGAAATACAATATTTGTTTCCTGTTTTTACAGAATGCCTTTCTGTGTGCTAGTTGGTGTTAACCTTCATGTAAGGCCAATTGAAAACCAAAGTCCCTTATTTATTCTCTGACATGTGGGATGGCGTGGGTCAGACACAGGGGCAGTTCTAGGATTTGTGGGGGCACAGGCAGAAAGGGAATGTGCGAGGCCCCTCTAATATACATACAAGGCGTCACAACCCAGGAAATTACATAACAGGAAGTGCCATCAGCTATAGTCCTATTGCATCTTGAAGCAACTTGTAAGAAACAACTTTCCTGGTGTGTAGAACAGTAAAAGAATAAAACATAAATAATAACCCTAATAAAAAAGGGCATGCATTTTTGATGTTCTGTTAAGTACAAATACATTATATTAGTCACACTGGGTGGAAAAGTTTAGCCCAGATCTGTCTAAAACAGATATGTTTCACCAAACATTAACAAATTGTTTCCAGATTAGTGCATTATTATATGTATTAAGTTTGTAATATTTACATACCACAAACCTAGACAAAAGACAGCTGAAAGTTGTACATAGTAAAAGCCAAAGATACAGGCCCTCGTTATAAGTTTGGTGGGAGGCGCAGGCCGCCTGCCAAACTCATACCACCACCTGGCCGCCATAGCGGCCAGGACACTGCCGGCCCTATTACAAATTCACCGCAGGGCTGCCCACTGGCCCTGCAGTGAATAGGGCCTTAACATTGACGCCAGCTCGTATTCGAGCGGGCAGCAATGTGGCGGTGCAGCGGGTGTGGTAGCTTGGCACAGAGCAGCCAGACTTAACTTAAGAGGCAATGTGTAAAGTATTTGTGCAACACATACAGTAACACAATGAAAACACCACAAAAAGACTCAAGACAGGCTTAGAACAATAGAGAGGATTTAGCTGAGTAAAACAAGACCAAAATGACAAAACTCCAATCAGTAGAAGTCGAGAGATGACTTTTTCAAAATTAAAAATAGTGCTTAGAAGTCACTAGCAGTCAAAAGGCAAGGGACCGGTGGCATTCCAAAAGTTCAGGCCATCTGTGATGGAGGGTAGGCCGGCTACAGACCCCAGATAGAGTCCACTGAAAAAGTACCTTAGATGAAGCAAGCGTCGATGTCAAGGAGCAACTGCGAAGGTGATGCAGTGATATTTTCCTTGTAGTCAGATCACAGCATCGCCGATGAGCCTCGCAGTTGGGTCCTGTGTTGGCATTGAAGTCTGTAGAGATGAATGCCATGTGTCATCATCAAGCCGCGCAGAGTGCCATCTTTGGGCCGCGCAGGCTGTGTTACCACTGTCCAACAGCCTCTGCATTGAAGAGGCAATGCATCAGTTCCAAACAGCGCAGTGGTGAAGGATTTTTCAGAAATCAGCTGCAGAACCCACATCTGAGGCCCAGGACTGGAGGAGGCACCTCAGGCAAGGGTAGGACTCACAGATGGCATAGTCCAGCAGCACAGGTAGAGTTGCAGGCAGTCTTTTATATCCCTGACCCTGCAGAAGAACAGGGGGCAATCCAGCAAGCCCTTGGAGTCACTCTGGGTTCAAGTGAGATGGGTCCAGTCCTTGTCCTCAGCAGGGCAGACAGCAGTGCAGCTAAGCAAAGCAGTGAAGCAGTTACTCAGAAAAGTCAGTCAAGCAGAGTGGCAATCCTTGTAGCACAGCAGTCCTTACTCCAGTAGAGTTCTTCCCAGGCCCAGAAATGTACTGATTTGGTAGGGTCAGAGCCCCAGTACTTATACCCAAATGTGCCTTTGAAGTGGGTGTGACTTCAAAGCATCTCTGTGATGTGCACAGGTCACCTTTTCATCCCAGCCCTGGCTCCAGAATATCTTGTAAACACATTCCTGCCTTTTACCTACACAGCACCCTGCCCCATGTGCTATTTAGGGCCTATGTAATAAAAGGGGAGTTTAAGAGGTTCCAAATGCCAGGTCGAAGTGGCAGTGAAACTGCAGGCTGGCTCTGCAGTGGCAGGCCTGAGACATGTTTAAGGGGTACTGAAGTGGGTGGCGCAATCAGCCCTGCAGGTCCACTAGTAGCATTTAATTTACAGGTCCATTCTACCAGAAGCCCAGACAATCACCTGTGTGGCTGTCTGGGAGGAATATATAAAGGCCAGCTGCCAACTACACCTAGTCATATGACCCAGGAAACAGGAGGCAGGCACCAAATGGATAGTACAAGAAATTGCCAACTTTCTAAAAGTATAGTGATATGCCTTTCTCATTGCACTCCATTGCTAATCACTGCTCCAAACTGAAGCTTGAGATCTTCTACCTGCTGAACAAGTAGGCTCTCTGTACACCAGCCTTAAAATATCAAATTTTGTGTTTTATGCTGTTAACCATATAATCCGTGGTTGCAATGTTCTACAGTCGGCAGTATGCCTTCCAAAATAATAATATTGAACTCCCTGTTGTTTAAAGACGATGTTTCAATACTTTATTCTCAAGATTAATTTTTGCCAAATTACATTACATCACACTTTTAGTCTTAGTTTTCAAATTTAAAAAAAACATTTATGCTTAGTTACACATAAGTGCCATCCTTCATGTGGGAGTCAGTAATGTGATATTATAAGAAGGATTATTTATGACATATTCAACTGTTGCTTGTGAAAGCACCAATGTGGAAAAGAACTCAATCTGTGAAAAAATAATCCACCAATTGTAATCTATAACTCTTGACAAATATTCATGCATGGCAAAGAAACTTTGAATTAGTGTAAAACTTAGCACACTGGACTTTTTTCGTTGATGCATGGTCATCCCCAATCTTTTTGCCTCCTGCCTCCAATGTTTCTGACCTGTTGCTGCTGGCTTTTGAACTCTGAGCACTTTACCACTGCTAACCAGTGCTAAAGTGCATACGCTCTCTGTGTAAATTGTATGTAATTGGTTTATCCATTATTGGCATATTTGATTTACTAGTAAGTCCCTAGTAAAGTGCACTAGAGGTGCCAGGGCCTGTAAATCAAATGCTACTAGTGGGCCTGCAACACTGGTTGTGCCACCCACATAAGTAGCTCTGCAATCATGTCTCAGACCTGCCACTGCATTGTCTGTGTGTGCAGTTTTACCTATAAATTCGACTTGGCAAGTGTACCCACTTGCCAGGCCTAAACCTTCCCTTTTCTTACATGTAAGACACCCCTAAGGTAGGCCCTAGGTAGCCCCAAGGGCAGGGTGCAGTGTATGGTTAAGGTCGGACATATAGTAATGTGTTTTATATGTCCTGACAGTGAAATATCGCTAAATTCATTTTTCAGTGTTGCAAGGCCTGTCCCTCTCATAGGTTAGCATGGGGGCTACCTTTAAATCTGATTAAAGTGTAGATTCCCTTTGGGAGCGGATGGACATGTGGAGCTCGGGGTCTCTGAGCTCACAATTTAAAAATACATCTTTTAGTAAAGTTGATTTTGAGATTGTGTGTTTGAAAATGCCACTTTTAGAAAGTGAGCATTTTCTTGCTTATACCGTTTCTGTGACTCTGCATGTTTGTGGATTCTCTGTCTGGGTCAGTTTGACAGTTGGGCTGGCTGCACCTCACACTAGACAGTGACACAAAGGTAGCTGGGGTGTAGCCTGCATTTCCTGATGAGCCATCTGTGCTAGGAGGGAGGGGGGAGTGGTCACTTACACCTGAAAGGGCTGTGCCTGTCCTCACACAATGCAGTCTCAAACCCCCTGGTGAGTGTCTGGGGCCTGGCCTGGGCAAGGCAGGATTTCACATCCAAAAGAGACTTTACTTTGAAGTAGGCCTACTTCAAAGGAGAAATTGGGTATAAGAAGGGCACCCAAAACCACAGACTTTAGAACACTTTTGGAAACAAGAGGAACCTCTACCTGGGGAAGAGCTGAAGAGCTGAGGAAGAAGAGCTGCCCTGCCTGTGACTGTGCTTTGTGGTGCTATCCCGCAGTTGCTGCTTCTGCCAGAGTAAGAGGGCAAAGACTGGACTTTGTGTGCCTTCCATCTTGTGAAGAAATCTCCAAGGGCTTGATTTAGAGCTTGCCTCCTGTTGTTTGAAGTCGCAGGTACAGCAAACACTTCTCTCTGCCAGCATCTGGAGTCTCTGGAGAGACTCCTGCTCTGACAAGTGGTGCCCTATCCAGTCCCTGGGCCCTTGAAAGGAAAGCTGGTGGAAATCCAAGAAAATAAACTTCAGACGACTTCGGACCGACGCCGCTGCTGAATCCGATGACACCGCCTGCAACCGACGCTGCTGCAGGTTTAGCTGGAACGCGACGACCTTCACAGGCCCGACGCCGCTGCAGCCCCGCTGAAGTCCGCAACTCCGTGGAAGCCGCTGCACCGCATTTTGACCGACGCCGCTCGAAGTGCGCGGATTCAATGTTTCGCACAGACACTGCGATCCCTGACTTTGTGCATCGACTTGTTTGTACTCTTCACCAAATGAACTGTACTTGGGGGTCTACGCGACTCCGTGTCCAGTGCCGCTGGTGTTGGCTTGTTGGGAATGACTCCGTTACGACGCCGTGTTAACACCTCATCGAAGCATTTGGTGTTTCTAAGCGCTATTTTTGAGTTTAATCTTTAAAAATTCATAACTTGACTTGTGTATGTCGGATTTTTGTCGCTTTGGTCTTGTTTTGTTTAGATAAATATGTCCTATTTTTCTAAACTGGTGTTGTGTCATTTTGTAGTGTTTTCATTAAGGTACTGTGTGTGTTGGTACAAATACTTTACATCTAGCACTCTGAAGTTAAGCCTACTGCTCTGCCAAGCTACCAAGGGGGTAAGCAGGGGTTAGCTGAGGGTGATTCTCTTTTACCTTGACTAGAGTGAGGGTCCTTGCTTGAACAGGGGGTAACCTGACTGTCAACCAAGACCCCATTTCTAACACAAAGCAATCTAAGTTACATACATTTTCCTCTTACCCTGTAAACAGAATCATAATCTTGTAAATACTTTTTCGATCGCGGGATCAAATGCAACCACGATGCCACAACAGTGATAATGAAACAAAATGCTGAAGGTTCAAAAACAGCCTCAGGTGTTTGGGGAAGTTGCATGATGAGTACCAAACTGGCGGCCATCTTAGACCAGTACAAAAGAAACGTTAGACATATATAATGCTTCATATTTCACTGACATTTGCACTGTATCCACATAAAGCTGGATACCAAAGCCTACGATTTCACAAATTATTTATATCCAACCATATATTTTGATTCCTTGATCTGGTGTACTAATTGTAACCTTTTAACTCTGTGTGAGCCACCAATGTGGAAAAAGTTCACCTTAATGTCCATGAACATGTTATTGTTAACTAAAATTGACAAAACAATAATTATTCTACATATAATATACATGAAATGTGTTGTATATTCCCTTTCTCCTAATGTAGTCCTAAACCTTTTAATAAACCTAGTGTTTATGTTTCCTCTAAAACACATGTGTTAGACCTGGCATCCTTGCTTGGTTTTCCACTCAAACTATTTGCCTTCAGACCTCCAGTTTTGCTGACTTCGTTTTTGCTGGCCTTATGGTTCTACTCACTTTATCACTGGTAACCAGTGCTCTCTCCTTAAAACATGGTAGAATTGGCTTATATGTGAATGACATATTTGAATTTACATGTAAGCCCTTAGTAAAGTGGCACAACCTGTGCTGAGGGCCTGTAAATTAAATGATACTAGTGGGCCAGCTGCACCGGTTGTGGCACATACTCATTCATGCACTTTAAACATGACTCAGGCCTGCCATTGCATCCCGTGTGTGCAGTTTTAAACTGCCATTTCGCTCTTCCAAAGTAAACCTTTGGCCAGGCCCAAACTTCTCTTTAATACATATAGTCACCCCTAGGGTATGCCCTGGACAGCCAAGGGGGCAGGAAGCAGTGTATTTAAAAAGCTGGACATGTACGTTTTAGTTTTACATGTCCTGGATTAGAAAAACAAATTTGAATTCGTTTTTCACTATGGCAAGGCCTACCTCTCCCATAGGACAACATTGGAGTTACCTCATTACATTTAATAAGCTGTAATGTCGAAATGGGAGCATCCATTCAGTTCTTGTTTGGTGTCTTTGAAATTGTAATGAAAAATACTACCTCATGGTGAAGTCCATTTTCAAATTACAATTTTTAAAATGCCACTTTTCGAATGTTGGTATTTTCCTGCCATAGCTTTTTGTGGTGCCAGCAGCCTGTCTCTGGGTGACTGGGTGCAGTTGATAGTTGGACTTTTACATTCTTCCTAGACTGCCACACACAGTAGGGAGCTTAGGTGTGCAGGATGGGAGGGAGTGAGGAGCTAGGCACAGCCCCACTTACACTTGATTAGGCTGTGACTTCCCCCACACAAAGGATCTCAAAACACCTGTAGTTAGTCTGGAGTCAGGGCCAGAAAGGTAGAGCACCTGTGCACGTCGAAGACCTGTCTCTAGAAGCTTCTCCTCACCTCAAAGGCACAACAGTGCATTAAATATTGGACCTCAGACACCAACTCTTTATTTCTGGACCTGCGGGTATTCTGCCAGGAAAAGGATCTTTTGAACCCAGAGTGACTTCAAGGGCTAGTAGGCTGGCCTCTTGACTTGAAGGCCAGGGACAGAAGTCTCCAACACCTGGACTCTGCTATCTGTGAGCCTGCCTTGTCAAGTGGTCCTAACCCAGTCGTGGACCCTTGCAAGCTTAAGGTGCTCTGCTAGGCTTTGTGGATCCAGCAGAACCAACACAGAGAAGAGCTGATGCATCGCCGCTGCTGCATGGATCGGTTCCCTCTGAAAGACCCGCATCACAGGCAATCACCTCATCGGAACTGCAGCTGCACAATGCATCCTCAGTACAGGCCCTCACATCCCTTGTCGAAAGCAACCTCAGTGATGACTGGACTCCGCATCACAGTTGCTCATACATAATGTATCATCCCGACTGCGCACTGCATCCTCAACAGCGGATTTGCCTCACAAGCCCTCGTCAACGGGATCCTCGATGACGATGCAATACATTGCACTGCAACCTCACCACATCTCAGAACCGATGCATCGCTTTGGCTATATGACTCATCTTCGACACGGACCATCGCAACACCCTGCAAACCAGGATTTACAGTACTTTGTTCAGCAGGCCTAACTGGGTCCCTGTAGCCGTTCCATGCTTCATCACAGTCAGACTGAACTTATGATGTAATCACGGTCTGGCACGACCAGATATCCACAGTTGGCACTTTGTGCTTTTTTGGAGCTATTTGTACTAAAAAAAATAAAACCTGAAAAACCCATTGATTTTCTACGTGTGTAGAAAAATATTATCTTGCCACCTGAAATAACTGTAAAATAATGCAAAGTGAAGTAGTTGATGAAACAATTGTTAACATTAGATTCCTCTGCTTGTAAAAGTAGCCATTCTACTGCCTTAATAGCTTGGTTATGAAGAATAGATGTATACAAAAAGTTCACACATGCATAAAATGACATTCACATTATCTGGAATTTTTAGACTTTTAATTCAATAATTCAGTGGTGTCCTTAATATAAGACGTGGTTTTCGGTATTAGCAGTTGTAAAAATTCATATATGTATTTGCCTATGGGTTCATGAATAGAACCACATCCAGATACAAATGGTCGAAATGGGGGATATTGAGAATTTTCGTTTACTTTTGGCAACATGTACAAGTGTGGTCTACGTGGAAAGGAGGATGTCAGGAATGTTTTGGTATTGTTGTTATATGCCAATGTTATGATGTTTTAGGGAAAGAACACAAGCACCTCAGCACTGGTTAGCAGTGGTAAAATGCCCAGAATCCTAAGACCAGCAAAAACGAAGTCAGCAAAACAGGAGGTCTGAAGACAAACAATAGGGAGAAACCACACCAAGGATGCCAGGTCTAACATAAATACATTGTAAATGAAGCTCCATAGAAATGTGCTTGCGCTGCCTGGAAGCTTTACATTAATAAATTCAAGTATGTGGGGTTTCCCTTCTGAAAATGAGTAAACCTTGGTGAGGAGCGAAAGGGTCTTCCTGCCAGGAGACATTGAAGCTATGTCTGGGAGCAGGAAACTGTGAAAATTAATCACTGGCCATGTATCTTGGAAGGTGCAGTAATCCAGATGCCTTCAAAAAGGACCATCAAGATGTGGAACAGGGGTTAGTGTGAAGAAAGCCTTTGATCAATGGGTCCCTGTTAAATCTGTGTCTCTGCTGTGAGTTGGAGCAAACAATAAGAGGAGGTGCTTCATCTTGTCCATAGAGCACTACCTGTGCAGATTTTCGGAACTGTGGAACCATACTCCAGACATTGTGTACAAAGCATTCTTGGATTGTTTGCAGTCAAGCAAAAAAGGAACAGCTGCAAGGGTGGGTCAGTTGGACCATGAGAAGCCTTTTGAGATTAGATCAGGAGTTGCCACCAACAACAGGCTAGTGGCAATTAAAGAAAATGACACCCCACAATCAGCTCATCCATACAGTAGTGTACCAGGTGAAGACTCATAAAAGTCTATTTCTTTATTTATTTTGATGTCTTCATTTAAGTTACTTAATGTAAATTTTCAAATGTACAATGGATGATGGACCAGCTATGGCAGAGGTCAATAGACACAGGTTGAACAGAGGCAGCTATTCGAACCGTCAATAGCAAGATGATACATATAAATGTACATACTTCAGAGCAAGAGCATTGTGTACAACAGCAAATAATCCTGTTGCCGTCCATAATCGAGACGGGGGTGTGCGATAGGAAACCTATAAAGTACATACAGTGATCTATCTGGAAAACATATTTTGAAACTAAAATGTAAGAAACAGTGCCTTTCCAGCTTATCTGGCCTGAGCTTAGGAGGGAAACACCCTCCTGCTAGAAGCTCCATAACTGTGGATAAATGAAGGTTAAGCTTTATGGAGCAATACCTTCATCAACTGTGAAGCACTATGTCTTGTGCTGGATGGAACCTATGAGCATAAGGGAGGGCACAACACGGTGCAAAAAACATATAGTATTCCTAAACTCTAGCAACGGAGTATGAGGATTGCATCACTTGTAGGAAATGGAAAAATGGGACAGGCAAGACAACCAGTGGGGCTATCAGATACTGTTTTTTACTCTCTAATTATTAATATGCCATGTATGCAGTAAAGGATGTGTAAAAAAGGGGAAATTGGTTGAAAGGAATGGTTGGAAATCATGGGGGGGGGCTGAAACGAAAACAAAAGAGAGGAAAAAGTGGTTAAACTCAGGGCCAAGATGTAGGAAATATGTATGTCTAGCATCCTAGTAGTTTAGCAGTCCACCCTCACTTAGGCCCATATTTATACTTTTTTAGTGCCGCATTTGCGTCATTTCTTTACGCAAATGCGGCGCAAACTTACAAAACACAGTTGTGTTTTGTAGGTTTGCGCCACTTTTGTGTAAAAAAGCAGCGCAAATGCGGCGCTAAAAAAGTATAAATATGGGCCTTAGTTTTAGCCAAAAAGGCAGCCCAGATTTGTAGGCAGAGGTCAAGCTTATCCTCCACCTTCTATATCAGCCTCTCATAGGAAGCAGCTTTGTACATACTGATCTTGGCCATGGTCAAAGCTGTACAGAGAAGACATTTCTCATGGATTGTCAGAGTGGGATAGGCAGCTGTGTCATGTATTATCATCAGATTTCACGGTAAAGGGAGTTGTAAGTCTAGGGTCTCAGTAAGGGTGCACCCTATCCATTGCTGCAGGTCAAGTCAGGATGGGGAGTCATGGAGGACATTTGTAATGTTGCACCCCATTTGGCCAGCACTCCAGCAGTTCAAGTAGTGGAGCATGACTGCTACATGGAGTTTATGCAAGGACCTACCAGTCCTGAATGGTCTTCAATAGACTGAATTTCACTCAGCACTCCTTAACACCTATGTCCAAGTTGGGGAGCAGCTCTTTTCAGTCAGACGCAGTGTAAGGAACATGTAGAGCATCCTGCCATTTCATACGTAACCGTGACATAAGCGGTAGACATACAAGTGGGATATTAAGAGATTGTAGAAGCCAGCCATACCACCTCTGAAGAGGCTCCAATAATGTAAATGTCATTCTATCTGGGGAATCTCTGACGTGCCATGCCTACTCCATAGGCAGTGTTGTAATTTGGTTTATTTCCAATGCTGGGAGACAGTCAGATGAAATTCCTCCTGCAGCGATCCAAAGGATTGAAGATCACCCTGAAACAGGAGCTAGTCCAGTGTACTGATACTTGCTGCCCACTACTATTCCCAGAATATGGGGTGTCTTTCCACACATATGATTGCGCCTGGCTCTGTTTGTAAAAAGACCAAGATATTGCAGCTCTCCACTTCTACCCAGGGATTGAATGTGCTTTCCAGGGGTCAGTTGGCTGGCTCCCATTGCCACAGAGATATAAAAGGCTGAGAAATGGTATCATCCTGTATTGAAAAATCAGCTACCCAGTTTGAAGAAGACCCTATGAGAGCCATGGCTGAGGGTAGACCCTAGGAGCCTTCCCTGAAGCTGTAGAGGAAACCAGGAGTAGATTTATCAGCATCTCCAAGAAAATGGAACTTTGAAATGTATCTGTCTTCTGGAGGAACATGACAAGGCAAAAACGTTCCCAGAGAAAGATGTGTCTCACTAGTTACACTGCTGGAGACAGAGAAGTGACTAAATTAAAAAGGTGGAAAGCAAAGACATGACCCTTAATTGCTGTGAGAAGACTCCCAGCATGTGAGAGCCTTTTGATTTTTGTTTTCCTATGACAAACTTCAGGTTAAACTTGGGTGTCATTCAGCACAGTTTCAGTGCCTTCGATGGAGCCACTGGAACAGTGGCTCTGATGAAGTTACAGAGATCTCTGTTACCCTGGCAGAGATCTCTCAAGATGGTGGACTGCACTCCACCAGAGGAATGGAGTACATCCTTCCACTTACCTGACAGAATAGAGTACACTATGCCATACTGTAACTACGGCCAAAAATCTGAAGGTAAATAATTGAACTGGCATGGCCCTTAAGGCTTACCCAATCACCGCTCCATCACAGTGGGCCTAAAACTATATCTAGGTTCCAGAGACCACAACCATTGGCTTTAAATGGAGTGTGGTGTGTTTCTTGCCACTTTTGAAGTTAAAACTTTGAGAAGTCATACCTCTGGTTCCTTTCAATTTGAGTTTTCTATTTTTAAGTCATGTTGCACATTGCATTTTTATTGATTTTACTAACATGGTTTGAGAATCTTACTAGGTTGTTTACTTTAATTTTGTTTGTGACTGCTTGAACGTATCAATGAAAGCTTGTTAGATTTTCCGTTGCGTGTAGGGATTGAGTAAACCTGGCAAATTTTTGTCCTATTCAGTTGATGGAGTACCCACTTCCAAATCAATAGTTCAAAATCTCACACACTATTTCCTACTCTCTCTCTTTTTAGTCTTCCTCTCCTCTTCTTCCCCTCTCGTTCTCTTGTTGACAGTTTTTTACCCCTGTTTTTCCTCTGTTTTACCCTTGTTCTTATCCCTCTCCTCTATCTCTCATCATTTCCCACTCCTCTGTGTGAAGCTAAGGCCCAATCCATGCATTTTAAATAACTAATAGCAATAACTGTGGACCTGATAAGCACACAAATAAAAGGAGACTAACTTCTTGCTTACAAAAATCCGATCTGTACCATCTTTCCTGTCTGCTCAACAGCCTGTCAATCATGGACTCCCAGATCCTTCTACACTATCAGAATATTCTGTCACTTTCTCCACCTTACTCCTTCCGACACAGCTTCCCCTTTCCTTCTGTAGACCGTACAGCCCATATTTTGCTTATTTTACTATCCAGTATTACATCACCACACACACATTAATCATAGCTATACTCTTCTCACAACAAAGGTCTCACCCATCCACTTTATTACCCCATTCTTTCTCTCTCCTGATTTACTCTCCCATTGATCCACACTCTTTACCTCATTTACACATTTTGTCCACGCACACACTCGCCCTATTCACTCTCACTCCAGCCTGTCCTCAGCCACACTTTCACCCAACTCTATCCCTCAATCCAAATCCACTCTCTCACTCTACTTTGTCTCACTCACTAATTCTAAAATAAAAAGAATATCTAAATTTGACATTTTTATTTTGTAAATTGAGTAGTACCAAGACAGGTGATAGCTTTCCTGATTATTGCCATTGCAGTAAGGGACACATGGACTCTGCAGGCCCACACTCCCCAGAGATTGCTTATTGTAGTATTCTAATGTTGTGTTGGTAATTGTGGAATGTGGGGTAGTGATCGCTCCGACCGAGTCAGTTGGTGTCAGCTGGCTTGGGAGGAGGATCGCGCTTTATTCCTGCCAATAAACTTTGTGGTTTCTACCTGCAAGATAATTTTTTGGTCAATCCTTTACTTCACTTATCCCATAAAGGATATATGCTAAAGTGATCAAATCAAGCCATCATGCCCTCGCATGCAATTATTTCAAGGTCCTCTTTCTATACGCAGATAGAATTGACAGACTCCAGATGGGCTACAATCAGGAAAGCGTAAGTCAACCAAGCATGAGTGCACCTAGTAATATTGAATTAGTATGTCGCTTGTTTGAGTCTGAGATCAAGCCTTCCTTCTTCTGCTTGTTTGTCCATTCCTATTCTGTTTCAGCATAAAATTTGTAGGCAAAGGCCAGTACAGAGGACAACTTCTAACAACATTTGAAATGAAAATATAAGCATTGAGTGCATACTGTGTACCTTTATTGTAAAAGGTATTTTGGTACTCATAAAAAAGGCAGACATGCACTGCATGCAGCTGGATAGTTAAACCTTAGGTGCCCCCTCCCCCCCCCGCAAGATATCCTCACTGGGCCCCTACAGCCCTAACCATTCCACCAGCAGCTGTTTGTTTTGTTTCAGCAATAGAGGTAATGGCAAAGGGAACGCAGATGATTAATTATACTACCCCTGAAACTAAGGGCCACATTTAAAATTGCCTGCTGTGTCGCAGACATTTTCTCCCAAAACATCTCCTACTTTTGATAAGCTAGACCTAAAAGATGGCCTAATCTGAAAAATATTATAACTAATGTCCCCAATGCAGCAGGATAAATTTTAGTCATATTTCTACTCAGGACTGCTTACATGCCTACCCAAGGTAGAAAGGTAGCAAGCCACAATGGCTTTGTAGGGTATTCCCAAATTGAGCAGCCCTTACGCTGGTATTTTCTTTGGTGTCATTTAAGACAAGCGTGAGACAAGATGGGTGAGCATGTTCATTTTGGTTTTCTCCAATAGCGTAAGGCCAGGAGAGGCTCAATGTCCAGTTAATAATGCCATCTACCCGACCTCAAATGCGGACCATGTGGTCAATGGCCACACCTGCTAAAAATAAAGCTGCAGCATAACAGGGTAATTGCCACTGCAGTCTTTTCCCTCTTCATTCTGTGTTGGTTGCTGATGCTAAATGCCCAGAGGAACATTGGTGATACCACTGCTGCCATGTCAACCCCCTCAACAGATCTTACTACATCAACTGAGATGCTGCACCACATAGTGTGTTTGATGACAATGAACTCTCCTATGATTGTTGTTTCTCACTCTACTGATCTAAAAAAGGGGTGACACAGAATTCAGGTGATATCCGTCCCACCAATCCCAAAGCAGATTTGTTCACACGCATGTTGGCGGCTAGGAATATGACACTAAACCACTACTACCTAAACAACTACTACTTAAACAACGACTTCCCAACACCGAAAAAACCTATAAAACGAATTATTTTACAACGAAGTCTAAACAACGAAAAAAAACATTAACTAAATTATTCCTGAACAACGAACACCTATTTAACGACTACGAAAACCACTAAATCACGAATATTCCACTAAACCACTATTATGTAAACAACGACTACCTAAACAACGACTCCCCAAATAACTACTACCTAAACAACGACTACCCAAAAAAAAATTACCTAAATAACGACTCCCCAAATAACGAATACCCAAACAAACTACTACCCAAACAACGAATACTTAAACAACGAATCCTAAAATAACTACTACCCAAACAAACGACTAGCCAAACAACGAATACCCAAACAAATACTACCCAACACCGAAAACGCCTAAGCACCTAATATATTTAAAACGAACTCCAAACAACGGAAAATATTAATAATTAATATCACAACTAAACAATAACGATTAATAAATAAAATATTGAAACCACTACAGTACTACGTAAAAAATAAACGAAATCGAAAATAACAATATATTTCCTACATACAAAAAACAAAACATCACAAAAATCCAAAACATATAAACACCGTTTTAAATCAAAATAAATAATAGTTAAATAATTATAAAACAAACACAACACAAAAAAAAAACCTACATAAAACGATAGTCCTACAACACTTTCTACCTGACCCATGAAGTACTTCCTCTACTAAACAAACGAGAACGAACATAAAAAAAATACAAACTACAAAACAAATACACTCCACAATTATATATATCTAACATCACAAACGAATTCATAATAAAAAAACACATTGAAAACACATTCAATTTAAAAATAAAACAATACTTACAAAAACACATATAAATACCAACGACCTCCATTTTCTACTCATTACTGCACCGAACAACTTACAGAGAAGACGAGCATATCACTACGGAAAAGAATTAAAATATAATTTATCCAACACCGCCATCTACTGAGATAACAAGGTAAAATATCCATAAATAAATATAAATAAATTTACTAACCTTTACCACAGCTAAAATAATATATAATTAATGTACCTTTCGTACTATTTTCTTACAGGCATAAATATCAAGAATCTGACCAAAAAGATAAACACCACACCTTCACCATCAAAGGTAAACCATTACCATTATTCAAAAATAATTTCACTAAACCATAAACAATTGCATTAAAAAAATTGTTAAATAACGAGTACCATAATATAATTAAAATATATATATAAAATATTAAATCTACAAATTAGTTTAAAAAAAATTAATTCACCTAATACATTTAACCAAAAACCAAATATTATTCACCAAATTTCAAACCTACTAAAAAAATTACTTCTAAATCAAAAAAACTAAATAATTAATAAAACAATAGAATAAACTAAATAATACACTCTTTCTTATTTCTTACAGACTCCAAGATCCCAATAAAACACCAGAAGACATAAAAAAGTGAAATAAATCAATAAAAAAAAAAATGACATCTGAAATAAGAAAATAACCTCAAAGTAAGTATAATATTTTCATTATAACATACAACCAGATTTTCTAGTTAAATAAAACTAAACAAACATTCTTATTCAAATACCCCTTAACTTAACACCAAACACATAAATTCAATAAAATTAAAAACACTTCACAAACACAGTACATATATTATATAAAAAAAATAACTATTACAACTCCACCAAACACTTACCTCTAAACAGCTGCTGGACTATAAACATAAATAAATTTCACAACAAAACACCAACTTCCAAAACAACTAGTACCTTAACAACAAGGACAGAACACCAACCTTGTTCTTACTACTAATAATTTTACCACAAATGCCTTAACAACAATATTTCATTGTAAAAGCATTCTTAATAAAAGCATTACTAATAATCACCATTCACCCTACATCCCTCACCCCACCCCCCCAACCACACCCCAAAACCTAAAACCCCCTGACCCCCCACCCCCTCCCCAAAACCAAAAACGCCCCACCCCCCCAAACCCCACCGCAAAACCTAAAACCCCCTAACCCCCACCTCCTCCCCAAAACCAAAAACACCCCACCCCCCAACCCACCCAAAAACCTAAAACCCCCTAACCCCCCTCCCCCTCCCCAAAACCAAAAACACCCCACCCCAAAACCTAAAACCGCCTGACCCCCCACCCCCTCCCCAAAACCAAAAACGCCCCAACCCCCAACCCCACGCCAAAACCAAAAACACCCTGACCCCACACCCACTCCACAAAACCAAAAACACCCCACCCCCCAACCCCACCCCAAAACCTAAAACCCCCTCACCCTCCACCACTTCCCCAAAACCAAAAACGCCCCACCTCCCAACCCCACCCCACCCCAAAACCGAAAACTCCCTACCCCCACCCCTCCCCAAAACCAAAAACGCCCCACCCCCAACCCCACGCCAAAACCTAAAACCCCCTGACCCCACACCCACTCCCCAAAACCAAAAACGCCCCACCCCCCCCAACCCCACGCCAAAACCTAAAACCCCCTCACCCCACACCCACTCCCCAAAACCAAAAACGCCCCACCCCCCTAACCCCACCCCAAAACCTAAAACCCCATCACCCTCCACCACTTCCCCAAAACCAAAAACACCCCACCCACCAACCCCACCCCAAAACCTAAAACCCCTCACCCTCCACCACTTCCCCAAAACCAAAAACGCCCCACCCCCCCCAACCCCATCCCAAAACCTAAAACCCCCTAACCCTCCACCCCCTCCCCAAAACCAAAAACACCCCACCCCCCAAACCCACTGCAAAACCTAAAACCCCTCACCCCAACCCCCTCCCCAAAACCAAAAATGCCCCACCCCCCCAACCCCACCCCAAAACCTAAAACCCCCTCACCCCAACCCCCTCCCCAAAACCAAAAAACGCCCTACCCCCCCAACCCCTCCCCAAAACCTAAAACCCCCTAACCCCCACCCCCTCCCCAAAACATAAAACCCCCCACTAACCTAATTACTTCAATAAATAACACACAATCACCAAATATAAAAGATAACAAACCACCTACACCAAACACTTACAAATAGAACACATTATATATTAATTAACTTACTAAGTAGTAAACTAAATCCACCACAAATTTAATAATAAAAACTGCAAACTTCTTTTAACCTATTTCTTTTATATTATTTACAGATATTTCACAAATGGCATCGCAAGGAGAAGCAAGTTACATAACCTCAAGAACCGGAAACCAGCTACTAAAGTATGAAGGTTATCTTTATTGCAGAGACAAGGTTGTCAACCTCAGGAGCCATTGGAGGTGTGTACAATTCTACTCTTCACATTGTAGAGGCAGAGCTGTAACTCTAGAAAACACAGTTGTTAAGACATCAGATCACAACCACTCTGCCTCTGCAATAGAAATTAGGATAAGAGAAAACATACAAAAAATAAAAAATATTGCACACACCTCCAATGACTCCTGCGGACAAGTTATAAGGGAGGTAGTACAAAATATTCCAGTACAGATTTCTGGTAGCATGCCTTCTGTACCAAACCTTAGGAGAATTTTTCAACGAGAAAGACTGGCAAGTAATCCCCAACATATAACACCACAAACCTATGAAGACATTAACATCCCCCCAGAACTAACATTTACCTTCTCCAAAGAAACTTTCCTCATTCACGACAACGAAAACCCTCAAAAAAGAATTTTAATATTCAGCACAACATCCAACTTACTAATCCTACAAAATAGTGAAATGTGGATGATGGATGGAACCTTTAAATCTACACCCCATCCATTCACTCAAATTTACACCATACATGCCACAAAAAATAACACTACAATCCCCCTAGTGTATGCATTACTACCTGATAAACATTCCTCTACATACAATGAATTTTTATCAACAATCAAAAACAAAACATTAAATAAAACACCTAGAAAAGTAATACTAGATTTCGAATTATGAATGATAAATACAATACTAAAAATATATCCACAAACCCAAATTCAAGGATGCTTTTTCCACTTTTCACAAGCATATTGGCGTAGAATACAAAAATCATCCCTAAGTAGAGAATATTTCTCAGATTGCATACTACAATTTGAATTAAAAAAACTCACAGCATTATGCTTTGTACCACCTACAAAAGTAGATGAGTATTACACCGCAATAACAGAGTCTAACTATTATACACAAAATGAAGACAAATTAGAACCCTTACTAAATTACTTCGAAGAAACCTGGCTTGGACACCTAAACAGATCTGGTCACAGACGAAAGCCAAGATTTCCAATAGAATGGTGGAACTGCTACCAAACCTGTTTAGAAAGTGGTGCAAAGACTAATAATGCCATTGAAGGAGGCACAACGCCTTCAATAAAGTAATAGGTAAACCCCACCCAAACCTGTATCATTTTATGGAAATTTTGAAAAAGGAACAAAGTTTCCAAGAAATGAGACTTGCTCAATCACTGTCAGGTAGCCTGAACCCACGCACAAGTAAAAAAAGCAAAGCAATGACCGAAAGACGTTTGGCAAAAATACAACAATTTGATACAATAACACCATCAGAGTACCTCAACAGTCTAGCATAAATTCTACCTTACTAACAACCACTAACCTACTGAAAAATTACTTGGCAGTTCTAAAAAACACCAAACACCATCAATTAAATTGGCATTTTTCAAAAAAAATTTACACTAAATTTACACAACAAAAATTGTTCTTACCTTTCAAGTTTTCATGTCTTTATCCAAACATGTGATGCTGAATAAATCTTCTTCATTAATATAGAAAGAAGCATCTCATACTTAGAAAAGAAAAAAAAAAACATTATTCATCCAAAAACAAATAAAAAATATTCATATTGCATGTATGATAAAAAAAACAACTCTATATACTATAAAAACAATGAAAGAAATAAAATATAATACTTTACCAAACCAGAAATTCGAGAAATATCTAAAAAACGTAAAATACCAAATATGCTTTTTTTTACCAAAAAAAAGTAAAAAAATTAATCACCTACTAACCAAAGCCACATCATTAATTAAAACATTAACTATCAAGAAAAAGACATGAAAACAATATAAAGGATACTACTAACACAAAATAAAACATTAATCACAAAACCTATTACAATGAAGTTAAAAAATAATTCATAAACCGAACAACTAACTCCCTCAAAAATCCCAAAACTAAATTTATCAAAAAAATATACAATTCTTTCCAACTACTACAAAAGCAGTATAATCATTTCTAAGATAAAACACTGCTAAACAAATTTGTTTACTTTTACGAAACCACTATCGTATTCAAAAATATACGATAACAAATATTTAAACATAAGAAACATAACAAACACCGAAAATCTACTACCTACCTTATAACTACCTCCGACAACTATTTCTGTAATAAAAATACCCTACTGCATACTGTATAAAAAATTATAATCCCACTTCCCTGAACGAGGTCTCCGCTTCCATCCTATCTTGACCGCGACGCTCCACCGACTGAATACAGAAGACGTCAAACAACGTAAACATGGAAGAGCACTAAAAATAGAAAATGGACTATTTCACTCATAGACTGTAATAGGGAAAATAAGAAAATACCATAGAAAATAGATAAAGAAATATAAAAAAATAAATCTATAAATCTGTAAATATCAAACAATTATTTAAAACATTTTTTTTGCATTTTTTAAACTTGATTATGTTCAAAATAAAAAATATAAAAAAAATATATATAATCTACAAATAATTATTTAATTAATTAATTTTTAGAAATAATATTAAGACAAATTAATATATGTATAAAATTATACATCCAAAAAAAATTATTAAAAAATATGAATAATATTAATTACATAAGATCCCAACAAAATAATCAAAATAAAAAATAAAAAACATTTTAACAAATTTTTAAATTCACATAATTTTTTTTTAAATCAAATAAATATTTAAAATAAAAAAATGTAACATTATTATATTCCAAAATCTACTATACCAACTACTATACTATTAAAAAATCAAATATAAATTTTTAAACATAACTATTTTTAAACACTATTATTGTTACACCTTCAATAACAACAACAAAAAAATACAAAACCTAAAAATATAACACAAAAAAATAATTCACCCATAATAAAAAAATATAAACTATCAATACATATCCAAATCATGATCCACCAATAAACCAAATTGCATCCCCCCCAAAAAAAATAACATAAAAAAAAAAAAATCAAACATAGAAAAAAAAAAACTAATCATAAGAACAATACACCAACCATAAACCCTACATCCCCTATATCCCACCCCTAATTCTAAATATACTTTCAATAAAAATAAATAAAAAAATAACCAAATACAATAAATAATACCAGACTACTAATATACTTCCCACCCATAACTCCTAGATCCCATATGTCCCACCCCTAAACCCACAACATAAATTCCAAATTTTAATAAAATACAATAACTTAAATTAATACCCAAGTATTAATACACTTCCCCACCCATAACCCACCCATAACCCCTACATCCCATATATCCCACACCAAAACCCACAACATAAATTGCAAAATTTAATAAAATACAATTACTTAAATTAATACCCAAGTATTAACACACTTCCCCACCCATAACAACCACAACCCATACATTCCAAAAATTAATCCACAATATACCCTTAATAAAAGATTAAAAAATACTTAAAGTCCTAATAAAATACTCAAATATGAATATACTACCACACCCCTATTTCACAAAACAAAATAAAAATACCCAACTATGTAAATTAACACCCAATTACTAATACACTTCACCACCCATAAGCCCTACATCCCATATATCCCGCACCTAAAACCACAACATAAACTACAATATTAAAAAAATACAAGTACTTAAATTAATACCTGAGTATTAATACACTTCCCCACCCATAACCCCAACATCTCATATATCCCACCCCTAAACCCACAACATAAGTTACAACATATAAAAAAACACAAGTACTTAAATTAATACCTGAATATTAATACACTTGCCCACCCATAACCCCTACATCCCACATATCCCACCCCTAAGCCCACAACATAAATTACAACATATAAAAAAACACAAGTACTGAAATTAATACCTCAGCATTAATACACTTCCCCACCCATAACCCCTACATCCCACATATCCCGCCCCTAAACCCACAACATAAATTACAACATATAAAAAACACAAGTACTTAAATTAATACCTGAGTATTAATACACTTCCCCACCCATAACCCCAACATCCCATATATCCCACCCCTAAAACCACAACATAAATTACTACATATAATAAAACACAAGTACATAAATTAATACCTGAGTATGAATACACTTCCCCACCCATAACCCCTACATCCCACATATCCTGCCCCTAAACCCACAACATAAATTACAACATATAAAAAAACACAAGTACTTAAATTAATACCTGAGTATTAATACACTTCCCCACCCATAACCCCTACATCCCATATATCCCACCCCTAAACCCACAACATAAATTACACCATATAAAAAAACACAAGTTTTACAATTAATACCTGAGTATTAATACACTTCCCCACCCATAACCCCTACATTCCACATATCCCGCCCCTAAACCTACAACATAATTTACAACATATAAAAAACACAAGTACTTAAAATAATACCTGAGTATTAATACACTTGCCCACCCATAACCCCTACATCCCACATATCCCGCCCCTAAACCCACAACATAAATTACAACATATAAAAAAACACAAGTACTGAAAGTAATACCTGAGTATTAATACACTTCCCCACCCATAACCCCTACATCCCATATATCCCGCCCCTAAACCAACAACTTAAATTACAACATATAAAAAAACACAAGTACTGAAATTAATACCTGAGTATTAATACACTTCCCCACCCATAACCCCTACATCCCATATATCCCGCCCCTAAACCAACAACATAAATTACAACATATAAAAAAACACAAGTACTGAAATTAATACCTGAGTATTAATACACTTCCCCACCCATAACCCCTACATCCCATATATCCCGACCCTAAACCCACAACATAAATCACAACACATAAAAAATACAAAAGTACTTAAAATAATACCTGAGTATTAATACAATACCCCACCCATAACACCCACAACCCATAGAATCCATTACTTAATCCACACAATATACTTTAAAAAACTAAACATATAATAATTAAACCCTAAACAAATAAAAAGCAAAACACAAAACTCACCTTCAAATTCATCCAAAAATAATTCACTTACCTTAAAATTCGTTGTTCTGGCATTAGTTGTTAAGGTAAAATCGTTGTTAAACCAGTAGTTGTTCAAAACTTCGTTGTTAAAACCCAGTAGTGCTTCAAGATTCGTTGTTAAAGCAAGTAGTAATTCAAACGTAGTTGTTAAGGTTGTTTCCCGGCGGCTAGTTCTTATGGTGACATAAAACAGTAATTTGTTTGTTTTCTAATTTGGATAAAAAAAATTAATTTTATAAAGTGAACTGGAACGATTTTTGTCATTCTTGTAGACCGTTCCTTAAACTTTCTTCTTCTTTCCCTTTCCATGTTTTAATATGAATCATTTGTTTCATTGCTCTTCTCTAAGAAACTATAGGCGTTGGCTGGTAGATAACGAGATGCACTTGCTTCTGGGGGGTGTAGGCATGCATATGCTTTATTGTAACTACAAGCAAATGTTAATTTTCTATTTTCTATAGTTTAATGTACAGCTTAAAGATGGAATAAGAACCCTAAGCAGGAACAGAAAGTAAGACACCCCGAAAATAAAGGAAAACCACACCACACTACAATGTAACCTCAAAATGAATGTTTCATGCTATAATGGCACAGAGCAGCGAGGGGGGATGTAAACACCAGTGCCACAAGCAGAAACTGAAACAAGATTCACTCCAGACTCTCAGCCCTCACAGCTGACCTGCAATAACCATGCAGTCAAGGACTTGATTCTCCTAACCAGCACAACAGATTCCAAATGCACACTAACAGTCCAGAACACAACACATGTGAATTCGCATTAAAAGGAAATTAAATTAATGAAAGTTTTTTTATAAAATCACAAGAAGGATCCAAGAGAATCCCAACCTACACCGAGGAAGACTGTAAAAGACTGGTCTTATTGAAGGGTCAACACGTTAACTAAACGTACTGAGAACCACTTACATTTTCTAAAGTACAGAACACGTAGTACAGATGCATTTCATGCGAACAAATGAGTGACCTGATCTGTCCATTTCTCTGCTTCCCCAGGAAGAACATTTGTTTTGACATCTGCACGGTAATTACAACTTCAATCGACTACTTTTGCGACTATACAAGTTGTGATTGAAATCCCTATAAGGATCCTTTGGTTTACTGAATAGATATATTATTTTATTGATTAGGTATTTCAAACAGTGTGAAATCACAACTCGAATGAGTGGTAGAGGGGAGTAAAAGTACCACTGCTGCACGAGAGATCATGAGGTGAAAGTGGGGGGCTGTTTTATTTACATTTAACACGAGGAAATTCCGACAACTAACCTACAAATTTCTTTTATTACTACTTTTTTAAAAGACAGAGCCAAGGTACTCTCTGTGCCTGCAAGATGATTAATAGATGCAGTAAGACAAATATAGCAAGAAGGAGTAAGTCATGCTCTTCAGTGTGTGTATTTATTGATCAATGGCTGAAGAGGGGCTCTATGGCTTGTCATATTTAATCTGGTTCATCGCTCACAATTTTTAGGACCATGCCCTGTTATTCTGAAATATTGTCTTCAAAGGACATGAATATACATACTAAAGTCTACCTTTCTCCAACTTACAAGAGAAGAAACACCTATTCCTCATATCAGGCTAGTTTTCTTTTTCTTAGAGTTTACTTTTATTAAAATATCAATTATGTGATTCCGTGACTCCAGATACTCCTAAATCATGCATGAACATGGGAGCAGATTTACCATTCTTTCATTCAACACAATGCAACAAGGCAACTTGCTGAGCTGAGTTGCATGAACGCTAGAGAGCAGAAATGCTCTATTTTTTCAATGATCTGGAGAATGTCTTTTCTCTCCCTGAGCACTATGTGCTACGTAGCACCAACACAGGCACCATGGTGCAAGGGTATCTCCATTACAAGCAGGATTCTTTTTATACAGGAAAAACAATAATTTGAGGCATATTTCTCTTTCTATGAATGCAGCACACATGGAAAGAGGAATTACCAAGAATAACTAAAGATATTTCCATATGTTACGTATCTGTTGGAGTGGTGCACCATTTTGGCATAAACCCACGTTTTCAAGTCTTTGTAAATCTTGTTTTCCATCAAAATACATTGGTGGATGCATGGGAACACCCATACTCCACACATGTATCACCTACCCAAAGCAAAGTAACACAAGGCAGGGCTAAGCTAAGCACTGCCTTGCGTTACTTTGTATTTGGTAAACCATGCAAAGCCACGCCAAGTGGCTTAGCAAATGCCAGTTAAGGACTTGTGTTGCCTTGGGATGAATTACATCACTCAAGGACAACACAGGTCCTTAGTAAATGTGCTCCATGGTGTCAAAGAGAGACGTTATGTTGTCTACGTCGAGGCTTATTAAGCAGACCTAAGAATAAAGGGTGTGCAATATCATATTAATGCATAACAGCATCCACATAGAGCGGCTGCCGTGAAGCAGTCTTTTTAAACAAGTATTTTAGCGTATTCGTCCCTTTAAGTTCCTTATCCATGCAATGAGGCATAGATTACATAAATGATTTTAACAGTTCCCATTTCTCATCATTATTCGTTTACTAATGAAATCCAATGGATGCAATGATTACATTGTTAAAAAATATAGCCTCTTTCTCCAAAGTAAAAAAAAAGAATGACAAATGATCCATTAAATTTACTGCTTATGGTAAAAGAGTTTAATCTTAGTTAAAAAATGTAATCTAAAATAAATAATTCAAATAATTCACAAGCTGGAGCAGCAGAGTAATGATGTATTTTGCATTTCAGGAGTTTTAATTTGTAATTACAATTTGGGATAGCATTTAGCATCTCAAAACAATCTTAGCTTGCATTTCATGCACACTGTATGAGCAAAATGAGCTGAGTATTTTTGCAGTTTTACTTCACTCTACATTACATGAATCTTAAATCCTAACAGCTTATCATGGATTCATACATTTAGTCAAATGGAACCTCATAAATTGTTCATGAGATTAAGCCTCCCTCAATGAAAACTCTTTGTTTGAATTGCCTCTTGATGAAGTTTGATATCTGAGTTAGTGAATGACAGCATTAGTAGAGCGCCTATCACATAATGGGGCTTATGGCCCTGGTTCTTTATGGTTCAGATTCTTATTACCCAGGCCAGTACATGAATTGCTCATTGTCTGCATCTGGGGCCATTTTTTAGGTCACACATTTGCTGCCTGTTGTGAAACTTATTGTTAGCTATGAGCCCATTAATTGCTTACTACTGAGTGGCTTTATTGTCACCCTAATTAGCTTGCTCCTTATTCATCAGTTTTCATGAGCTTGCATTTCTCTTCTGGTGTTAATCCCTCCGTAGGCCCATTACCTGTGCACTTTCACCGCTCCCTTTTCAAGCACTACATTTTTCATTTTGGGTAAGCACTCTGCAAGATTGCATGTGTTTTCCAGCTGTCTCCTTTGTGTTCTTTTTCACCTGTGTGTTTCTACCTTCACTCTCCCTCTCTTAGTTGTGTTCTTGCATCCTTCCTGCCCAGCCAAATTCTATGGCTGTTCTTGCATCCGCGTGCATCCTGCCACCCTCCACTGCCCATTTGCTTCCCCATCTCCGTCCACCCACCCACTGTTGTCCATTTACTTCCTGATTCCCAACCACCCTTCTTTGTGCGTGTGCTTCACCAACTCCACCCTCCCACCCTCTGTTGTCTGTGTACTTCACAAAAGCCCTAACCAGGGTGAAACCAGTCCTGAGCTGCTTGTGCTCCGGTTCAGGGAGGACTTGTCCTGACAGTTTGGCTGGACTGTTCACATGAAGAGAAGGGTAAAGATTGATCTGCATGTAGCTGGGTCTAAACTTAGATAGCATGGTGGGTGAAAAATGATGGATTGGGATGCGGCCCAAGTGACTCAGTGACTGAGATTAATTTAAGCATTCCATCCATCACCTTCTTGGTTTTGCATTTTATACCCTCCATTTTCTGCATGCTTCCCCAACCCCTGCTCTCCATTGTCCATCGGCATCCCTATTGTTGTCTCTCACTTGTTCTATTATTGCCCACCCTTGTACTTCTCTCTTGCGGTTCCTCCCTTCATGTTGCCTCATCCTTCATCCGCTCTCCACCCCAACCCCCTCCCCATTTGTTTTGTTTTATAAAAATTGCATTAGCGCTAGGCTAAAAAAGAACATGTTCTGCATTTTTTTAGATTATCAGCCATGCTGCACATCAGCTGCACTGCTCTACCGCATGGTTAAAAATAATTGCCAAAGCCAAAAGGTCTCATAAGCAAGATCTTTTGGCTTTACCAGTGCTTGTTGTACCATGGTAGGATGGTTGTCTGTTCTGATTCAAATCACTAGTACTCTGCAGTTTTTAATTTTAAAAAAAAATCGACTCTCAGCTTCAGGTTTACATTTACGTTTACACATTGCATAAGAATAATATTCTATTTTCTCATTTGATTTACATAAGTAGCATACCATATTTATGTAGAGATTCATTCATCCTAAATTGTTCCATTTCTGGGTAGCTTTCCCAGTGTTGATTTTCTTGCATTCTGTGTTTGTAGTCCTGCAATTATAATGAAAAACATAAAACATGACTTGTTTGGTTACTTGCTTGCTTTGGGACAACTTGTTCCTACATATTTTGACTAAGGTGGTAAATCTAAATCTAAACTATTTTTCCAAAATTTCATTACAGCTCTGAAACTCAACAAACTACTGTGAAGCACGCACACACACACACACACACACACACACACTCACATATTATCTATGCCCACATCTATACTCACAGATTCAACGACGAGCAAAACTATTTATCCCCATGTTCCCTCTCCCCAACTCTACCGCTGCAAATGCACAAAAGCACCACTTTACTCAGGAGCCAAAGGAGGTAGCAGCAGCGTACATGTCAGGCCATTGTTACCCCTACAGCTTGGTGCTTTTTCCTTCCAACAAAGAACATGAACTATGGAGCTGTGGTTCACGGAGGAGGTTAGGGAGGGTGGGGCAGCCATGCAAGACTAAAGAAAGTAAGATGCTCCTTGAAGATTCTAAAGCCTCAACACTCTCATCTTTCATCTCTTTCAGTCACTGCTCTATTGGCACAGCACTCTTGATTTCTGGGCCTTCAACTTAATATTATTCTCTGCAAATTTCAGTTGTTTGGAGGAACACCTA
This sequence comes from Pleurodeles waltl, assembly GCF_031143425.1. Taxonomy (NCBI): domain Eukaryota; kingdom Metazoa; phylum Chordata; class Amphibia; order Caudata; family Salamandridae; genus Pleurodeles; species Pleurodeles waltl. The sequence continues at coordinate 148,296,214 of NC_090436.1, read as the reverse complement.
ATAGGCTGTTTTGGGGGCATCATGGTGCTTTTATCAGGGATTTCAGGAAGATGCCATTGGGTGTGTGAAAATGCAAACTGGTCCACTGGACGTAATGTTCGGAAAAGATTCTGACACAGTAAGACAAAGGGCCATAAATCAAGAGACTTTTGCCATTAAACCTCCCATCTGAGAGCACAATGGCAATCAGCAGTCGGAGAAGAAGGAAGGATCTGACTCTGTGGTCTATACTGGATTTGTTCAAGAGTTAGTACCCAAGCATCAAGACTAGCACCACCAATCTCAGCCATTCACTCAATGTCCATCATTTCCTGTTATCCCTACCCCCAACAGGAGCTGGTGAGACATGCTAAACACAAAACTACATCCCTATCAAGTGACATCACTTTCACGGTGCAAGCTTGCCAGGATGATCTACCCTAATTTATTTATCTACCACCTTCAGGCGGTGATATTGGGTATATTGGATGTTACCTTATCTGCTCCATACCCTATAGCCTGATACATGTGTCACATATTGTGCACCTTTCTATCTTCCTTCACATCTTAAAGCTGAATACCATTCTTAGTGGCCAGAACATCCAGAGCCCATTTGTTCTAGTTTGGATAAACCTTTTTGTTTTCTGTTTGCTGGCCTCGTGTATTTTTTCCACCATTTGCCTTCCAGCGCATGAACGGCAGCCATCTTTTAATGGAGTTTCAAAAAACCGTAAGAAACTACATTAAAAGATGTTTACCATGATTCAGTGCGCAAAGCTTTGCTAACTGGATAAACAAATCTTTTTGCAGTTGCAATCTTTGAGACCTTTGAAAGCCTTAAAGACAAAATCGTAATTTCACATAGCCTTCATGAGAAGACATTAACAATATGTTATCAACGTCACTCTTTATCTGTGAAATCACACCTCATTTTCTAATATCTCCATCTTATTCACAAGGTGTTCTTCACAAACGAATAGCGCTTCTACTCCAGAAAAGTCGCATTCCCCACCAGCTCAGCCCCCTAGCATCATGAAAAGAAATCAGGCAGCTGCTCCTTCTTGGGGCTGGGTCCGTCCTACTGGAATTAATTCCATGTCTACCCATATACAACTCAAAGTTTCCAATTACAGATGCTGTATATATAAACTAATTAAAATATAATATTCTTACTTTCTCCATCTTTCCCCATTTCTACACCCTTAAGGCAAATCCTTCTATCTGAATGTGTGATTTGAAAAAAATGTAAACTGCTTAATATAAAATATGCTCTAATAGGATTTTTAGCCAAAGAAAAAATCCCTTGGTTTCAACAGAACAAAGTGACCCGTCGGCTACCAGAAGTATATATGTATATATATATATATATATATATATGTATATATATATATATATATACATATATATACCTTTGAAAAGGAAATATTTCAGTGACGCAGTGTACTTCTTTTTTGCAGGACGAACAAAGGGGATATATGGACAACGTACTTAGCATGGAAGAAATGTTACTGTTCTTTCCTGCGACACGGGATGCGCCATTCATCAGGTACATAGGCCACCAACAAGACCTTTCACAAATTACAATTGATGCTTAACGTCCAGCAGACTCTCCAAAAGCTAATCAATAAGGTTTGCTGCCAGTTGTGTTCTTGAATAATTATGTCCTTTCTGTCCTCTATTTTTTTTTTAAAGAAAGAAAACTTGTTTTAACAATTGTGTGAACCTACAATTCATTTAGGGCCAGATGTAGTAAAAATCTGGATTGCGGCTCGCAAATTGCGAGTTAGACCTACACATAATTTGCGAGTCGCAATTCAGAATGTAGGATGGTGTCCCTGACACCATCTGCGACTCGCAAGGGGGTCGCGAAGGCACACCTCATTAATATTAATGAGGTGGGTCGCAATTTGCGACCCCCTTGCGAGTGGCAGCACTCACAGGGATGGTGGCCTGCTGGAGACAGCAGACCACCAAATCTGTGACTGCTTTTAAATAAAGCAGTTTTTTTTTTTGTTGTAATGCAGCCCGTTTTCCTTAAAGGAAAACGAGATGCAGTACAAAACTAAAAAATGAAACGTTTCCGTTTCATTTTTTCAGAGCAGGCAGTGGTTCATAGGACTTTTGCGAATGGGTTACCACCAGTGTGACACTGGTGGTAACTGTGATTGCTTTGTGACCGCGTTCGAGGTCACAAAACAATACAGCATCGCGCTGCGACTCGCAATTAGGAATGGGAACACCCCTTCCAAATTGCGACTCACAATCCCGTTTTGCGAGACGGTAAATTCGCTGTTTGCGACGTACAAAAAGAATTGTTCATCTGGCCCTTAGTTATTTATTGTAGTATTATATATAGCTGTACGTGTCACGAACATGAGAAAATTGTGAGACATGAAGTCACCTCCAAAATCATAATTTTCAGTTTATTTTTAGAAACAGATGACCATGATCATCCCAGCAGTTGTGCCCTGCTGGATACCTTTTGCTTTTGTTTCTCTATTTCTTTGCTTTTTGGTGGTATTTGCGAGTCCTAATCCATAGAGACCACTCAAAACGAAAACTGGCGCTCCTCAGGGGCATCCTTCTGTAGATGCTGGGTTGTGGAAACACAGTTGGTCTCCACACACTGTAGTCACGAGGTAGCAGCATCCCTCCTGATAAAGATTTTTTCCATAATTAAACACCTTGCACATATATCGACATTAACATGAAACGTGCAAATGCATTGAAAGTGTATTTTCCCATGCTTTCATAGCTGTCTTTTTATTTCAGGAAGATTGGACTTCACATATATTATCAGTGTATCTTTTACTTAATTCTTGCTCAATGTTAAGGAGCTGTTGCAAAGCACTTGCAAAATACAGCATTGGAAAATATATCCCATTTTTTTACTCATAACTGCAAGCTTGAAAGACGTTTAAGCTTCTTTCTGCACTAGCTTGAGACGTAAAAATAATGATGTTGTGTTATCAAAATGTACCTTAACCTGACTGGTTGCCCACATGGGGATCATGTGAAGATGTAGCAAAATGTTAGGAACGTGTGTTTTGAACTAATGCAATGTAACCAAGAGCTCATGTGTCTTTCTGCCCGATTCATATTCCCCTTTTCCCTCATTTAGAGTAGATGCTTGCTATTGCCTTTTACATGCTTTCTGACTGAATCCCACTATCATGACTTCTTGTCAGATTTTCCTGGCTTGTCCATAGCTTAGCTGTGTAGAGAGTGCCCCTTTATGGGAGAACTGATTTGCTCTTTTCTACTTGAGAGAACTCTATGACAGGTTGATTTTCCTCATATGATTTTGAATTGCTTTGAATATATTGACTAATGCGCTCATGTATTTGCTTTTAAATTACAAATAATTCTGATTATTTGAGCTGTAAATTTGCAAAGCTTTTAATGAACCTTTATGGTTTTTGTAAGACACTGAGTTATTGGCTGACTAGTTTGTGAGCCCTGATCAAACAGCAACCACAATCCTTGTCAGGATGAGGCACAAGTTAACCCTAAATGAACATGTGCTCAACCCTCTGTTAGCTAGGCACAGAGCAGTCAAGCTTAACTTAGAGGAAATGCGAAAAGTATTCATGCAACACTTCACACAGTAATAGAATGACCACCAACACACCACACAAAAAGAATCCTCCACCAAGTTAGAAAAATAGAGTAATTTTAAATAAATAAAACAAAACCAAAATCACAAAACTCCAATCAGTAGAACCGATGATATGCAATTTTAAAGGCTTTAGTGAAAATAGCAACAAGAAGAACAAAGTTCCAGCAGTGGATATCTAGTCAGATCGGACTGGAACAAAGTCACAAGTTCAGGCCAACCGTGGTGGAGCTCAGGCCAGCTGCAGGGACCCAGTTAGGCCCGCTGAACAAAATACCTTAAATCCTTGTTTGCTGAGCATTGCAAGGATCTGCATCAAAGATGCGTCACACAGCAGAAGCGATATGTCGATTCTGGGTTGCGGCGAGGCTGTGGTATTAGGTCCTGCTTCATCATCAAGGATTCCGTCGACTGGTGCTTGCAATGCAAAGTCTGGTGTCGAGGATGCGTTGCGTAGTCGAGGCGATGCGTTGGTTCCTAGGAGGTGCAAGAATATAGTGTCAAGTCCTGCGCCGTCATTGAGGCTACCTTCAATAGGGATGTGAGGGCCTGACCTGAGGATGCATCGCGTATCAGCGGTTCTGAAGAAGCTGCAGAGGTGATGCAGATCTTTGCAACACTTAAGGTCCAGCAGTGGCTTGGCGATACATCCGTTCTGCTCGAGGTTGCGCTGCACAGCAGAAGAGATGCGTCAGTTCTGCTGGATCCACAGAGGCCTGGATGGCACCTTAAGCCCACTTCCAAGGGTCCAGGATTGAGGTGGCACCACTTGGCAGGGTAGACTCACAGATGGCAGAGCCCAGGTGCAAGGTTGTTGGAAGCCTGTTGTGTCCCTGAGGTTTAAGATCAGGAAGCTAGCTAACTAGACTTTGGAGTCACTCTGGAGTTCTAGGGGGTTCAAGAGATGCAGGTCCAATCCTTATCACCCAGGTGAGAGGGCATGAGGCAGCAGGTCAGCACAGCAGGGCAGCAGTGTTTCAGAGCAGGAGTCCAGCAGAGTGGCAGTCATCTCAGCAGTACAGCAGGCATTCTTCCTGGTAGAGTATCCACAGGTCCAAAAGTGTACTAAACAGTTGGTGTCTGAGGTCCAGTATTTATACCTAGCTGTGCATTTGAAGTGGGGAGAAGCTTCTAGAGGCAGACCTTTGAAATGCACAGGTGCCCTGTCCTCCTGGCCCTGGCTCCAGACTAACAACAGGGGGTATACAGCCCACTGTGCGGAGGCAGGGCACAGCCTTTTCAAGTGTAACTGAGGCTGGGTCCAGATCCTGTCTCCCATCCTTCCAGTGATGTCCCATCCAGGCACACCTAAGCTCCCCATTGTGTGTGGCTGTAGAGGAAGAATAGATAAAGCCCAACTGTCAACTACACCCAGTCGTGTGACCTAGAGACAGGCTGCAGGCACCAAACAGCTAAGGCATGAAAATGCCAACTTTCTAAAAGTGGCATTTTCAAATTTATAATTTAAAATCTGACTTCCACATAAGTTAGGATTTATCATTACAGTTTCAAAGACACCAACATGAACTAATTAACTGCTTCCATTTGGAAATTACAGCTTATTAAATGTCATAAGTAACTCCAATGCTATCCTATGGGAGAGGTAGGCAGTAGTGAAAGACAAATGTAAGAGTTTTTCACTACTGGGACATGTAAAAAATAAAAGTACATGTCCTACCTTTTAAATACATTGTACCCTGTTGTCTGGACTGTCAAGGGCCTGCCCTAGGGATGACTTATATGTATCAAAAAGGAAGGTTTGGGCCTGTAAACAGGTTTATTTTGCCAGATCAAAATGGCAGTTTAAAACAGCAATCAGGCGTGAGACATGTTTAAAGTATTACTTGGTTTGATGGCACAATTGATGCTGCAGGGCCACTAGTAGCATTTCATTTGGAAGGCCTGGGCACAAGTAGTGGCACCTTAGTAGGAACTTACAAGTAAATCCAATAGGTCAGTTGGGTTTAAGCCAATCTTACATGTTTTAAGGCGCGAACACAAGCACTTTTGCACTGGTTAGCAGTGGTAGAGTGCTAAAGCATACAAAAACAAAGTCAGCAAAACAGGAGGGTGGAAGGCAAAAAGTTAGGGGAAAGCCACACCAAGGATGCCAGATCTAACAGTTTTGAAACTTTATCACTCAGTCTCTTCTTTGCAGGGCCAAATGTGCTTCACCTCTTTGAAATGTATTGAATTTGATTTCAGCCTCAGTCAGAACTAAAGATTTACAAGAGGGCACTTATTGAACAAGAATTTGCACAGAGCAAACAGCCCTAACCCTTCTCCACGTCTTCATAAGCCTTCGCTGGTATCAGCATTTATGTCTTTTGGGGTGTAGTTAACTGCATCTACTGGCGATTCCCACTGGCGTACTCCCACCACCCAGAGCAGAGCTTCAATATAGGCACAAAGAGGCACACAAAGCCACCCCAAAAGGTAATAGAGAATTCATTAGGTGCCTAAAAGTTGCTTATTGGCAATCCATATAGGTGCCATACTCAATGTCTTATCACTAACAGTGTGCAAAATTATTTGAGCCTGTTGCCACGTCATAACCATGAGTAATGACAAACAGCAATTCCTTATGGCCAACTCCACTACTGTGTTGGAGTTAACATTAGAAGAGTACTAGAGAATACAAGCAAGTCAGTCATTAAACACAGAAGTAGTGGATGTGATGATGCACTTAAATCATTTTAGGTGAAGTTTGTGTTGCAAAATGCTGCTGATCCTATACCCTCTGACTGCAGGCATGTCAGGTAATGGGTGGAGTGGAACCCCATTAATGTACTGCCAAACTGGACCAATTTCATGCATGTCTAGACCAGACTGAAGATTTGATACATGACATTCACTCATGGATACCCAAGGTGTGTACAGATAAGCATGTCACATCGACTGAGGATGTGTTAGACCTGAGAGCGTTAGGGTGGTCACCCCCAACTTTTTGCCTACCTCCCTCCACTTTCTAGATACTGTTTTTGCTGGTTTTAAGACTATGTACACTTTACCACTGCTAACCAGTGCTAAAGTGCATATGTTCTCTTCCTTTAAACATGGTAACATTGGATCATACCCAGCTGGACTATTTAATTTACTTATACGTCCCTAGTAGAGTGTACTATGTGTGCCCAGGGCCTGTAGATTAAATGCTTTAAGTGGGCTTGCAGCACTGATTGTGCCACCCACTTAAGTAGCCCCTTAACCTTGTCTCAGGCCTGCCATTGCAAGGCCTGTGTGTGCAGTTTCACTGCCAATTCGACTTGGCATTTAAAAATGCTTGCCAAGCCTAAAACTCCCCTTTTTCTCCATATATGACACCCCTAAAGTATGCCCTAGGTAACCCATAGGGCCGAGTGCTGTGTAGGCAAAAGGCAGGACATGTACCTGTGTAGTTTACATGTCCTGGTAGTGTAAAACTCCTAAATTAGTTTTTACACTGCGGTGAGGCCTGCTCCCTTCATAGGCTAACATCGGGGCTGCCCTCATACATTGTTTGAGTGGTAGCTGCTGATCTGAAAGGAGTAGGAAGATAATATTTAGTATGGCCAGAATGGTGATATAAAATCCTACTGACTAGTGAAGTTGGATTTAATATTACTATTTTTGAAATGCCACTTTTAGAAAGTAAGCATTTCTCTGCACTTAAATCTTTCTGTGCCTTACAATCCATGTCTGCCTGGGTTTAGAGGACAGCTCCTTGTCCATTCACTCAGACACACCCCGAACACAGAATACTCAGCCTCACTGTCATACATCTGCATTTTGAATGGGTCTTCCTGGGCTGGGAGGGTGGAGGGCCTGCCTTCACACAAAGGACTGCCACACCCCCTACTGGGACCCTGGCAGACAGGATTGAACTGAAAGGGGACCTGGAGCACTTTTAAGTAACTCTTTGAAGTCTTCCCAACTTCAAAGGCACATTTGGGTATATAAACAGGGTATCTGCCCCTACCAACTCAGACACTTCCTGGAGAAGAAACCTGTAACCAGAACCTGCATCCTGCCAAGAAGAACTACCTGGCTGCCCAAAGGACTCACCTGACTGCTTTCTGTGAAGGACTGCTGCCTTGCTGTTGCCCTGCTGCCTTGCTGCTCTCTGGCTGAGGTGAAGAAGTGCTCTCCAAGGGCTTGGATAGAGCTTTCCTCCTGTTCCCTTAAGTCTCAGGACCAAAAAGACTTGATCTCTTCAAGAAGGACTCCTTGTGCAGCGAAATTCAATGCACAGTCTGCCAGAAACCACGCACAGCCTGCACCGCGGTGAAAATTTCACTGCACGGCTAACCGGAATGAAGCAGCCTGACTTCGCAATGAGAAGATCGACTCAGCGCCGGCGTAGCGACCGGAAATTCGACGCACAGCCCTCTGTATCGACGCACAGCCGACCCTGAACGACGCAGCCCGACTTCCAGAGAGGAATCAACGCAGTGCCTGCCGTGTGGTACAAAATTTGACGCAACGCCCACTGGATCAATGCAGCTCCTGTGACTTCGTCCTGCCAGCACCGGAAATCCATGCACCGTCCCCGGGGCATCTGAAAACCCTGCAACCCGAAGAGGATCCACGACCGAGCACCAGAAATCGACACGCAGCCGTCCCTGCGTGGAAACTAAACGACGCATCGCAGTGTGCGACCCAAGAAATCGACGCACACCCCTTTGTTTCCACGCTTCTCCTCCTCTGCGGTTCTTTGCGGCGATTTTTCATGCGAACCAGGTACTTTGTGCTTGAAAGAGACTTTGTTTGCTTTAAAAAGACTTAAGACACTTTATATCACTTTTCAGTGATATCTCTACATTTACTTATTGCATCTTTGGTTGTTTTGACCTGCATCTCATCAGATAAATATTATATATTTTTCTAAACACTGTGTGGCTATATGGTGTTATTGTATGATTAATTGCCCAAATACTTTACACATTGCCTTCTAATTTAAGCCTGACTGCTCAGTGCCAAGCTACCAGAGAGTGGGCACAGGATAATTTGGATTGTGTGTGACTTGCCCTGACTAGAGTGAGGGTCCTTGTTTGGACAAGGGGTAACCTGACTGCCAACCAAAGACCCCATTTCTAACAGGGTGTATATGTAAAACGTGGTCTACCTTGACTCATCTGCCTGTGGATTGATGATTATTGCAGTAGCCTCAGTCGTGGAGAATAGGACACTAGAGGACCTTGCATCTTGTCCAGAAGTTAATCTGGCAAGTCAATATATGTGTTTCCTGCTGAAGTTAGCAATATGTTACCAAATCAATAAAGGGTATGCAATACTGTACTTTTATCCATACATTACCACACACAAAATGACTGCTGTGCCAATGCCTGCTTGGAAAGGTATTTCTTGTGTTTGATCTGTGCAGCATATTATAGTGAACCTTTAGCAAGGCCTCTTCCATCAATACCACATACCATTATGAGTATTTTTCATAGATTAACTCCCTGAAGAGTATTTTTTCTGTTTTCTTTGTCCAGTGCTTAATTTAAGTAGCATCATGACAGCATATGGATGAATACTCCCGGTTTCACCAATGTCACTGACTGTCAATGCTGCCTCTCATGCAATGCAGTCCACCCAGACCATACCAAAATCACAAAATATTTTTATTGTTAATGACCTTTGACTCTAAGCATGCTTCACTGCCCACACAGTCTGTTATGTCCTCTCCATTATGACCTATTCTACTCCATCACCTACATCCTTATCCCTTCTACTTGCACTCCTCAACCCTACAGTCAAAGATATCCAGCTTCTCTCTTCACTACAACATCTTATCACTCCACAGCACCTATATCCTTTCGCAACAGATTACCATGCACATCTTTAAAATCAAACACAAATCTCCTAATTTAGCTCGTAAAACTGAACACAGACTAATGAGCTCTCCTACTACACCTCCAATACTTCTATATCTCAGTCTAACTTTAGATACCCACTTTACAAAAAATATTTTTCTCACTGATCACTTTGACTCTCACAACACTTCATTACATGTCACTGTCATTACAGAGATGTGTACTGCCTTGATGAATGCAGCCACACCAGTGACATTCCACAATGATCATGTCTGTCACTCTCCACTTAGCAAACTCTGGCTAAAGAATGTAAACATCCTACTAAATCAATCAATCACAACCACATCCACACCACCAAAGATCCCCTCATCTTTGTAACACTACTGCACATGTGTCATTTCCTCATTCAAACTGCACACACGCACACAGATAATACACCAACTGTCCTACACTCACCACTTGAGGCACCCTTTTTAGGATTATCAGCTTGACACTCAGCATTTATGTGCAACACGCCTATTTTCACAACTTCTCTCTGGTTACTCTTAAATCAATTTTTAAACAATCCTTCATCTAGGGACTTTGTGCCTAACTCTCTATCCAACACCAAACCTACGATTAATGCTTCCTCACCTTCTTATGATAACGCACACATGAAAATAACACCCTCACAGCACTCTCACCTGCAGCTAAAATGTTCATCTCCATAAGGAAACACTAACCTGACTCCTTCCCTTACTTCACTCCACACTACAGCAATAAATCACTTGAGCAATTCAATACCATTCTGCAGTAAGCCTTTAATGTTCATCGTCTTCTATAGAACACCTCACAACCACAATCTGATTATCATCTGGCATTCAGAACATCAAAACCAAAGTGAGAGTGCTTCTACCCTTGTGGTTCTTCTACATTCAAAATCTTATCACCGCTCCAGCCTTACCCTTCAAGTAACCTTCTTTCTCCACCACTCTCACTTATCAATACTCTTCCCTTTCAACCAATCATTTTGCTACATACTTTTTCATGAAAATCATCACTTTAAGAGACACCCAAGCTACATTACGCTGTGCTATCCTGCCCACATTCAGCACCACCGCTACACTACAGTATCTCTCAAATATACTTTTATCTCCCAAAAATGCATTTCTAATAATGAAAAACGCCTATTCATCCTATAAACAATCAGATATTTTCAGTCCCGACATCATTAAAAATGTTGCTCTCATTTCAATTTTCTTTGTGTTGAGCTTCTCTACTCAACTATTCCCTCACATCTCAAATTCTACCCACATTGTTTTAAATCAGTAGTAGTCTAACAAAACCCAATTCTAAACCTTTCTTCTTCCTCCATCAGCCAATGTCTCTACTCCTCATTTCTCCATGAAATTGAAATGGTTGATCTTTAAGCATCTCACTCTCTACATATCCACCAATATTGTATAATTTGCTTAGTCTCCTGCTTTCTGGTTGCTGTAACGTCCTATCATTAGCACACATTTCTATTAATTACCCAATGAGTTTTCCCCTGACATTCCAAATTTTAGCCCGTGGGCCAAAATACACAAAAATAGAACCCTACACAGAAAACACAGCAACTGTAGCACAACACCAATTTGTTAATATGTCCAAGGCGGTTGCCAAATACGAGTACTGCAATAATTAAGTAGCGAGCCTAGCCTAATACATATTTTTATTGGTTAACAGTGTCCTACACTTCAACACCAGAACTTTAAACAATCTATCTAGGTAAAGTCCCACCAGATCATACTGTCACCAGCCTGGCTGGGCATATACGAATTACTGACACTTACATTCAAGGCTGTAAAGGGCATAGCCTGTGCCTACATCTCTGACATCCACTCTCAGTTTTCTCTTAAGGTTATGGAACTTCGTCGTGAAAAGTTCAGCAAAAGTGTGCTGAGCTGCATTTGTGGATTAGAGCCCAGAAGGTGTAGGCACAAGGTTTTAAGGGGTGGACCTGTTTTAAGGTGAGTAGCAATGCAGTCTGGCTGCGTGGTCTCCTGAGATTTGTACTGAATGTTGGCTGTAATAGGACCTTTTGTGCTGCAATATTGCCATTCAGTCTCACAGTGAGAGCGATCTCCCTCTATAATTTGGAGAAAATTGTCTACACCCAAAGGTGTATAGCCATGGTCATCGTATCAATGTGCATATCTTTCTGGGATGAAAAAAGCCATATTGTCAAATAACCTGTTTAATGAACATCAGACAGACCAGGACAGTTGGCTTCACCAAAAGATTCATGAGAGACAAATCTGGGTTTGGAGGCCAGGCACAGCTAGCAAAAGAACTGAGTTGACATTCTACATTGAGAAGTACCAAAGGCAAGGCGGCCTCTAGAGGCGATATGTCCCTCATTAGCCTACAGAAAAGGAAGCTCTTGTCCAATGGAAGGGTGGCCAAAAGGGAATGTCAAGTAAAAGACATTAAAGCTCATGTAAGACAGGCCCTTTTCAATATGAAAGCAAGGAAATTGGCTAAGGTGTGAGGACAGGCATGAAAGGGATCCACTTTCCCTTTCATATATCAACAAACACAAGTGGCCCAGTTGAAGCATTACTCTCTTTTTGTTCCAGGGCTCAGTGAGTTCTCAAGCAGGAGGCAGGCCACTCACAAAAGGTGGCAAGTCACTGCTCCTGAAATCAGCCAGGAGAAAAGGGTGTTTTTTCAGAACAAAGGGGTGGAGACTTTTCCCTGGATCCATTAGAAGGCTAAGAAGGACAGTAGAAGATGGTGGAGATCTTTGACACGCTCCAGCAGAGGAGGATTCAAGGCATCAGAGGACAAGAATGGGTTCACATGTACAATCCATGTTTTGCAGTAGCCTAGTTCGAGGAGAACAAAAGGAATCAGACAAAAGGTAGGAAAGGCATAGCCCAAGAGCAGGCTCCAATCTTGGAGAGAAACATCTACCAACCAGGCATCCAGATTCAGGCCTGGAGAAGTAACCTCTCTGAATGCAGTGAATTTTGTCTCTGGGAAGTTTCAAAAGACAGGATGTTATGTCCGCCAAGAAATCCAGAAATCCCCTCATATGGAAGGCAGAGGAGGCTAACGTTTTGAAGATCACAATGGATCCCAGGGATTGGAGAAAAGTGATGTTGATGCACAGATGAAGAAGGAGAGTTTCTAGGCAATAGGCCATCAGAATGATATTGTGCAAGTAGATAATTAAGTAAATGCCCCTGGTGGTTAGGAAGGAGATGACAGTCATGAAAAACTTGGTGAAACATCAAAGGATGGAGGAGACCAAAGGGGAGAAAACATAATTGGCAGTGCCATCAGTTCAATTGGACATTTGAGAAATTGTTAGTGGCTCAGGTGGCCACCCAGTTGCTGGGCAGGAGGGTGCCTTGAAGGAGTGGTGATAGAAAAAGTAAATAATGAAGGGACATGGGAATGTCATTACAATACAATGGAGAGCCAATATTATGATAGGGAATATAGTAGACATAGATATGTGTGGGGGTATCATAAAAATGTAGAAAGGTGAGTTATAAGAGCAAGAACAAAAATGTGTATACTATTAGAGGAGAGAGCAAGCAAAACACAGAGCCAAAATAAGGTTGATAGACATACTAGCATAAAAAGAGAAGTATTGGTAAGAGAAAAAGAAAGGATAAATAACAATTACATTTACAAGACATAAGGCATACAGGAGCAGCTTCTTTTTGTAAGGCTATTTAAAGGCATTTAAGTGGAAGGGTTCAGTGTGAAAGAGGGAAGAGCATAAAGGGGGTCACAGTTTTAAGATATTCAAAGTTCAACTCGTTAGATCTTTCAACCTCACATGCTACAGATACACAGATGCTACTCAAATAATCCTCAAACTCTGTAAAAAAAATGACAATGAACTCTCTAAATTAGATGACTGCCTCAGAGTCACTGACCAATGGATGATAGAGCGTGAACTCAAAAATGGAAATCCTAACTTGCAGAGGTTAGAAACATGAGAACTCACTAAGAAGGTGCCCTTAAGAATTGTAACCGCTGCCAAAAACCTCTGAGTTACTGAACTTAAAAGTAACTGTGGATTCAGCCCTCTCCTTAATGCCACAAGTCAACCAATTTACTAAATCTGCATTTCCACACCATGAGGACACCCTGATCAGTTTTCCCTCATTTTGGAACCCCACAGAATGTCCAGGCAATCACCTCACTCATTTTATTACATCAGGAATATACCAATGGACTGTACCATGGAGTATCAATATCTGCTATGAGGCTTCTGCACGTTAAGGTTTTGGCCACATCTCATCAGCTCTGAAGGCTCTGTACTGGTTGTCTGTTGTCAGAAGATCGACATTCCAATTACTGTGCAAAATTCACAAGGCAATAAACGGAACTGGACCAATATTTTTACAGATGCAACTTAAAAAATACTCACAAAAAAGAACCTGCACTGAAAATTGGCACCACAGCTAACTGCTGCTCAATATACCAGGCTACCTACCATAAATCACCTAGGCCCATATTTATACCTTTTGACGCAAACCAGCGGCGGCGCTGGCTTGCGTCAAAACGTTTATTGCGCCTAACGCCATTCCTACGCACCATGCAGGCGCCTTATTTAAGGAATGATGTTAGCCGGCACTGCAGACTGATCAGAGTAAAAAGAAATGACTCAAACCAGGCAGCGCCAGCATAGGGGAAAATGGGGGTTGTGCGTCAAAAAATGGTGCAAGTCAGGTTTGAGGAAAAAATCATGCCTCAAACCGGACTTGCGCCATTTTATGACGCACAACCCCCATTGAAATGACTCCTGTCTTAGCAATGACAGGAGTCATGTCCCCTTGCCCAATGGCCATGCCCAGGGGACTTCTGTCCCCTGGGCATGGTCATTGGGCACAGTGGCATGTATGGGGGCCCAAATTAGGCCCTCCCTTTGCCACTTTAAAAAAAGAAAAAGAAAAATACTTACCTCAACTTACCTGGAATGGGGAAGGGGTGGGCGAGGGTGGCAGGGGGTGTCCCTGGGGGCAGAGAAGGGCATCTCTGGACTCCTTCCATGGTCAGAGACCATGGAAGTGAGCCCACAGGTTCCTTAACGCCTGCCCTGACCCAGGTGTTAAAAAATGGCGTACATCAGGCTGTGCGCCGTTTTTTAAGGCCCGCCCCTAAAAATGACGCAGGAGTATAAATAAGGCGCACAGGCCTTAAAGTCATTTTTTGGGCGGGAACGCCTACCTTGCATGTCATTAACGCAAGGCAGTTTCCCACATCCAAAAAATGACTCACACAGAGGAATTTTGACGTCCGCGGGCTCTGGTGTCAAAGTTTAAATATGGTGCGCGGTTTACGCTGAATGTGCGTCAAAGTTTTTTACGCACATTCGGAGCAAACAGAGTATAAATATGCCCCCTAGAGTTTAGTGAGATGATGAAATCGTGGCTCTTCCCCACCTGACCACCAGGGTGCAAAACAGAATAAGGATCTCACTGTCTATGGGAATGTGAGACACCCCTGTAGCTTGCAAAGTACTGGGGAGCCTTGAGGCAGGTTAGTCCATTCCACCATTCAACGCCTGTGCCCCAGTGAAACATGTCATTCTGCGGCACTCCTGGAGAAGAGTGACAAACGAGGGCTACCCAGGTGCTAAGTGTATCCTAAAACCCTCCCCTTCTCTCCTCCCCAGAACAACATGATTCCAGTCTCAGGAAATTGTCCGGGAAAGGCAGAAATGTGTTTCCCCTCCATCCTCCCAGGGCCCCTAAGTCCCACTTATCTCTATACACAGCACAACTAAAGGTGTCCTTCTGTAATTCTCGGGGCAGCTGCCAGTATCACTTTGCACACATCACGCTGCCCCACAGTGGAATGATATTTATCCACAGGTGGAAAAATGGAGGTAACTTAGCTGTCCAATGAACAAGACGTAGTTTATTGATCTAAATAGTCTGCAACTGGAGATTTCGCAGTGAATTACAGCTTTATTCGTCTACAGATTATTATTTTTTTTTTTTTTGCATGGCTCAGTATTAAGGACTGGAACATAGAAGTAATGCCTGGGTTATCTAGTGGTAACCCTGAACCCTCCTCTTCCTACACTTTGCCACAGTCCTTATGCGCTGTTTATCTATCCAATATGCATTGGATCTTTGGCCTAATGGATTATGGAAATGTCAGCCCCTTTTAAAATACCTATAATTAGTAGGGCAAGCAAACAGAGAGGTCAGCAGCAGGGGCGCTCCTATTTAGAGGTAATATCCACTTCATTAGTGAAGAGTGTGAAGAGGAAGAGTGGGACCAGTGTTATTGAGGATTACTGGTAAGTAATATAGGCATTAATAAATCAATCTATATGCACCTTTTTAAATTTTAAACTAGAACGCTGCAGGGCCATAGGGGAACATTTATCACAAGCGTGCTTTTTCTTAGAGACAGACAAGGCTTAATTTGAGCCGGTGGTTGCAGGTGGGGCCCTCAGGCTCTCTGTTTTTTAGAAGCCAGGATTTGTTTTTGATATTCATATTTAGACCCAGGACAAGATAAATAAAGGGTTAAGAGGTGAAATACACACTAGACAGACTTGGTATTCGGTAATCCAGACATTCAGCCGGCGCACCGCCAGGCTTTTCAGTTAAAGTTGTCCCTCGCACCCATTCTTTTACAAATTAAGGACTGGAGATAGGGGTATTAATTTCTAAGTTCATCAAGACTGCCCAGCTGAAAACAATAGTGTTGAAGCTGGACTTGATTTGCATTGAAAATCACCGGGCATGGGGAAATAAAAGTCTGAAGTTTGCCGTAATTTGGCAGTCTGTGCGGGAGTAATTAAAGACGCGCGTCCCATTACTCGCCCGGGCACATTTTTCATTTTACTTTATGAGTTTGCCTCTTTCCTCCACCCCTGCCGCGGTTGAGTTCCTCACTTTGTTAAACACTTGGAGAACTTCGGGTGATTATTCAAAATGTTAATCTCCTCCTGTAATCAAGCGCATCATTTATTTCATACAGTCTCTGAAAATGGATGAGCCGGGGTCTGATATCCAGTCAGCGTCGATTGGAAAATAGACTTCTTTGAGTTTCTGAAAAAAAAAGTGAAATACTTTGACATTAGTAATGCGACCTTTAAACGAAGCAGCGGAAACTGTTTCCACTCACAATTTTCACCCATTTTTTTTAGCGGGATAAGTCATAGGGGTGATGAGAAAATGCTTCTGTCTGTTTCTACAGTGGCTAAAGTGGTTCTTTATTGAGATGCCTTCCGGTTCGGAAGGAACAGGAGCTGAAGAAGAACAAACGTAGCCCTGGTTAAATGTTAGGTGCCTGGAAGATTTTTCTCAGACCACACTAATGAGGTCAAATGAAAAATGTTGAAAAATGCGCATGTTGTTAATATAATTCTGTCTGCATTCGCCCATTTGATGGCTTTTGGTGGGAACAAAAGATTTTGAACCATTTGTGAAGGAAAAAATTATTTAAATCAGGAAGGTTCGGTCAGTGTGACACTGGGAATTTAATTACTCAGAAATGGCAGAGCTCCAAAATATAACAAGCATTTGCAATGCAGCGGGTCTCGCATTTGCTCGAGTTAGAGCTATTAGAGTTGTAAACTTCTAACCGGACTTTTCTTGCCACACAAATTGAAAGAAAAAAACGAGCGCAATCCCGCTATGTAAAATGCAGCACAATCATGCTGAAATTGAAAACCAAAAAAACGAGCATGATCACACTATTTAAAACCCAGTGCGATCTCACTGCGTGGAAAATAAAAAGTTAAAGTAGACCTGAAACTATGCTGAAAACATGGAGCCTCGTATGTTTTCAGTAGTTGGCAGGTGCCCTCAAGGAGGGCTAAACACTGGAAAAGGCATGACGTATGCATGCCGTTCACTAATGAAATCAAGCAGATTTTAAAAGGCAAACCCAGAACCAATGAGAGTGACTGACGTAACATGGGCGTGGTTAAAAGCCCAAAGAGGCATTACAACAGGGACGGAGCGCTTCTGCGCTCAACCCTAACAATGCAAAGGGTCTCGCATTTGCTCGAGTTAGAGCTATTAGCACTGTAAACTCCTAACTGGACTTTTCTTGCCACACAAATTGAAAGAAAAAAAACTAGCACGATCGCCCTCTGTAAAATGCAGCGCAATCGTGCTGAAATTAAAAACCAAAAAACTGAGCACAATCACTATGTAAAACCCAGCGCGATCGCACTGCATGGAAAATAAAAAGATAAAGTAGTCCTGAAACCATGCTGAAAACATATAGCCTCATATGTTTTCAGTAGTTGGCCGGTGTGCTTGAGGAGGGCTAAACACTGGAAAAGGTATGACGTATGCATGCCTTTCACTAATGAAATCAAGTGGATTTTAAAAGGCAAGTCCACGAATCAATGAAAGTGACTGATGTAACATGGGCGTGGTTAAAAGCCCAAAGAGGGATTACAGCAGGGACGGAGTGCTTGTGTGCTCAACCCTAAAAATGCGCTTGAAAAAGTGGAAGGCTAAGTTGCAGCCATCAAAGGCTCACATTTACTAAAACTCAGGCAGCGCAGCGCTGGTGAAAATCTGCAGCACTGCTTTGCACAAAGCGCACTATTAATGCTGCCTGCTTATGCGACTGATGAAGGGCGGACTGCTGCAGAGACTTGAGCCAGAGAATTTCTTGAATGACCATAGTTTGCTGGGATATATGTTTGACTATTATTGTGGCTTCTTTATCATTGCTAGCATGATATTTGTAATTATAAAATACATGTATATTTTTTAAGAATGTGTAACCCTGATTTTTCAGATCTGTTCTTCAATCAAGTATTTTTGTAAACTGTGGTCCTATGGAGCAATATTTGTTTTGATCTGTAAATGCCCAGGACGCCATAAGGACTACACAGTTGCCCTAGTTTGTAGTATGATGTTTAATAGCTCCAGCTTTGTGTGAATCCAGTGCTTAATTTGTGCTTGTTGTTGCTGGTGCTGAGCACTGGCACTTATTTTTGAGGGCCGGGGCTTATTCTTCTGCCTCAAGCATTTGCTGCGAGCAAAAGACACAAATGGGAAAGACAGAGGAAGTGAAAAACGAAAAAGCGTCACAAAGGGATGAAGTAGAAAGCTGCTAGAGTGAGCTGAAGGGGCAGGGAGTGGCTTTGTATGGTTTGAAGAGGCCCGAGATGGCTTCAGATTACGCCACCTCAGTATTCCCTGTTCACACATTTAATTACAGCAGCCAAGTTTTAAGAGGAGGGCTTTGAGCACCGGCACCTTTTTATTTACAAATTAAGCACTGTGTGAATCATAGGTGGTTTTGCACTTTTACTGCCACGTATACATATGTTATCATGGGGGTAGTGCCCCACATAGCAAAGCATGTTTGGCTTCTGTTATCATATCAACTTTGAGTGCAAACTAGCTTTTGCACATGAAAGGTGATTTCTGCTTCACACAACTCTTCATTGTGAAGCGCCGCTTAGAGTTGTGCAATCCCCTGTGCTCTTTGCTAGTAAACTTAAGCCATTTTTTTTCTTTAAACAAGTAAGAACATGTTGTGGGAAAGGAGCGATGCACCCTTCACTTTAACTCCTACAAAAATCGGCATTTCATATCCGATAAAAGCATGTCACAGTTGACCTAACTAATGATGCCACTAGTGATTTCACTGGTCACAGCTGGTGTGACATGTTAACAGCGAACTATATTAACAAGGAGATCTTTAAAAATATACATGCTTTCAAAATAAATAAATATGCTGCTACTGTGTTCACATCTTTTAACTCACAATCATATCCTTGAAATAAAAAACTAAAATGTGATTTAACAAATCATGTCATTGTAGTTACACTCCCTTTGGTGGGGGAAGAAAGGAGGTAGGGCGGCAAGTGCCCCTGTTGTAAATGTTACAGCCATTGCAGATGATGGGCTGATGACAGCTGCCCGTCTTCAGTGCTATGCCTATTATCCTTTAAAGCCTTGAACCTGGTAAAAATGTGCATGTAAATGCAAGAATACAAAAATGTTCTGCAACAAACTGAATTGCACCACCCTCTCCCCTTGACATGTTCAAGTGCTTTCCCCCTTCGCTCTCTAGCCGCTCTCTGACCAGTTGAGAGCATCTGCGTTGGACTTAGCTCTCTCTGTAAGGTCACCCCCCCAAACTTTCTGCCTTTTTCCCTACACTTTTTTGATGAATTGAGATTTGTTGGCCTTAGGACTCTGCGTACTGTGCTACTGCTAACCAGTGTTAAAGTCATTGTAAACTTTGCTAACTTGGCTTACACCCAATTGGCATATTTAATTTACTTGTAAGTCCCTTGAGAGTAGTATACCATATACCCAGGTCTGTCAGTTAACTGCTACTAGTGGACCTGCAGCACTTGTTTTGAAACCCACATAAGTAGCATCTTAAAAGATTTCCCAGATCTGCCACTGCAGCCTTAATGCTTTTTTAAAATGACATGTTAATGTGGCATTTAATCCCTTTGCCATGCCCTAAGCCTATATTACATATGTCACCCCTAAAATAGGCCAAGGGCAGCCCATAGGGCAGGGTGCTGTGTAATTAAAAAGTTGGGCATATACTTTTAAGTGTTACACGTCCTGATAATGAAAAAACTCCTAAATTCGTTTTTCACTATTGTGAGGCCTACCCGTCAAATAGAATAACATTGGGGACCCCTTATTACATTTAATAAGCTGTAATTCCTGACGGGGCCAGGTAGCGGTCATTTTGGTATCTATGAAATTGTAATGATAAACACTCTTTAATGGTAAAGTTGGGGTTTTGTTACAATTTTCAATATGCCATTTTTAGAAGGTTGCAAAAAGAACAAGTAATAGACGGAATGCTGAACAATGTAATTCACCCCCCAGTACAGAGATCTAGGCCTAAATCCATCATTTTTTTGCTGCCCATGCCATTCCAGTTTGGACACAGCCATATGCAAATCAGTCTTGACCCTCTTCCCCATGGAAATAGTCCAGCCCGAACTGCCAAACCAGGTCCTCCCTAGACTGGAAACAAGCATCCTGGGACCAGTTTCAGGGTATCACCATTCATCAGCCAGGCTAGCTTGACTCCAGTGACAGGGGGGGGGGGGGAGAAAGGGACCCATGTCTGGGTATTCCCTTCCCACTTAGAGCGACAAATGCGAAAAGAACAAGTAATGGACGGAATGCTGAACAATTTCAACCATTCACCCCAGTACAGAGATCTGGGTTTAAATACATTGTTTTTTTGCTGCCCATGCCATTCCAGTTTGGACCCAGCCATATGCAAATCAGTCATGACTGTGCCCCATGGGAACAGTCCAGCCCGAACTGCCAAGGCAGGTCCTCCTTGGACTGGAAACAAGCACACTGGGACTGGTTTCAGGGTATCACCATTCATCAGCCAGGCTAGCTTGACTCCAGTGGCATGGGGAGCAAGGGACCCACATCAGGGTATACCCTTCCCACGTAGGGCAACAAATGCAAAAAGTACAAGTAATGAATGGAATGCTGAACAATGTCAAACATTTGTGTTTGTTCACATTTAGAAAGTTATCATTTTCCTGCCCTTGACTTGAAGCCCACACCATTTGCTTCACAGACACGGAATGGACCCAACTCCGTATACCCTACCTTTCTGCTCATGACTATTCCTTTCTACAGCGAAGATTGGTAAGAGTTAGGAAAGAGGGTCTTGCTTTGATGTCGTCCTAATCATCCAATCTTGTGTAGTTGTTGAACCTTAAAGATAAAAAATATTGGCTAAGACTAGAGCCAACTTGTCCTAATTGAATACCTCACATTTGTTCATAAACCTCCCTTTTGTCCTCAAGTTTTCCAAACCCTACCTGCATTCAACTGCATGAGTCCTTGGAGGTGTCTGTAGCTTAGAAATTTTTCAGATAGGCTCTCTGAGGTCCCTGTATTCAAACGGATCGAGGGGGGGATCCATATATATTCTCTGGAGGTCTGTTTCAAGGATTGATACCTCAAAGAATTCTTTATTCTTAAAATTACTACTAACTATCAGAGTCCTCTCAGGGCTGGACAATCTACAGGTGGTGACCGGGGAGGTAGAGCAGGGACTGCTGAGACTCGCCAGGCACCCGATCGCACCATTGCCTTACTTCAACATGGCAGCCAGCGAAAAGCAGCTCCCGAACACACCGACAGTTGCTTCCTAAAAGTGTAGGAAACGTATACAGGCATGCAACAAGGTGAAACGCTGCTTACCCCAGTTGGCCCTGGCGTCCTGCCTACACGGTTGCTGCACTTCCCCTGCAGGTGACCATTCATTGGCCCATCGCACTGCACACTTCTCGATACCACCCCACAAGCTTGAGCCTGTCACACACTTCTTGTCCCCAGCTGCACTCCTGAGATGGCCCAATCAAAGCACCTACATCCAGCGGGAGTGCAGTTGGCCACAGCCAGTGTGATCTCCGTGACATACTCGGTGTAGCGGATCCTGGAAAATTGTGGGCTGGGTAGAAGATATTTTACCTTTAATTTGGGAGGAATCAATAGGACAATCGCACAACATGCATTAACTGCTCACACAGGCATCACAAACCTCCACGAGCTACATGCTACAATGGGACCCCTTCCCTAATTGCCATAGTATTATCACCTCTCTATAGGGGACTGAAGAGACTTCCAATAAAAGACTGGCTTTCACAGCCAGTCCTTAACACAATATTCATCAGGCCCACATTACTGGACCGGATCTTAATGGCCTGCCATCATTTGCACTGACTATCACCCCTCCTCTTCCTGAAAGATCCTCTCAGCTGGATTTTTCCTGATTGCCTGCTGGCTGACCCTGTTCATTGACCTGTTCAGAGACCTGCATTAATATACTCCAGGCAGGCTATATGCCACCAAAGAAAACACAATCCAATAGGGTGTCAAGTTATTTCTCCCAGGCAGCAAAAGATCTGGACGGCATTCCAAACTCCAGCGTACAATGGCCTTGACAAAAGATGACCTCTTGTCGTCTCTCCGTGACACTAAGAAGAAACTCAGGGAAGAACCGAGAGCAGATTTAAACTCCTTTCTGGAGACCCTTGGAGCAGAAAAAAGGTCACAACCTAGACCAGAGAGTGATCCTTCTAGAGACGGAAATGGAGCATACATGAACACAGCTGCAGACAGCCCTGCTGAAATGCAAACACCTGTAAAATCACTCCAGACAAGACAACATCCGAATTTGAGCCCTGGAAGAAAATGCAAAGGGACCTGATCTGGAAGCCTTTGTGGTCGGCATGTTCACAGAACTTCTGGGAGAAGACCACGCAGGAGTAAGATTGGAGAGAGTCCACAGGGTCGGTCCACAGATGCCTGGGGAAGGGAAACATCCTATAGACATTCTCATCAAGTTGCATTCCTTCAAGACTAAGGGACTGATTCTTCAGGCAGCCCTAAAACGTGACCCTTTTGCTTTTCAAGGAGCTACATGTTTTCCAGGACATCACCCCGGCCACCCTAGCGAGATTTGTGTAAACCAACCAGTTGTGCAAGGAACATGTTAAATACCGCTGGATTTGCCCCTTTGGCATAACCTTTGAATATCATAATAAAATGCACCACTTCACTGAACTAGCAGATGGTGCAATCTTGCTATGCCTAGCTACAGCGGCGCACCAGAGCACTGCTAGCGAGATAGGAGAAATCCCTATGGATCATATGAGAACCAAAACCGGAGGATAATGGCAGACATAACGTAAAAGAAGATGTACTGGCAAAGAAAACACTTTTGTTTGATCTCCTTAAATCCCCTTTATGGGCCCATTGAGAGTGTCCTCAGGGGGAATACTACTGGACTCTATGCCAGTGATCTGTTATGACCATGAACTTAGAGACTGGATCAAACTAGAACTGAACACCGATATACCCCTTTAGGTACACTTGAGAGAGATTGATCTATCAGCAAGGCACAATAACTTATGCCGCTCAAGGAAGCCTGTGAAATGTAATAGTGGACATTGACCAAAGATCCCAGATCTTATGTGGAATGAGATGTGTTTTTTTCACCTTGGGGAGCGTTGGCTCCCAAATATTTATGGTTTACTTGTATTATTTTTGTTGCATGTCTGGGGAAAGTGAAGTGGGACGTGGCGGTTGGGGGCTGGGGGAAGGATTCAGGCCAGATGGGGCTGATGAAATCACAGTAGACAAAGCCCAGCCACAATCGACACTTCAGTAACACCAAGCCTGAAGCACGATACCCATACATATAGTCCCCATGACTCTGAACACTATCTCTTGGAACATTAAGGGCCTTAACTCCTCCGCCAAAGGATACAAATTTTGGAAATCTGTACTAGACTGACCCTTAGATGTAATTGCACTTCAAGAAACTCACCATAAACATAGTGAAGACTATCATCTAAAACACAAGTCTTACCCACTGATCTACAACTCGTCGGCAAGTACTACACACAATGGGCTCGCCTTACTGATCCATTCATCCTTAAAATGTCAAATTACGGGCTGTAAGTCCAATAAGGAAGGGCGAATACTCATGGTTAAGGGCTTTAGTAGAGGACATAAATGTATAGTAGTCACGATTTATGCCCCAAACTCGGGCCAAGCAGATTTCCTCCTTTCCTTCCTCTCCCAACTAAGGGGGTTTGAAGAGGTAGATATTGTATTATTGGGTGACTTTAATCTCATCTGGGATCCCGGCCTAGACAGTGCACATCCCATAGAACACACACAGGGTCTTTTACTAAGTCCACGAAACAACAGCTGAAACAGCTAGGCCTATTAGGCACTTGGAGAATGATCCACCCAACGACACAAGACTACTCTTTTTTCTCTCATTCCCAATGTACATATTCAAGAATCAATCACATTTTTGTCAACTAAGCTCTCTAACTTACCATCAGAGCTGCCAACATTCACCCTATCAAAATCTAGGATCATGCCCCGGTTGAGGTCACTCTACACTGGCAAGCTCCGAAGCCCTCCTTTCACAGACTGTTCTTCCCAAACCCTCTTACAAGCGACAATCTCTTCAGAAACGATCTGTTAAACTATTAGGAGCTATTTTCAGATGAACAACCCACAGGACACTGACTTCTCCATATCCTGGAACCCCTTCAAAGCAGTAGTAAGAGTGAAGTGTATTTCGCTTATGAACACTCTCACACACTAGAAAACTCAAGAGCGATGGGAATTGGGGAAAGAGCTCCTTCAGGCTGAATAAGCTCATAAAGACAATCCCACTATAACCCTTCAAAGGAAAGTGACAGTTATAATGGGGAAACTTAATGCCATGTTTATTAATAGGGCAGAGCTCACCCTACTGCGCCTCAAGTGAACCACATATGAACGGGGCAACAAGGTGAGCAGCCAGTTAGCACAACAGCTTCAGGCCAGACAAGAAAAGGAATATATAGGTCCAATTCAGGGGGCTGATGGGGAACTAGTCCACACAGAAGACAGGAAGGCTAGGGCCTTCCAACCTTTCCAAAAACCCCTCTACACTTCAGACACTGCAAACAACCCTGAACACTTGACATATCTGGCAAAAAGGGATCTACCTAGAGTCAGACCTACTCAAAATGAACTTCTAGAGGAATCCATCAGCTATGAAGAGGTCCAAAGGGTCATAGACTTCCTTAAGAAACATAAATCCCCGGGACCTGACGGGTTCACTTCTACAAGAGCTTCAGTTCTGATCTGGTACCACATTTGACTACCCTTTTTAACGATATAGCCAAGACACAAGCTGCAACCTCTTCTATAGGAGAAGACCTCATATCTGTCATTCCAAAACCTGGAAAACCTCAGCAGATGTGCATCTTATGGACCTATTGCATTGCTTAATCTTGATGCTAAACGGTTGGAAGATGTCATGCCATCCAGACAAATGTGGCTTCTTAAAGCATGACAGACCCATGATAATCTAAGAAGGGTGATCCACATGATGAACTACTGGCTACTGCTGCAGGCAAGAAAGCATGCAACCAGTTAGACTGGAACTTTTTCTTTCAAAAACTTTGGTTTTGGGGACAGATTAATAGCAATGTTCCCTGCCAACTATGCTCTCCCCTGCTCCAGGGTATTAGTGAAGAGGACTGCCTCTGACTACTAGCGCAAGAATAAAGGTCTCCCCCCTGATCCAGGGATTGCCATTTGGCTGTATAAAACATAAGATATCCTTGTTCACTGATGATGCTCTTCTGACTCTTACTTCCCCCAAAACATCATTGTCAGCCCTGCAAGCAGAAGTTCTAGCATTTGAGCCATTGCAAGATTCAAGATTAATTGCCACAAATATGTTTTATTTAACCTTACTGTTCCTCTGAAAGAAATGGTGGAGATAGCCTCCTCCACTCCTTTTCAATAGTTCAAAAAGGAAATCACCTATCTAGACATAAAGATCACTCCTAGGGTGGTCAAAACTCTATAAAGAAAATTATCCTTCACTCTTACGACAATTAAAGACTTTAAGAAATGGGCACCACTATGCATGACTTGGGTAGGTCATTACAATGCTCTTAAGATGACAGTGTTACCGAAAATTCTATACCTCTTTCAGGGCCTCCCTGCTGGCGTAGACCATGACTATTCTCTACTCTCCCTCCATGATTACTACCTTTATTTGGCAAAACCATAGAGCCTGACTACCACATAAAGTACTGACACTTTCTAAAGAGACAGGAGGACTGGCTCTTCCAACCTTTACACTTTACTGCAAAGCAGCACAATTAAGAGTAATAACGGAATGGTCCCTGAGGGAATCCGACAAACACTGGCTACATATGGACAGGATTGTAACAGGAAGAACAATTTCTGACGTCCTGTGGAAATCTAAGTCATATCGCCCACCTAATGCCTATATAAGCACCTCAACCAGAACCCCTCTAAAAGCCAGGGATGGGGCAACCTGTTCACATAACCTGATGACCTCACCCCCTACAACTCCTAAACACTACAACAAGGCTTTTACACCAGCTTTAACACCCATATCCTTCAAAATATGGTGAAATGGGGGCTGCCTTACCATCTCCGACCTCTTCCACATGTGGGAAATTTTATGTTTGACAGCTGCTGACATAATTTTAACCTACCAGCCACAGAGCTCTACCACTACACCCAACTAAACACTGGGTAATGCCACCTGAGGTGCGACAAGCAGCCACCGGGGATCTCTTCCCATAGAGAAATGTGTGCGCTGCCCTGGAGAATCCTGGGGATATGTTTCCTTTCTCTACTCACTCCTGGCCTCCACCACAGGCACTACCACTCCTAGACACATGACTCTCTGGGATCAGATCTTGGGGAAATGGCCGAAACTCTGGAATGATATGCCTATATTTAATTGTTCAGTGGGTCATAGAGATGCCCACTATAAAGTGCTTTACGCTTGGCACCTACTTTCAGCAAAACTTCATAAAATATACCCAGAGACATCAGATAGATGTTGGAGGGGTTGTGGGCTATTGGGTGATTTCTGGCGCATCTGGTGGGATTGTCCAGCCATGCATCTGTATTGGGCAGAGATCATAGCACAGATGAGAGAGATTTTAGGCTACCCTCTGCCCCACACACCAGAGTTTGTCCTTCAAGGGCTGCGTGATAATCCCTTAAACATCAAACAGCGGGACATTGATCCATATCATGGCTGGGCTTCGGAGCAGCTAAGATGCCTCTAGCGGCAGCGTGGAAGAGATCTGAATCTGAAGTGGCATGCCTGCCTCTAGCAGGGTCTCACCATGGAACGCATGGCAGATATTATTACAGTTTCTTGAAAAGGCTTTGAATATGTATGGGGTCCCTTGGTGAGGTTTCTGTCCACCGATCTTCCCCTCTTTTTCTGCCCCACACAAACATGAGCACTCCACTTCTTTCAAATTTAAGCCTCCATACTTTCTGGACTTAATCCTGGCACTCTACTAGTTCTCCTACAACCCTTCTGATACACGCACTTCCACTCATCACAAGTCAACCTCAATAATAACTACTCCACACATGCACATAGTTTTGTTCAATTGTACCCAATGTTTTGGGATGCTGTGGGGGATGGGAGTTATACTGGGCACTTAGGTTACCAATGGTGATGTTTCTGTACGCTGATGTAACAGGCACCTTGTTTGTCTATTTGTATAATGGCGGACCTCTATGTATGACACTGTATTGGACATTGGCATTCATACTGTGAATGTGGTCTCATGTCCTGTAATCTTGCTATGTGTAATCTCTGTGCCCGATAAAAACTAAAAAAGAAAGTTTGTAAGAAACAAATACATGTCACATTGCCTAACACCTAAGCACAAACCCACTACATTTATCATTTTTCAGCATCCTCTATGCTAATGTCCTCTGGAGTTGCTAGAACATAACTAGATACATGAACAATAATGTGTTATGTGAATGAATGGAGAACAGTGAACTAATAAAAGGACTTTGTAAATGTTTCACATCATGGCAGAAATGGCAAAATTTCATTGACAGTAGAAAAACAATAACCGTGGGAAAAAACATTACATCTCAGCTTGAATGTGTGCTGCAGAGTTGTGAGGAAAGAAGTTGGGTGAAGGGGACAGAATGACTGACAGAGTTGACTTTCATCTTGGACAAGATGGCATTTGCACTAAAATTGTGGCCTATATAACATGCATTAGAAAAGCACATTTCTACACATCATAGAAAATGTGTTCTCAGCTTAGAGTCAATTTGAGTCAAAGCTCCAGCTGTATTAGAAGCAAGTCAATCAACAAGCATAGACAGACATCTAATTTTCACATCATTCATAGCCATAGCTATAGGTGAAGTAATACTTCCTAATATATCTAATATCTGTCCAAATCCACGCTTTGCTCTCTTCAAACCACCTACATTATCCACTCCACTCACATGGTTGACTCCAGGAAACACCAAGTTAAGATAGCAAAACCCAACCCAATTATGCAGCAAATGAAAATAAGCAGTCCTTCCAGACACATAATATATCCCTCTCAGTATTGGCTCTTTACCAACTAGGAAATCACCATTTGCAACATTTCTCACACTCACTTTCTTTCACATATTTAACTTTTTTAATTATTGTAGGTTCCTGACACACCATACACATCTCACCCTTTCTCTCATGTTCCATTCTCAATCTTGGATGTAAATTTCACTACCGGAATTCTTCCTCAGACTTATTCTGCTCTTTTAACATTTTCCCTTCTCGCCAATTTTTCCCCCCTTCACTGTATTCTTTAATTAATTCACACTCTTCATTACTCAAACACATACATACTCCTGTTCGGTATTTTCAATTTTCTGCTTAATTTGTGCATTTGTATTCAGAAATGTACTATATTTAAGAACCTTTTACCACCTTCATCTTGAGTGGTAGGTAGACCATCCAGTGAGATGTTGAAATCTGAAAAGTAAGGAAACAAATACTATTTTGTCTACTAATAAACACATTACAAGACAAACTACAAGAGAATGGTAGTTGTGAGTAGGCCGCACCTTCACCTGCAGAAGAGGGAAGAAAAGAGTATAGATAGCAATTGTTTTTTAACATTCATAACCTCAATATATTAGTTCAGCATTTAAGCATAAATATTATGAAATTCACTAGGTAAACTTTCCCTATGTGTCAATGTGTTATGTTTTACTTCATTATGTACTGTAGATAATTCAGCCTTTGTGAAGTTATATCCGATATGAGCCATCTTCTATTGAGACTATGGGGTATATTTACTAAGATGTTTAGCTGTGTTTGTATAATAAAAGTGATGCAAATTGGATTCATTTTTTTTACCTATTTACTTTCCAGGGCAAAACTTGTTTTGCTCTGGAAAGTGTCACGAGGGTGTTCCACGGATGGTGAATGGGCGTTCCCATGCAACCACCCTAGGTTTTTGACGCAAAGCCCTTTTTAATAAAAAAAGTAGACATGATTTTGCGTCAAAAAATAGCATGCATTTCAACTAGGCACTATCAGAGACAAATGCTTTTATTTCTTCTTTCTTTTCCAGCTTTGCATGTATTCTGTACTGTACAGCACACATACAAAGTGGAAGACGTTTTAAAGATAGTCTAAGTATAGTATTTTGTACTGGAAGGCTATCCTTTCAGTACGAAACCCATGCTACACTTACACAAACACCGTTGCAATATGAAGCAAAGGTGTGTGCATGGTGCATGGCAGCAAATTTCTGCATCACTGCTAGGGAAAAGGAAGGAGAGTTCCGAATTTCTTTAAAGATGGCGCTCTCATGCTCTCTCTTTCTCACGCAGTGCAGCATTTTTGCCTGCTGCACTGCACTGAATGAGAAATTAGTAAACCTGGCTCTCAGAAGCGAAACGTTCTCATGATTTCTTTCAACAATAATATACTTTTCTTTTTTCTTCTTATTATTTTGAAAACAATAATCAAAATTAAAATAACACTTCCAAAGAAGGTTCTTGTGACTCGAATTTTGAACTGGAGTTTCTCACTGTTTGGATCAGAAACTACTACTTCTTATTGCCACTCTTGCCTTTGAGCCTGACATTGTAACAGCTTTTAACTCTGATTCTCACTTTGAAACTGAACACTGTTAATGCATCATTCACCAGGAACCTTACATTAATCTACCAGAACATTTATAACTTCATTGTTTTCACCAGTTTCACTTGCACATTGTTCACCCCTCCCTGCATTTGTGCTGCAAAATTAAGTTTGACTGTGACTTAGTGGTTGTTTTCACAATTTGTTATCCACCAACTTCATTATTTTGGTATGAACAGCGTAGATTCATTGTGGAGTTCAGTTACACTTCACAGCAGTGTTTGTCATCATATCACTTGATAAGGGCCATGCCACCTTTTTTTCCAAACAGCCTTTCCTTGTGTATCTTCTAACAACCACCCAATCACCAGGACTGGACACATGGCACTTGTCTTTCTTTGTTGGTTCTGTTGTCAAGGTCACCTGATGAGAGTCAGATTTCACCACATCAGCCAGAACTTTGCATTAATTTAGAACAATGTTGTTTGACTTAGCCCTTTCTGCAGGGTCACCCCCAAACCTTTTGCCTTCACCCCTCTTGTTTTTCTGAATTCATTTGGTTGGCACGAGGACTTTTTGCATTTTACCACTGCTAAAGTGCTTGTGCTCTCTTCCTAAACCATGGCAAAATTGGCTTACACTTGATTTGCACATTTAATTTGCTTATAAATCTCTAGTATATGATACTTCATGTACCCAGGGCCTGTAAATTAAATGCCATTGGTGGGCCCGGACACTCATTGTGCCACCAACTGAAGTAGCACTTTAAAACATGTCTCAGGCCTGCCACTGTAGCCTGTAGTTTTAACCTGCAAATTTGACCTGGCAAAATGCACCTTTTGCCTGGCCTGCTCCTTGCTTTTTATTGCATAAAGTCATCCACAAGGTGGACCGTACAAGCCCCAGGATCACATGCAGCCAGTTACACTTTAAAGGGATTGCCTCTAGCTCACACTATGGAGTCTGACACTAGTCGTTTGTCACCCCAAACTTCTTGAAGCCTTGGCAGGGGAGTGGAAGATCTTTCCAGAACCAGATATGAGGGTAGTGTAGGGAAGCTTACCATTTCAAAGGGACACTCGGATAATCTTTTCAGTAGACTCCTGGACCTGTGGACAACTTCAGAAGGGCTCCCAGAGGACTGCCATGCTTCTAAAGTCCTGCCTTGCTGCTCTGGTCCAGCAGAAGACCGGGACCTGTTCAGCTAGACCTCTCAGCAAAAGTATCTGTCCTCATGGAGCCCTCGTCGGCTACAGCCTGCATCTTCATCCTGCTGGAGATTTTTTACTTCCAAAAAAAATGAATAAAGTCCAAAGGTAGAAATCTTTAACATGCCTCTGTCCAGTGGGTCCCTGATGACAAAGCCTCCTCCTTGGCCACTACCTGCTGTCTTCCCCTGCTGGAGTTTACCTTCTTGGGAATTTTTCTTCAAAATTTCTTCAAAGTCCGAAGGTAAGGAGAGACCAGGTCTAATCAATACTGTTTTTCCGACCTGCAGTCAATTGCTTTCAGCCTTAACATTTGACTTTGCCTCAGTCATGCGCGACCAGATAACCCATGATTGGTACCTCGATCTTTTGGTGCTATTTTACACTAAAAACTTTAAAAAATCATAACTCCAGTTCTACTGATTGGAGTTAATTAATGATGTGTCATTTTTCTTGTTTTCTATTTTCACTTTATTACTTTTTGTGTCCGGCATAAATACTTTATACATTGCCTCTAAGTTAAGCCTGACTGATGTTGTGGCAAGCTACCATAGAGTTAAACACTGGTTAATTTAGTGACTTTTGTAGTTCACCCTGATAACGATTGTGGTTATTGTTTTGAGAAGAGTTTCCATCCCCCTCAACTAACAACCCAATTTCTTACAGTGCCAATGTCGTTGCTCTTTTCATCAGTACTTAATGGGGTGCAAGATCAGCCTTTATCAGGGGTACTTCTTATGCTCATCAAAACAAGAGTGCATTCTTTAGCCAATTTATTCTTTGTGGTTGCATTCATTCTTTCAACTACCCCAGAAGATTGAAGACAGTAACTACAATAGAACATCTAATAAATTAGGAGAGCTTACAAATCAATTTCAAAATCTCATTTTTAAAATGTGAGCCATGATGTGTTTAAATAACAGTTGGTAGGCCAAGTCCAGGTATTAATTCCCTCAACAAAAGTTTGGTAATTATCAGGCTCTTTGATCTCCTGCTGGGGTAGGCCTCAGCCCTTTCAGAAAACAAGCACACTGGCACAAGAACATATTCAAGGCCATTGTAAACTGTCATTTCTACAGCAGTTTTTTGGAGTCTTGTAAATGGACCCTTTTATTTGCCAATATGGCTTGTTAAAATCCTTGTCTTACGTCCTTGATTATTCTTTTGACAAATTAGACAAAAGCTACACAAATCTTCAGTAACATTTATAAACTGTGTATTTTTTCAATATGTGTATAAGGTCTCATCATAGAATATCTTGCTGAATGCTACTGGATGTGTAAGTAGCAGGGCACAGGATGTAACATTGTGTTGAGCACTATATCTTTATATTTAGGAGTTACGTACACATCCTGATACTTTATTTTGTAACCTAATATCTCCCATTTTCGTTTCTCACCTCCTGGGGCTTTCTCCTGGAAATCTCTCAATTCACTCATAGAGGTCTAAACTGAACTTAATAGGAACAAACTTGCATTTACTGTGTTAACCTAAGAGTTTTCTTTTGTATCATCTTGATCTGTTCCTTGAATCACTGTCCCATTCTCAAGTGCACAATACATGGCTACTTGATAAGCATATTTATTTCCAAGCATCGCCATGTCTTTTCAAGCCTTATGGGCACCACACATGACTATAGCAACCACTTCTGACTTCTTTAGTGTGTATAACAAACCCAGTGTATAGGAGCTATTCCTGATTGAAGCTTGCAAACATGTCACAAAATCTCTCTGTGAACACACTTGCCCAAAATCATGGGCCACTCCAAAACCATACTGACTGGCTATATAAATTGCCACATTCACATTTTCTGACAGGCAACAAGCTATTGCAAATGCATCAATGCAGCCAACTATGCCACTTGTGCTGAAGTTGCATTTAGCAGATATGATGGTTCAGAGATTTCAAGAATAGAACACGCTGCACAGACAGCCTTCAGTGCTCCATATTGGTCTCCTAAACAAGAACCATCAACAAATAAAGTCAGATCACCCATTTAAAGAGAAATGTAATTAATATCTGTTCTTGGTTTGGTACATAATTCTGTAATGTTGCAGTCATACTCAGGCTCATCATCATCATCGCTCTATTAATTGACTTTGCAACTTTTGGCGGAAATAGGAAGCAATGTCACAGGATTTAGAGAGTTACATCTTCTGATTGAGAAGTTTTCAGCTGCTAATCACTTGTTCATATCTGGCATGTAGACAGTACATTGTATGCTGAGTTCATGTATGAGTCAGCAGAATCTGAACAGAATGTGGAACAAATGTGATTAAGGTATGTTCCATTACATTTCCTTCTCTTTTTTAAATTGCAATGAAAACGATTGCAACCGATTTCAAACAGCCAGGAAGACTTATAGCTACTGGATCCAAAATTGCTGATAGATAAGCCACAGGACTCAAGATTCCTCCAGTCCAAATAACACAGGAACATCTGCTTCTCTCATAACATAAAAGTTAAAATTCTAAATTGTAGTCAGGTTTTCCAAAAAAGGTACATTACACAAACTTTTTCTTAAAACATGTTAAGCCTCTAAAGGTTGTTCCTTAAATGTTACCAGATCATGGATGTCACTATGGGTCAACCTTAAGGTTTTGCAAACACAGACAAGTTTAGAAACTACTGACAACAGTAGCCAACAATTCACAGGAACACCCTCATTTCCCTCTTGGTGGCAAGAGGATTTATTTTCAGAATTACAGAAACACATTTTTAAAGATTTTCCTTGTTCCCTTTTCAATTTGATGAGCACAATAAATCACTACCATTTCACATTGCTATATTTGTGTATGGGAAAACCTGTGACCACTGTAGGTCAAGGTAGCTGTGTCAAATTTACAGTCTTTTTTTTCTCCTGCACATGACCAGTAGGTTATCAATATACTGAACCAAGACTGAATTACAGGGCAACCTCGAAATTTCTAGATCTTTCTTCAGGGTTTGGCTAGGTAAAATTAAAGGACTTTTGGTATATCCTTGTGGGATCTTACACCAAATGAGTACTTTATTTTGAAACCAAAATGCAAATAAAAATTGATTATCCTCATGGAGTGGGAAGGACAAGTATGCTTGGCATAGGTTAATGAATGCATAACATTGTGGATCTGGTTATATCTGGAACAGGATTACTGATGGAGTTGGTACTACAGGACATACTGAAATCACAATATTATTTATTTTTCTTATATGATGTACTATCCTCAATTTACCACTTGGTTTCTTAATTTCCGTCACAGGAAAGTGGAAAGGACTACCAAGCACTTTCAGAATAATTCCCTATTCAATCATTTTTTCAATGAGAGTTTTCATTCTTCTTCTGCTTCTCTTGAAAGTTTGTATTGTTTAGTTCTGGGGAAAAACATAATTCGGTTTTACTTTGATTTTCACAGGCTTTGCACGTTGTATTAATCCCATCTATTTACCAGTCAAATCCTAAACCACTTCTTTGACATCATGTCTTAAATCCAGATGTAATTTATTATTAGTCAGGAGTCATCATGCCACATCTAAGCTCCCATTATGTGTGGCTGTCTAGAGGGAATACACAAAAGGCCAGCTGTCACCCACCCCAGATAACTGATCAGAGACAGGCAGTAGGCACCAAATGGCTAAAGTAGGAAAATGTCAACTTTCTAAAAGAGGCATTTTCATAATTACTGTTTAAAATCTGACCTCACCTTAAGTTGTGATTTTACACTGTGATTCCAGAAACATCAAACTTGAGAAACGTATCCCTTCATAATTCTGAATTGCAGTTGCAAGATGCAAGAACATAATCCCAATGTTAACCTATGGGAGAGATAAGCCTTGCAGTAGTGCAAAAACAATTTAGGAGTTTTTCACTGCGAGGTCAAGAAAAAACTTAAAAATGCATGTCAAACCTTTTGAATACACTGTGCCCTGCCATTGGTGCTGTCTAGGGCCTACATTAGGTGTGTCTCATATGTTTTAAAAAGGAAGACTTGGGCCTGGCAAAAAAGTTATTTTTCCACGTCAACATGGCAGTTTAAACGCACCCACAGGCATGGCCCTAGCAGGCCTGAGGCATGTGTAAAGGGCTACTTAAGTGGGTGGCACAATCACTGCTGCAGGCCCATTTGTAGCATTTAATTTAGAGGCCCTGGGCACGTCATTCACTTTTTTAGGGACTTACAAGTAAAGTAAATATGCCAATTCAGTATATGCCAATCAAACCATGTTTTAGGGTTTAGGGAGAGAACACAAGCACTTTAGCACTGATTAGAAGTGGTAAAGTGCACAGAAGAGGAAAACAAGAACAACAAGCCGTTGTCAGGTAAGTGTTTCTAACTGGCTTTTCTTTTCTCTTATTTTTGTTGGCATGCACTTAGGGGTAGGGTAGTGCGGGAATCCCTCTGTGATAAAAAAACTATTTACACAGGTAAGTGCTAAAAGAACAAAATGTGGGGAGGGGAGAGAAAAAATCATTGTTTGATTGTGGGTTTTGTTCTTCTTTTTTTTTCCTTCTTTCTTTTCCATTTTTTTTCTTATTTTATTTATTTATTGGTTTCACCATGCTTAGGATTGAGTATAATGGAGTGCCCAGGGCTTCTTCATTTTTATTTCTTATTGTGAGTCTCTGCATGCTTGGGTTTGCAATCATTTAGTGCCCAGTGGTTACCATGCTGTTTCTGCCCGCCCATCTCTCTCTCCATTCCCTACTGACCTTCCCAAACAGTCCTGTAAGCTGGCTGCACAAACGGTCACGTACCTGGTGCAGCCACGTCCCTCCTGGGACATAGCTGGCTTCTCTGCTTTCCCCTCTCCTCTCCACTGCTCCTCGGCTCTCGTGCACTGGTTCAGGGCCGTTTCGGCGTGGTCCCATCTCACCAGGGTCCTCTCTCGTTTTCTCCTTTCCTCCTCATTCCCCGTCTGCTCTGGCTTTCCTCTTCTTCTCTTCCGCTGTTCCTGGGGGATTAATGGGCCGGATGACGTATGCACGCTCTTTTGTACTTGTGTCCAGCATTCTTTCAGAGTCCCCCTGGAGGACTCAAACATCGGCCCACATTTCCCTTGTTCGTGTGCCCTGTCCCAATCTGCTCCCAGCTGAAAGTGGGGGGGGCTACCCAACCTCCTGGAACTTCTCTTCATTAAGGTGGAAAGACCAGGAGACACCAGGAGCATTGTCGTGGTCTGACCCAGGTCAGTATTCCACCGTAAAATTCAACCCCTGTAGGGAGATGGTCCACCTCAAAAATTTGGGATTCTCACCCCTCATTGGCATTAGCCACCTGAGGGGCCTGTGGTCAGTCTGAATCCGGAAGTGAGTCCCAAACATGTATGGTCTCAGCTTCTTCAGTGTCCAGACTACGACAAAGGCTTCCCTCTCAATAGCACTCCACCTCTGTTCCCTGGGAAGTAACATCCAAGAGATAAAAGAAACAGGTTTGTCTAGGCCCTCATCATTAAGCTGTGAAAGAACTGCCCCATGCCATGCTCTGAGGCATCAGTTTGTACAATGAATTCCCTGGAAAGGTCAGGGGCCTTGAGCACAGGGGATGTGCACATGGCCTGTTTTAGGAAAACAAATGCTTTCTGGCAAGCCTCTGTCCAAATCACATTTCTTGGCTGCTTCTTAAAAGTCAGCTCAGTCAAGGGGACACCAATGGTGCCATATCCCTGTCAAACCTCCTGTAATATCCTGTGAGGCCCTGTAAGGCCCTAACTTCAGTTTGAGTTTTTGTGGGCTCCCAGGCCATTATGGTCTCTATCTTGGCCTGGAGGGGCTGCACCTTACCCCACCCATCAGGTGCCTTAACTACACCACAGACCCTTGCCCTATCTTGCACTTACTAGCCTTGATAGTCAGGCCTACATTCCACAGGTTCTGAAGCACTTCCTGCAGATGAAACAGGTGTTCCTTTCAGCTGCTACTGAAGATGGCTATGTCATCTAAGTAAGCAGCATTGAAGGCCTCCATGCCAGCCAAAACCTAGTTCACCAGCCTCTGGAAGGTAGCAGAGATATTCTTTAATCCGAAGGGCATCACTATAATTTGATAATGGCTCCCCTGGTATGGAGAAGGATGACCTCTCCTTGGCTTCAGTTAGGGCAATCTGCCAGTATCCTGAAGTCAGATCAAAGGTAATCAGGAACTGGGCACCTCCTAACCAATCAATGAGCTCATCAGCCATGGAGAATGGGATGAGGATCATTCTTACTGAGTGAGTTGAGCTCCCTACAACCCACGTGGGTCAGCTTTTGGTACCAGCACCAAAGGGCTGCCCAAGGGGCTACTGGAAGGCTCAATCATCCTCAACTCCAGCATCTTAAAAAATTCCTGATGCTATTCCTCACTTTGCCAGACAGTGTAAATATACAGGTACACAAATGGGCAACCCCAGGAGTGAGGGAAAACAGAGAGGAGCACTGTTGCAGTAAGTGGTGACAGTCCCTCTGCTGCTCTGAAGTCAGGGTAGGGAAGAGGTTAACACCTTCCACTGACCCATCCTTTTCTTTGGAGGCTAGGAGGTCAGGAAGGGGTTCACTCTTCTCTTCCTCCCTACCATCTGTCACCAGCAACATGATGATCTCAGACCTATCAAAGTGTGGTTTGAGATGGTTGATATGGAGAACACTTTGGGGGTAAATGGCCTCCCCCTTCCTCTCAACAACTTAATTTGGCCCAGTCCAATGGTCTTGAAGGGCTGTGGGCTCCTCAGGCTCCATTACCCGCCCTTTTTGTCCAGGTTGGAAATCCACAGGAGTAGCTGTTTGGCCATACCACTGCTTCATTACCTCCTGTCTGGCCTTTAATTTTTTGAGAAGCCTTCTTCCAAAACATGGTCATCTGGATCCACAGGGCTAGCTAGCATATAGCTAACCACATCCTGGCGAGGTTGCCTGGGAGCTTGATCCCATCCATCCCTAAACAGGCTGAGAGGTCCTCTTACAGAGATGCTCAAAGGAGCAAACTCCAAACCCTTATTTGGTACTTCTCTGTAAGCAAAGAGCAGGTGTGGCAAAAGGATGTCCCAGTTATGCCTCATGGGCTCAGGCAGGCCCTTGATCATGCCCTCGAGGGTCTTGTTGAATCTCTCACCAAGCCCATTGGCTTGTGGATAATATGGTGTGGAAAACTGGAAAGTAACTCCATACTCCTTCCACATTGACTGCATTTAAGAATATATATACAGTTGGTGCCCCTGCAAGAGATCACTTCTTTGGGGAAACACACTCTGGTAAAAATTCCCATCAGGGCCCCAGTTACTGCAGGTGCTATTGCAGTCCTCAGCGGTATGGCCTCTGGGTATCTTTGGCATGGTTCACCAGACCCAAATTAAACCTGTTGCTAGGACAGTCTGGGGATCCATGATCCCAACAATGTTGGTGCCCATCCTCACAAAGGGAGCCCCAATGATAGGCAAGGGATTCATGGGAGATTTCAGCTTCTGCTCTGTCTTTCCACTGGTCTGGCAGGTCAGGCAATTCCTACAGAAAGTATCTGAGGAAATTATTCAGGCCAGTGAAAGTGGGGGGAAAGCCTGGCAAATGTCTTGTCCTGCTCCAGATATTTTCCCAGGGGTATTTCATGAGCCAGATAAGGTAGGAAGGCCATATAGCATTGGGGGACCATCAGGGCCCTTTTTGCCCCATGCACAGGGACTTTAGGCTCACTACATAAAAGTTAATCCTCCCAATAGATGCATGACTACCAGAGGCATCACCAGCTGCCTGGGCTTAACCCTGTTGCCTCATGCCCTCCAGGGTGAGGCACTCCTTCTGTACCCTACAGAACTCCTCTCTGGTGTGTTTTCTTTCTACTTGCCATCCAGCAAGTTAAGGCAAGTCACCAAGGGAAACCAGTGGGCTCCGAGGCAACCCCCTCTTGCAGCCCATCCAACTCAACTGGAGTAGTAAATTCAGAGGCTTGTTTCATACAGCCTTTGAGAAAGTCACCCTTTCAGGATGCTCACCCCAATGTTTCTGACTGATACTGATGGTAACTGACCCTGACTGTGCCCTGTGCTCTGCTAAACATGCCCAGGGCTGGTGCTATGAATAAAAGGTATATGGTCCAATGTTATAATTTCGATTGGCAATGACAGATCCTGTAAGGCCCTAGTAGATAATAGAGCAAGGGCATTTAACAACCTATATGTTCCTAGTTGCCAAGAACACCCTGAAGTGCAATGCTTTGACTCCTGTGAAGAGTGGAAGAAGTGTGAAATATTTGCAATTCAAAAGGTATCCTCAGTGGCAGAGACAGTGTCCTTTTTGGAAAGTATTGTGTTGAGTTATATTACAGTTATTGCACACAGAGAGGCATCCAAGATGGCCATCAGGTTGTGCCGGCACAAGTTACCATTCTAGTGTTGCTCTTCCACAATTGAGTTATAATAGGGGCGTGTTGCTTGAGCGCCGCGCACTTCAACTGAGTTTTGAGTGGAGTCCGGAGGCGAAATATGAGAGCACTAATCCTGAAGTAAAAGTTGTCGGCATAGGCACCGTAGTTCACAGGAACCTTGAGGTAAACGTTATCGGCAAAGGCATCGTAGTCAATAAGAATTAAAGAACAATTCAAGTAAGTCTCAGATAATACTTGACAATGTAAAGTCGTTGAAGGTTTCAAGGCGATTCGCACCGTCCTGAGAGTTCCGCTTGGAATCTATGTAAACACTTGATATGAACAATTCCAAAATACGTCAAAGAGCCTGTTTATAACTGTATTTTGACGCTACAGACTTCGAAGTAGTCGGCAGAGTGTTCGAGAGTTGTCAGCTGAGTTTCAAGGAGCGAACATTATAAGAAGAGTCTCAAACAAAAAGCATAGTTGCCTACAAAGGAACATTTAAAAGACAGTCAATAAGAATTCCAATTTCATAAGTCAAATGACAGTATTTAATTATACATATATGTATATAAAAAAAATATATATATAGCAACCACTATTTACAAAAAGAAATTAAGGCAAGAATGAACTAATAATACATGCCTACAGAGACAATGGTATTCAACAAGAAAACATCAAATTGACTATTATCTCAATAGAATATCAGTTAGTTTCTCATCTAATTTATTTATTATAAATACTAATATATTTCACTTGAGAGAAAGCGAGAGGCAAATTCCTCAGAAAGTGCAGGTAAAGTGTGTGGAGTTTAATAGAAGAAAAAAACTACTAATTAATTGTTGGTAATGTTATAGGTGTTAAAGAAAACAATGTGTCCCTAGTAATTGTGATTGTAATTTTTCAGGTGTCGCTTCAAGATAAATATAGAAGAGTCTAGCAGACTCAACAAGAGTAGAAGCGGACCAATGAGGCAGTCTCTCTTATCCCATTCCTCTTTCCCCTTCCAGGGTGCTCAAAACGAGGAACTATTCGTTGCGAGTAGCTTGGGTTGGGAATTCAGGTTTAGTCTTCTACTCCTGAGGAAATCGAATCAAGGTACTCTTACTAGTTTATAATAGGGCAGGGAATTAAGAGGCCCAGTAGATTTTCTGCACTGGATTGTGCACTGCTGTGAGCCTGCTGTCATCCTTAAAGGCAGCCATGCCTTGCAAACTGTCTTTAAAAAGTAAAATGTATGCAAATTCGAGTTTGGAAATGAAGGTACTTCTAAAATGATGATCTACCTTATGTTTACATGTAAGCCACCCTCCAGGTATCCCCTAGATGCAGCAGGGGTGGGGTGCAAGATAACCAAAAGCAGGGACATTATAAAAAATGTTTTAAATGCCCTGGTGATGGAAAAAGTACACCTTTCATTTTCCCACTCTGAAGAAAGTTAGCTCCATAGGCTAAAATAGGAGATATTTTTCATAAGCTTACGTATTGCTAGCAAGGAGCTAAAAATGGTATGAAATGACTCAAATGAATCGTAATGATAATTCCAACAACTTGCCATTGTTGAATGTATCATAACTAAAGTAAGACTTTCTTTTGTGTAAGCCAAATTCCAGCCTGCAAGCGGTGTCTCCTGATTGGTCAGCCCTAACAGGATTAGTCAGGCTGCTTTGATGAGGTGATAAGTGGCCTGCACTGAGCAGAGCTTATGTGATGGGGAGATTGGCAGATGCTGAGGCCAGGCCAGGAAGTGGGCAAATCAAGCTAAGATTTCAAAAGGAAGGCAGTCAGAAAGGAATGCAGCCAGGCCTGCCCTCTAACCCTGTTCCCCACAGATAAATAGTGGGCTTAGGAAAAGAGTTTGAAGATGTCCAGAGGGGAGGTTAATGGAAATGAGCTACACCAGTAGGTTGGTTTAGCCATGTCTTGCTCCTTTGGAGGAAAATCGTCCATCTTGGAATGTTAAAGTGCAGTGCCTTATGGGACAAGAAGATGTCACACTTTGGAGGAAGTTGTCATGCTTCTGGCTGGCACCGTGCAGCTCATCGGACAATGATGCCCACTGCCTGTCCCCCAAAGATGATTGAACTCAATTGGCTGACATGCATTGGATCTCAGATCTGCTGCCTCAAACCACAAGAAGAAGAAGGATTGTCCTTCTAGAACCCCGGTCTGCAACCCAGAGGACTGCATACTTCAGTATTGATCCAGTTGCACACTGTAACAACAGCCAAAATGACTCTGCCCTGACTTTCATAGGTCTCAGGAGCAGACACCCTGAAAGCAACAGGTTAAAAGAGCTTCCCTGCACCAGCTTCCACAAAAGTCCCAAGCCTGGAGTGAGTCCAGTGGAATTGCAAGGATTTGAACAGGTGCATTGTGTGAATTGAAGTCCCAAACTTCCAATGACCATCTCTTGGCTCCTACACCCTACAATTTGTGTTTTAGACACTTTGAGACCCAAAGCAGAACTTCTGGAAGGACATCCAGTGGTTTGGAGAAGTTTGGAGCAACTTTTGGAAAAAGGTTCAAAACTGGAGTGACACACCGTTGTGAGTCAAGCCAACTACCTTCAACCACAACCAGGATTTCAGGTTTGCTCCAGTGAAAGCTCCAGAGTTCCAAAATTTGACCAGGGCCGGCGGAACAGCAGTCCGACAATGTCACACCAAAATTGACTTGCTGAAGAGGACCACATGATGTAGAGAGCGAAAAGCTCTAGAAAAGTAAAGTTTCTAAGTGCAAATGTCAGTTTTGACCTAGGCCTCCTGTTCAATGTGACTGAGTAGGGCTCCATTGCGGTCGGTCTCAAACTTTGACTTGGTCCCAGTCAAGAGCAACCAGATGTCCCTGGTTGGTGCTATTGATATCTAAGCAGAAGAAAGCACATTTTTTATTTAATCTTTAAAAATTCATAACTCTGGTTCTCTATATTGGATTCTTGTCATTTTGGTGACATTTTAAAGATTAAAATATTTACTATTGTTATAAATTAGTGTGGGGTTTTTATTGTGTGTTGTGTCTTACTTATTTGCTGTATTGATGTATTTAAATACTTTACATACCTGTCTCCTAGAGAAGCCTGCCTGCTTGTTCACAGGCTACTATGGGTTGAGCCAGAGGCTGATAATTTAAGACCTTGACTGGACCTAACACTGTCTGGGGGCATTATTACTAGTAGTAGCTGTGTATTTACCTCTACTAATAACCAGCCTCCAGCACTGCCCTAGCCCTTTCTGCTTTTGGCAGCTGTCTAGGCCATTGTTTCAGGATCAAGATTCCCTTGACTCCCTGCTTGGGCAGCCATTGACCTGGTGGTTGCACAAACCCATTCAAGCAACCCTAACATTTCCAGGTGTGAGCTCCATTTCCTTCCAGGTAGTGTGCTCAAGATCATTCCTTAGTGAACAGTCCACAGGATTGGCAGGGCTCACAGCAGGTTTCAGGTTGGCCTGAGTCTATCCCCCACTCAAATGGAACAAGAGCCACAGGGTACTGACCCTCTTGGTTGTCTGCTACCACAACCTGGTGAAATGATTTGGGTATGGTCGGCTCTGTGGCCACCAGGTGACTCCTTACTGTAGTCATATTGACTCCTGTGCTATCAGAACCTCAGCTCCCCATTGATGGTGACCCACAGCCTATACTTTGCTGTATTGCAAGGCATTTTGGCTTTAGGTGTCATCTCCAGGGACACTGGTGTACCCTCATTAACTCACCCCCCCTACTCTGACTGGGACAATCTCATCCCCAAGCCCTACAATAGCCAACCCTGATGTCTTTAATCCAGCAGGAGGTCTCCTCAGCAAGCTTCCTGGGGTCAGTCAGCTTGCTATCAACCAGGTGTCGGTGCAGCTCTGTAAAACAAATATCAAGCATGTGCTCCCTCAGAATCAGGTTGTACAACCCCGTATAATCTGCCTTGCTGCCCCTCACCAGCCCTTCTGTGCCTTAATACTCTAGGATGTCCACCGAGGTCTGTGTGGGAAGTTCGAGGCCACCACTGAGTTTCTGTCTGTATCTCTCAGGGATTAACCAAAACTAATTAGTAAGTATGGCCTTCATGTGTGTGTAGTGTGTCTGGTAATTACCTCAAGTGAAGGGAGTGTGTCCCTCCACATATAACTTCACAGTCTATCCCTCCCACCCCCCAGTACTCCTCAGGGATCTTGTGCACCCTTAGAGCTACCTCATAAGCTGAAAACCACTTATCAATGTTATCCCCCACCACATAGCTGGGAACCAAATCTTTGGTTATGCAGACCTTTCTTTCTCCAGTAGACACTGAAGGTATGCTGCCTCCATTACTGCTGCAATGAATTTGCTTAGCTTGCATATCCAGCTCTCTGAGGCTGAGCTCATGGGCCATCCTTCTCTCTTCCAAGGCCAATCTCTTTTCTTCCAAAGCTTGCTCCATCTCTAATTCATCAAGATTTAACTTAAGCTTTCTATCTTCTCTCCCGTCCTCCAGCTCCTCTGGGGACAGGTTCCTTGAAGACACACTGCTCTCTACAAGGGGAGGCATTGCCAATCCTGGGAGAAGGTTATCCCCCTCCTTTACAGACTGCCTTTCAAAGTTCTCCTGATGGTCTTGCTCCAATCCTTCCTCATCTAACTCTCTATCCACATCCTCTGTTTGGGTCTGATGGGCCTCTGCCCATGCCCTCAGGGCCTTTTGGAGCTCTGCCTTTTTAGTGATCCCCTTAGCAGGCAGCCCCTTCTCTTGACAAAACTGCTTGAGCTGGGCCATAGAGTAGCTCTCCAGGTTGGCCAGCTCAAACTTCATCTTTGCTGAAGAGGTCATAGACATAACAGCTGGGAAGAGAGAGGATGCATTTGGAAAAATCAAAAAGGCCAATCAGGGAGAATTTACTTTAATTAGTCTTTGATGTGGAATGGTAGAGCACACCAAGTTACTGTATGGCACAGCAGAAACACAAGTCCTGTCCTCACTGCTGATCACCAATGTTAGAAATTGGGTTTCTAGTTGACAGAGGTATGCATTCTGATCTAGCAAGAACCACAATGCTAGTCAGAGTAAGTCACAACCCTATATTAACCTGTACTCACACTTGGTAGCTTGGCACAGAGCAATCAGGCTTAACTGTTAGGGTTTGTACACAGCAAAGAGCATGTCCCCTCTCACTGCACTAGTGGGTTCTGTAATAGCTCCCTTTTAAACTTACTATTGAAAGCCTTTCTTGTTATCTCACCTTCCCCCCCCCTA
The DNA here is from genome assembly GCF_031143425.1 of Pleurodeles waltl. Classification (NCBI taxonomy): domain Eukaryota; kingdom Metazoa; phylum Chordata; class Amphibia; order Caudata; family Salamandridae; genus Pleurodeles; species Pleurodeles waltl. The sequence goes on along the minus strand of NC_090436.1, from coordinate 148,251,633 downwards.
GGCTTCTGTGTATGTTGTTTAATGTGCTGTTTTGTTTACACATTGGGCCTTGCTTTTACCAAGGCTTCTTTAACATACTCCTCCCTAGGCCATGTGTTAATCCAACTCATTTGTGTAATAACTGAAACTCTGCACACCTTTCAAGAACATGTGCAGCATGTGAGGACCACACCCAGCTCTTCAAACCACACCCAGCTCTGCACACCTTCCAAGAACATGTGCAGCATGTGAGGACCACACCCAGCCCTTCAAACCACACCCAGCCCTGTCTATAAAAGGCATCCCCCGAGCCTCACCCAGTGCTTGTGCTCGTCTACCTCCCGCTTACCTGAGAACAGATCCCTCGGCGCTGGCACTCCTGCTCTTTACAGACTTTCATTGACTTCAATGGGAGCAGCTTCTGGCTCTTCCTTCTTCCGGTTTCCGGTTCCTCCTTGCTTCAGGCTCTCTCCTATGAGTAACCTGCAAAAGAGAAAGAAGACAAGGTTAGACTGATCAGTATCTCTTGCCAGCAACAAGTAAGTGCAAAACCTTTTATTACCTGAAAGAACTTTGACAACAATTTCTGGATTCGTGTATAGACAATTTGAAACGAAATACCTTCCACGAACATTGTGATTCAAACTCTTTGTTACAAGAATATTTTGCAGAACTTTGTGAAGCAAACATTGTTTTTTCTCATGGAACTTTTAAGAATCGAACAGTGGAAACCATTAACAGCAAGGCAAACAGTAGATCAAGGACTTGCACAAATTACATGCTGTATTTTGATGTAAAAGTACAGTATTTGTTTTATAAAAGATTCTGGAAATATGGGAAAAGTGAGTCTGCTATTGGGAATTTAGGCTTTATTTATATTATGATGAATGTTTGATATTGGTAATTCTGATAACGGTATTTGTTTAATGTTTTAGAAGCTTTACAGTAATAGAAAACACATCCCAGAGCAGTAACACATTCCAAACCTGGAAACTAGAGACCAGGATCCAAGAGGTACTTTTAGAAGAGAATTTCTAATAAGTAAAGGGATAGTCAGGAACCCATTTAGGAATAGGTTGCACTTATCTGTTCTTTGTTTATGTTTCATTAGGCACCAGTTTCTACAGAAGTCAGAAAGGGCCGCAGATTTGTGCAGCACTTCAACAGTGGAAACGCAAGAACGGTGTTGTCTCTCTTTTTTATTTTATCCACTTCCCCCCTTCCCTTGAGCTTCTGTTCTTAGTGCACTGTTTTAAAAACTAGTGTGCTGGAACAAGCAGTTTCAGGGTGGGGTCGGATTGTCTTCAACCTCCAGCAGAACTGAACAAGAACTCAGGTGAGCTGGGCTTTGAGAGAAGCACAAGCCTTAAAAAATGTCAGTTCTGGTGGACGATGAATACCGGGGAAGAAATAGAGGGCATTGACGTCACGGATATGGCGCAGGCCCTAAATGAGGACTTGGCTCATAATGAATCAGTGTCTGGCATCTTGCAACATATGCAAGAGGAAATAGAGAGATTAAAGATGGAGAATACCTCTTTAAAACAGGATTTAAGCAGGTATAAATTTAGGGGATCTCAGTGGAACACAGCTTCTACGCCTTTGTTTAAAACCTCCTCAGAGACAGGGGCGCCATCAAAACATACAACTTTGCCTTCCCCAGTTGAGGTTACTGTTAATGTTCCTAATGTTGTGCCCTTAGCAGCACCTGAACGTTTTCATGGAGATAGTAACAAATTCCATGTTTTTATCAATCAATGTCAATTACACTTCATTTGTAAGCCACAACAGTTCCCTACTGATGATACGAAAGTGGCATTCGTCTTGTCTTATTTGGGTGGCACAGCAGCCAATTGGTCAATTCCTTTCGTGGATAGAGATGATCCCATCCTCCATAATTGGAATCAATTTAAACGTACCATGACCAGCCTTTTTGCAAAACACACTTTCATGCAGGCAAGTGATAATGAGCTTTTAAATCTTAAACAAGGTAACAAGGATTTATTGACCTATCTCACTAGTTTTAATTGTTTACGCACCGAGACACAGTGGCCAGAAGAAAAGCGTGTCTCCCTTTTTTATAAAGGTTTGAGAGACGAGTTAAAAGACGCGCTGGCTCATATCGTTGATTTGCCAAAAGACTATTCGGACTTTGTAGATTTAGTTGTGAAATTAGAACATAGACTAGGAGAAAGAAAGGGAGATAAATACAAACTGGAATCACGGTTAACTTTTATTAGACACGAGAAGAAAGACACAGATAATAAACTCCCTGAACCAGAGCCTATGCAAATAGGGACACTCAGAGGTCCACTCACATCAGAGGAAAAAGAAAGAAGGAGAACATTTCAATTATGTTTATATTGTGGCAGGGCAGGTCACTTTGCCAGAGAATGTCCAGTAAAGCCTAAAACTCCACAAAAGGGTGCTGTTTCCTCCACCTCCTCAACTGAATCGGGAAACGATTAAGCTTGACAAGGGGAGAGGTTACTTGTTCGAGAAAACATCTTAATCAAACCTCTAATGCTGCAGCCTTCAGGGTACCGCACATACCTAGACATTTCATAATTCAGGTCGTTTTAATTGTTACTACCCAAGTGAGGCATTCTCTCCCTGTCCTACTGGACTCAGGCGCGACAGGAAATTTTGTGGATAATAAATTAGCTGAAATCTTAGGACTTCCTATGTGCCTAAAGCCTTGTCCAGAAGCAGTATGTGCAGTGGATGGGTCAGAATTGACCTCTGGATTAATCACAAAACAAACAAGTCCACTTGTTATGGTCTGTCAGAACGGGCACACAGAGGTGATTAGCTTTGATCTGATAGATACTCCTAATTTTGGTTTGATTCTCGGGGTACCCTGGTTAACAACTCATAACCCAAAAATTGATTGGGTGAATAGAACTGTTACTTTGGATTCCTCTTTCTGTAGAACCAATTGCTATCAAGAAGCAGGTACAGAACAGAGCACAGTATTACACTGTGCTAGTGTTACACAAGATGAACCAAGTCTCCCTCTTGAATATTCTGACTTTAAAGACGTCTTTGATCCAGTAAAGGCTAGTGTGCTGCCCCCACATCGGTCTTATGACTGCCGTATAGATCTTATCCCAGGGGCCCCTTTACCTAATAACAGAGTATATGCTTTGACTGACGAAGAAACCAAATACTTAAGAACCTACAGTTTTTTGGATCACTTAAAGCACTAACACCACGTCAGATGCGCTGGTTAAATTTTTTTAGCACATTTGACTTTGTTATAACCTATAGACCAGGTGCACAACAAATTCAATCTGATGTGTTATCTAGATACGGACATACCTCAGACATGAAACAAGATAAAATAGGAGAACCCATTATTCCTCCCCAAAAGTTGTTGGCACCAGTACAACAGAAGGATTTCATCACAGATCTATATAATGCACACATGCAAATAGCACCTCAGGATTGGTTAAAGGATTCCCATAACACAATACAACGAGGTTTATTGTATCACGACAACATGCTGTTAGTGCCCACCTCTGAATTACAAACACAGGTGATAATTTGGCATCACGCCTCACCGTTGGCAGGTCATCCTGGTTGGGTAAAAACCCTGGAAAATGTGCAAAAACACTTTTGGTGGGACACTATAAGAAAGGACATTAAGCAATTTGTCACTACCTGTCCAATTTGTGCAAGACATAAATCTTCTCATAAGGCTCCTGACGGCTTGTTAATACCAATGCCAACACCTAAACAACCTTGGCACACTGTGAGCGTAGACTTTATTGTAGGTTTACCACCTGTAAAATCCTTCACAACAGTGTTGGTTATAGTGGATTTTTTATCTAAAATGGCACATTTTGTACCATTACGGAAATTACCCACGGCGGCAGAATTTGCAGATATTTTTATAAGGGAAATTGTGCGTTTACATGGTTTGCCAAGCAAAGTGGTGTCAGACCGAGGGAGCCAGTTCAACTCCAGATTTTGGAAAAAATTATGTGAAAAACTGAAAATAGATGTGGCCTTATCCACTGCTTTCCACCCAGAGACAGATGGACAGACTGAACGACTGAACCAAACCTTACTTCAAACGCTACGTTGTTTATTGGCTGATTATTCTAGTGAATGGTTGGAAGCTCTCCCTGTAGCAGAGTTTGTTTATAATAATACTGAGCATTCAGCTCTACTTTGCTCACCATTCTATTTCTTGCAGGGGTATCATCCAAGAGCTATACCCATTTTGTTAGAAGATTTCCTGTTGCCTACAGAAACGGATAGACTAACGAGGTTAGGTGACATACAAGACAAAGCCAGGAAACATTTATTAAAGTACAAGGAAAGCATGAAAAGACAAGCAGACAAACACAGGTCTGAGGCCCCAATGTATAAAATTGGTGACAAGGTATGGCTCTCCACAAAGAACCTAAACATAGAGGGATCCCGAAAGCTGCAACCACGTTTCATTGGAATCTTTAGTATAACTGCCATAGTAAACCCGGTAACAGTAAAATTAGATTTACCAAAAGAATATCCAGTACATACTACATTCCATGTGTCCTTGCTTAAGCCGTACAACTCAAAAACCCGACTTGAACCACCACCTCCACCCATACCAATTAAGGGAAATCTGGAATATGAAGTGAAAAGCATAAAAGTCTCAAAAAGAATTAGTGGAGTCTGTTTTATTTAGTAGAATGGAAAGGATATGATGAATCTGAGAATTCATGGGAACCAGCATCATATGTACATGCCCCACAGCTGATTAGATGGTTTTATTTAAAAAATCCAGGAAAACCCCGTCCTGTAGGAGGGCCTTCGAGGGGGGCAACTGTTAGGGTTTGTACACAGCAAAGAGCATGTCCCCTCTCACTGCACTAGTGGGTTCTGTAATAGCTCCCTTTTAAACTTACTATTGAAAGCCTTTCTTGTTATCTCACCTTCCCCCCCTCTAGGCTTCTGTGTATGTTGTTTAATGTGCTGTTTTGTTTACACATTGGGCCTTGCTTTTACCAAGGCTTCTTTAAAATACTCCTCCCTAGGCCATGTGTTAATCCAACTCATTTGTGTAATAACTGAAACTCTGCACACCTTTCAAGAACATGTGCAGCATGTGAGGACCACACCCAGCTCTTCAAACCACACCCAGCTCTGCACACCTTCCAAGAACATGTGCAGCATGTGAGGACCACACCCAGCCCTTCAAACCACACCCAGCCCTGTCTATAAAAGGCATCCCCGAGCCTCACCCAGTGCTTGTGCTCGTCTACCTCCCGCTTACCTGAGAACAGATCCCTCGGCGCTGGCACTCCTGCTCTTTACAGACTTTCATTGACTTCAATGGGCGCAGCTTCTGGCTCTTCCTTCTTCCGGTTTCCGGTTCCTCCTTGCTTCAGCCTCTCTCCTATGAGTAACCTGCAAAAGAGAAAGAAGACAAGGTTAGACTGATCAGTATCTCTTGCCAGCAACAAGTAAGTGCAAAACCTTTTATTACCTGAAAGAACTTTGACAACAATTTCTGGATTTGTGTATAGACAATTTGAAATGAAATACCTTCCACGAACATTGTGATTCAAACTCTTTGTTACAAGAATATTTTGCAGAACTTTGTGAAGCAAACATTGTTTTTTCTCATGGAACTTTTAAGAATCGAACAGTGGAAACCATTAACAGCAAGGCAAACAGTAAATCAAGGACTTGCACAAATTACATGCTGTATTTTGATGTAAAAGTACAGTATTTGTTTTATAAAAGATTCTGGAAATATGGGAAAAGTGAGTCTGCTATTGGGAATTTAGGCTTTAGTTATATTATGATGAATGTTTGATATTGGTAATTCTGATAACGGTATTTGTTTAATGATTTAGAAGCTTTACAGTAATAGAAAACACATCCCAGAGCAGTAACACATTCCAAACCTGGAAACTAGAGACCAGGATCCAAGAGGTACTTTTAGAAGAGAATTTCTAATAAATAAAGGGATAGTCAGGAACCCATTTAGGAATAGGTTGCACTTATCTGTTCTTTGTTTATGTTTCATTAGGCACCAGTTTCTACAGAAGTCAGAAAGGGCCGCAGATTTGTGCAGCACTTCAACAGTGGAAACGCAAGAACGGTGTTGTCTCTCTTTTTTATTTTATCCACTTCCCCCCTTCCCTTGAGCTTCTGTTCTTAGTGCACTGTTTTAAAAACTAGTGTGCTGGAACAAGCAGTTTCAGGCTGGGGTCGGAGTGTCTTCAACCTCCAGCAGAACTGAACAAGAACTCAGGTGAGCTGGGCTTTGACATTAACAGAAGAGGCAATGTGTAAAGTATTTGTGCAACACTTCAAACAGTAAAACAGTGGAAACACCTCACAAAAAGATACCACACCTGGTTGAAAAAATAAAACGCAATTTAATCAATAAAACAAGACCAAAAGGACAAAAATCCAATAAGGAGATATTGAGTTATGAATTTTTAAAGAATAAACTGTAAGATAGGGCTTAGAAACAAAAAGCTTCAGTCGAGACTATCTGGTTGCTCTGGACCGGGACAGAGTCAAAAGTTCAGGCAGACCATGATGGAGTGCAGGCCGGCTACAGGGACCTCACTGGGCCCGCTGAACCAAAGTACCTTAAAATCATAGTGCAGGAGCTATTGTTGGTTCCAAACCACCCCATCGAGGAGATGCGTTCGAAGCTGAGGTACAATAGTGTTTGGCCACAGGTGCCAGCTGCGTCAACATAAAGGTGCCGAGCCTGATGAGCGCAGTGGCTGCGATGCGGAGTTCGGCGTCATCATTGGTGCTGTCATCAATAGGGATGCAGGGACCTTGGTCCAAAGTAAACATCGCAGCACCGGTTCTAAGAGCGATGCACTGGTTTTATCCATGCTACGGCACAAATGCACTGGTTCTGTCCACGTAAAACTGGAGATGCGGTGGTTCTGCTGGAGCATCACCTGAAGAGCTACTTCCAAGGGCTCAGGACTAAGGTGCGCCACTTGGCAGGTCAGCTCATAGCTGGCAGAATCCAATTGCAGTGTTGGGTTGGTTGGAAATCTTTTATGTCCATAAGTCCATAAGACTACAGATCAGGAGACTGGTCAGTTGGCCCTGGGAATCACTCTGGATTCTGGATCAGTCCTTCCCACCCAGGTGAGGAGGACAGCAGGCCAACAAATCCATGCAGCAGTTCTTCCAGTGCAGCAGTCCAACAGAGTGGCAGTTCTCGTAGAAGCACAGCAGTCCTTCTTCCTTCCAGGTTATCCAGAGGTTCAGAAGAGTTCTACGTGGAAGTGGTAGGGTCTGAGGTCCAGTTCTTATGCCCAGTGGTGCCTTTGAAGTAGGGAACACGTCAACAAAGTATTTGAAATGCATATTCTCACTACAGGGGAGCTCTAGACACAATACAGGGGGGTATGCAACACTTTGTGTGGGGACTGGACATAGCCTATTCTGTTAGGATGGCCCATCAAGGCCCATCAAGTCCTCCCATTGTGTGTGGCTGTCTAGAGGGAATACACAAATCCCAGTAGTCACCCACCCCAAACAAGTGATCAGAGGCAGGCAGCATGCACCAAATGGCTTAAGTAAGAACATGGCAACTTAAAAAAAAATAGCATTTTCAGAATGACAATTTAAAAAAACCGACCTCACCATAAGTTGTGATTTTAAATTGTGATTCCAGAGACACCAAACTCAAAAAACATATCTTTTCCAGATTCTGAAAAATACATTGCACTTTGCCCTTGGGGCTGTCTACGTCCTACCTTAGCAGTGTCATATGTTTTAAAAAAGAGAGATTTCAGCCTGGCAAAAGAGTTGTTTTGCCAGGTTTCCATGGCAGTTTAAACTGCATCCACAAGCTTGGCAATGGCTGGCCTGAGACATGTTTAAAGGGCTGCCTAAGTGGGTGACACAATCTGTGCTGCAGGCCGACTAGTAGCATTTAATTTGTAAGCCCTGGGCACACATTGTGTACTTTGCTAGGGACTTATAAGTAAATTATATATGCCAATTGGGTACATGCCAATCAAACCATATCTTGGGGAGCGAGCACAAGAATTTTAGCTTTCGTAAGGTGCACAGAGTCCTAAGGCCAACAACAACGAATTCAGCACAATTGGGGTCAAGCAAACAAAAAGGATGGGGGAACACCACCCTAAGGCTGACAGGTCTAACAGAACTGTTTGACAGATTCCTACCATTCCTCTCAAACTTCTTCATCATCATTGTTAGAAATGGGGTCTTTGTTTGGCAGTCAGGTTACCCCCTGTCCAAGCAAGGACCCTCACTTTAGTAAGGGTAAGTCACACACAATCCAAAATTATCCTGAGCCCACCCTCTGGTAGCTTGGCACTGAGCAGTCAGGCTTAACTTAGAAGGGAATGTGGAAAGTATATGTGCAATAAATCATGCAATAACACAGAGAAAACACCACAAAAGTGCACCACACAAGTTTGGAAAAATATTGAATATTTATCTGAGAGAATTAAGATCAAAACGATCAAGATATGATAAATACAAGTTGAAGTATCACTTTTGCAATGATAAGAAGAGTTTAAAGTCTTTAAAAAGCAACAAGGGTCTCTTGCAGAACAAAGTACCTAGTATGTGTCAAAATTACACGCATGGATACCGCAGAGGGGGAGATGCGTGGAAAATAAGGGGTGTGCGTCGGATTTCCGGGTGCACACAGACGATGCGTAGATTCTTTATCATGCAGAAAGGACTTTGCGTCGAATTCCGGCACGCAGGCTTGAATCCTCTTTGTGATGTGGGGTCTTTTGGCACCCAGGGACGATGTGTGGAAATCCTGAGCGTGCAGGGCAAAGTCACAGGTGCTGCATCGATCCAGTGGGCGATGCGTCGGAGTTTCTACCACATGGTAGGTGCTGCATTGATTCCTCTCGCAGGAAGTCAGGCTGTGTCGTTCTGACTCTGTGATGCCGTGATCCAGTGGGCTGTGCGCCAAAGTTCCGGTCGCAATGCTGCCGCTGCATCGATCTCCACTCAGGGAGTGGGGCTGCATTGTTCCGGTTTGGCGATGCAGTGATTTTCTTACCACTGGGCAGACTGTTCGTCGATTCCGGCAGGCTGTGTGTCGATTTTCGCCACACAAGGAGGTCTTTGCAGAGATGAAGTCATTTTGGTCCTGAGACTTCAGGAAACAGGAGGCAAGCTCAGTCCAAGTCCTTGGAGAGCACTTCTCAGCAGAGCCAGAGGTCAGCAAGGCAGCAGGGCAACAGCAAGGCAGCAGTCATTCGCAGCAAAGCAGTCCAGGTGCATCCTTTGGGCACCCAGGCAGCTCCCCTTGGCAGGTTGCAGGTTCTGGTTCAGAGTGTCTTTCCCAGGAAGTGTCTGAGTTGGTAGGGTCAGGGACCCAGTTTTTATACCCAAAAGTGCCTTTGAAGTGGGGGAGACTTCAATGAGTGGTTTTGATGTGCACAAGGTCCCCTTTCAGTACAACCTTGTCTGCCACGGTCCCAGTAGGGGGTTTGGCAGTCCATTGTGTGAGGGCAGGCCACTGTCCTTTGAAATGTAAGTGTCAGGCCCTCCGCCCTTCCAGCCCAGGAAGACCCATTCAGTATGCAGATGTGTGCAAGTGTGACTAAGCCTGTGTTTGTAGTTGTCTAGGTGAAATGCACAAGGGAGCTGTCAATCAGCCCAGCCCAGACGTGGATTGGAGGCAGGCTGTAAGGCACAGAAGGAGTTTAAGTGTGAAGAAATGCTCACTTTCTAGTAGTGGCATTTCTAAAATAGTGATATAAAATCCAACCTCACCAGTCAGCATGATTTTGTACTACCATTCTGGCCATATTAAATATGAGGAGTCAATCAGATCTACCACTCAAACAGTATATGAGGGTAGCCCTGATGTTATCCTATGAAAGGAGCAGGCCTCACAGCAGTGGAAAACAAATTTAGGAGTTTTCTACTCGCAGGACATATAAAACTCACAGGTATATTTCCTGCCTTTTACCTACATAGCACCCTGCCCTATGGGTTTCCTAGGACCTACCTTAGGGGTGACTTATATGTAGAAAAAGGGGAGTTTAAGGCTTGGCAAGTACTTTTAAATGCCAAGTCGAAGTGGCCGTCAAACTGCACACACAGGCCTTGCAATGGCAGGCCTGAGGCATGGTTAAGTGGCTACTTATATGGGTGGCACAACCAGTGCTGCAGGCCCACTAGTAGCATTCAATCGAAAGGCTCTGGACACATGTAGTGCACTTTACTAGGGACGTACAAGTAGATCAAATATGCCAGTTGGGTGTGACCCAATGTTACCATGTTTTAGGGAAAGAGCATATGCATTTTAGCACTGATTAGCAGTGGTAAAGTGTGCAGAGTCCTAAAGCCAGCAAAAATTAGATCACAAAAAGAGGAGGAGGAAGACAAAACGTTTGGGGGTGACCCTGCAGAAACGCCATTTCCAACAATCAGCTTCTCTTTGATTCTTTTCTGCTTTGCTGCATTTGACATGTGTATAATCTCATTGGTAATCTTTTTCTGTCAGCACATCTCACTTTGCTGTATTTGATTAAGCTCTGGACACAAACAATGACAAAAGCAGAGATTAAACCACTAGCACCACCTTTCTTGGAACTTTCAACTCTGTTATGATTATTAAAGATCTGCGTAAGTCTCTCATAGTACGCATGCACTGACTCTTTTGGCTGTTGTGGAAGAGCTCAAAATCTTTGCCCAATTGATGTCTTTGTCAGGCACCTTCTATTTCAAATGCTCTATTGCCTGTTTGTATTTGTCAACAACCACATCAAAAGGAGTATTATTAGGTGCAATTCTAGCTTGTTTCTCTGTCGGCCAAGCAACAGCCACCTCACACCTGCACTACAAGTCACTAGGAACTACATTTTCAAATAATGAATTCAAATCAGTCCACAACATTTTCAAAATGGTAGTCAACCTATGAACATCCTTGTACTGCTTTTCAGGCTCCTATCACAGTTTTGGAAAATTTGTTGTAAAGGCATAAAGATCAGCTCCTTTCCAGGACACATGTACATAATTCCCTCTATGTACTTCTCTTAATGGAAATTCTGAAACTGTCACTAATCGACCATTTCACCCCTTTGTCTGTCTCTAAAGTTTTCCTTTTACTTGTTGTCCCTCTCTTCCGCCTTTCTCCCTGTTTCTTTAACTCCACTTCTGTGTCTCTTCAATCAAATCAAGCCCTTAAAGTCATTAAACCAAGTTGCCTTATTCCATCATTGGTAAAATCCAGTTTGCAATTTCTGCTAACATTTTTTATTTTCTGATATCTACTTCACACTCATCTGCTAATCCTTCAAGGTTGCCATGGGCCTTGTTAGACTTTTCGTCCTTGGCGTGGTCTCCCTTAACTTTTTGCCTCTGTTTCCCAGGTTGTTGATGTATGCTGGACTCTGATTTTGCTGTTTTTGTTACTCTGGTCCCTTTACCACTGCTAACCACTGCTAAACTGCAAGTGCTCCTATACAAAATGTGTATGTAATTGGTTGATCCATGATTGGCATATTTGATTTACTAGTAAGTCCCTTGTAAAGTGCACTAGAGGTGCCCAGGGTCTGTAAACCAAATGCTACTAGTGGGCCTGCAGCACTGGTTGTGCCACCCACAGTAGCTCTGTAATCATGTCTCAGACCTGCCACTGCAGTGTCTGTGTGTGCAGTCTTTACCTGTAAATTCGACTTGGCAAGTGTACTCTCTTGCCAGGCCACTTGCCAGGCCTAAACCTTCCCTTTTCTTACATGTAAGTCACCCCTAAAGTAGGCCCTAGGTAGCCCCAAGGGCAGGGTGCAGTGTATGGTTAAGGTAGGACATATAGTAATGTGTTTTATATGTCCTGACAGTGAAATATTGTTACATTTGTTTTTCACTGTTGCAAGGCCTGTCCCTCTCATAGGTTACCATGGGGGCTACCTTTAAATATGATTAAAGTGTAGATTCCCTTTGGGAGTGGATGGACATGTGGAGTTTGGGGTCTCTGAGCTCACAATTTAAAAATACATCTTTTAGTAAAGTTGATTTTAAGATTGTGTGTTTGAAAATGGCACTTTTAGAAAGTGGGCATTTTCTTGCTTAAATCATTTCTATGACTCTGACTGTTTGTGGGTTTGTGGATTCCCTGTCTGGGTCAGTTTGACAGTTGGGCTGATCGCACCTCACACTAGACAGTGGCACAAAGGGAGCTGAGGTGTAGTCTGCATTTCCTGATGAGCCATCTGTGCTATGAGGGAGGGGAGGAGTGGTCACTCACACCTGAAAGGGCTGTGCCTGCCCTCACACAATGCAGTCTCCAACCCCCTGGGTGAGTGTCTGGGGCCTGGCCTGGGCAAGGCAGGATTTCACATTCAAGAGAGACTTTGCTTTGAAGTAGGCCTACTTCAAAGGAGAAAATGGGTATAAGATTGGCACCCAAAACCACAGACTTTAGAACACCTCTGGAAACCAAGAGGAACCTCTGCCTGGAGAAGAGCTGAAGAGCTGAGGAAGAAGAACTGCCCTGTCTGTGACTGTGCTTTGTGGAGCTATCCTGCAGTTGCTGCTTCTGTCAGACTAAGAGGGCAAAGACTGGACTTTGTGGGCCTTCCATCTTGTGAAGATCTCCAAGGGCTTGATTTAGAGCTTGCCTCCTGTTGTTTGAAGGCTCAGGGACAGCAAAGACTTCTCTCTGCCAGCACCCGGAGTCTCTGGAGAGACTACTACTCTGCCCTGTGGTGCCCATCCAGTTCCTGGGACCCTGCAAGAAGAAGTTGGCAGCCTAAGAGGAAGAAATCCACACACAGAACGCTGTGAGGGGAAAAGATCGACGTGACTCCGATCTGCGGTTGAAGAATCGAGGCACCGCCGGCTTCGTGGCTGAAAATCAACTCTGGCCTGCAGTGCGACTGAAGACTCAACGCACGGAGCTGGAGAAACAACGCGCAGCATCGCTGATGGAGGCTGGTGAGATCACAACCCGCGCTGCGTGGTTTTCGGATCATCGTGCGGCTGGATTTTTGACGCAAGTACCGCTGTTAAAACAACGCAAGGCCTGCCCGGACCTGAGAGTGCTGACTGGATCGGCGCATCACTCTCCTGCGGAGAGAAGAAACGACGCACCCCGACCCGCCGAAAGGAGAAACGACGCAATGTCTCGCTCGTGAGTAAAATCGACGCATCGCAAGCCCTTTTTCAATGACACTCGCCCTTGCGGGGTTATTTTTGACGCACCCAAGCTACATTTTCACGCTAACAGTGTTAGTGTGTGTTTAAAACTACATGAAGACTCTTTTTGCTTTTTAATTGATAACTTGGCTTGTGTATTGTTGATTTTTGTCCTTTAGGTCTTGTTTTGTTTAGATCAGTGGTTCCCAACCTTTTGACTTCTGTGGACCCCCACTTTATCATTAAATGAACCCAGGAACCCCCCACTGAATCATCATTGGAATCCGGGGACCCCTACTGAGTCATTACTGGAAGTTTGGGATCTAAATTGTCAATATTTGTCAATATTTATTAATATTTTTTTATTTTCTAAGCAGTCGCGGAACCCCGGAGAAGGCTTCGCGGACCCCCAGGTGTCCCCGGACCACAGGTTGGGAACCACTGGTTTAGATAAATATTCTCTATTTTTTTCTAAACCTGTGTTGTGTCATTTTGTAGTGTTTTCATTAAGTTACTGTGTGTGTTGGTACAAATACTTTACACCTAACACTCTGAGGTTAAGCCCACTGCTCATGCCAAGCTACCAAGGGGGTAAGCAGGGATTAGCTGACGGTGATTCTCTTTTACCCTGACTAGAGTGAGGGTCCTTGCTTGGACAAGGGGTAACCTGACTGCCAACCAAAGACCCCATTTCTAACAAGCCTCATTTGCACATCTGCCTGCTTCCTTGATCAAATTTCTCATTTCATAAATATCATGTGTCAAAATTTCTCCAATTCAATTTTTAAAAGAATAACATTCATAACTCTCTCTTCTGGAGTGTCTTCAGTGATGCCACCAGCATCCGGACCGCTGACTTTAGTCCAGATGACTAATCACTACACTTTAACAAGATGGCATTTCACTAAACAAGACCCAAGACTTACTTCTTTACAGATTACCTGGCCATTGTACACCATTTCTATTAAAAGCCTTGAAAAGTCCTTAGGTCTCAGAGCCTAAACGGGGAGAAAGATATGTTGGCTGATGTTTCATCATAAAGTACCACAAAAGGTACAAAAATGCACAAGAAAATATAATAATTATTTTGATTAATGCTCTTCTGTAATTACCTATAAGCGTATTGCTACCCTTCATCAATGTGTGTACTGATGAACTCTAAAGATGCCCATGCACAGATAAACTAATACAGAAGTATTTGCATTAAAACTACAATCTCTGGTCTTGTATTTATTAGGTTCACATGTTTGATATCAAAGATGATGCAATAACAACAGGTGTAACAAAAGGTGAATTTTAAGTGTTGGTACCCCATTTAAATTTTTCCCTCAATGATAGCAATAGCAACAGGTGGATCAATTGGAGTTAGACTGACAGTCGTAATATTCCTACTGGTACCTAGCAATTCTGTCATTGCAATTCAAATGGAGAGCTTGCTCTTGTGCTTACAACCACAGATGAAGCTTGTCTTTGCATTTGTACACCTATAGTATCTCCCATTGCACCTATATCCCGTATCGCAGCAGAACCAGGTCCATGTCTCTGTATTCTATCAGTGTAAGGATGAGGTCTGAAATTCAAAAGATTATTGAAAACGTTATCCTCCTTGTCTGAATCTTGATTTTGTTTTTCTCTTGTTTTCTTTTTGTCTGCTGTCTCCTTGAATATTGTGGGAAAAACTCTCATTCCCTCCATCATATCTTCCCTCTAGCATCTTTCCTGTTGATCCCACTATCTTGCATGTCATTATCTAAATGCATCAACACTTTCTTTCTCTCCTATTCTGTAGCCATGCAATCCCATATATTCAATACCTCAAACTGTGTACTTCTAGGTAATGTATTTCCGTCCTTCATACTTTATCTCAAGAAATGTAGCATTGTAATATTAAAGGTACTTCAAACTGGGGGGACAGGCCACCCAGGTGGGCCTCAAGTGATCCCAGGGGGGTGCCAGGTTGTGGCGAAAAGAAGCATTATGCTAATAACCGGGCTTTGTTTTAAGCTGAAAAAATGAGCACTAGTAAACTGCTCTGTAATGGGTCATCACTAACATGTTTTGTCATTTATATCCAAGCTGGGAGTGTGTCAAAAGGGAACGGTCTCTGAATACTCTTCAAAACCCCCATCCCCCTTTCTAATGATCACACTGTGGATACTTTTACACGTTAGTAAGGCCTGCCTGACCAGAATAGTGTGCTTGGCATCATGTATTTGATTGCATTTGTAAATCAGTAACAGAACTTAACTCAACTGCAATGTTTGAATAAGTATAGTCATATTTACAACATTGACAATTTATTAGAATAATTGTGAAAGATTCAGAGGGAGGCCCAACGATTCTACATTGCACTGGGAGGTGTGGCATTAAAAAGTTTGAAGATCACTGCTTTAAAGGAAACTGCATCCCTTAATCAGAAGCAGTATATTTATGTAATTCAGAAATGCAGGTATAGAACCCAATGCCCATCATCATTTCATATGCAGATGTTCCATCTGTAGGTAATTTCTGGCCGTAAGTAGAAGGTACAACAGAAACTTTAGGCTTTGTCAACACAGCATCCAATATTTCTTCTCACAACTATCCAAAATCACACAAAAATAAAAAATAAACAATTTCTGTGCGGCTATCTCAAAGGTCAGCCAATAACAGTACGGCTCTGTCAGGAAAGAACTAATGACATTGTGGATTTTTGGTGATGTCTCACCAATCCAAGTGTGGTGCACTGGCAGACTAAACAATAACGTCATTTCTCTGTGAAAGAGAAAAGCAATTGCATCACCTTTCTCAATTAATTTACACTAAATAAACCAAATAAATCTTGTCTGCTCAACCTAAATAAGAGCAAAGTTAAAATAAACAGCATTTTACAAACAATAGAAACATGAGCAGCACCTTTGTGGTACTGTTTGAACCCATCAGAGATCTGTGCCTTGCTAATGCTTACTCTTGTGCACTTAGGAGCAAAGAAATCAAAACTATATTAGACACACAAACTCCTGAAAAGGAAATGCATGGCTTAACAACACGATTGGAACCAAGACGCATCATTTCCACGCATGCCTTTACAATGAATTTCATTGTAAAAGCATGGCTAGTAAAGGCATATGTGGAAACGGCATCGTAGTTCTGTCATACAACTCCCCCACCTGCCCTGAGGCCTAAAACTACCCTCACCCATAATAGTTAAACTACCCCGACCCCCCCACCCACCCTAAGCCCTAAAAACAAATTACCCCAGCCCACCCCTAAAAACTAAACTACCCTGGCACCCTCAAACCACCCTGAGGCCCAAAACTACTCCCACCCCTAATAGCTAAACTATCCCAACCCCCCCACCTACCCTAAGTCCTAAAAAATAAAACTACACCAAACCCCGCCCCTAAAAACTAAACTACTCCTACACTCCCCACCCACCCGAGCCCTAAAAACGACCCCCACCGCTAATAAGTAAACTGCCCAATCCCCCACCCACCTTAAGCCCTAAAAAAACATACCCCAACTGCCCCAACCCATCCCTAAAAACTAAACTACCCCAAGACCCCCCACCCACCCTCAGCCCTAAAAAGACCTCCACCTCTAATAGCTAAACTACCCCGAAAGCCCTAAAAAATAAATTTATCACGTTTCCTCACCCCGCCCCTAAACAATAAACTACTCAGTCTCCCACACCCACCATAAGCCCAAAAAGCTAAACTTTCACAAAACAAACACTCCCGCCCCTATAAAAAATAGTCTGACCCCATAGCCCCCACCCCTAAAAACTACCCCCAATCCTGCCTCAGCCTCACTTACCTCACCGCGTCCCCTCCTGCTCTCTGCCTTTTTCTGTGCCTTAACCAGGCATATGTGATGTTTGACACATGCGTTGTTAGATCACAGAAAAAGGGAGTCGTTGTTGCAGCAAGTGTGGTTACACTCATGTGATAAAGGTCTGCATTGTTTATAACGCGTGGTTAAGGACGTTTCCCCACCATAATATCTCAAAATCTTGGATTTTGAGGAATCTGATAATCAAACAAACTGATAATAAAGAAAAACCTTTTCAACACGGAAATCACAAAAATGAACAATACATCAGAACAACAGTGATCAAACAACCAATTGAACCAAAAATCAACATTGCACATCCAAAAACCTCACACTTATTATAACAATCCATATTTCAGCAGAAAACTTGAAACCTAAATTACACACTGTAGACACACCAAAAGCACTCACAATCATTGGAATCCTTCCACTTTGTTCATCTTGCAATCCAGATTGTTCAGTAACAGCACAGCAAGACAGGTTCTCAGCAAAATCATCCAGAATAATCTATACCAAAACAATTCACTATCACTAAGTACGGGGCAAAAGGGAATTTTCTAGAGCAGAAAGGAGGTCTTCTTTAACATGCAAACATACTTTGGTACCAAACCCATGGGAGCAAAATGATGTACCCCAAAATAAGGCCACTTCATAATTTTCCTAAATCAGAGTTCCCATATTTCACTGGATCGGAGACGGTGTTAAATCTCAGTTTCATGAGGCAATGTGTACTGCATTGAGGCACCTTCCTCAGTATTAAAATCAGAAAAATACAATTCACCAAATAAATGACTAGGGCCACTCAATGACTGTTCTAAATCAATAAAAAGTTAAAGGGTGTTATTATAGAATGTAAGAATAGAGTAGTACAGAGGCAATGCCATGAAGGCTCTCAAATTGTGAAGTAGTACAGAATATGCAAAAATCTGAAATTATTCTAAGCCTCAAATCAGCAGCAAAATCAGGAGCGAAACGGGCAGTATCCCTAGCAGCATCTATGACATCAGTGAAATATTCTGTTTCACCCACAGAATCAAGGGGCTTTATACTTTTTTTCCATATGAAATTACTGAAACCACAGACTCACTGTGGTGTGAGCAAATGCAGCGTTTCATTTGCAAATCAGAGCACGTAGAAAAGAAGTCACATTGCCTTAACACCTAAGCACTTACCTCCTACATGAATAATTATCTAGCACCCTCTATGCTAATGTCATCCTGAGATGCTAGAACACAACAATACATGAACTATAATGCATTTTTTTTATTGAACGGAGCACAGCGAACCAACAGAAGGACCTTGTAAATGTTTCAAGTTATAGGGGAACATGGGAAAGTTCATTGAGAACAGAATAACAACAGCAGTAAATTGTAAACTTCACATCTCAGCTTGACTGTGTGCTGAAGACTTTGCAAGGAGAGAACGTGAGCAGGGTGCAAAAACAGGATTGACAGATGACTTCCATCTTGCACGTGATGGAGTATGCACTATAAAGTTGCCTATTTGGCATACATTAGAAAAACACATTTCTACACATAGAAAAGTTTTTCCAAATGCAATAGCACTACATTAATGTGTACATGGAAAATCGAGTGTGAAAATGCAATCTGCTCATTGTTGATAGTGCACAAAAATATATATATATTCACAGATATCTCTTACACACCACCAATGCCAACAGAACATACGTTTGCATTGCACGATATTTTGCTTAGTACGATCTCCCCCGTTTCTGTGAAATATGTAACAGATGGAATCCCAAGCGAGAGCTGTCAGTGACTGCAACAACTGTTATTGAAATATGTGAACACTTCTGGATGAAAGCGAATGGAAGGCCTGTAAGCCACCCACCTCGTTTTGATAATGAACTGTAAATGCTGTGCTACAGCTGGGAAGAGGGACATGTGCCTGTTGTGCAGTCTGCAGTACGTTGGAAAGGTCCCTTTCACTCTGCTAGTTAGCTGTGTATGACGCGACTGGTGTACGGCCACAGCTCATGAGGTGGCCAATGCAAGGCAGTGCCGTTTTGAGTACAGAAGAAAACAGCGTTTGTGCAGGGCTGAAATATGTCCTGTACACGTGGCAGTAATGATGCATAGTTCGGAGCATCTGTTTTTTTTATAGTAAACAGGGTTTTGTCATAACAAAATGTCGGTAACGTCGTTGCAAAGACAGCCGCACTCAGTCTGTAACTGACGTGACATTCTCGCAAGGAGAGGACGGGAGGCCTATGTCTTGGAAGCAGACATCACAGGGTGTACTGATGCACAAGCAGTGAGTCGGGCGTGCAACCTCCCCAGTCTCCATACATAGGATGATGCAACGTGATGCATCTCAGATCAATAGCTTAAGAAACACTACCTGTCACCTGCCAGCACGAAATCCGTTGAGCGCGAAGCTTAGCGCGCGGCAGCGCGTGCCAATTATCCAGTAGTGCCGACGATGCTCACAGATTTTATCTCGCGCGCCTGCGGTGGTTCAGTCAAAAACCTCTGCCTTGGTAACACATTAATGCGTACTGTAAGGTGCCCGTTGTATTTCCAGTTGAGGGCCATATATGGCGGCCGGTACTGCAAGCTCTTGAGGCAGAATGCTGAGCTGTATCCGTCAAGTTATGAATACAGAAGCTTCTTGCTACACGGTTCAGGCACCCCTCAAACAGCAAAACGGCTCAAACCGTAATTATAGCTGGCGCTCTTTGTATACATAGAGGAGCCACGTGCTAGAGAGGGCGCTGATGTCTGGGAGTTCGTCAGGTGTCCGCATTTCATAAACCCAAGAACCAATGTCTGGGTGACTCTGTAACCACATTACAAGCTGCACTCAATGATGTTCTAGGAAACGTGGACATGTACTGGGGATCTAAAATGTTATTATACACTGTCTACCGAGGCTATGTCTGCACCATTTGGGCCTTATGAAGAGGTCTCGGTGGTCAAGCACATGGCTAACAACAGAGCAGTAGGTGCAGTGGCACCGTGGACCAGCAGTCTGAGATGCATGCCTCACCCTAGTTATAACTATTTTTCACTTCTGAACCAATGAATTGTGAGCACATTTTTCTTGACTGAGCTGGAACAAATGATGCCTTTGTTAGCCTACTGCCTGTTGTCATGCACAGTACCTTCACGTCAGGATTTAACGAGTCCATGGACATTTGTAAAGCCATGGGGGCAGAATTACCATAGATTAAAAGTGAGGACCTGAGGGTCCTCTTAGAAATGAGAAATTACTGAGGGAATTAGTCATGCCAGGTCTGATTTCTCCAGTAGTTCCTCAGTTTGCCTTGGAGATTTAAGTAAAGTGAAACTAAACAGATCTAGCCGGTATCCTTGCCCACTGGCATTACAAAGGGACACGCAGAAGCCAGAATGCTAGAAAATGCATGCAGAGAATTAGGAGCATTAGTTGAGCAAGTGGTAAAAACATTCTCTTACAACATGGGACCAGGTGACAGCTAAGCCGGTGCACCTTGCAATGAAGTGGGAAGTGTTAAAAACCTACTCTCACAGAAGTGAATCACAGGCAAATACAAATTGAGGGAAACAACCACAATTCCACAAAGCCTCAAGCTGCACTTTATCGATGAAGCTCATTAGAAATGAAGCATTTCTAGAAATGAAGCGTGGCTGGTGTTTATATTTGTCATGTTATTTATTAAACATATTTATACCATGTGGGGATCCAGTGAGTCCCCTTCCGTCAAGACATAATTAAAGTATCGGCCTTTGCTGATGATTATCTGCTTACCCTGACCTGCCCGGTATAATCCCTGGGAAACCTACTGCCTTTGCTAGAGGTGTACAGAACACTCGTGGGCCTTAAGCTAAACCTAGGGAAATCAGTAGGGTTGGTGGTATCCAGGGGGAAGACGCTCCACCAAAACCTCCAACTAGAGACTCCCTTCAGGTGGACCCTAAACTCTTTGCCATATTTGGGAGTGACCCTGACCTCTGTCCTGCATACTGGTGCTAGAACCAACTTCAAACATCTAGCCTGCTCCCTCAAAGCTCTCACTGCCTCCTGGCGCCTTCACTATCTCTCCAGGGTCAGGAAATTTGCCTCTTTCAAAATGTCCGCCCCACCTAACATCCTATAAATGTTACAGGCACTCCCATTACCCCTTCACAAGTCAGAACTAGAGCAGCGGACATATATCTGCTAGTCCTTCATCTGAGCCAGCAGATGCCCTTGATTTAGGCATCAAATTATCCCATGTCATCCAAAACAGGGAGGGTAGGCAATTCCCAATATCCACCTTTACTACCTAGCAGCACCAACAAGATATGTAGTAGAATGGCTTCAAAGGGAAACAGATAAGCCCTGGTGCTTCATAGACCAGAACATGACCGCCAGACCACTGCCCGAGGTTCTCTGGTTACCCAGATCACAACAATGCTGCAACCTTTATATTTCCTCAATTGCAAGGGTCACCCTTACCACCTGGGATTACATTTCCAGATACAAGGGGGTCACTATGTATTCTACCCTCCAAGCCTGATACATGACATCAGATATTTCACCGCGGGTATGGAGAAATTATTATTTTCGATCATGGATTAACAATGGCTGCTACCGGTTCTGAGACATGTTTCACTTGGACACCATTCGGTCCTTTGAAGACATCAAACTAACATACTGCATACCTGGGTGAGAGAGATTCCACCCCTGGCAAATCAGACACTGGGGTCTGCACCCCCAGGTAAAGGCAACTGCCACAAGACCTTTCACATGCTTTGAGAAGTTTTTACAGAGCCTCTTCCCATGGCAATACTTAGTCACTCAGATATACTCTATCCTACTTCTTATCTTAAATAAATCCCCCCACACGCTTCCTACATACAAGAGTAGGTGGGAGGAGGACCTGTGTGTTGCACTGGACAGCAAACAATGATGAGATATACACATAAGCACAACCAAATTTGCAAGACATGCCCAGTGGAGGGAATCACTATAATCACTATATATAGATGGCATTACCTACCAGTGCAATTACATATGTGAAGCAGCACCATATCTGGGGAGAGTTGCAGGGGATGCAGAGGGACTGGGGCCATCTAATACATCCGAAGGACCTGCCCTCGCCTGGGCCGGTTCTGGGAGGAGGTCCTGGACATCATTGTCACTGTTGAGGAGAGACCCTGGAGAAAGGGCCACATGTATGAACACATTTTCCCATAGATATAGAATGGGTAAAATCCTTTGAAACATCTGGCCCAAAGATCCTTCCTCGATCCAACTGGGGCTACCCCAGAAAAATGCATATCCGCTCCCTTCCACCACATGGAAAAGAATATCCCACCTTCTTTTAGCAGCAAAATGGACCATTTTGGGCCTTTGGGGGAAAGACCTCTGCCCCACCCAAACACCTCCATGTGGTTATAGAAAATATGACATCATCTGGCCTATGAAAAAATAGCATACAATATGCAAGATGCATTAGACAAATTCTCCCTGTAAGACCCATTCCTGTAGTCCGTCAGTCATTGCAACAGGGATGCCACATGCCCTAGCCATCTCAGGGCACTGGGCTTACTATCTCACTATAGATCGCAGTCTGATCAAGATACATAACTGCACTGGGGAGGCTGATTACTATATTACTGATTCTTTCTGTCAATATAAAGGTAACGTGATGGCACTGGGGCGGGGCGAGTTTGGGGGTACTGTTTAGTACCACTCTAGGTAGATTGCTTGCTTACACATGTGGGTATAGCCGTCTCACTGTTATATGTGAAAATATTAACAAAAAAATAGTTGAAACTATATATATTCATATGGCTCCAACTAAGCCACTTGGGCACTGGAGAGCTTAAGGTCAGTAGGCAATAGCTTCCAGTGGACCATCTACCCTATTTATAGAGTCCCACCTGTCTCGAAGGGGTCTCTGTGCAGTGAGGACAGCCACCGGTGCAGCGGCCTTCAAAGAACTAAAGGTTTGTTGAGTAGGCACCATGTACAAATCACCCATCCACAAACCTTTTTGTTTAGAGAAAACATATCCCAAAAGCGGGAAATTGTTTTCCCTAAACATAAACAAATGGTCGGACACCCAGGGAGTGTTCTGCCTATCCCTGATGGCCATTCTGCATTTTCACTGCCCGGGTCTCCACCATGTTTCACTTATTTTTATACTGGGGTATGAAGTAATAGTGAGTCTAGGAGGCTGGCCCTCTAAGGATTGTGCAAAACATTGTAAACTGTGCTGAGGGTCTAGGCAACCACACCTTGTTTTACAGACTTATACCACCTAACGCTCTTATTTTTATGGTAGCTTGGTCGAGCATTTAGGCTAATCTTGGAGAAGTGCAAAGCAATTGTTGTACTCACAGCATCAATAAATGAGAACACATACTCAAAAGAATACATCGAAATCAATTTACAAAAATACTTTAGATTTCTATAACATTTTTAAGACCAAAATCATCAAAATTCAATAAGTACTTACTAAGTTATGAATTTTCGAAGTTTAGAAAATGACTCCGTTCTGCGCACAATTACGCACCATAGGAATCAATCGAGAAATACTTTAAAATGCATATAAAATCAGGCAGTGTGTTTACCAATGTCTCTTCTCAGTTGTAGGTCGAGGTCATCAGTGGGCCCTGTGGACCAGCTGGAGAAGCGCAAGCGACTCCTGGGTTCAGTGAGAGCAGCTGCAGACGTTTATGGAGCTGGTGCAAGGCCACTGTGGGGAACAACTTGGAAATGCACTACACAGGTGGTGTTAGAAATGGGGTCTTTGGTTGACAGTCGGGTTACCCCCTGTTCAAGCAAGGACCCTCACTCTAGCCAGGGTAAAAGAAAATCACCATCAGCTAACCCCTGCTTACCCCCGTGGTAGCTTGGCAGAGCAGTAGGCTTAACTTCAGAGTGCTAGGTGTAAAGTATTTTACACCTAGTAACTTAATGAAAACACTACAAAATGACACAACACCAGTTTAGATAAATAGGAAATATTTATCTAAACAAAAAAAGACCAAAACGACAATAATCCGACATACACAAGTCAAGTTATGAATTTTTAAAGATTAAACTCAA
Organism: Pleurodeles waltl; assembly: GCF_031143425.1. NCBI lineage: Eukaryota > Metazoa > Chordata > Amphibia > Caudata > Salamandridae > Pleurodeles > Pleurodeles waltl. Next base: position 148,227,684 of record NC_090436.1, on the reverse strand, counting down.
AACTAGCGCTTAAAAACACATAATGCTTCTATGAGGTGTTAACACGGCGCCGTGACGGAGTCGTCCCCAAAAAGCCGACACCAGCGGCGCCAAACACAGAGTCGCATAGACCCCCAAGTACAGTACCTTTGGTGAAGAGTGAAAACAAGTCAATGCGCGAAGTCGTGGATCGCAGCGTCTGTGGAAACGTTGAATCCGCGCACTTCGAGCGCCGTCGGTCACAACGTTTTGTGGCGACTTCCATGGAGTCGCGGATTTCAGCGGGCTGCAGCGGCGTCAGGCCTGCGAAGGTCATCGCATACCAGCGAAGATCACGGAGTCGGTTGCAGACAGCGTCACCGGATTCAGCAGCGGCGTCGGTCCGAAGTCATACGAAGTCGATTTCCACCAGCTTTCCTTTCAAGGGCCCAGGAACTGAATAGGGCACCACTTGTCAGAGCAGGAGTCTCTCCAGAGACTCCAGATGCTGGCAGAGAGAAGTCTTTGCTGTCCCTGAGATTTCAAACAACAGGAGGCAAGCTCTAAATCAAGCCCTTGGAGATTTCTTCACAAGATGGAAGGCACACAAAGTCCAGTCTTTGCCCTCTTACTCTGGCAGAAGCAGCAACTGCAGGATAGCTCCACAAAGCACAGTCACAGGCAGGGCAGCACTTCTCCTCAGCTCTTCAGCTCTTCTCCAGGCAGAGGTTCCTCTTGATGTCCAGAAGTGATCTAAAGTCTGTGGTTTTGGGTGCCCTTCTTATACCCATTTTCTCCTTTGACGTAGGCCTACTTCAAAGTAAAGTCTCTTTTGAATGCGAAATCCTGCCTTGCCCAGGCCAGGCCCCAGACACTCACCAGGGGGTCGGAGACTGCATTGTGTGGGGACAGGCACAGCCCTTTCAGGTGTAAGTGACCACTCCTCCCCTCCCTCCTAGCATAGATGGCTCATCAGGAAATGCAGACTACACCCCAGCTCCCTTTGTGTCACTGTCTAGTGTGAGGTGCAACCAGCCCAACTGTCAAACTGACCCAGACAGGGAATCCACAAACAGGCAGAGTCACAGAAATGGTATAAGCAAGAAAATGCTCACAATCTTAAAATCAACTTTACTAAACGATGTATTTTAAAATTGTGAGCTCAGAGACCCCAAACTCCAAATGTCCATCCGCTTCCAAAGTGAATCTACACTTTAATCAGATTTAAAGGTAGCCCCCATGTTAACCTATGAGAGGGACAGGCCTTGCAACAGTGAAAAACGAATTTAGCAATATTTCACTGTCAGGACATATAAAACACATTACTATATGTCCTACCTTAACCATACAGTGCGCCCTGCTCTTGGGGCTACCTACGGCCTATCTTAGGGGTGCCTTACATGTAAGAAAAGGGAAGGTTTGGGCCTGGCAAGTGGGTACACTTGCCAAGTCGAATTTACAGTTAAAACTGCACACACAGACACTGCAGTGGCAGGTCTGAGACATGATTCCAGCTACTCATGTGGGTGGCACAACCAGTGCTGCAGGCCCACTAGTAGCATTTGATTTACACGCCCTGGCACCTCTAGTGCACTTTACTAGGGACTTACTAGTAAACCAAATATGCCAATCATGAATAAGCCAATTACATACACATTTTGTAAAGGAGCACTTGCACTTTAGCACTGGTTAGCAGCGGTAAAGTGCCCAGAGTAACAAAAACAGCAAAATCAGAGTCCAGCACACATCAACAACCTGGGGAACAGAGGCAAAAAGTTAAGGGAGACCATGCCAAGGATGAAAAGTCTCACAAGTGGACTTCAAGGTGAGTCCGGAGATTGCTAGGGGTGGGGGACCTTTTAGACAAAGCTGGATCTTTGGTGCAGGGCACAGAGTGGCTGGGTGCAGAGTGAATCGGTGAACTGGGCACAAAAGTGCCTTTGGAAGCAGAAGATAAGCCGCTTTGAGGGACCTTTGCAGACCAGCAGGGGCTTTCTGGTGGGATTTTATGAAATTCTCTTGACTGGGGCTCCCTCCTGGTCCATTTGGACTCTGGAGTAGATTGCCCTGGGTGTCCAACATTGAGTGACCAGTACCAGGGTTCTATTGCATGGTTCAGCCACTGGAGGTCACAGTGCCACCAAACTTGGCACACTTGCAGGTTTTCTCCTCGTGGTCTGTCAGATGACATTTGGTCTGGCTATGGTGTCCAGTTAATTGGTTAGCAGCTGGTCAGTGAACTGGACTTCACTGGTCTTTTGGTCTTTGTTGCATGCCTTCACTCTGAAAGGAGATCCTCAGTGATTTTTAGAAGAGTGGACGTCTTCTTGGGGTTTGTAGAGTCTGTTCAATGTCCGATTAACCCCTGAGCAGTGACTGTTGAGTCCTGGGTGCAGCAGGCCGAGTTTGGTGCCTTTTTCTGGGTGCAGCAGGACTTGAGTTCTTGAGCTGTTGGTCTTCTTTGTCGCTGGTCTTCTCGTGTCCTTGGAATTTAACGGGCATTTAGGGGTGTACCTGGTAGTGATCAATGGGTCATCTACCTTAGGGTTTATACACCCAGTTAGTGACCACTTCCTGGGGGCAGCGGTCACTTCCCTACACCTGATTGGCTATTTTCCTTCACTACAAGATGGAGCAAATTTAAATGGAGGGGTCACCTCACATGCAACATCTTAAGGGTGGTGCAAGCTGGAGCTGACCACTCCGCCTGTCCTTTGTGTGTTTTCCTGTCACTTCTCCCACCAAAAGTGGGTGTTTGCAATGGGGACAGCCAACTGCTGCTAGCAGCAGAACTCAGGGTCGAGTTTCAAAGGTGGTAAGCCCTTTGAAGCTTGCTAGCAGGGCAGTGCACATTCCTGAGGAGAGAGGTGTGACACCTCCACCCAGGAAGGGCTTTGTTCTGGGACCCAGAGAGCAGAAGCTCTCACCCCGGGGTTCCAGAATCTTGTCTGGTGGTGGTAGGCTGGTTGTGACTAGCCAGAAACCTTGCCCGTGTTAGTTAGCTTTGTAGGGGTCATCTCTAAGGTGGCCCCTTGGTACATTTTGCAATAAATGTAATACTGGTACCAGTCTGAATTTATATTTCTGAGTTGTTTGATACCAAACAACCCAGGGTTTAGAGTGGCTATCATGAAGCTGTCAAACTCATACCGACCAGTGTCCAGCACATGCATTTAAAATGGCTGCTCTGTTCACTTACTATGTCCTAGGTTTGGCAAGGACACACTTGGGGCATATTGTTCATGCAACTGTGCCTTTGCATACTGTATTGTGCACCCTGTCTTAAGGCTAGAAGGCCTATATGTTGTGCAGTGTGTAGTGCACAGGGCACACAGGCAGTGTGCCATGTCGAGTTCGTATTTTAGGATTGCACTAGGACACTGAGCCTGCAATGGCAGTGCTGGATGCATCTGCTTGCATGGCCCTTGAGGGTGGCACAATCTGTGCTGCTGCCCTCAGGGACCTACCCTTAGTACCCCATGCCCTGGGTAACTAAGTACCATTTACTAGGGACTTACAGTGGCAGCTAAGGATGTTGCCAATTGTGCCAATGCAGCACAACAGTTTTGGGAAAGAGATCTGGCTCAGGGAACCTGGTTAGGAGGTGCCCTGGGCACTAACAATTTTGACACCACATCAAATACCAGGCAAAAATTGAGGGCTAACCATGTCAAAAGAGGCATTTTCTCACACTACCCTCTCCCCCAAACAAAAGAGGATGAGACTACCCTTTTCCCTAGTGAGTCTTCATCATCTAGGTAGAAGAACCTGGAAAAGTCATCTGCATTGACATGGGCTGTCCCAGGTCTGTGTTCCACTTCAAAGTCCATTCCCTGTAGAGAAAAAGATCACCCAAGCAGTTTGAGGTTTTTATCTTTCATCTGTTGTAGCCATCTGAGAGGCTTGTGGTCAGTCTGAACTATGAAGTGAGAGCCAAACAAGTATGGCCTCAGCTTCTTCAGGGCCCAGACCACAGCAAAGACCTTCCTCTCTTTGGAACTCCATTTCTGTTCCCTAGTGTGTAGTCTTCTATGTATAAAAGCAACAAGCTGGTCATGTCCTTCATCATTTTTCTGGGCTATGACTGCTCCTACCCCCAGTTCTGAGGCATCTGTTTGGACAATAAACTGCCTGGAGTAGCCTGGACAGTATAGGACTGGAGCAGAGCACATAGCATTCTTCAGAAAGTCAAAGGCCTTTACCCTGCCCTATCTGGCACTTACTGGCCTTGATAGTGAGGCCTACCTTCTGCAGAGCCCCAAGGACCTTCCCTAGGTGGAACAAGTGATCCTGCCAGGTGGAGCTATAGACAGCTATGTCATCTAGGCAAGCTGCACTAAAGGATTGCAGCCCAGCAAGGACTTGGTTCACCAACCGTTGGAAGGTGGCAAGTGAATTCTTTAATCCAAAGGGCATAACAGTGAACTGATAATGCCCACTAGGAGTGGAGAAACAAAAGTACTCAGATATTTAGCTGCCTCTAGTCTGTCTTTGAGCTCATCAGCTCTTGGGATTGGGTGTGCATCAGTTTTTGTCACAGACGTGAGGCCCCTGTAATCCACACAAAAGCTTATTTCCTTTTTTCTCTTTTAGAGTGAGGTTTGGTGACTAAAACTAGTGGGCTATCCAAGGGACTCTCTGAGGGTTCAATGACACTCAAATCGAACATCTCTTTGACTTCTGTTTGTATGCTCTCCCTGACATGGTCTGACTGTCTGTAAATTTTGTTTTTAATGGGGAAACTGTCACCAGTGTGCACACCATGGGTACATGATCTGTCTTTCCAGGAGTCAGGGAGAATAGTTCAGCATACTGGTTGAGGACTTGCCTGCAATCAGCCTGCTGTTGTTCTGTGAGGGTGTCTGATCAGACCACTCCATCCACAGAACCATCTTGTGGGTTGCTGGAGAGGAGATCAGGGAGAGGCTCGCCTTCTTCTTCCTGTCCCTCAACTGTAACCATGAGCATGGTCACATCTGTTCTGTCATAATAGGGTTTTAGGTGGTTGAAATGTATAATTCTTTTGGGATTTTTGCAACTGCATAAGTCCACAAAGTAGGTGACTTACACTTTCCTTTTAAGAATGGGATAGGGCCCAGACCATTTGCCCTGGAGGGCCCTTTTAGCAATAGGATCCAACACCCAAACATTCTGCCCTGGTTGGAACTCCACCATAGCAGCTTTTTGGTCACACCAGAGCTTTTGCAGCTCCTCACTGGCCTGAAGATTATGGCTGGCTTTTTCCATGTACTCTGCCATGCTAGACCATGGGCCATGTACACAGTCCACTATGTCGTGCTTTGGCTCTTTGAGAGGTCTCTCCAGCCATCCCTCACAAAACCTAATGTCCTGTTAAAGGATGCCCAAACAAAAGTTCAAATGGGGAAAGTCTTACTCCCTTTTGTGGCACTTCCCTGTAGGCAAACAGCAGACATGGAAGTAACACATCCCATCTCCGTCTGGGTTTTTCAGGGAGTCCCCCAATCATTCCTTTAAGGGTCTGGTTACATTTTTCAACCAACCCATTTGTTTGTGGGTGGTATGGGGTTGTGAACTTATAAGTAACACCACATTCCTTCCACATGTGTTTCAGGTATGCAAACATGACATTAGAACCTTTGTCAGATACTACCTCCTCAGGGAACCCTACTCTAGTAAAAAATACCCAGGAGGGGTTTTGCTACTGCAGGAGCAGTGATGCCCCTAAGGGGTATACCCTCAAGAAAGCTACTGGCATGATCCACTACCACCAGAATGTATCTATGCACTGATGCTGTTTGAGGGTCAAGGGGGGCAACAATATCAACCCCTACCTTTTCAAATGGAACACAAACCAGAGGTAGTGGCATCAGGGGAGTCTATAAGTGCCCACCTGCCTTGCCACTGGCTTGGCAAGTAGTGCATGACTGACAAAAGTCCTTCATTTTCTGGGACATTCCAGGCCAGTAAAAGTAGTTTACCCACCTACTCCAGGTTTTATTTTGGCCCAAATGCCAAGCTAGGGGAATGTCATGGGGTAGAGTGAGGAGAAATTATCTGAACTGCTGAGATACTACCACCTTTCTGGTTGCACCAGGCTTGAGGTCTCTGGCCTCAGTGATCAGGAGCCCATCCTCCCAATAATCCCTATGGGTACCACTGCCACTGCCCTTTTCTTCCTGGGCAACTTGCTGCCTCAGGCCTTCAAGAGTGAGTCAGGTTCTCGGCCCCTGGCAAAGATACTCCCTAGAGGGTCCTCCTGGGACCAAGAGCTCTGGGTGATAAGGCCCAAGCTCTGTAGGCTCAGTTCCCTCTGGGAATGGCAAGTCTTCTTCCTAAGAAGAGGGGTTCTGACTTGTGATCTGATTGGAAGCTGGTTCCCCAGCCTTCCTGCCTTTTCTCTCGGGAGGCTGGTCCACTATTACATGATCTAATGCTCCCTTTTCTCTCTGAGGTCTATTCTGTGCCCTAGTTCTGACACATGCCCATTCTGGGATCCCAAGCATTGCTGCATGGGTCTTCAGTTCTATGTCAGCCCACGGGGAATGCTCCAGGTCATATTCAAGTAGGCAATCTACTGGGATGGAAGAGGACACAAACACTTCTTCCTGCCCTACTACTCCCCCCCAATCAAATGCTAACATAGCCATGGGATGGAACTTTGTCTCATTGTCAGCATTGGTGACAGGATAAGACTTCTCTAACAGGAACTGATTTGAGTGCACCAAGTGCTGAGTTACCATGTTAACACTAGCTCCTGTGACTCTCAAGGCTTCAACTTTCTCCCCATTGACCCCTCGGATGCCTGGGATCTAACGGTTATGTCCTGGGCAGCACCTTGGAGGCAGATCGGCCTTGTTGTTTTTGGCCCATCTTCCCCCAAGGGGGGCAGAATCCACTAGGAAACAGGGATTTTCATTTTGTGTGAGTGTTTTTTGTGCAGGTGGCAGCCCCTTGGGCAAGGGCCAATCCCCCAAGGGGGCATAATATTTTATGCCATTTCTGCCCCCCTTGGGGGCAGATCGGCCTAGTTTTTTTTGTTCTGCCACAGAGACCACTAGACACCATGGAAAATTTGTAACTGTTTGGTGGCGGAGTGTTTCTCAACTGGCAAAGTATTTGCATTTGTGATTATAACAGTTTATTTCTCTTTTTTGTTCTAGTTCAAATCTTTTGTTTCTTTTGTCGTGGCTCGTTTTAGCAGTGGTTGACCTGTGTTTTGCGTCGTTGCATGTTTTAGGTAAGTAAGTTTACTCCAAAGGAGTATTGTTGCCATGCATGAATGACATGTTTGTAGGTGGTGTAGTAAATGCAGGATTGTGTGTGAAATTGTCCTAAGATTTGTGCACAATATTTGTGTTGTCTTATGTCTAATATGCTTTTCTTTTTTCTTTTTAGTGGGATATCATTGGTGATTGCTGAGTCTGTGCAGATTAGTTGCTGGTGAGTCTAGCTTTTTCAGGCAAGGGAGTGATATCGTTTTTGAGTACATAACTCTTTGTAATAAAGCCACACTTATTTTAGACAGTGCTGGTTGTTGTTGGCGCATTTGTCACGTTACACTTCTTAGAAAGGATCATGGCTAGCTGCAGAGTGACTGCTCAGCAGGTTGTTGGCATGCTTTTTGAGTCGTCTTCTGACCATGATTATGAGAAGGATTCTGCATCTGAGGCAGAGGAGGAAGAGAGAGATTCTGGCAGTGAGATTTCTGTCCAAGACAAGTCTTCTGATGAGGAAGCCACTCTCAGTGCAGATGAAGGGCCTGTTTTCGAGGAGGACATCGATGTGCCAATGGTGCAGCAGCCAGTGGCTGAAAGGCATCCCATTGGAAGACCTGACACCTGGGTTGCCCCAAACATGGAGCAGCCACAGTTGCCTGCCTTTACTAGTCTCCTAGGGTGTAGAGTAAATACAGAAAACATTTTGCTGGTCAATTTCTTTGACTTGTTTATGGACAATGTATTTTTGGAAGAGATTGTTGAGCAGACTGATTTGTATGCGGAGCAGTGTTTGAGGGTCAACGCTGCCAGACTTAGGCCTCAGTCTAGAGCTACCCATTAAATTCCCACAAATTTGGAAGAGATGAAAAAGTTCTTGGGTTTGACTTTTTTGATGGGGTTGATAAGGAAGCCATCACTGGCTTCTTATTGGTCTACTAGTCCCTTGATGGCAACGGCTACATTTCCTGCAACAATGACTCGTAATCGGTATTTGCTTCTTCTTCTTCTTCGGATGCTGCATTTTGTTGGCAATGCTTTAGCCTTGCCACGAGATCACCCCGATTGTGACCATCTTTTTAAGATTAGGCCTGTCCTTGATCATTTTATAGATCGGTTTTCAGAGGTCTATGTGCTGGGCAAAGAGATAAGTGTGGACGAGTCTTTTGTCCTGTTCAAGGGTCGATTGTTTTTTAGGCAGTGCATTCCCAGAAAGAGGGCACGGTATGGAATTAAATTGTATATGCTGTCTGAAAGTAGTACAGGATATGTTTATAATTTCCGGCTCTTCACTGATAGGAATTCCAGTACTGACCCCCCTGGCTGACTGCCCACTTTTGGAGTTAGTGAGAAAATTGTGTGGAAACTTGGTAGACGACTGTTTTACAAAGGTCACCATTTGTATGTAGATAAATTCTACACTGGAGTTCAGTTGTTCAAGGAGTTGTTCAGATTGGACACTATTGCTTGTGGCACAATCCACTCTAACTGGAAAGACTATCCAAGGGAGCTTGTCTGTAAAAAACTTGAGAGGGGACGGCGCAGTGCCTTAGGGAATGATGAGTTGCTAGCTCTGAAATTTGTAGACAGGAGGTGTAAGGAAATGGCTCCCTGTTGCAGTTACCCCCCACTTTTTGCCTGATACTGATGCTGACTTGACTGAAAAGTGTGCTGGGACCCTGCAAACCAGGCCCCAGCACCAGTGTTCTTTCACCTAAAATGTACCATTATTTCCACAATTGGCACACCCCTGGCACACAGATAAGTCCCTTGTAAAAGGTACCAGTGGTACCAAGGGCCCTGTGACCAGGGAAGGTCTCTAAGGGCTGCAGCATGTGTTGTGCCACCCTTAGGGACCCCTCACCTAACACATGCACACTGCCATTGCAGACTGTGTGTGTTGGTGGGGAGAAAAAGGCAAAGTCAACATGGCATCCCCCTCAGGGTGCCATGCACACAAAATACTGCCTGTGGCATAGGTAAGTCACCCCTCTCGCAGGCCTTACAGCCCTAAGGAAGGGTGCACTATACCACAGGTGAGGGCATAGCTGCATGAGCAATATGCCCCTACAGTGTCTAAGTCTATTCTTAGACATTGTAAGTACAGTGTGGCCATATTAAATATATGGTCTGGGAGTTTGTCAAAAACGAACTCCACCACTCCATAATGGCTACACTGAATACTGGGAAGTTTGGTATCAAACTTCTCAGAATAATAAACCCACACTGATGCCAGTGTTGGATTTATTACAAAATGCACACAGAGGGCATCTTAGAGATGCCCCCTGAATTTTACCCAATTGTTCAGTGCAGGACTTACTGGTCTGTGCCAGCCTGCTGCTGAGAGATGAGTTTCTGACCCCATGTGGTCAGGGCCTTTGTGCTCTCTGAGGACAGAAACAAAAGCCTGCTGTTGGTGGAGGTGCTTCACACCTCCCCCTGCAGGAAGTGTAACACCTAGCAGTGAGCCTCAAACTCTCAGGCTTCGTGTTACAATTCCCAAGGGCACTCCAGCTAGTGGAGATGCCTGCCCCCTGGACACAACCCCCACTTTTGGCGGTAAGTCCAGGGGAGAGAATGAAAAAAACAAGGAGGAGTCACCCACCAGTCAGGACAGCCCCTAAGGTGTCCTGAGCTGAGGTGACCCCTGCCTTTAGAAATCCTCCATCTTGATTTTGGAGGATTCCCCCAACAGGAATAGGGATGTGCCCCCCTCCCCTCACAGAGGAGGCACAAAGAGGGTGTAGCCACCCTCAAGGACAGTAGCCATTGGCTACTGCCCTCCCAGACCTAAACACACCCCTAAATTCAGTATCTAGGGGCTCCCCAGAACCTAGGAAACTAGATTCCTGCAACCTAAGACGAAGAAGGACTGCTGACCTGAAGCCCTGCAGAGAAGACGGAGACACCAACTGCTTTGGCCCCAGCCCTACCGGCCTGTCTCCCCACTTCGAGAAAAAACTGCAACAGCGACGCGCTCCCCAGGGTCCAGCATCCTCTGAAGCCTTAGAGGACTACCCTGCATCTAAAAGGACGAAGAGCTCCCGAGGACAGTGGCCCTGTTCCAAAGAAACCAAAACTTGCAACAAAGAAACAACTTTTAAAGGACTCCACGTTTCCCGCCGGAAGCGTGAGATATTCCACTCTGCACCCAACGCCCCCGGCTCGACCTGCGGAGAAACAACACTACAGGGAGGACTCCCCGGCGACTGCGAGCCCGTGAGTAGCCAGGGTTGACCCCCCTGGGCCCCCACAGCGACACCTGCAGAGGGAATCCAGAGGCTCCCCCTGACCGCGACTGCCTGCTTCAAAGAACCCGACACCTGGTAAAGACACTGCACCCGCAGCCCCCAGGACCTGAAGGATCCGACCTCCAGTGCAGAAGCGACCCCCAGGTGGCCCTCTCCCTTGCCCAGGTGGTGGCTACCCCGAGGAGCCCCCCCCTTGCCTGCCTGCTTCGCTGAAGAGACCCCTGGGTCTCCCATTGAAACCAATTGCAAACCCGACGCTTGTTTGCACTCTGCACCCAGCCGCCCCCGTGCCGCTGAGGGTGTACTTTTTGTGCTGACGTGTGTCCCCCCCGGTGCCCTACAAAACCCCCCTGGTCTGTCCTCCGAAGACGCGGGTACTTACCTGCTGGCAGACTGGAACCGGGGCACCCCCTTCTCCATTGAAGCCTATGCGTTTAGGGCACCATTTTGAACTCTGCACCTGACCGGCCCTGAGCTGCTGGGGTTGCTCTGAACCCCCAACGGTGGGTTACCTTGGACCCAACTTTGAACCCTGTAGGTGTTTTACTTACCTGCAAAACTAACCAAAACTTACCTCCCCCAGGAACTGCCATTGTTGCTTAAACTGTACATGAAATTGTGTTGATTCAAAGTTCCTAAGATACCTGAGTAAAATACCTTTCATTTGAAGTATTACTTGTAAATCTTGAACCTGGGGTTCTTAAAATAAACTAAGAAAATATATTTTTCTATATAAAAACCTATTGGCCTGGAATTGTCTTTGAGTGTGTGTTCCTCATTTATTGCCTGTGTGTGTACAACAAATGCTTAACACTACCCTCTGATAAGCCTACTGCTCGACCACACTACCACAAAATAGAGCATTAGAATTATCTCTTTTTGCCACTATCTTACCTCTATGGGGAACCCTTAGACTCTGTGCATGCTATTTCTTACTTTGAATAGTACATACAGAGCCAACTTCCTACAGGAGGGATGTGTACATACTAACTACCATCCATGTTGAGAGTACTTCACCTGTGGCTGTTTGGTGTCAAGTTGCTAAAGTGCGCAAACCTGTGTGCATTTTAGATTACAGTAAGCACATGGGTGGTTTTGATAGAGTAAATCAGAGGTTGGAACCCTACACTGCTGTTCGTAAGTCTTATGTATGGTATAAAAAGTTGTCCGTCCATTTTTTCAATCTGGCAGCTTTTAATGCTTTAATTGTGTTTAAGGATTGTTCCCCCGAGTCAAGGATTAAATTTGTTAAATTTCAGGAGTCAGTGATAGAGAGCCTTGTTATAGTGGATCATGCAAGAGCTCCTAGACTAGAAGTTGTGGAGGATATGGCTAGATTGAAAGATCGCCACTTCCTGATCAGATTCCTCCCACTCCCTAAAAAAGACTTTACCGCTAAGAAATGTATAGTTTGTGCCTGAAGCGGTATCCAGAGGGAAAGCTGGATGTACTGCCCGGACTCTCCTTCAAAGCCTGGGCTGTGTGTGGCAATTACTGGGAACTACCGTGAGCGTAAACTGCCATTTTATATTTTCATATGTTCAGTTTCACTGTTGGCACTACTGTCATGTATTCAGTTAGAGCTTTTGTGTTTGTAGTTTTGTACTTATAATTAGTTAGTGGTTTCTTTGTTGTTTAAAAAACAAACAAAAAATTGATGGCGGTGTGCATGGAGTGGCGCTTGGCTGGCAGTGTACGTGGAGTGGCACTTGGCTGGCGGTGTGCGTGGAGTGGTGCTTGGCTTCGGTATGCGTGGAGTGGCGCTTGGCTAGTGGTGTGTGTAGAGTAGCACTTGGCTGGCAATGTGTGTGGAGTGGCACTTGGCTGCGGGTGTGCGTGGAGTGGCCCTTTGCTGGCTGTGCCAGCCAAACGCCAATCCACACACTCCCATCAGCTGGTATGATTGCTGTTTCAGCCATGTGTGCGTATGAAAGTGAAGGGCCCTTGAGTGGCGCTGTCTGTCGATGCATGTGTTGTAATGTGCTAGGCCCATGGCTGGCTGCATAAATGGTCTTGTGCATGTCATGTATGAAAGGTGTGTGAATGGACTGTAAAGCGGTTGTGCCTTGTCGCAGCTTTACAGCTCACGAGCTGTGAGTCATTGGTTCCGGTTTTTGGCCTTTCTGTTATTAACAGTGCATTTCATTTTTGTGAAATCTCTTGTTATTAAAATTTGATCTACTGAGCCATCACTCACCCTCATGCCAAATCCAACCAGTATGTGTGCTAAAAATGACAAAACCTGCCCGCTGTAATCAGGCGTCGCAGTACAGCCATGACACGCTAGGTTTCCCGGGTGGGACCCAGATGATGAAGCATGCCACCTCCACTCGGTTGGTGGGTTAGGGGTCTTTTTGACATAACCTGAGTGCAATTCTTTTCACAATTTTAGTGTTTGGAACATCACAGAAGTACGTGGACACATCAAAATGATCTATTACAAAACTACCTGTGTTTGGGGGGGCACCTAAATGTTTGGTCCCAGGTGCTGCCTTCATCTAGGGAAACCTACCAAATCCAGACATTAATTAGAACTAGACACCCCAAGGAGTCCAGTGAGGGGTGGTTTGTGTGGATCCCCCAACATTTTTGTGGCTCCTCTCAGATTCCAGAACTTTCTGTCACCGAAATGTAAGGAAAAAGTGTTTTTTTTGGCCAAATTGTGAGGTTTGCAAAGGATTTTGGGTAACAGAACTTTGTGAGAGCCCCACAAGTCACCCCATCCTGGATTCCCCTAGGTGTCCAGTGTTCATAAATGCACAGGTTTGGTAGGTTTCCCTAGGTGCTGGCTGAGCTAGAGGCCAAAATCTACAGCTAGGCACTTTGCAAAAAACAGCTCTGATTTATTTGGGTATATGTCAATGTGTCCACGTTGTGTTTTGGGGCATTTCCTCTCACGGTCACTATGCCCTCCCACACAAGTGAGGTACCATTTTTATCGGGAGACTCAGGGAATGCTGGGTAGGAGGACATTTGTGGCTCCTCTCCGATTCCAGAACTTTCTGTCACCGAAATGTGAGGAAAAAGTATTGTTTTTTTTGGCCAAATTTTGAGGTTTGCAAAGGATTCTGGGTAACAGAACTTGGTACCCAGTATAGAGTGAAAACCCATTGCAAGGTGCATCTCATTTATTGGCTCTGGGTACCTAGGGTTCTTGATGAATCTACAAGCCCTATATATCCCCGCATCCAGACGAGTCCAGCAGATGTAACGGTATATTGCTTTAAAAAATCTGACATTGCAGGAAAAAGTTACAGAGTAAAACGTTGAGAAAATTTGCTGTTTTTTTCACCTCAATTTCAATATTTTTTTATTTCAGCTGTTATGTTCTGTAGGAAAACCTTGTAGGATCTACACAAATGACCCCTTGCTGAATTGAGAATTTTGTCTACTTTTCAGAAATGTTTAGCTTTCTGGGATCCAGCATTGGTTTCACACCCATGTCTGTCACTAACTAGAAGGAGGCTGAAAGCACATGTAAAAATTGGGTATGTCCCAGTAAAATGCCAAAATTGTGTAGAAAAATTGGGTTTTCTGATTCAAGTCTGCCTGTTCCTGAAAGCTGGGAAGCTAGTAATTCTAGCACCACAACCCCTTTCTTGATGCCATTTTCATTGAGAAAACCACAAGCCTTCTTCTGCAGCCCTATTTTCCCATATTTGTGAAAAAAAAATGAAATGTTCACTGTGTTTTGGCTAATTTCTTGGTCTCCTTCAGGGGAACCCACAAAGTCTGGAGAACCCACAAAGTCTGTGTACCTCTACAATCCCTAGGATGTTGGAAAAAATGGATGCAAATTTGATGTGGGTAGCTTATGTGGATAAAACGTTATGAGGGCCTAAACGTGAACTGCCCCAAATAGCCAAAAAAAAGGCCAGGCACCTGAGGGGAAAAGGCCTGGCAGCGAAGGGGTTAATCAAAGGGTGACGTCTGTATTTTTGCACATTACTTGGCCAGGCACCACAGGATAATTCTACCCCTGCTTTAGTCACTAATGTTGCCTCTCTGGGTTCACTGACATGGTCAGGACACAACTCACTCTTTTGGAGATTAGCAACTGCATTTACTACAGGTTGTCTAGAGGCATTCTTTTTGTGTTTATGGCTAGGATATCCTGTTTCATGCCCTCTATTCTTGCAATTATAGCACCAATCCTTGTTGGGATCAAAGTTCTTTCCTTGGTACCCACCCCTAGGCTGTGAGTAGAGTCTGGGCATTTTTGAGAAAATCCTCTATTTTTGTTTTGGTTCCCATTTTTCCCTTGGGGGGTGGGGCTTTTTGGTCTCGTTGTTTTGGTCTCCCCACTGGTAGTTTCGGTTACCCTTATTTTGACCTAGTGGTCAGTCTTCCTCCCCAACTCTTGAGGGCAAAGTGTACCTTGGTCTACCAATTATAGATTAAGCCTCTCATAGTAACAATTACTAAGCAGATGCTTTTTCATTAATAGGTTATGCAACCCGTTATAATCTTGTACCTTGTTACCAGCTAACCAACCACCCAGCATTCTTACTGAATCCGCAATCTCTTCCCAAGTTTGGCTCTGGGTTTTTCGAGCCTCCCTGAACTTTTTCCGGTACTCTTTTGTTGTAAAACCAAAGTCCACAATCTGAGTACCCTTCATAAGGTCATGGGATTTAGAATCTGCCTCATTCAGTGTCATCAGCCCATCCCTGCACTTTCCTGAGAATAACTCCCACAACATTGTGCCCCAGTGTTTTTTTTCAATTTCCCACCCAAAGCAGGCTCTTTCAAAGACAGAAAGTGATTTCACTACATCATCCCCTTCTGTGAAGGGAGAAACAACTCCTTTTGGGAGTTTAAGAATGAAAGGTCTCCCTTTCAATACTTGGATGCTACCCCCAGAGAAGAATCCTAGGCCCAACTCTTTTCTCTTTGTTTCATGTTCCAAAAGCTGATTCTCTAAGGCCAGTCTTTTGGTCAGCCTGGTCTTCTTCTGTGGGTGCATTTATGCTAAGGGAAGAGGAGCTACCTTCATCCCCATTGTCCACAGGGTTTTCCTCTCCATCAGAAACGTCAGCTCTTTCATGCTGAGCTACCAGGAATCTAAACTGGTCAACTTTAGTATGTTTTCCAGTAGGATTTTTGTACAGTTTCCAGAGCTTCCTCAACCGGGCATATGTATGTGCCTTCTAAGGGGCCAGACAAAGCTCCTGGCTCTGGCTCTCTGAATCTGACATGTTTACTTTACTAAAGTTGGGACTTTTTTGAAATGTGGAACTCCCTTTTGGATAAGGACAACGAAAGTAAGGACTTTTTAATTCTAGCTATTGTCGAAGAACCCTAACCAGGGCCCTAGCAGTTAGGTGAACATTTTGCAAAAATTCTAGTAAATGTAAAAAATGCAATTAAGCTAAAGACAATTTGGAGAGTTATCCAAGTGCTCCCAAATTGACAAAGTGGTATCAGCAAATGCATAGTGTTAGACCTGACAGCCTTAGGGTAGTCACCCCTAACTTTTTGCCTGCCTCCCTCCGTTTTTTGGACACTGTTTTTGCTGGTTTATAGACTCTGCGCACTTTACCTCTGCTAACCAGGGCTAAAGTGCATATGCTCTCTCCCCTAAAACATGGTAACCTGGAATCATACCTGATTGGACTATTAGTTTACCTATAAGTCCCTAGTAAGGTGCACTCTATGTGCATAGGGCTGGTAAATTAAATGCTACTAGTGGGCCAGCAGCACTGGTTGTGCCACCCACTTAAGTAGCCCCTTCTCCTTGTCTCAGGCTTGCCATTGCAAGGCCTGTGTGTGCAGTTTCACTGCCACATCGACTTGGCATTTAAAAGTTCTTGCCAAGCCTAGAACTCCCCTTTTTCTACATATAGGACACCCTTAATGTGTGCCCTAGGTAACCCCTACGGCAGGGTGCTGTGTAGGTTAAAGGCAGGACATGTACCTGTGTAGTTATATGTCCTGGTAGTGTAAAACTCCTAAATTCATTTTCACACTACTGTGAGGCCTGCTCCCTTCATAGGCTAACATTGGGGCTGCCCTCATACACTGTTGAAGTGGCAGCTGCTGATCTGAAAGGAGCAGGAAGGTCATATTTAGTATGGCCAGAATGGTAATACAAAGTCCTACTGACTGGTGAAGTCGGATTTAATATTACTATTCTAGAAATGCCACTTTTAGAAAGTGAGCATTTCTTTGCACTTAAATCTTTCTGTGCCTTACAATCCACGTCTGGCTGGGCTTGGTTGACAGCTCCTTGTGCATTCACTCAGACACACCCCAAACACAGGGTACTCAGCCTCACTTGCATACATCTGCATTTTGAATGGGTCTTCCTGGGCTGGGAGGGTGGAGGGCCTGCTCTCACACAAAGGACTGCCACACCCCCTACTGGGACCCTGGCAGACAGGATTGAACTGAAAGGGGACCTGGTGCACTTCTTAGCCACTCTTTGAAGTCTCCCCCACTTCAAAGGCACATTTGGGTATAAAACAGGGCCTCTGCCCTACCTCATCAGACACTTGCTGGAGAAGAAACCTGAACCAGAACCTACATCCTGCCAAGAAGAACTGCCTGGCTGCTCAAAGGACTCACCTGCCTGCTTTCTACAAAGGACTGCTGCCTTGCTGTTGCCCTGCTGCCTTGCTGAACTCTTGTCTGGCTGTGAAAGTGCTCTCCAAGGGCTTGGATAGAGCTTGCCTCCTGTTCCTTGAAGTCTCAGGACCAAAAAGACTTCCCTCTTTTACTTGGACGCTCCGTGCGCCGAAAATTTCGACGCACAGCTTGTTTCGCGGTGAGAAAAATGCCGCACTCCGACGCTGATCGACGCAACGCTCTTGGGACGATCGAAGATCCGACGCACGGCCTCGCAAGGACAACGCCGCCCGACCTCTAGAGGAGAAATCGACGCGATGCCTGCCGTGAGATCGTAATTTCAACGCGCAGCCCCGCAGATCGAAGTCTAGAGGAGAAATCGACGCGACGCCTGCCGTGAGATCGTAATTCGACGCGCAGCCCCGCAGACCGACGCGCAGCCGGAGAACAAGCAGGAAAATCCACGCACAGACCCGGGACATCTGGTAATCCCCGCGATCCACAGAAAGAGACTGTCCGCGCGCCGGAAAACGACGCCGACTTCCCCGCGTGGAAAATAACGACGCAAGTCCGTGTGTGCTGGGGAGAAATCGACGCACACACCCTTTTTCCACGCACCTCTTCGCTTGTGGCCATCTGAGGAGATTTTTCCACTCCCAACCAGGTACTTGTGCTTGAAAGAGACTTTGTTTATATTCTAAAGACTTAAGACACTTTATATCACCTTCCTGTGATATTTCTACAATTTTCCATTGCAACTTTATTCTTTTTGACCTACAATTATCCTGATAAATATTATATATTTTTCTAAACACTGTGTGGTGTATTTTTGTGGTGCTATATGGTGGTATTGTATGATTTATTGCACAAATACTTTACACATTGCCTTCTGAGTTAAGCCTGACTGCTCGTGCCAAGCTACCAGAGGGTGGGCACAGGATAATCTTGGATAGTGTGTGACTTACCCTGACTAGAGTGAGGGCTTTTGCTTGGACAGAGGGTAACCTGACTGCCAACCAAAAACCCCATTTCTAACACATAGTCTTTATCCCACCACTGAGTCACCAAATGTAGGAGGCTGTCCTTCTATGTAGTGTGCAAAATGTTTACACTGTGCAGAGGATCCGGGCAGCCACACGTTGGTTTACAGATGTAAAAGCTAGGCCACCTAATGGTCTAGTTTTTATGGTAGCTTGGTTGAGCAGTTAGGCTAATCTTGGAGAAGTGTAAAGCATTTGTTGTACTCACAGTATCATTAAATGAGAACACACACTGAAAAAAATAATTTGAGACCAATTTACAAAAATACTTCAGATTTTTATACAATTTTTAAGACCAAGATCATAAAAATCAGGTAAGTGCTTTTTAAGTTATGATTTTTTAAAGTTTAGAAAATGTCTCAGTTCTGTGCGTAATTATGCACCATGGGAATCAATGGAGAAATACTTTAAAATGTATATAAAATCAGGCAGTGTGTTTACTAATGTCTCCTCTCGGTTGTAGGTCAAGGTCATTGGTAGGCCCTGTGGACCAGCTGGAGAAGTTTGGGTGACTCCCGGGTTCGGTGGGAGCAGCTGCAGAAAGCCTTTGGGGCTGGTGCAAGGCCACTGCGGGGGGCCACTTGGAACAGCACTGCACAGCAGGGATGTAAAAAAGGCCCCTGAAGCCCCTGTGGAGTGGGGGGACCCCAGCGTTCCAGAGGGCCCTTCAGCACAGCACCTGGCCTGAATGAGTCCACGGGGTGGTGCAACTCCATTTTCATTACACCAAGTGAACTTCAAGGTGAGTCCGTGGTAATCCCCTTGGAATGCTGAGGTCGCAAGTGGTGGGGGAACCTTAGAGAACAGCTGAATCTTCTTTGCAGGGCACAGGGCGAATGGGTTCAGAGTGAATCGGTGAGCCAGGAGCTGTGCGCACGCTTGGAGGTCAGCAGGGGCACTCTGTGGGAGGCCAGGTGTTTTCTGAAGTCCCTCAGCTGGGGCTTCCTCCTGGTCTTTTTGCAGTCCGGAGTGGACTGTCCTTCTGGGTGTCAGATGTTGAGAGGCAAGTACCCTGGGCTACTGCATGGTTCAGTCACTGGAGGTCACAGTGCCACCACACTTGGAACACCTGCTGATTTTGTCCTAGCATTCTGTTGGGTCAAATTTAATCTGGCTGTGATGTCCGGTTTCTTGGTCAGTAGTCGGTCAGTAAATTGAACGTCACTGGTCTTATGGTCCTTGTTGCATGAGAGTGATGCCTTCACTCTGAAGGGAGATATTTGGCAATTTGTTTAAAGAGTGGATGTCCTCTGGGTGTTTGAAGAGTCCGTTCAATGTCCCAGCAACCCCTCAAGCTGCGATTGTCGAGTCCAGGGTGCAGCAGGCTGGTTTTGGTGCCATTTTCGGAGTGCAGCAGGACTTCATTTCTCAAGCCTTGGGTCTTCTTTGTTGCTGGTCTTCTGGTGTCCTTAGAATCGGAATCGCTGACCTAGGGGTGCCTACTAAATACTGTATTTAATGGTCATTTAGGGGGATACCTGGTAGTGACCAAGGCGTCATCTGCCTTAGGGTGGCTACATCCAGTAAGTGACCACTTCCTGTGGGCAGAGGTCATTTCCCTGCACCTGACTGGCTATTTTCCTTCCATGCAAGATGGAGGAAAATAAAATGGAGGGGTCACCGCGCATGCAACACCTTGGGGGTGGTGCAAGCTGGGGCTGACCACTCCTCCTGTCCTTTGTGTATTTTCTCACCATTGCTCCCACCAAAAGTGGGGGTTTGCAATGGAGATGGCCATCTGCTCCTAGCAGCAGACCTGGGGGTCGAGTTTCAAAGGCGGTAAGCCCTTTGAAGCTTGCTGGCAGTGCACATTCCTGAGGAGGGAGGTGTAACATCTCCACCCAGTAAGGGCTTTGTTCTGGGCAGGAGCTCTCACCCCAGGATTCCAGAATCTTGTCTGGTGGTGGTAGTTTGGTTGTGTTAGTTAGCTTTGCAGGGGTCACCTCTAAGGTGACCCCTGGGTAAATTTTGCAATAAATCCAATACTGGTACCAGTTTGGATGTATCATTCTGAGTTGGTTGATGCCAAACCCCCCAAGTTTCAGAGTGGCCATCATGCAGCTGCGAAACTCATACAGACTAGTGTCCAGCACATGTATTTAAAATGGCTGCCCTGTTCAATTTCTATGTCCTAGGTTTGGCAAGGACACAGTAGGGGCATAATGCTCATGCAACTATGCCTCACATACAGTATTGTGCATCCTGCCTTAGGGCTAGAGGGTCTGCGAGAGGTGTGACTTACCTAAATTGCATGCAATTTGTAGTGCACAGGACACACAGGCTGTGTGCCATGTCGATTTTGCATATTAGGATTGAACTAAGACACTCCGCCATCAATGGCAGTGCTGGGTCGATCTGAATGCAAGGCCCTTGAGGGTGGCACAATCTGTGCTGCTGCCCTCAGGGACCTACCCTTAGTACCCCATGCCCTGGGTACCTAAGTACCATTTAATAGGGACTTATAGTGGCAGCTAAAGTTGTTGCCAATTGTGCCAATGCATCACAACAGTTTTGGGAAAGAGAACTCGCCCAGGAAACCTGGTCAGCAGGGGCCCTGGGCACTAAAAACTTTGAGACCACATCAAATACCAGGCAAAAAGTAGGGGCTAACCATAACAAAAGGGGGTGTTTCTCACAATGAGCCATTTTCACATAACATAACCCTGATACCACTTTTCAGGACTTACAATTGATTCTATGGCAAGACCTGAGGCACAATTATGAGTATTCTTTTTTACTTCGAACATCTGACTACAAAATATGGTAAACAAAACATTTCAACATATAAGAAAAGTGTTCAACAATAAAACATTACAGATTAGTGCTTCCTCAACTATGATGTAGTAGACAGTCGACCAATCCTGTACCAAGACAGGGCCTGACATCTTCCCTTTCATCTTTGCTGCTCTACCAGCTGAGTACAAGTTTGAATGCACTGCATTCTATACTTTTTATATCACTCTGAATTTATTTATGTTATGTTACTGTTAGAAATGGGGTTTCTTGTTGGCTAGGGTAGGCACCTAATCCAGTCAGAAACCACCCACTCTAGTCAATGCGAGGGAGTTACACACTCAAGATAACCCCTGCTCACCCCCTTGGTAGCTTGGCACGGGCAGTCAGGCCCATACCAGAGGCAATGTGTAAAGCATTTGCACAACACACACAACACATGTCACACTATCCCCACCACAAAGGAAACACAACACCAAGTTATGTAAAAATAAACTGTATTGTACACAACATCATTAGACCAAACACAACATGTCAGTAATACCCTGCTACCCAAGCAGTTTTCAGAACATTACACAGTACGATTACCCTGCAGAATTCAGCAGTAGTCACATATAACACACAGGTTACTCATTATTCTGCAACATAAGCAGTGGTCAGGAAAACATTACGAAAGAAATGCACTTGTCATAAAAGTATCATAAATGCCCATACCAGGGACATTAGGAAATACATGGCAAGTCATAAACACAGATTAGCATAAATGCCCATAACAGGAACATTAGCAAGCATATGACACATCATAAAAAGGAAACAGGTTAGCATAACATTCCCAGCAGGTCCATACAAGGAACATCAGAGAAACATCTGGTCCCTACAGGTACCTGTTTGATTTATAACGAAGGCACCTCCAGTGCCATGAAGAAAAATGGGGGCCCCTGCACTCCTCGGTGCTCAAATGGGGGGCCGTTTTGTGATCAGGGGAGGGGAGTGGCATGCACCCCCCTCTGTTTCTTATATTGGGGCTCCTCCTAGGGCCCGTGCGCTAACTGGGTGCCTGCAATCTCTGTGCCCCCCTGGGCCACAACTGGCCCTCCTGGCAGGGGGGCAAAGCCAAAACCAAGAAGAGGAGCAAAAGTAAGGGGTCCAGTAGTGCAGGGGGGCCTCCAATGAGGCTTCCACCCTGCCCGTGGCTCCTATACCCCTGCGAGGGCCTCTGTGGGGCGAGGTGGCCTCTTATGAGGCCTCCTCCCTAGTCAGACGGCACCTGACGTGGTGCGAGCTCCACAGTGCAGCCTGCCCGGGCCGCAGCGGTGAACAGGCCAAAGTCGATGCCTGTGAGTGCCCCGGGGGGGCCCTCCTTGTAGCGTGCTGCACACTTGGGGCACCTCTAGGAGCGCACTAGCTCCCGGTTCCTTTTCCTCGTGCCCAGGGGACACTTCCAAAAGTTTGCTTTCGTCGCGTTTGTGAATTTCAGGACGCCCGGATTGCAGAGGTGATTTTTACACATGGAGAAGTGTGGCACAATGGTTGGAGCAGCAGACCCTAATGCAGAGTTCTGGCCCTGGACCAGGGTTCAATTCCCACCTCGGCGGCACTTGGGCTCAATTCCCTTGGACCAGATAATTCTCGCCTCGGTGCCTAATCTAATTAATGGGTCCCACTCTGTAACTCTGGGCAATAGCTTGCTTAATCTCCACAACGGCCCTCACAGCGCTTGGATGCCTGGCTTCACCCTGGGGCTGTCCAGGAGTGGGTGCCGCACAGGGAAAAGCCAGGAGGGGTTCCACAGGGGTATGCGTAACGGTGAGTAGTGCGCTATAAAAGTGCGAAGTTTACAGTTTAAGTTTACACATTGGTAAGCGCTTACAAAGCGCATGGGGACACAAAATAAGAGTGCTTCTCAAGGCGCTAATTAATCAAAAGAAAAGGTGCGCAGCAGGCGCTATGCCCCTCAGAAAGGGGAGCGAGAGCAGCACTCATCATGTGCAGCAACAGGCAGTTGCAAGGGTCAGGGACCACAGCACCCAGCCCCTGGGGAACACAAAAGATGAAGCAGAGGGCGGCAGGGCCCAGCAGCAGGCCAGCATAAAGGGGATGCAGACAGTGGCAGTTTTTCCAAGTGACCTAGCAGGTCACAGGTCAGTACAGCAGCAGCAGTCCAAGGAGGTTCCTGGTGAGTCCCTCCAGCAGCATTCTGTGTCCAGTTACAAGCATGTTAAAGTCCAGAGTGTCTCCAGTGTCTCAAAATTGTGGGAAAATACCCCTGTACTTATACTCAGTTTTGCAAAGGTTTAACAAAGAGGGGGAGAGGAGGTTCTAACCAGTTACAACTAGTTCTGGGAGTATCCCCTTTCTCCTCCAGCATAGGCTCCAATCATGAGTTGGGGGTAAACAAGCCCTTCGTGTGAGGCCAGGGCACAGTCTTTACAGATGCAAGTGTGCCCCCGCCTCCCCTCTCTCAGCCCAGGAAGATCATTCAAAATGCAGATGCACCATTGTGACACCTCTACCCTACATATGTACAGGCTGTCTGAAAAGTATGTACAAAGCCCAACTGTCACTCTGCCCAGACATGGATTGGAGTCAAGCTGCAAAACACCAGCCATATGCAAATAGAAATGCTCACTTTCTAGAAGCGGCATTTCTGTAATGATAATAAAAAACCCACCTACACTAGTACCCAGCATTTCTCACTACCATTACAACCATATCAAACATGCCAACGCTCCTCATAAATCAGACAATACCCCCTAGACATAAGGCAGGGCCTTTCCAATGCAATCCTATGAGAAGGCAGTACTCACAGCAGTGAGAAACCAAATAGCTTGTTTGTCTGTCACTACCGGGTCAGGCTTCACAGCCAGGCACATGCCTGCCTTCCTCATACAGAGCACACAGCCCATAGGGCTTGCTAGGGCCTACCTCAGGGTTGACTTACATGTAGTAAAAGGGGAGTTCTGGGCCTGGCAAGTAAATTTAGATGCCAGGTTCCTTAGGCAGCAAACTGTGCATGCAGGCCCTGCTCTAGCAGGCCCGAGACAGGTTTGAAAGGCTACTTCTGTGAGTGTTGCAAGCAGCGCTGCAGGCCCACTAGTAGCATTTAATTTACAGGCCCTGGGTATAGGGATACCACTGTACAAGGGACTTACAGGTAAATGTGCCACTTAGGTATAAGCCAATCATACCAACTTTAGAAGGGAGCGCACCTGCACTTTTAGCACCGATCAGCAGTGGTAAAGTGCTCAGAGTCAGAGAGCCAACAACAAGAGGTCAGGAAAAAACAGTTCCCTGGTCGCACCCATTCATATTCATAAATGTGCACACAATTACTATTGAGCCATGGTAAGAACCTCTGATAAGAACACCTTCTGATAAGAACACAACACCTATTAAACCTTTCATGGCACGCCAATTAAGCCTGGCCTGACCTAAGTGTTGCAAGTTTGCTGATCCTCAGGCAATTTAGAGAAAACAGGGACAACATAATTCTTTCCTCTTTCGGCATGTAAGCTCCAGTAAAAATGCCTGGCAGCCATAAGTGATAACACGCATTTAATAAAATGCAATTATTCAAGACCTACTATTTAAAATAGCATTTATACACGCTTCTACATTTTACTTTCTTTCATTTTTCCATTTAGCCCTTTCCGAGTAAATTCTAATTTATGTGTTATGACTCTATATCATTTTGGAAAGGGCAGTACAGGACAGATTTCACCAGCCCATGCAGCAGTTGCTGACGTTTAATAAACATTGGGGTTCTGACATCGGCTGGAGGCTGGTGTTTCAGATAGAGGAACTATTATCACCCAAAGAGCTGACAAATATATATTTTGAAATTAAATTCATTAGTCCCATCTCATCAGCTTTTCAATTTGTGGAAATACAAACCATTTTGATATTGAATACACACTCCTCAATTAAAAAAAATAAACAGCTCCAAAACAAAACATTATAATTTTCATGAATAAACTTAACATTTTTCCTGAAATAATACTTTTTAATTTTTGGTACTGGGATATTCAGTGATCAATTACAATTTGTAATTTATTTATTTAAGGATAGATTCTACTTTGCATGTTCATTTATCACAGTCTGCCAAGAATTACCACCATTACTCTAAGAGAAGCAGCGTACCAAGGTTCAGGTTCATCGTGCCACAAGAGACAAGAATTACCACCATTATGCCCGGGCCAGCATTATATTGGATTGGGCAGCACCATACCCAGATGCCCGCAATATGCCAAGAATTACCACGAGTATGTCAAGACCAGCATGTTGTCAACCGGTGAGCACCATCATGTACGACCTGCCACAATAGTCCAAGAACCACCAACAATATGCCTTGTCTAGCATTTTGCTGATGTGTATATTATGCAAAGAATCAGCACCAATATGCCAGTCCAGCATTCGTTTAGAGGGTGGGCAAATTGTCAAGTGTGCTTTGATAAGAAATACGACCAATAAACCAGGCCTATTGCTTTGTCACGGGGAACTCCAAAAAGGTCTGGATGTTAAGAAGTGCTATCACTATTACAGGGCTGGGCACCAGCACACTCGCATGCACACATACATACGTGTACACACATGCACAGACACACACGGAAACACACACACCATGTCAAAAGTGTATTTTTGTCCTCATCTTTCCACTCAACAAAATGAGTCTCCCTTGGGCTGCTTATCCTTTCGGTCTATACTCCATCGTAGAAAATTATTGGATTTGGATGCCACAGTCATGTCTGTCTATAGCCGCTGTGTGTACCTGCTCTGCTCCACAGTGTCGAGTCTGTGTGTGTTTTTCTTTCCACTGGCTGACATTTGCTGGGCCAGGGAGTAGGGTCTCCTCAGACCTTATCAGGAGAGGTGAGGGATCCATCGGTTCCCTGTTGTCAGAGTCACATGTATTTCGAGCCAGTATTGTTTAGTGTTGTTTCTTATTCGATAGACATATCTTCACATTTGTATTCAGTCCTTCTTCATAATGACTCATACTGGTTTGTCCATTCTACTTGCACAAAGATTGCCTATGTAACCTATCACATGATTTGGATCAACCTCTGGACCCACAACACACTCCATGGTGGCAGGTACAGTCAGGGCAAAGATAGACAGATTTTGAGATGGTGTATGCTATTCGGTAGGCTTGGAGACTGCTGAAGTGAAGAATGTTATGAAGGAAGTGAGGGTTCCCTGTTGCCTTGAAAGTTTAAGGTTCGGTGCGACTGTCAGCACCCTCTTCCGCCATGCAGCTGATGGTACTGTACATGATATCTATGAACTCAACAACTGCTTTGATCATATTCAGAATTGCATCTCCAGTGTTTATCTGAATCTCCACCTTACCAAGACCGAATCTACCCTGTTCTCTATCAGTCAATCACATCTCCCCATTGAACAAACAATGACTTGGTTTCACCTTTGACAACAAACTCTCCTTCAAAGAACACATTGCTAAGAAAACCAAAAGAGCATCTCTCAAACTCTCCCTCCTGAAAAGAGTGAACCGCTACCTTCCGAAAACTGACTTTAGAATAATTCAAGTCTTAGTCCTGTCGTACCTAGACCTAGTTGATGTCCTGATTTATGGTCTGCCTTGCAACGCACGTCCTCCAATGCAAGGCACCCTGCATGTCGTAACATGTTGCATCAAATGCTGAAAGAAGTTTGAGCTATCACTCACTCCCTAATGGAACTATACCAGCTCCCAGTCAAAGACTGCAGCATCTTCAACATAAGCTGCATTACATACAAGACCACTAGACTGGCACACCTACATACTCGGCAGAGATGGAAGTACCTCAGTTGAACACAGACTGGAAACAAAAACTGCACAAAAAGAGAAAACCAGAAAAATAACTCATCTACACCAATCCTCACAGGATCTGAAACAACCCCTTCAACATCAGAACTGCATCAAACCGTCTGTAATTCAGAAAGGATAAGAAAACCCACCTCTTCAGAAATCACTAAATTTGCAAACACTAGGATTCAACACCCAATAAATATCCCACTTCATGGTAAAACATTCTGAATTGTAACCCATGTCTGCCTGCCATGATCGGTTCTCCATTGCTCTCCGGCTAGATTCAAGTTATACAAATGGTTTTGTGTGCTTACTTCAGCTATATGACCCAACAGTGCTTATCTGGTGATAGCAGTCCTTATTGCAGCCTCTCTTTGTGTGAGAGTGCGGGAGTGTTCAGGGAGGTACTGGTAATGTGGTGCATTAGAACAGGAGGGTGAGATCTCTGGCCGCAATGCATGCCACTGCTTATCTTTTGCCAAGGCTAAACCTCTTTTGCTTCCGGTGAGTGTCTACAGCCAGGGATTAGTCCATCTGGAAGAAGAAGAATAGCTCAGACTTGTCTTCTTCTGGGGGCTCAAAAGGGCTGCCTGGACTCTGCTGATGCAGAGCTGCCCACTCCAATTGCAGTCTTTCTAAATAATGACATGGCCTACAGTTAGTTGCTCCTGCTTCCAAAGCAGGTCTTACTGAAACTCAGCAGCAGTGAGAATAATCTGTTATTGACAAGAGACACTTTTAACTAATCCTGCTTGGTGAACCATTATGTCAGACAGACTGAGGCAATCACAGTGCTTCACACAGCACAAGAGGTATGGAGGCAGTGCGCTCTTCTTCCGCTGAGGAGAAGCTGGTACCCTGGGTGAATGCAGGCTCTTCTACTGACTTCAATACTCTGCAACAGATGGTCACCAAAGCAGTCAAGGCTGCCTTTGCTGCTAGGAAGGCTCCCTCCCACCCAACATTCCTAGGATTGTGGGGCCAGATTAAGAATCTGGTCCTCTGGGTGACGAGGACAAAAGGGGATTCTATATCCAGGGGTCTGATTGAAGACATTTCAATCTCATATTAAGCTGAATGTTTCTTTCCCAGATGTTCCCAGTCAGTTTGAGGAGGAGGACTTTTCTCTCAGTGTAGGAAAGGAGCCAGAATTCTTGCCAGTCCACAAAGCAATCAGAAGCTTGTTGTCCAGGAAATGGTCAGATAGTGAGGTCTCATTTCCAAGGTTTCTGTCAAAGTGGTACCCTTTGCAGGAGTTCCCTGAGGAATTTCCTTTGTCTGTGAAGTTGGATTCTCTGATAACTGGCCTTGCTTCCAGTGGGTTGATTATTTCTGGAGACTCCTCTCCTCCGGAGCAGATGGATAAAAAGGTTGAGGCAGAAATAAAAAAACAAAATCTTATTCTGTGGACAATTTTACTATCAGGGTAGGAGCATATGCCACCTATACAGTGCAGTCTTTGACACAAGAATTTCCTGCTTTGGCAGAGGAACTGGATCAAGGAGAAGACATCAATTCTAGATTAGTGTTGATGGAACAGCAGACAACTTTCCGATATTACTTTTGACCTTGTAAAAACAATGTAAAACAAAAAACAAACAACAGGGGACTATAAGATGCTAGCTCCAGTGAAACCTCCAACGAAGAGTAGGGGTTTCGGCTATCATAGAGTTTTGGCAATCTTTTTCATCAAGAGGTGGAAATCAGTCTTTCGTGGGAGGGATCATGAACTGGATGGTCGTTCTTTCAATAAATCCCAGAAGCTAGTCTCCAGTTACACCATTTACGTTGAAGTCCTGACTATCTGGAGAGAATGGAAGGAAGGTTCAAGAATTTCGCAGAGGCTCACTGAACATACTTCTCAGATGATTGGGACCTCAGTGTGGTGGAAAACTATTACAGAATCAAATTTCCTTCTCCTTCTCCTTCTGATGATATCTTCATTCCAACTCCAACTCTGCAAAATCTGTTAAAGTATCAAGCTATAGAGAAATGCATTCAGTATCTACTGGAGAAGGGTGCCATGATCCTGGTGCCACCTAGAAAAAAAGAAAGGGTGCTCTTCTGTCAAGCTCCTATTCCTGAAGAATTCAGGAAAGTTCTGTCTGATTCTGGATCTGAACCTGTTTGTGCAATACACTGGGTTCAATATGGTGAGCCTCAAACATATTTTACCTCTGGTGTTCCTAGGGATGTTTCTAGCTTCTGTTGATTAAAAGGATATCTAATTGCAAATTCCGATGTGTCCCAATTCCCAAATATTTCTTTAAATGCTTTGCTCAATGTGAGAAATATTAATTCTGCATCCTTCCTTTTGGACTGGCCTCAGCTCCAAGGGTGTTACTAAATTTATGCCACTATTAGTGGTCAATATTCATTCCCAGTGATTGATAGTTTTCGCACATTTGGACGATTAGCTAACAGCTATCATGCGCCTTTTCATTTTCCAAGGGCCAAGAGACAGTCTGAATGGTGTGCGACACTTTAACAGAACACAGTTGAGCAAAATCACACCTGGTGCCTTCCCAAATAGCTGCAATATATAGGAGCCCTCTTCAATACCAACACTGGCAAGGTCTTTCTGCCCTGTCTCGTCAAGAGAAGTGTCTAAGTAATTTAAGAGCTCTCTTGGACCTTTATGTAAGACAATGGTTGACAGTACAAGGAGACATGGCTGCAGCCCACTGCGGTTCCATGGTCACGTCTTCACCCTTACCATCTGCTCTATCATTTGCTTCAATATTGGTGTCTGACTTCCCAGTACTACAACAATCTGGTATTAGTTCTACTGGAGATAGTTCACAAAATTCTTTGGTGGTTGGATCCTAAAAACTGAACAAAGAGATCCTTTAGTCTAACCCCCTGCCTGTAACAATCACCTTGGATACAAGCAGTTTGGGTTGCGGGGCAACCTTGGAGAACCATTCAGACCAGGGTCAGTGAATGGCTTTGGAGTTCCCTAGTCCTTGAATTAGAAGGAACTGGAGGCAGTTGACAGAGCTTTCCTAGCCTTCCCCCCCAGATCAGGGGCAAGCCTGTGTTGATTTGTGCAGACAATCAGGCAGTTTGGGTATATGTCAATCATTTGTGGAGTACCAGAGTCCCTCATTTGTCCTTCATAGGGGAGAGGATCAGGTTGTGGGAAGAGACCAGATTGCTCTCTCTGACAGTGATATATCTTCCACAGAATAGGCATGCGGATCTTCTAAGCCGCATGTTCCCCTCCTCTGTGAAGATGTCACTTTCTCCTTTTCTTTTTCAGAAGATATTAGAGAGGTTTGGGGAATCCTGGCAAGATCTTTTTGCAGCTCCTCAGGGCACTCACCTACCAAAGTTTTGCTACCTTCTTCTATCAGGGGGGTGGAAGACGGATGCAATGTGCTGTCTAAAGCATAGGGAGCCTGTTATTTTCCTTTCTTCGCTTCCCTCTAATAGCCAAAGTACTAGCCACAACAACGAAGAAGAGAGCACAGGTGCTGGTAGTAGTTCCAACCTGGAGCCACCGCCCTTGGCTCTTGTTGCTCAAAGAATAGGCTTCCCGCCCTCCTTGGATTTTTCAGTTTGATCCTTCCCCTCACAGATTTTAATATATTTCTAAGAGAACGCTACGCTGTCTCTGCAGGTTTGAATCTTGAGTGGTTGAGAATGAAGGCTTGTGGGGTCCTCCAGACATTGCTCTCTCAATTCAGAACTCTAAAAAAAGTAGTTCACTGAAAATGTATGAGTGGCATTGAAATCATATTCCAGTTGGTGTGAAAGGAATAATTATAGTCCTTTGATTTGGGAAAGTTCTGGAATTTTGAAGAGGTGGCTTCTTTTTAGGTTTAGTGGTATCCAATCTTTGTAGCCAGTGGGCAGCCATTAAGACACTTAGGGGCCATTTGCAAGCCTTCTTTGACCCATTAGCTTTAAGATTACTAAAGTGTTTTATTTTCAGAAGATTAGTAGTTTATACTCAAATTCTATCTTGCGATCTTCCTCTGGTCCTTAATATGTTACAGGAAACTCCGTTTGAATCTCTCTCCTCTATTCCTTGCAGCTCTAGAACCCTTAAGGATTACTTCCTGATAGCAATAACTTCAGGAGAAGACTGAGTGATAAGGAGGCCCTTATACGTCATGGCTCCTTTGTTCACTTCCTTCTGGATAAAGTGGTCCTGGTTCCAGAGCCCTCCTTCATCCTCAAAGTCTTTTTGTCCTTTCATTTATCTTAAAACCTTAATCTTCCTCCTCTCCTACTTCTGACGCAGAAGCCCTTTTTCACACTTTAGATCTTCACAGGGCTCTCTCTATTTATTTAGAAAGGACAACAGGTTTTAGGAAGGTTTTTACCTTCTTGTCATTTTTGATTGGACAGGCAAAGGCCATTGGCCTATGACAGCTACCTTAAGCCATTACGTACCCTAATTTCTTTAACCTACAGAACAGCCAGTGTCTCCCTTCCTCGGGGTGTTCAGAGTCTTTGCACAAGAGGACTAGCATCATCTTGGGTGACATTCAAGGGTGCTTTTCTGAGAGACATTTGGGCTGCTGCCACTTGGGCTACTCCCCATACTTTCAGTACACATTACACACTGAACATGGATGAGATTTTTTTTCTTCCTCTTTTGGGTCTAATGTATGGTCTGCAGTTTTCTAATGTGATTGTACAGATTTACATGTTTCTCTGAATAAATGTCACCGGGTATTGCGTACCACTTCTGTGTACCGTGTCTATCCCCCAATTTTTTTTTATTGTTATGCTCGGCTTTGGAATACGCTCCATGAGATAGGACTGGGACAAGGAATTCGGAGGGGAAGGTAATGACTCACTTACTTACCAGTAATCTTCATTACTCTGAGTCACAGTCTTCCTTGTCCTCAGCTGCCACCCTCCTTCCCCGGTATTGGGAACAGTATCAATAACAATGATTTAGTTTCCAGTTTCTGAGGTCTTGGTATTTTCATGAAGTGCCTGCCAAGGGCCCTCCTATTTGAGCCACAGAAAGTATTAATCCTGGGAGGTTATATTGGCAGGGGTCACCCACTGGGAATTCTTTTTGATAGGTGAATTCTGTCCATTGGGAAAACTTCGCTCCATGAGTTAGGATGAGGAAGACTATGACTCAGAGTAATGAAGATTACCAGTAAGTAATTGAGTTGGTACTCCAAGAAAAGAAACATATTGCTTCCATAAAATGGAAAACATGGGTGTTTTCACAGGAAGAATCCTCTTTCCTACATTGTCGATCTGATAGATGCTTAGTTGTCAAGTTTACATCATCTTAGTCTATTTATCTGACTGCCTTGTGGAACCAAAGTTCTAGTAGCATCTCTTGGGGGGAGCATGGTGGGGCCAAGGCTCCATCTGTACATAGCCTAACTGACCCCTCTTTTGCCCCACCACCAACAGCCAGCAAAAATGGACACTGTCCTCTCAGCCTGGGATCAGTGATGTAGTTCCTGTTTACATTTCACGTTTTACTTACTCTTGCATTCACTAAAAGTATTTGCTTTTTCCAGGATGGTGTTTTTCATGCAACATGTTGTTCATGTATGTGCATAGTGTGACAAGAGTTGCTTCTAGGTGTGTGACTTCAGGCTGGGTGGGTGTCTATAATGGTCCATGATTGTGAGCTGTGGGGTTCAGTCCGAAGACAATTTGAATTTCCCACAGTGCCTGTCAGTGAGCCAGGCTCACTCCAATCCTTGGCCTCCCTGCACAGCGCACAGAGCCATACATATTTTATATCTCTCTACAAAAACTGGGTGAAGCAGTTGGTGAATTTGTGGCAAGGTTGCACCAATTGACTATAAAGTGCCAGTTTGGTTGCATGAGAGAAGCCGTAGTGAAAAGGTTCAAGAGAGCTTTTGGGCTGCTAGCACGGATCCAAGAAGTGGCTATCATGGAGGACAATCAAGTGGAAGTAAATGCTGCGGGGAAAAGATTCTATTCCCGGTGTAATGGTGCAGAGCACAGAATTAAAGAAGTTAGATTGCAACTGAGTTCATCTAGTTGATCTTCCCAAATGATTTCTCAATATACCGCGGACTAGAATCCAAAATCTGCTTCCACTGAGTATCTAGTGGCAAAGGGGTACTTGGCCTAGTTTCTCAGGACCTGTAGTAAGTTGGGCACGGGACGTCAGGAGTAAAAGGCTACAACCCCAAATAGCTTGTCTCTGGCCCCCTGAAAGAGGGTTCTGACTACGACAGTCTAGTATTGTCAGTGTGAATTTGGAAGAGGATTAGCAAGCCTATCATGTGTAGTGATGATGTCACGCACGAGGAAGTATAGGTTTTTGGAAAAGGAGGTAGAATATTTACAGTATTATATTTAAGCTGTGGGTGTTAAGTCCAAAAATGATCTGGTCAGTGCTGTAGTTCACCCTGGTGTGCCTTCTGGAGGAGCAGCTCAGTTCACTTATGGGATTAATTGAATATAATGCAAAAGTTGTAGAGAACTTTGCTGATAAAATGGAAGACATAAGGATTCTTTTGAGGAAGGGAGTGACATTGACGTGGCAAGAACCTCAACTAAGTGTCTTTGTGGTCATTAAACAAGTGATAGGCCGGGCTGGGATCCTGACCCATTTTGATATAAACAAGCAATGTGTGGTTTTGGTCCCCCTAGAATACACCACATGCATTTTCTGTGGGAGAAGTTTGTTCCACAAAACTTTGTCCCAGGATTCCTCATTCAATCGTGTCTTTGTTCCTCAGGCACTAGATTGCTCAACTGTGTCGTATTTTATCCAGTGTACATCCCTAAGCTAATAATCCACTTTTCTACAACGTTTACCTCCTCAGTACAGATTTATGCTGCTGTCATTTCCTCCACTATGTTGAAGTGGTTCCTAATCTGGAGGAGAACCCACTTCTGGTATTTCCACCCCCATGTGGATATGTTTGTGGAGAGAAACGCACACACTCGTAGATTCTCAACCAGATTTCGTAACTTTTTTTTAGAAGCAGTAGAATTGATTGTGTTACTACCCCTCTCTAAATAAGGCCTTTCTGTAAAAATGTACCAATACATCTAATATGATCTCTCACAGGAAGAGAGAATAATAGAGGATTATGTTAATTCCTTTCAGATATCCCATGTGTTGAATCGAACACTCATCAGGTCTTTGGCAACCGTTTTCAGATAAAATGCACTGACAGCAACCAGGAATTTAGTAAGCTTATCATGTAAATTACATCCGTAAACAGAATATCCTGGTTTAAACAGATTCCGTGCTCCTATAGTGTAACAGCAAACTGACCTTTCTTCGAAAGAGCAAACCGCATATGTCAGGAAAGCAGTATAAAGAAAGGAATTAGCATTATGTGGTCTTTTTTGCCACCTTGTGGCACAACTTAAAATTGGTAAATCTGATACCTAAAAATACTTGAGAATAACTGCTGATAGGAAATGCGCTAGATTCTGTTGTAGAGGTTCAGACTGACTTATAGGGCGTTGCCCGATGGGCTGGTGTGATAGGACAGCGTGTGGGCCGATTTCTTGGATGTTTGTGGGCCTGTTTTGTGGTCTGCTCGGCCAGTTTATCTCTTGATTTACCTGATTTTCAAACAAACATTACCTGCAGGAAGCTCAAATCCACACATATACAGTCTGTCTTCACAAGTTCAAAACTACCCCCAAAATTACTCAAATTTATAAATATGGGCCACTTTTTTAACTATCTAGTTAACCAATGAAGGCAAGTTTTATTTTGGTGTCTAGACCTGTTTTGTGTCCCACTCCAACACAGGAATTGTACTCAATTTTACAAACATGAAAGTCTCAATTTCTGTTCTTAATTTACCCATCGTAAAATGTGCAGCAGTATATGTTAAAACGTTTTAATCTATTAGTTTCATTGAAGATTTTTCCAAAATGCAAAGTATACTCAAAGTTGATGTCAGACTTTTTCCGTGATCCTGGACTAGGCATTAGACACTCATACAGATACGAGTACTGCGTTCTCAACTGACCAGAGAACACTAGGTATTCGGCCTGGAAGAACATGTTGGCCTTCATTCTCTGGGTAGAAGTGGACAAGCACAACACAGTCAAGTGTTGCAAGATCTTATAAACTCTCGACACTAATTATATCACAAGATCAATAGCTATATTTACAGTCAAAACTACAGACACGTGTTTAAAAATACACAAATCACAATACACAGCCAAACAATCATTGAGTACACTAAAGTGATAAACTCAAGAAGCCGAGGGGAAGAAACTATATAGCGGTAAAGGTCACTAAATGAACAAAAACACTAGAACATTTCTGAAAATGAGACACATAAAACAAGGCAATGCAATCACTTGAAAATGAAAAGATGGTTTTTACAACGACCGAGAACATGCAACGTTTACAGTTGGTACCCAGTGGTAAACACCGTATTGTACTGTGTAAAATGGAGGATCAAAATCCTTCTGCCAAAACCAGATTCATTTGTTACTGGTTCTCAGACCTTTAAAGTTTGCCATCCTACCATACTCAAACATCAAATATAAACTGAAACAAAACACAACAGAGTGACAATCGGAAGACAGAAACTCTGCAAGTCACTAAAAATGCAGATATTCCCCGCAAATACGACAGGACTTGGAAGAAGTGTTGGGAATCTCACAGCATACTGAACTGATGATCCTAAAACACCAGACCATAACACCCAGGAGACCTGCATCCCACACAACTACTTTGGAATGTGATTTGTCAATGTTATGTAGTATTGTGGTCCATCGCTTGAGATAAGCACGAGTTGATTTGTGGCTAATGTATAAAAATGCAATAAAAATGCAGATATCTCATGACCTGTGGAGTCGAAGCAGCTCCAGGTTATTAGGGCCAAATTCAGAGATTGTTTCAGAAAGCGTATAGTGCACTTTAATGCAGAGAACAATCCAGCCATGCCCTTCTGTCCTGTGGATCAGACAAACAGTTCATTGTCTACTGGAAAGTCCCTCGTCCTGGGCACAAAGAAACTGAGTCATGTGTGAACTGCAGTTCACTGGCCCAGCATGCTGACAGGATAGCATTCAGAAATACAATCTTCATGGTCAGCAACCTCAGTAAAGAAGACAATGGCTCAAACGGTGAAGCCCCTAGGAACATTACAGCTAAGTGCAGGACCCTTTGTGGAACTACCAATAGGAGGAAACGTGAGACAAACCTCTAAGAAATCTAATCATCAAGCAGAAAAGCTGACAAAGCAACCAAATCGCCCCCAACTGTCCCAAACACCATGGATAACAAGAACAAAACACCCAAAAGGTCAGCGAACACTGGGTCCAAGTTCTGAGAAAATTATCCCCAACACACGTAAATCGATTTGCACCGATTTGCAACTCACCATCAAACTTATATGTAATACCTCCTCAGTCGTCTCAGAAGAAGCCAGATTCTCATGCCCAATCTCCATGCATAAATGTGGTGGGTATGATGATTAGGACGGAGCACCGCTCCTCAGCTCTGTCAGTAGATTGCCCCTGTCCAGATGAAGTAATGGAGGACAGACACGGCGGGCCCGCAGCTCTGAATAGCAGGTCTTCATCAGCCAGTCCAGCAGAGTGAGGACAACTGGGTCCTGTCCCTCTTCACATTTTGAACCTCCTTCAGGATTAGCAGCAAGATTGAAACGTGTACTATAGAGCTATGTTCTGCTTGCGGCAGGCCCCATCTCCTACAGCTCCTGTGAGGGGACTCTGCAGTGCACAGAAAAGAAAATACTTTGCATGGTCCTCCAAAACAGACCCACTTGTAGGCCACCACAATACACAATGATGTAATGCACCATCTCAGGATGTAGCACTCAGTCGTGATTCTCAAAGTGCAACCTGCTCAACGCACTAGTTCAAGTTTAGCAAACCCACAAAATGAACTGCCATCAGAAAAATCCTTTGGTCTTAGGCCGGCCCCCACTGATAAAGGGCCTCCCAGCACAGAGGGTTAGACCACACAACTGCACTATGCTTGTTCTCATTACCCCAGACAAAAACATGTCAAGGAAGGAGCACATCAACAACTCAGCCAAAGGAGCACTCTACACACTAAAACATATCAAGAAAATCAAACCATTTATTCCCCCTGACGATCTTAAGACAGTAATGCATTCACTAGTCCTCTCGAAACGTGACTATAGCCATCATCACTGGGACTCCAAAAAGTCACCTGGTTACCCTAAGAGCAACTCTCAATGTAGCTGCATACTCCTCACAGGAATTAAACAGATTGATCACATCTCACCTGCAATCAAGAGTCTCAATTGGCTGCCCATAGAAGGAAGATGCATCTTCAAGACAGCTAGTATCACCCACAAAGCCCTTCATTAAAAAAACTCCAAATACTTTGAAACCAAACTTTCTAGATGCAGGCCCTGAGAAGCTCCAATTCACTTCTTCTCATAATTCCTAATATGAAAAAGAAAACATTTCAGGTTTCTCAGGAAACGCTCCTAGGATTTGGAACTCAGTACCTAAGGATCTCCTCTGCAACCCCTCCTTTTCTTGCTTCAAATTCAACCTCAAATCTCTACTGCCAACAACTACTCCAACACGCTCACAAGCTGATCCACATTTCCCAAAAATCCAACACCTTTGACAGGTTCCTTCGATGCAGTTGCTTGACTCGTTCAGCGTTGAAACTGTTGCTAATGCCAATACCTTATAAGGTTGTATTGTTCTATACCCACAAGAGAGCCTTTGTTGACCCACATGAGTCCTTGTATGTAGTTTGATTGAACTTATTCACATAACCCGTAAAGCACTCTGATACCTTTGGGTATAGCTAGCGCTATATAAAACTCACAAATAAAATGCATAGCAGTGATGTTATCCGTGAGCATCTGTATGATTTGCTTCCCGATAGATGACAAGAAACCCTTTAGGACCAGACAAACAGAGAAATTCCAGAAGGTTTAAGTGCAACCTCTGCTCAGTAGATGACCATGTCCCTGGGTAATATCTTGTCTCACAGATGAAACCACCAACTCATTGAGGAGCCATCAGTAACAAAGGTGGTGTCCACCATTTACCAAGTGACATAATTCGTTTGTCAGGGAGAGACCTATGGGGCTGAATCCATTACCGCCGCAGTCATCACTGAAACAACTTCATCATTCACTGCACATGTGAACCAGCAGAACGCAGGAGATGAAAATTCCAAGCAGCAAGAGGAATGGTAACACTGGGAGAGTCATCATTGGTTGAAGCACCAGGATCATATCCTGAACGTCCCTCTGAAGGACATGCGTCTATACGCATACAGTTATGACTTCCAGGTAGTGATTGAAAATCTCAGACATTAGAGATGGCCAGCCATGTGAGGCCAATTGGGATACATGTGCCTTCATTAGCAAGTCTTGGAGTACAGAGTCGAACCCGAAGGGAAAAACCTTCAACTGGTGTGCCGCAATACAGCTACTTCCTCTGAGAATGTCTGCTATGAAAATAGGTATCTTCTAAATATAAGGACACCATCCAGTCCTGAAACTGTAAAGCCATGAACACCTGTGCATGTTCAATGTAACTTTCTGCTAGACAAGGTTTCAAGAGCTGCGTGCTAAAACCAGTTCAACTCCACCCTCTTTTTGGGGGGATCAAAAAGTAGCTGGAGTAGCACACCGAAAGTCTTTCTACTGAAGGAATGATTTAAATGGCATCTTTCTGGAGGAAAGAGAGAACCTCTGTCATCAGTACGTCCAAGACTGAAAGAGGATGTAACAAGGAGCTCAAACAGATTGAAAGCAAATCTAAGGAAGGGCATATCCCAGAAATACTATTTGCAGCACCCATTGGAGTGCTCGCCATCCATAGATCTAAATACCTTGATATCGGTCTGCCTACCATGTGAAAATACTTCAAAAATTTATAGATCAGAACAGTTCCGTAGTTGCAGTGTACGTGGAGAAGATGGCACAGGCTGTTGTCTCAATGTATATCCCCCTCTGCTGCTGTATTGCTGAGAAAGTGCTGTACTAATTGAGTCCGCTAGAATGGCTGCCTCTAACTCGATGGCTTTGATCGAGAAAAGCCACAAAGGTGAAAATACTGCTGCTCTGTTTGGCAAAGTCAGTCCCAACCATCACACAGAAGCCCTGCTCTGTTCGAAGCACTCCAGGGAGGAATTAGCCTTCTCCCAGAAATTATATCTCCATCAAATGAAATGTTCATCATTGTGGCCTGACATGCTCAGGGAAGCCTATGGAAGTCATCCAAGTGTGTTACCTCACGTTTATACTCAAAGACATTGAGTGGGCAACCGAACCGAGGAGTCTAGACCAGATTTCAAAATTTGCTTGGATGTGTCCAGACCATCTCTAACCCATAGATAAAAGGGGCTTTCATATGATCAGGCAAATTGATTGTGGTCAAATGCACCATTTCCCATTGCGCCTGCAATATGAGATGCAGCAAACACATTAGGTAAGGAAAGCCTGCCACAAGCAAAGACCCCCATGCCTTTGACATCTAGCTACTTTGACTTGCGATGTAGAAGCATGGTTGGGAGGAATGAAGAGTTAACCATGGGCCAAAAGGCGAGGAGCATCAGGGTAACCTATTAAGCATGTGCAAAAAGAAATTTGACATCCAAAGGAACGGGCCACTGTCAGTGTGCTGTCTTTGTACTATGAGCATTGAAAAAAAGGTGAGTCCTATTCAGCAAAAAGTAGGCACAGTAAAGTCTTATTAATTTGGCAGCAAGGCCTCTGAAGAGACCTCTGTGAAAGAACTCTGAGAGTAAATTAGCCTTCACCTAAACAGTTCATTTAGGAAACTCTAACACATCTGCTGCATCACACTATGGGCGCTAAAGACCCATATTGTGAGTAATATGTCTTTTCTTATAGCGTGAGTAATATTTCAGAATTCTCATAGTATGAATAATATGTAATTTTTTCATTGTAGGTCCTATAGTCACAGCTGAAAAAAAACATAGGGATCAGTGTGTATTTGAAGTCTTAAGGCAGATTGATGACTATATAAAGTTACTACCTTACTATCTGCAAACCAAAAGCCGTAAAATGTGGACAGTTGTAGCTGATTTGTAGCTAAATTTGTGATCCTTTTCTTTTGAGTGCTGGGACATACGCAGTAACGTTTATTAAGTCATAGCAAGAGACAATTTGTTAATAAATAGGAGGGGGTATACAATAGGATTCAGTTGCAGTACACAAAGCGTAGGGATGAACTCAGTTTAGGGACTTTTTGTGGCAGGGCAAGATATAGGAGGAAGCCTAAAGGCAAGAGCACCTGCACAAGTAGGGTCATTTATGAATTCTACCTATTTTGCAATGTTCTTCACTGTGGTATAATGTATTTTACACCAGTGATGAGCTATTGCTGACGCTGGCTATGTGCAACAGCTCTGCCCGGCGTACTCCAGTGAGTTCTCACACCTTTGCATTATTTGTACATCGTTTGTCATTTTTTAAAATTCAACAATATTGTTTGTAATCAAATATTCAGACATATTCTATTTTTAATGTTAAATTGGTAGCAGTGTTCCACACATTAAAAGAAGAAGAGATTATTTTCATAACTTGACCCTTAACCCCCAGTGGCCGACCCGAGGATTATTATTTTTTTTAATCCCCGGGAGACACGGAAGCTTTTCTGTGTCTCCCCCGCCCCTTTGTGACGTTGCTGACGTCACTTTGTTGATTTCCCCATCAGAGCAGGAAGCGGCCTTGCAGCCGCTTCCTGCTCCAATGGGGAAAACAGCCCCAAACGGCCTTCCCCACGTTCGGGAAGGCCTCGTAAGAAAGGGGAGACTCTCCCCTTTCTTACGAGGCCTTTGGCCAGGAAACACCACTAGACACCAGGGATTTCACTTGGGGGGGTCGGCCCCCTCAGAAAACGGGCCGGCCCCCCCACGGGGCATATTTAAAAAAAAAAAGTAGGTGTCCCCACGGGCTAAATTTTATTGCCAAAAAAAAAAAGAAATGGACAGGGGGTCGCCCGTGGGCAGGGCGACCCCCCGTGGGGGCAATATTATTTTTTTAGTTGTTGTAGGGTTTTCCTGGGGGCCATTTTGGTCCCCAAGGAAACCATACAACTACAAAAAAAAAATATATATATATATATATATATATAGATATAGATCTATCTAAAGATAGATCTATATCTATATATATATATATATATATATACATACATATATATATATATATATATATATATATATATAGAGAGAGAGAGAGAGAGGGATCACTTTTGTCAATACATGTGTGGTTTCCCTGGGGGCTGCGATCGGCCCCCAGGAAAACCAGACCCACATATAAAAGTGACATATATATATATATATATTTGCCACCAGTTGTCTTGCAGTTGCAGCTTACGTCTTCAAAGCAATGCACATACTTCAACTGACA
Organism: Pleurodeles waltl; assembly: GCF_031143425.1. Classification (NCBI taxonomy): domain Eukaryota; kingdom Metazoa; phylum Chordata; class Amphibia; order Caudata; family Salamandridae; genus Pleurodeles; species Pleurodeles waltl. The sequence continues at coordinate 148,186,785 of NC_090436.1, read as the reverse complement.
TATTTCAACTGTAGCTTTTAGGCAGCAATAAAAAAGTCAAGTAAGTATTGTAATTATGTTTCTGCTACAAAAGAATCAGACTTTTGTCTAGTGGCAGTTTTAGTGCCATAAAGATGCGTAGAAGGTTTATATGCCTACTGCAAAGAGCAAACCTGTATTTTATGTAAATAGCTGAGTACATTAGTAAAGTCAGCCATTACCTGCGCTATAATACAAATGAAATTTATGTGCGGGGTGGGGGGCGGCTATGGAGAGATGAAGAGCACTTTTGCTGGGTGGTAATGAGGGAATCCGAGGAGGAGGGAGTGGGAGCACCAATAATGATTGTTGGACTGGGCGCAGGAGGTGCTAAAGACTGTGACGAATGGTATGTGACAAGGTGTTTTTTGAGTGTCTTGAAGGAACGTGCTGATTGAGGGAAGAAGCGCAGGTAAGGTGGCCTCTACTGTTGCACCTATCTCACACACACTATCGATTTTGTTACTGTTTACGTAGGCTAGTGTTTTAGAGCAACAGTTTAGCCAATAGCAGAGATGGCATCTTGATGGATGACTGCTGCCGTCACTCGGGTTATAGAGGACAGCTCTGACATAGGATCAGAGATTGAGACATCAGATACTGAGACAGCATCTGATGGATACGACAATGGCGCAGACTCTGGGAGTGATTTTTCAGTCGGAGGAGTCCCATTCGATAACTCCTCTTCCAGTAAATTATGAGGGAGGTGATGAGGACAGTCCTGCTGTCCCTTCGCAAGCCCAGTCTGTGCAACAGGGTAATAGTGGGTTAGCCCAACCAGAGAGCAGGTGAATGCGGCGGCAAGCAGAGAGAGAGAGTGCTCTCTTGGGGGCTCCCCAATTTAGTTCAGCCCCAAATTCCACCGCCCAAATCGTATTGTGGAGACATCAAAATTATCTATCACAAAACAAACTGGTTTTGTAAGGCAGGCACCTGTGTTTTTGGTACTGGGTTCGGCGGCCACATAGAGAAACATACTAAACCCAAACATTTCTGGAAACTAGACATTCGGGGGGAGTCCACAGAGGTGTGACTTGAGTGGATTCCCCAAAGTTTTCTTACCCTGAATACCCTGCAAAGCTGAAATGTTGAATAGAAACTCTATTTTTATCGCATTTCTGTCACACAAACTACAGGAATATGCTGGGATCCACAAAATTCCTACCACCCAGTGATTCCTCACCTGTCCTGATAAAAACACTACCCCACTTGAGTGCCTATACCTAGTGCCTGCGTCAGGAATGGATCACCCCAGGGTCAACAGCTGCCTCATGTAAGGACCATTGTGTGATCTATTCCTGTCGCGGGCACCAGGCCTACCCACACAAGTGAGGTACCATTTTTATCGGGAGACTTGGGGGAACACTGGGTGGAAGGAAATTCGTGGCTCCTCTCAGATTCCAGAACTTTCTGTCATCGAAATGTGAGGAAAATGTGTTTATTTAGCCAAATTTTGAGGTTTGCACAGGATTCTGGGTAACAGAACTTGGTCAGAGCCCCATCCTGGATTACCCTAGGTGTCTAGTTTTTAAAAATGCACAGGTTTGGTAGGCTTCCCTAGGTGCCGGCTGAGCTAGAGGCCAAAATCTACAGCTAGGCACTTTGCAAAAAACAGGTCTGTTTTCTTTGGGAAAATGGGAAAATGTGATGTGTCCACGTTGTGTTTTGGGGCATAACCTGTCGCGGGTGCTAGGCCTACCCACACAAGTGAGGTACCATTTTTATCGGGAGACTTGGGGGAATGCTGGGTGGAAGGAAATTTGGGGCTCTTCTCAGATTCCAGAACTTTCTGTCACCGAAATGTGAGGAAAAAGTGTTTTTTTGGCCAAATTTTGAGGTTTGCAAAGGAGTCTGGGTAACAGAACCTGGTGAGAGCCCCACAAGTCACCCCATCCTGGATTCCCCTATCCACAGGTTTGGTAGGCTTCCCTAGGTGCCGGCTGAGCTAGAGGCCAAAATCTACAGCTAGGCACTTTGCAAAAAACACGTCAGATTTCAATGTAAAAATGTGATGTTTCCATGTTGAGTTTCCTGTCGCGAGCATTAGGCCTACCCACGCAAGTGAGGTACCATTTTTATCGGGAGACTTGGGGGAACACAGAATAGCAAAACAAGTGTTATTGCCCCTTGTCTTTCTCTACATTTTTTCCTTCCAAATGTAAGACAGTGTGTAAAAAAGACGTCTATTTGAGAAATGGCCTGTAATTCACATGCTAGAATGGGCACCCCGAAATTCAGAGATGTGCAAGTGACCACTGCTTCTCAACACCTTATCTTATGCCCATTTTGGAAATACAAAGGTTTTCTTGATACCTATTTTTCACTCTTTATATTTCAGCAAATGAATTGCTGTATACCCGGCATAGAATGAAAACCCATTGCAAGGTGCACCTCATTTATTGGCTCTGGGTGCCTAGAGATCTTGATGAATCTACAAGCCCTATATATCCTCACAACCGGAAGAGTCCAGCACACGTAACGGTATATTGCTTTAAAACATCTGACATTGCAGAAAAAAGTTACAGATTAAAACATGGAGAAAAATGGCTGTTTTTTTTTCAGCTCACTTTCAATATTTTTTTATTTTCAGCTGTTATTTTCTGTAGGAAAACCTTGTAGGATCTACACAAATGACCCCTTGCTGAATTCAGAATTTTGTCTACATTTCAGAAATGTTTAGCTTTCCAGGATCCAGCATTGATTTCACGCCCATTCCTGTCACTAACTGGAAGGAGGCTGAAAGCACCAAAAATAGTAAAAATGGGGTATGTACCAGTAAAATGCCACAATTGTGTTGAAAAATGTGGTTTTCTGATTCAAGTCTGCCTATTCCTGAAAGGTGGGAAGATGGTGATTTTAGCACCAGAAACCCTTTGTTGATGCCATTTTCAGGGAAAAAACCACAAGCCTTCTTTGGCAGCCCTTTTTCCCATTTGTTTGAAAAAAACAAATTTTCACTGTACTTTGGCTAATTTCTTGGTCTCCTCCAGGGGAAACCACAAACTCTGGGTACCATTAGAATTCCTAGGATGTTGGAAAAAAGGATGCAAATTTGGCGTGGATAGCTTACGTGGACAAAAAGTTATGAAGGCCTAAGTGCAAACTACCCCAAATAGCCAAAAAAGGGCTCAGCACTGGGTGGGGGGGGGAGGCCCAGCAGTTAAGAGGTTAACCTAGACAACTACTAGTGGGACAGGCACGGTGTAAAGTCTTGATTGTAGTCTTCAAAGATCCCAAAGAAGTAGAAGGTGGCAACTTGAAACAAGTTTCATTACCACACACTGACTCACATAACAAACTAGGGGAAGAGAACAAATGGTAAAAAACTGATTACAAACTCTAAGGTTGATTCATTATTAAAATTCTGTTCAAATTCCAAATACATCCAAATGCGTCCATCATCCATTTTCGAATAGACAAACAATAGTCCCTAAAGGAGAAGTCTAAGCCTCAACTTCCTCGGCAACCATATGCAACCATCAATAGTTTGTTCTGGGTAAAAATTAAATTCTAAGATGGCGGCCGGACTTTCCGGCTGATCGCCACTACCGCTCTAGCCCATCCCCAGACTGCACGCGGCTCCCATCCACCCGCGAAAGCCGCGGATGCCGCAGACGCCGTGCGCCTGCAGCACGGACTGCTGCGGGCGCTCTACGGCTGTCTGGCGGCTCCGGCCAGGATCGTGGCCGCGACGGCAAGCACCGGAGGGCCCCGCAAGAAGATGTGAGCGCAGCATTCGCTCTAGAACCGCGCTCCTTTTACTTTCGACCGAGCGCGATCCCCGCCGTTTCCTGGCGGTGGTAGTTGACGTGTGGGGCGTGTGGGATGTCCAGATGGTGCCGAAGTTGAGCAGGACCCCTCGCTCCCTACGGGCACGGCAGAACCAAGTCCCAGGAGAAACCAGAAAGGATAAAAAGCTACTGGTCCCTGGATTGAAGGAGCACAGCAATCTTCACGTGAGAGGGGGCCTGCAGAAAACAGCTGATATGGAAAAAGACGTAAGGAACTCGGTTCCAACAATGTTTACCAGTATGATGCGGATTAAGCAAAGGTCCACGGAAAAGGCAGCACGTGACTCGCAATCCAGTGTGCCAGGAGTCGATGATGGGCAGGTACCTGTTGCACCTATATCCCTTGAAATACTTACTCCTATATGTGATGCAGGGGGGAGGGAGCCATCCAGCCGAGAGACTACCAGTATAAGTCCAGGAAATAGCGGGGAGATGGTGGTCCCCCCCCTGGTGGGGTGCGAGAAGCTATCTGAGCAGGAACCCAAAGAGTCAAAACAGGGGCCTCAGGAGTCTAATCCAGAGAAATGCGAAGTACAACCCCGCGCCTCAAGCAGCAAGTCACACTCGCAACAGGCGGAGGGTATGGCCAAGCGTTCAACGATATATGAGGCTATTCCATCAGCCTCAGCCCAGAGGGGGAAAGAGGCAAAACCAGCAAACATTGATCAGGGGCCATTTGATACAGCAGAAACCTTTTGTTCTCTCTCTGATCAGTCTTGAGACTCAGATTTAGATGAGGAAATTCCTTTAACAGACTCAGATATTGAAAGTAGCTCTGCAGCAAGTATCTGGGTATCTAATTATTCAACATGCAGAAGAAAATCTGCAAAGCAAACTGATGTTAGAAGCAGTTCAGGGGCCAAGCTTAGGAGAGACCCGCTTAAGCCTCGAGAGGAGGATGGTGAAATGCAGTGGGATTATACGGCTACCCAACAAGCCTTTTTTAAAAGTGATTCGGCCTGCAACACTCTAGTGCCCCCTACGGATGGTCCGGCAGAGCCTCCCTCATTGGATCTTATCTATCGGACTCTGGTTCAGAATCATGAACAGGCTCAGAGGGAGAGCAGGAAAATGAAAGCAGCAAACAGACAGTTACAACTGTCCATTAAAAAAGTGGTTAAATCCTGCCAGGACATTGGTGTATGCATCGCCACCGTGGAGACTCGAATCAAGGAGTTGGAGACTGAAGTTAGAGCAGCAACAGCACAGACGACGACACAAGGGCAGCAGATCTCGGATATTCAATGGAAACTGGAAGACGCGGAAAACCGCAAGTGGCGGAATAATTTGAGGATTTTGGGTATAGCGGAAGACCTCAAGGGGCAGGATACTAGGGCCTACATAGCTTCACTTTTCAAGAAAGCATTCCCAGATTTGATCGGGTGGGATTGGGAAAAGGAGATTCAGAGAGCACACCGCTTCCCGTTAATGAGGAAAAATAAGCCTTGACTCCTACTGGTAGAGACCAGAGCTATCCACGGGCTATTATAGTGTATTTTGGTAATTTTTTATTGAGACAGGCTGTGTTTGGAAAGACTCGCTCCAATTCAAAGGTGATGGTGGAAGGTGTATCATTCTTTAGCAGGCCAGACTTTGCGCATGCCATTGTAGAGAGACGGTGGTGACTTAGGCAGATGATTGCTCAATTTCAAGAGTTGGAGGCGGAAGCCTACGTGCTAAGCCCTGCACGTCTAAAAGTTATTTATAAAACAACTATAAGATTCTTTCTCTCAGAAATTAAGGCAGAGGAATATGTACAGCAACTGAAAACCGGCCAAGTGCAGGGGGTACGCGAGAAGGGGGGGATGGATTGCCGTAAATAGCCATTTATGTAAATGTATGTGATAATGATGTGGGGTAGGCAAACTCCCCCTCCTCTCCGTTTTCTACTCCCCTATTTTTCTTTGTATCTATGTATCTCTTTTTTGTCTTTTTTTTAATTTTTTCTGGTCAAGGGTATTGATTGGGAGGGTGAAGATGAGGGGCCGCGGGTAAGGATTGGCAAGCTATAGATGTGTGACACATGGGTGGGCTAACGGGACTGGCAAATACCATCTTACAGGCTCAGGAGCCTGGCGATTCCATTTGTAGGGGTTAGGGTTGGGGGGTGGGTTAGAGGAGGGCGGGGGGGTTACGGGGACAAAAAAGATAATGGGACACACAGCAGGGGGAGTGGGGATGGTTTTCATCAGCAGAAAAGGGGTCAGGTCGTGAAAGCAGCAAAGTTGAATGGGGCATACAGGGGAACCAGAAGGATCAACATCTATAAAAATGGGTCAGGAAAGTGAAATACGTATTGCCACAGTAAATGTCTATGGGCTCAATAATAATAAAAAGCGGCAGCTTGTAGGAGAGGTTTTCAAGTCATGGAACGTTGATATTATTTGTATGCAGGAAACACATATTCCAGGTACACAAAAGCAGCTAATGGAGTTTTATGGGTGGAATCTAGCGGCTTTTACACGTCAACTCACAACCACTAGAGGGGTCGCGATATTGACTCAGATCTAAATTTTGGTTATACATAAACAATTTGCTGATAAATTCGGCAGGCTGGCTCTGTTGGAATGTTCGGTTAAGGGGCTAAGGTTCACTATATGTTCCATTTACGGATCCAACACAGACGATCCAGAGATACTGGAATCACTTAATTTAGAACTTACGACTTGGGCAACGCCTGTTATAATGTGTGGAGATTTCAATATCAAAAACCAACTAAAAGAGGGGTTTGGAAAAAGGGAGATTTGGATAGAAAAATCCTGGTCCTGTGTATAGAGCTCCCAATACATGTACAAAAACAAGGTATACACAGTTCCACAACGTAAGTATAATCAGGAAAACCACATTGGGTCCTGATCTAAGGAAAAGATCGTAAAAAAGAGAGAAGAAAGAAGAAAGAAAGCCAGGTCCCTGGAAAATTAATTATTTTGGAACAAGAGCCCTCACTCACCAAAGGTGACATGCTTCATCCTCGGGCTTTGCTCCACGTCAGGCCGGCGCTGCAATGCCTGACGGGCCCCTCAAGGGGGGCTCTTTGCCGGAGATCTTTTGAGATATATGCCCGGTTTAGAAAGAATAGGGTATAGGATTGGAAAAATTCTATTTAAAAATAACTAGAGGTTAGGCAAATTTTATTAAATAATCCAACCACTGTCATGATTAAAACCAAAGAGCGGGGAGAGAAAAGAACAAGGTCTATGCTCCCCAAAATATTATTCACTTCCTCACTCAATTTGAGGTTAGGAATTGTACGCACAGGATCCCCTGTACGATTCACCAGAAGGTCAACATGTTTCTCGCTATTGATGTCCTATGGATCTAACGCGATTCTTCAGGACCTAAACTACCTAATCCTATGTGTAAATATAACCTATAATAAGGAATATTAGTACAATGCAGGGACCTGAAATGAGAAGAATAACAAACAAAAAGAACAACACATTATTCACATGCACAATATCAACAGCAATGTGCTCTGTGCAAATCCACACATAGGTGAAGTATGCCCACTGTGGATCAACGTGTAAATCAATGTGAAAATAATGATGAAATAAATGCTTACCCTCCTCATACTAGTGGATGGGCCGCATCAGGTAAAGCACCAAGTAACGGAGGTCCTACTGAGCTAAATGCGTGAGTTCAATTATCAGATTGTATTTAGGGAGAAAGACAAAAACAGTAATACCGGGAAGTTGAGGGATATAGCGTTTGCCAAACATTCACGTGTCCCATAATCAAATGTAGCAGGATGGTACACATATTATGACTGACCAGGTTTTTAAAGTTCACTTAGCTGAGAAAACATCAAATAAACGTAAAATACGTGGTGTGCTGATTGCAGATGTTGACAGCATATATAAGGAATGTCATAGACACATATATGTATAAGTATATATAACACGATCAAAAAAGCTGTAGCCAAGTATGCAGCGGCGGTGTCTACACACGAGTGTTCGTGGTGGGAAATGCGTGTAAACAACAAAGGACCAAATCAAAGGGTATATAACTGCCTTTTCCCAAAGTAACGTGAAATGATCCTAAGGATTCCCATCTAAACACCCAACAATATTACCATCCACTTACTTGGGACCTGTCCGAAGTTTGCGGCATCACCTGCCCCGTCTCGGTGTTCCTGGAATAGGAAAGAGCACCCGGTAGGCTGGGCTATATATCTTCAAGCCTCAGCATAGAAAGAGGACAGAAATGGCGGCCATCTTGTGTTAGGTCCAGCAGTGGGATAGAAATTAAAGAGGGACTCCATCATGTAAGCCCCCAAAAAAAGGAAGAAAGGGGTCGGCCATCTTAGTGTTACAGAAAACCAATTTAAAAGACACAGAACTAAGGCTCAAATATATGTGTCGGAAAAAGAATGGGATTAAGAGGCAAATTGCTCAGACTTAAATAAGCATAAAATCTATGGAAAGAGATGGAATAGCCACAACCAGTAGTGAGTGTACTTAAACCTGGTCAAGAGATTCCTTAATCATGATCGATGCACAAAGTCTGTCCATGGTATGTCATCATTAAGTCCTATAATATGTGTCTTAAGTCGATAGACCCAACGTTGCTCTTTTTCAAAAAGGCGGTTTGTGGATTCTCTTTGGTCTCTCATGGTCTCAAGTATAACCCACCTGAGATCATTAGGGGTGTGATGTAAATCAATGTAATGTTTCGTCAATTTTGTGGAGGACCTCTGACATCTAATAGTACTGCGATGTTCATTTATCCGAATCTTGATCATCCTAGTGGTCATCCCTATGTATCGTAGTTTACACGGGCAAGTGATCATGTAGATACAATTCTTAGTACGGCAATTGGTATGTATCCTTAACTGCCAGGTATAGGGTTCTCCCAAATCTAATTCTTGGGTGGTAGTGGTAAGTGAGCAAACATTACACCCACCACAAGGATGATGTCCCCTGACCCCCAGCCAACGTGTCTTTATCAATTCTCTAGGTTTTGGCACAACAGGTCTGGTATGGACTAGTAAATCTCTAATGTTTTGAGTTCTTTTGAAAGCAAAAAGAGGACGTTCTAGGGATTCTCCCGAACTGTTCAGGATACTCCAGTGTCTCAAAATGACCTTCTTGACACGGTTACTCAGAGGAGTAAAGGTAGTGACACATGTCAGTCTGGTTAGTGGTTCTCGGACATTGGTGGCTAGCAATGTATCCCTTGGGATATTCTTAGTTCTCTTCTTAGCCTGTTTTATAACAGAGTTGGGATAGTTCCGCTCTTTAAGTTTTTGACTCAAAATATCTGCCTGTGTATGAAAATCAGCCAAATCAGAACAGTTACGTCTTGTCCTTAAGAATTGGCCGAATGGAAGATTGTTCCTTAAGGATTTAGGGTGGTGACTGTCGTAGAGCAGGAGACTATTCCTGTCAGTGGGTTTGTGAAAGATGGATGAATGTAGTACTCCATCTGTAAGTATGATCCGTAGATCTAAAAAGGAAACTTCTTTGTCAGAATATTCAGCACTGAAGCGAAGATGCACATCAAGAGTATTAATCCACTGGATGAAGGCTTTAACTTGATCCACATCTCCTTTCCAAACCACTAGTATGTCGTCAATATAACGACGCCACAGTCTGATGTTGGAAAAGAAGGGTTGAGTAGGAACCAGTATGTTGTTTTGTTCGAAGGTGTACATATACAGACAAGCCAGACTCGGTGCAAAAGTGCTGCCCATAGATGTACCTTGTACCTGGTGATATAAGTTATCTTCAAATTGGAAGAAATTTTCTTTAAGGGCCAGGCTCGCACATTGCATTATAAAACTGATGGGGGTATTGCGAGTCCAGGGAGTGGACATCAATGTGAGATTTCAATATACATTTAGATAATAAAGAATCCATTCAGGAACAAACACTCTACCTGGGTAGAAAGAATAAAGTTTTTAGGGCACATCAGTCATTGGCCATTAATCATGGCTTGATTGACGCTTGGCAGTTGTGCTGCCCGCAGGATCCAGGGTTCACCTTTTTTTCTGCCCCGCATAAGAAGCTGGTCAGGTTAGACTACTTTTTTGTGACAGCCTCTCTACAAAATCAAATAAGGGTCAACAGACTTCCTAGAATCATATCAGATCATAACCCACTGGTTTTGGCTATGGAGATTGAAAGAAAGGGTCTGCAGCCTAGATCTTGGGCATTCGATAGGGCACTATTAGTTGATCCAGGGTATATCCAAGAAATGAAGGAATGGATCCCGGAATTTTTTAAGATAAATCAGGGCTCTGCTTCTTGCCAGACAGTTTGGGATACATTTAAAGCCGCTGTCAGAGGAGAAACCCTGAGCTATGGGTTAAGAAAGGAGAAAAGACGCATGGATCAGTTAAAATTAGTTCAGACAAAGTTGGCCATAGTAGAGCAGCGATTAGGGGAGGCGATCTGTAGTGGAGTAGAGATTTTGACATTTTGTGTGAGGTGAATATCATTAAGGCAGAAGCCACTAAGATTTTTATGGATAAGGCTGCTGCAAAATTTTTAGTATATCGCCAGAAATGCTATGAGTATAGCGGGAAAGTCGGCCAACAGCTGGCCTTAAGAATAAGACAAAAGCAGGCATTTGGGAACATTAAAAGGTTAGTGAATGAAGAGGGACGGCTGGTACATAGCGGCCCAGAAATCATGGAAGTCTTTAGACGATTCTATCAAAAATGATATACTCAGGAAGAACAGCCCCAAGAAGAGGAAGGGATTGATGCTATGGGCAATGAGATACTAGACCAGCTAAGAGAGGAAGATAAGGCAGCTTTAGAAGCACCTATGGCATTGGAAGAATTGGATGTAGCAACTCGCGCCCTGGCAAGCGGGAAAGCGGCAGGGGGGGATTTAATTCCACTAGAATTCTATAAAGTTTTTTTTGTGGAGATATGTAAACAGCTGCTCAACCTATTTATCGAAATACAGGCAGGGGCTCCTCAACCGGCCTCCTGGGGGGAGGCCAAGAAAGTAGTCTTTCTGAAAAAGGACAAGGAACCCACCCAGCCTGGTTCATATCGCCCAATTTCTCTAATTAATAACAATGCCAAAATCTATGCTAAAATACTTGCTAGCCGCCTGAGTTCGGTAATTTCAGGTTTAGTATCTCCATGGCAGCATGGCTTTATCCCGGGGAAGAGCACAGCAGATCATATAAGACGAGTCATCACGTTACTTGACGTTAGTGCAACAGCCAAGCTTCCCATGGCAGTAATCTTGCTAGATGCAGAAAAAGCCTTCGATCGGGTTCATTGGCCCTTTTTATGGGCTGTCTTGCGTAAAAACAACATCAGTCCGGGGTTTGTTAAAGCAATTCAACAGCTCTACCATAAACCAACGGCTACAATACAAGTTGCCGGGCTAAAGTCGACTTTAATCATTATTCAGAGAGGTACACGACAAGGGTGCCCGTGTTCACCATTGCTTTTCACGCTATATATTGACCCTTTGATCAGGAGAATGATCAGGAATGATCGGATCACTCCAGTCTCATTGAGAGGGGGGTGTACTAAGATCCTAGCATATGCAGACGATATTGCGGTGGTGACCACGGACCCCAGGACTGCTATATTGGAAATAGAGCAGGAAGCCCTGCAGTTTGGGAAAAGATCTGGCTATTTATTGAACAAATGTAAATGCCAAATGTTGGTGAATGAATCAGTAGATTTTAAGGATGAGCGGGTACAGACACAGGTTCAATATTTAGGTGTTAAACTTACAGCAAACCTCGATGAAGTGGTGAAAATAAACATGGCCCCGATATTAACGAAGACTAAGAAAGATCTTGTTCGCATTAATAACCTACACTTGTCACTTATGGGACGCTGCAACGTGATTAAAATGGTGTTTCTACCCAAAGTACTCTATCTTTTTAGAACAATCCCCCTGGAGATTGGGCAAGACTGGTTCAAACTAATAGAGGGATTGGTTAATAGTTTCATTTGGTTCTATACAAAGCCGCGCCGGGCTTTCCACTATATGACTCTTCCAAGAGAGAAATGGGGGTGGGCACTCCCCAATTTAAAACTTTATTATCTGGCAGCAGTGCTGCAGTATGCACAGACACTTTATGTTACGGATAGATCCGGGCAAGATGCTCTCCCTTCGATATATACCCTGATTTTGGGCGAAGAAGCAGATGCACTCTTTTTGCGGATTTTGGATCCCAGCTATTACAAAAAGGTTACATTTAAGGTAATTTATGCTGCATTTAAGGCATGGACTCAGGTTAAGCGCAAGATAGGTATAGGAAGAATCTGCTACTACACCCCCCTGTGGAATACAACTACTTTTCCAGCAATATTTAAAGACCACTATTGTTTGAGGTGGAGTAATCGCGGCATTCATAAAGTTGGGGACCTTTTCCATTCTGGCAGCCACTTTAAATCATTTGAGGAACTGAGCGTGGAATTTGCGCTGGAAAAAAGAGATTTCTTTAAATTCTTACAGATTAGAGCCTTTTTTACTAACTAGCATGACCCAAGGTTGGCGCACAGACAAGATTAAGCTAATGGAAGTTTCACGATACCCCACTAGCTGTGGCATTAAAAACCTGTATCCATTGCTTTTAAACGCTATACAGGATAACCTGGTTTTACTTGTCAATAAATGGGAAGGACGGGTTGGAGCTCAAGAGGCAGAGGTTCGTGAGTCTATGGAAATGGCACGGACTGTGTTATTGTCTGGGGGCCCGCAAGCTCAACATTTCATGGTATTGTATAATCTATATTACACACCTGCTAAGATTGCGAGCTGGGGTAAAATCTAATAAAATCACAAACATTTATAAAACGCGCTACTCACCCGTGAGGGTCTCAAGGCGCTAGGGGGATGGGGTTACTGCTGCTCGAAGAGCCAGGTCTTGAGTTGCCTCCGGAATGCGAGGTGGTCCTGGGTGGTCCTGAGGTTGGTGAGGAGGGAATTCCATGTCTTGGCCGCCAGGTAGAAGGATTTTCCACCTGCCGTGGTGCGGCGGATGCGAGGGACGGCGGCGAGAGTGAGGTTGGCGGAGCGAAGTTGACAGGTGGGCGTGTAGAAACTGAGGCGACGGTTGAGGTATTCGGGTCCCTTGTTGTGGAGGGCTTTGTGTGCGTGGGTGAGGAGTCGGAAGGTGATCCTTTTGTTGACGGGAAGCCAGTGCAGGTGTCTCAGGTGGGCGGAGATGTGGCTGTTGCGGGGTATGTCGAGGACGAGGCGGCGGAGGCGTTTGGAATTCGCTGCAGACGTTTCTGGAGTTTAGCGGTGGGTCCTGCGTATAGGGTGTTGCCGTAGTCCAGGCGGCTCGTGACGAGGGGGGTGGGTCACGGTCTTTCTGGTGTCAGCGGGGATCCAACTGAAGATCTTTCGGAGCATGCGGAGGGTGAGGAAGCAGGAGGTAGATACGGTGTTGACTTGTTTGGTCATGGTGAGAAGTGGGTCCAGGATGAATCCGAGGTTGCGTGCATGGTCTGAGGGGGTTGGTGCGGTGCCAAGGGCCGTGGGCCACCAGGAGTCGTCCCAGGCGGATGGGGTGTTTCCGAGGATGAGGACTTCCGTTTTGTCTGAGTTCAGTTTCAGACGGCTGAGTTTCATCCATTCTGCGACATCTTTCATTCCATCTTGCAGGTTGGTCTTGGAGCTGGTTGGGTCCTTGGTGAGGGAAAGTATCAGCTGAGTGTCGTCGGCGTAGGAGGTGATGTTGATGTTGTGTTTGCGTACGATGTCGGTGAGGGGGCTCATGTAGACATTGAAGAGAGGCGGGCTGAGCGAGGAGCCTTGCGGGACGCCGCAGATGATCTCGGTGGGGTCTGAGCGGAAAGGTGGGAGGTAGACTCTTTGGGAGCGGTTGGAGAGGAAGGGGGTGATCCAGTCCAGGGCCTGTCCTAGGATCCCGGTGGAGCGGAGGCGGGATATTAGGGTTCGGTGGCAGACGGTGTGGAAGGCAGTCGAGAGGTCGAGGAGGATGAGGGCGACTGTCTCTCCGTTGTCCATCAGAGTTCTGATGTCGTCTGAGACTGAGATGAGGGCGGTTTCTGTGCTGTGATTGGCTCGGAATCCGGACTGAGAGGGGTCGAGTAGGTTGTTGTCTTCAAGGAAGTTGGTAAGTTGCTTGTTGACGGTCTTCTCTATGACTTTGGCAGGGAAGGGGAGGAGCGAGATGGGGCGGAAGTTCTTCAGGTCGCTGGGGTCCGCCGTAGGTTTCTTCAGTAGGGTGTTGACTTCTGCATGTTTCCAGCTCTCGGGGAAGGTGGCAGAAGCAAACGAACTGTTGATGATGGTCTGGAGATGCGGGGCGATGATGTCGTCAGCTTTGTTGAAGATGAAATGTGGGCAGGGGTCCGAGGGGGCACCGGAGTGTATGGAGTTCATGGTGGCTTTGGTCTCTTCCGTGTTGATGTGAGTCCAGGCATTGAGGGTGATGGCTGGGGTTGTAGGTTCTGTGGTGGTTGGCTGGGTCTGGTGTCCGAAGTTGTAGTGTAGGTGGGAATCATTTGTCCACGATGTGGATGCCCGAAAGCAGATCTCTGTCATATGTTCTTTGAATGTGAAAAATTTGAAAGTTTGAATACCGGGATATCTGATATATTGAAGAACATTTTGAAACAGGCTATCTACCTGACACCTCAAATGGTCTTGTTGGGAGTTGATCATTCAGTCTGTAATAGTCGAGATAGATACTTCCTGTTCATAGCAATGTCGGTATTTCGCAGCTGCATAGCATCTTTGTGGCGGGATATAGACCCCCCATGATTTAATCAATGGCTTTCACGACTTTTATCTATGTACCATTTGGAGAATAGCCTGTATGAACTAAAAGGAGCCGCGGCCAGAAAAAGACTTAGTAGAGTCTGGGTACCCTTTTCTGCATGGCTCTTGGGCCCCGATAATATGTTAGCTAAATAATGAATTCTATATGAGACCTCCAAAAGTACAAACTATGATTATTGATTAGAATGTGTCTTTCTTCTGTATGACAACATTGATGTACCCATGATTTTGTGCTGCAAACATGTAACCCGCTGTGTGTTCTAATAAAAATAAAAAATAATATATATATATATTTTTTTTAATTCTGTGGGGTCGAAACGTCGACAAGTTAGTAGCGCACTGTTTTTTAATTTGATTCGGAACACAATTCTCTGTTTCAGAGTGTTATTTAACAACTATTGTATCTGTATCATTCACTAGTTTTTCACCTATATTTTTTGTATTGCACCTGCACACTTTGAATTCACCTATTTCACGTTCACTGCTCAGTTGTAGTTTTGGGAGCATCACATTACTGTAAAATGAATGAAAAGAAAAACTTCAACCATACTTCTTTTTAAAAAAAATTTAGTGATTAAAATTTATTTTTATTTTTACGCAAACCAATCTATTGATGGTTGCATATGATTGAGGGGAAGTTGAGGCTTACACTTCCTCCAGAGGGGCTATTGTTTTCTTTATTCATTGTCTTACCCAGGTCCCTACGTTACTGGGTTACCCCCTTTTTTCTTTAAGCATCATCCATTATCGCAGTTCCCTGAAATACTTTTTTCACCCTGCAAATTTTGCCAAAGCGTGAAACACCCCGTACACTTTCTGATAATTTTATCTTTATTAGATCACCAACAAACATGGATAAACGCTTCACAGCTTTGTGAACATCATAGTTTTCTTTTTTCTTCTTTTGCATATGCACATCCCTCTCCTTCACATGCCCCTTTAAGCTTTCATAACACACAGAATCCTTACTGTATGTTTCCAACCAAGGGAGGCACATTTTAGGATCAGGCTTACAGTTTTTGAACATATCAAAATGACTCACCCCAGTAGTGGAGTGAGGGGTAAAGCTACACTCTTTTCTTTACTGCCTGAATCCAACTACCTCCACCATCTTCAGTGCTTTAAATTGTTTCCTTAAGACTCTGGTTAAACCTCTACCCCATCCCATTGGTCTCAGGTGATAGAGGGCACATTTCGTATGATCAGTGGCCCTGTTACCAAGACATTTCTCCATCTCTCTTGATGTGAATTGCGCCACGACCCCTGGTCCCCAGCTCCCCCAAGCCCCGCTGATCCGCTACGACCCCACCACCCTCCACGCCCTCAACCCAGGGCGCTCCAAAACCTGCTTCCTAGCTCACCCCAAACGCACCCATGGACCCTTCGCCTGCAACTCCTGCAAACGCATCTTCCACCACGCAACTACCACGACCACAAGCCCACGCGCCATCAACCACCTCAAGTGCATCCTGATCAACGCTCGTTCCGTCCACAAGCACGCCGTTGAACTTTGGGACCTCCTGGACTCCACAGCCCCGGACGTCGCCTTCATCACGGAGACATGGATGAACGCCTCCTCTGCTCCAGACATCTCTACCGCCATCCCCGAAGGCTACAAGATCTCCAGAAAAGACCGCACCAACCAAGTAGGAGGAGGTGTCGCCATCATCTTCAAAGACTCCATCAGCGTCACCACCTCCACCGAAGACCCCCCCCTCGCCGCTGAACACCTGCATTTTCAGATTCGCACCGACCCAAGGACCACCCTCAGAGGATCCCTCGTCTACCGTCCTCCCGGACCTCGCGCCTCTTTCAGCGACGCCATCGCCGACTTCATCTCCCCGCACGCCCTCGCCTCACCGGACTACATCCTCCTAGGCGACCTCAACTTCCATCTGGAACAAAACAACGACCCCAACACCACCACCCTGCTCGACAACCTCGCCAACCTCGGCCTCAAACAACTGGTGAACACCGCCACCCACATCGCCGGACACACGCTCGACCCTATCTTCTCCGCCAGCAAACACGTCTTCTTCAGCCACACCTCTGCCCTACACTGGACCGACCACAGCTGCGTCCACTTCACATTCCGACGCGAGACCTCCCACCTCCGCACTCAACCCACCCCTCGTCGACAGTGGAACAAGATCCCTGAAGAGCAACTCTTCTCCGCTCTCGCCGCCAACCAACCCACCCTCACCACCGACCCCAACGACGCAGCTCTCAACCTCACAAACTGGATCTCCAACTGCGCTGACAACCTTGCTCCCCTCAAACGCACGCATCGACAGACCAACACCAAAAAACCTCTCTGGTTCTCTGACACCCTCAAAGAATCAAAGAAAACTTGTCGTGCCCTTGAGAAGGCCTGGCGCAAGGACCACACCGCGGACAACATGACCGCCCTCAAGAACGCTACACGCGAACACCACCACCTGATCCGCACTGCCAAAAGGAACTTTTTCACCGACAGACTAGACAAAAACAGCCACAACAGCAGAGAACTCTTCAGCATCGTCAAAGAGTTCTCCAACCCCAGCGCCAGCGCCAACGCCGTCACGCCCTCACAGGATTTGTGCGAATCCCTCGCCACTTTCTTCCATCGCAAGATCAGCGACCTCCACGACAGCTTCGGACACCAGACCCAACCATACACCACTGAACCCGCTTCCCCGGACATCACCCTCAACAACTGGACCCACATCAACACGGAAGAAACCAAATCCATCATGAACTCTATCCACTCCGGCGCCCCTTCGGACCCCTGCCCGCACTTCATCTTTAACAAAGCCGACGACATCATCGCCCGCACCTCCAGACCGTCATCAACTCTTCTTTTTCTTCTGCTACCTTCCCCGAATGCTGGAAGCACGCTGAAGTCAACGCCCTACTAAAGAAACCTACGGCTGACCCAAGCGACCTGAAAAACTTCCGCCCCATCTCTCTTCTACCTTTCCCAGCCAAGGTAATAGAAAAGACCGTCAACAAACAGCTGACCACCTTCCTGGAAGACAACAACCTGCTCGACCCTTCACAAACCGGATTCCGAACCAACCACAGCACGGAAACCGCCCTCATCTCAGTCACAGACGACATCAGAACCCTGATGGACAACGGTGAAACAGTCGCCCTCATTCTCCTCGACCTCTCGGCTGCCTTTGACACCGTCTGTCACCGCACCCTAATCACCCGCCTACGCTCCACCGGGATCCAAGGCCAGGCCCTGGACTGGATCGCCTCCTTCCTCGCTAACCGCTCCCAAAGAGTTTACCTCCCTCCGTTTCGCTCAGAACCCACCAAGATCATCTGCGGCGTACCTCAAGGCTCATCGCTCAGCCCGACACTCTTCAATGTCTACATGAGCCCCCTCGCCGACATCGTACGCAAGCACGACATCATCATCACCTCCTATGCCGACGACACCCAACTTGTACTCTCCCTCACCAAGGACCCCGCCAGCGCCAAGACCAACCTACAAGAGGGTATGAAGGACGTCGCAGATTGGATGAGGCTCAGCCGCCTAAAGCTGAACTCTGAAAAAACGGAAGTCCTCATCCTCGGCAACACCCCGTCCGCCTGGGACGACTCCTGGTGGCCCACGGCCCTCGGCACCGCACCGACCCCCGCAGACCACACCCGCAACCTCGGCTTCATCTTGGACCCTCTTCTCACCATGACCAAGCAAGTCAACGCCGTGTCCTCCGCCTGCTTCCTCACTCTCCGCATGCTCCGCAAGATCTTCCGCTGGATCCCCGCCGACACCAGAAAAACCGTGACCCACGCCCTTGTCACGAGTCGCCTGGACTACGGCAACACCCTCTACGCCGGGACCACCGCCAAACTCCAAAACCGCCTGCAACGCATCCAAAACGCCTCGGCCCGCCTCATCCTCGACGTACCCCGCAACAGCCACATCTCCGCACACCTGAGACACCTGCATTGGCTCCCAGTCAGCAAAAGGATCACCTTCCGTCTTCTCACCCACGCACACAAAGCCCTCCACAACAAGGGACCGGAATACCTCAACAGACGCCTCAGCTTCTACGTCCCCACCCGCTCCCTCCGTGCTGCCGTCCCTCGCACCCGCCGCTCCACGGCGGGTGGGAGATCTTTCTCCTTCCTGGCGGCCAAGACCTGGAACTCCCTCCCCACCAGCCTCAGGACCACCCAGGACCACTCCGCTTTCCGGAGACTCCTAAAGACTTGGCTGTTCGAGCAGCGATAACCCCCCCTTTCCCCCCTAGCGCCTTGAGACCCGCACGGGTGAGTAGCGCGCTTTATAAATGTTAATGATTTGAACCCACTGTCAGTACAATGACTTTGGGATTGGCCTCTCTTGCAAAACCTTCAGTTAAAAACTTCATGAAAGCCTTGGTAACAATCGCATCAGAAACATCAACCTCTGGCCACCTGGATAACATGTCCATGGTACTGGATGCGCCTACATTGATGGGCCCAATGCTGTCCAACCCTATTTCTTCCCAAAAGTCTGCCATTGTTTCACTACAAACCATTAGAACAGTCTTCACCTTCATTGCCATTGATTCTACCATAATGTTCATTCCAGGCCACCAGTAGAAACACCTGAGCCTCTCCTTAGTCTTGCTTATTCACTGAGTTTCCTCATTGGCAAGTCATATGAGATGATCCCTGATGCGTAAGGAAGGAACCAACCTGCTCCCCTTAGCACTATATCACTGAACATCGACAATTCATCAAACACATTGACTAAGCCCACAAACCTACCATCTTTTTTCCAGACTCTTTTCTTACCCTATCAAGATGAAATGACGAACCAGACTCAAAACCTCATCTTTCTCTAGCGTACTCAACTAATCTTCTTCTGTCACACACCCTAATAACACACTTGAAACTTTAATCTCATCGTCCTTGCACCAAGTACCATCTCCAGCATCACCGTCTCCTGAATAAACTGACAACCTGGACAAGCAATCTGCCACCTTGTTGTTGGTTCCCGGTAAATAGGAAACTTCAAACTGAAAATCTTGAAGCGCTACCACCCATCTGCAAATCCAGGATCAAATGCAATCTTTACCCTTCCTACCAAAAACCTCTTGCAATGGTATGTGATCTGTTTGCACCAAAAATTTACTTTCCACACAAATCGTCATAATTGCAGAATTGGCCAATAAACAGCAAGAGCCTTCTTCTCAATCGTCGAGTAGTGTTCTTCTGTTTCTCTCAACAATTGAGAGTTAAACACAATGGTAACTTCCTCCTCTTCCTGCTTCTGCCTAAGCACACCTCCAAGCCCTGTTTCACATGTATATGGTACAAATCACACAAGGTTGTCCAGGAATTAATCTTTTCAAAGATTGTGCTGACGATATTGCAATTTTTACCTCGTCAAATTCCTTCTGACAGGCCTCTGACCACATATATTGTGCTCCCTTCTTAAGAAGACTTCTAATGGCAAGGGTAACAACCAGCAAAAACTGGGACAAACTTCAAATAGTACTCAGTCAGACCTAGAAAGGACTGCACTTCTTCCTTCCCGGAGGGTGGCAGTAGTTCAGAATTGTTCTGATTAAATCCTACTTGGGGCTGACTCCATTCGCTGATATTACATGGCCCAGATAAGTCATTTTAATTGATAAAACCTAGATTTGCTGATTTTGAGAGTCATCCAATTGTGTTCAAAATGTGTTCAAAAGATCTAGGATTTTTTCTATAAGGGCATTCACAATCTCACTGAAGATCAGCATATCATCTTGAACAAATTTCACACCAGAGACTCCCTTCAGCAGATTTGGCATGAGCCCTTGAAAAACTGACACTGCTGAACACGGCCCAAACGGCATGCAATTTAAGCGAAAGACTCCAACGGGTGTGATGAATGCTATAAAATGTTTAGATTCTTCACACAGGTGAACCTGGTGATAAGCAAATGTCAAATTCAAGGTGGTAAAGAATTTATCTTCCACCACCTCCTTATTTAGGTGCCTGAGATCTACAGACAATCGTACATCCCCAAAAGCTTTGGTGGCAACAACCATGGGTGCCACCCATTGTGAAGCTTCTACAGGTTACATTATTTTCTTCTTCTTGAGCCTGTTCAGTTCTGCCTCCACTGCTCCATGCAAACTCAAAGAAACATTCCTTACCTTGCAAGCTACCGGTGGGGCCTCATCGTTCAATCTAATGTGATGGACATACCCATTGACACACCCCACATTATCTGCAAATACCTGGGAATATTTAAAGAAAAAACTGATCTGAAAAAGTTACAACCTTACATATTTGCACTTGGGAACTTAAATTTGGGTCGAGGAAAATACCTAGAAGTTTTGGTGAGGCTATCTTAGCGTGGTGTCATACTTCACCGGAACATACATTTTGACTTGAGTTCTATTTCCTCAAAACTCAAAATAACCTATTAACTCTATAGGTTTACCACCATAACTGTACAGTGTCACCCCCGGATCTCTCAGACATGCCTTAACATCAAAATATCAGGCATAGTCTTTATCAGAAATGAATGATAGCCATCCCCCTGAATCCATCATCATGGATGCCTCTATACCATTGAGTTTAACTATGCCTGAGGGATGTTCACAATGCACCTCTGGAACACATTTGACATCATTCACAGTTTGTGAAATGAAATCTGTATCACCCGCTGTTACTTCACTTATCTTTTCCTTGGCTGAAGTCAATCCTCAACATTTGGTAAATTGACCCTTCCTGCAAGATAGTGTACATGTTATTAGGACTGCAGCACAATCTTCCAAATGATTAGAATTGTCACAACTAAAATGTACATTTTATCTGTTGAAAGTAGTTTGTTGTTTTTGCGAAAAGATGCTGCAGCTTGAACTGAAGCTAAATCATCTTTAGACATTTGAAAATTACATGCTAGTATAATAGGATTTATAGATAAAAGAAGAAAAAAATGCAAAAGATGAATAATAAAGGGAATAAGATATGAGAAGAAAACAACATAAAAAGAAATATACAAAGTTGCAGTAATCCAAAAGGAGACAGAAAAAAAAAAACACACAATCCGAAATGTATGCGAGGTCCACCTGTGACGAGAAGTTAATGGTATAGGGCAAGAATAAGTCATTGAAATGCAAAAAGAAAAAGTCTTTTAATTTCCCTGAAAGAAGGAAGAGACTGTAGTTCTTCCTTTGTTTCCGCTGTTTTCCAAGCGACCAAGAAATCCAGTTTTGCAGGTGCTTCTGAGTCACAGCAGGTGAGTGTCCTGTGGTGTGCACAATCTAGATAACAAAAATCATCACGCCCAAGGCAAGAACGAGAGCATGCGATACTCACGAGATAACGCGATCTGGAAAACAAAAGACCATCATGCTGAAAGGCGCGTGAGGCAAGGAGGAGAGCACGCAAGGATCACAAGAGTAGTCCTTGAATCGCAGGATAAAATAACGCGCTTGTGAGCAATCCTAGAAGCGCAAAAAATAATGTTTTTTAATGGATCCCTTCTAGATTGTGACTTAGATCTACTTGTACTTTATGGAGTGATCCAAGTTAATAATGATTTTCTTTTTTGACAATCAAGTTTTATTTTTATTTTTTTTATTTGTTTTACAAATTTTGAACCAAGGAAATGAACAACAACCTAAGAAGTGAGAGTTAATGATGATTTTTACACAACGTTCCACCTTCATAATTACACGTTCGTTAGCTGTCTTTAGTCCCTCATAAGTTAAACCTCTTTCCAAGATGTAACCTGTACAGTCCTTGAGTACTATAATTCTCAGTTGCGGTAAACAAAGCTAGAAGAGAAGCCTCGTGGAATTTTGACGAGCATTCCACAAAGTATTGTTTTGCTGTAGTATTACACACTCCAACAATCAGGAGGACTTCAGAAACAAGGCATCTGTCAAAGGTGGTAGACTCAAAAAACAAGCAGTGGCAAAGCCAATAGGTCTTACCTATGCAATATCTATTGTCAATGTTTTTAAGCAGAAGAAGTGCTATGACGCAGCCAGCGTTGACCGCGTCATAGTACTTTTGTTTTTTTAAGCCATGTCGCACAGCAGCACACACTGCTGTGCAATATGTTTAAAAAAAGTGAAAGGGGAAGCAACAAAGGGGGATGAGCAGAAAGCAGAAGTAATGGACAGTGGGAAGAGAGGGCATGGAGAAAACAAAACAAGGGGGTGCAGGGAAGGAAGGAGTACCAGATGGGGGCGAGGGAGGTGGAAGGGGAAAGAAGAAATAGTACCTCAATCACAGCGCAAGCAACGAATGGGCACTAATTAAGTTGAAGAAATCTGTGGTTGGACGTGCTCTACTGAAGAAAATGGAAGTGATTCTTATCCTGTGGTGGCCAATTAGGATGCTGCTGAAGCCAACAAATGGCACATAGTAGGCAGGCTCCAAGTCCTTTATTGTAAACAATAATGCTTTGCAAGCGAAAGTATATGCAGGGCATGAGCTCTGGCAGGCTCAACCTAAAAGCAGCTCTTATGTGTCAGGGTCGAGTGTTGTACTTCTCACTGACAAAATGACAACTGGTGACAACTCAATGGGTTTTTAACCACAAGAGCAGATTTGCACTTACAGTAAATTGGATTAGTCAGGCACCAAATCCTATGGACTGTCACTTTCATGTAAGAAATCTTGCGTCTAGCATGTCATAGGAATGAAAAAAACATATAGTGTATCTTTTACCTCACTAAGAGTGCAAGTTGGGTTACCAGTTTTGAAATATCTGCTTATTTAAAGGTCCCAGCAGATGAGTAGGTGGTGAGGAGTAGGGTCTTGCCCATACTGTCCTTGGGGGTCTTTCATTGGTGGGTCCAAGATATGCCATTACTAGAACTCAAAAGCAGTGAGACACAGAGGTAGAAAATTATTATTTCAGTGTCCCCACAGTGACAATGCCCTAAAAGCTACTTTCACAGTGGCAGGCCTTGATGTCTTATGTAGAAAATCAGAGTCCTGATTAAGATACTTAAACTGATAACTCGGGAAAAGGATCAGCTAGAAAAATAATTAAACCAATAACTAAACCACTTTTTATATTAGTTATTAAAATCGAATTCAGTTGTGAAGTCTGAGTTCTTAATAAACACTAAGGAAAAGTAACTTTTAGAAAATTTCCAAGGTTTTCAGTAGGCTAATTAGCATTACCTCTGCCAACTCCTAGCCTGTGCCCACCCTTGAATGAGATGTCTACGAGAAGTGTAATTCCTCCCAGAAGCTACCCAATGGGTTGACCTGAAAGGGCAGGGATGACTCTTCTGAGCTCTGTACAATCCTCAGGGTGGGGGCTGTGGGCATCCGTTCTGACACCAGAGTGGCAAACCCTGCCTGACATGTCTATTTGAGCCCACTGTGCGCCTGGCCTGACGATCTCAGACCACCTCCTCAATTATCCAAGGAAGTTAAAAACCATGGAATCACCATGGACTCCAAGTTAACTATGAATGCCCAAGTGGACACATTAGCACGAACAAGCTTCATCACCTTGAAGACTCTACGACGCATCTTCCCCCACCTCTGATTTCCACACAAGGTGCAAGCTACTATCTCGCTTGTACTGTCCAAACTGGATTATGACAATGGCCTCTACCATGGATCATCTCTATCTATTATGAAAAAACGACAACGTATTCAGAACTCCACAGCCAGGCTACTATTACATGTAAAGCCACAAGCCCACATCTCCCCTGCCTTGAGAGCACTACACTGGTTACCCGTTGCCAGAAGATGCACCTTCGAGCTGCTTTGTATCACCCACAAAGTTATACATAGAACAGGACCGCTTTTATCTGAAACAAAATAATTAATTACATTCAACAATGAAACCTCCGCTCAAGATTGGCACCCCGCCTTAGAACACCACCATGCAAGAAAAAGACTATAGGTGGTACATCCTTCTCTGTTCAAGCAGCCAAACTATGGAATTCATTACCTAAACTATAAGAGCCACAGATAACTATCTTGTCTTCAGAAAACTACTCAAGAGTTGTATCTTTCCTTCATAACCACCATATTCAAACAGCTATGGACTGCATTTGCCTATGTTAATAATTATTTTTGAGAACTATATATAACTAGAATCTACACATAATCAGATAAATATTTTTTATCTGATTATGTGTGTATTCTAGTTATATATAGTTCTTCATAAAATATGTATCGCTACTATGTCATAACAATAAACTACACACATAGGGCCTGATTACAACTTTGGAGGAGGTGTTAATCCGTCCCAAATGTGACGGATATACCACCAGCCGTATTACGAGTTCCATAGGATATAATGGACTCGTAATACGGCTGGTGGTATATCCGTCACATATGGGACGGATTAACACCTTCCTCCAAAGTTGTAATCAGTCCCATACTCTTTAAACCTGTTTAACTAATGTATATTTACTCATGGTGTAAATATGTATATGTATGTACATATATGTGTGCATATGTGTGTATTCATGTGTGTATGTGTGCGTGTGTATATATATACATATATATGTATATATACATGTGTGTTTGTGTGTATGTTATTCTATGCTTAACATGTTCCTAGGTCATTGCATAACTCCTAGATAAGTTGTTATACTAGATACTTATGAATACCTGCTCTCATTTTATATCACACTGTGTCTACCCATCACCATATGTCACCATATGTCCTGTCTCTATCAATCTATCCTCCATTCCCACTCTGACTCATCTCAAAGCCTTTCTACTACTTTCATCTCCTAAATAACACTGCCTAAGCTCTTCCCTCTTCTTCCACATCTAACTCACTCAAAACTCACTTTACTACCATGATCTCCCAAACAACCCTACTAAATTCTCCCTTATTTATCTCACCCTGCTACTATGATCTCCCTAACCCTTTCCACAGACTCTTCCCTCTTCCATCCCCCATTCACTCATCCCAAGCCTAAATCCTATTGCCATAAACTCCCAATTAACACTTCTGGATTCTTCCCTCCTCCACCCCTCCATTACTCCTGTCAATCCAACTAATAAACTCACATATACACGCCTCAAATTAACTCATAATAATACTCAAACTGTACTCATATTTCCCTATACTAATCCACCACTAATTCCTTTTGGGTTCCGGAGTAGCGTGCTACTCGCCGAAAAGCGCTTAGACAGCTCATCAGGGGTAGTTAGGGCTATATAAATACTATTACAATACAATACAATACTATAGATAACAATTTGATGCATCTTAAAAGGAGATAAGAAGCTGTCACAACAGTTCTCATGTATTGCTTATCTGGGTGCTGTAAGACTCTGCCATTGTCTATTTTCCTGCCTATTTTCCCTTAAATCTCCCAAATTCATATCTTCAATTCCCCTTGTTGGATTTTGTTGTTTTGGTGTCATTTTGTTCACTAAATGTTTCTCTATTTTTTAAATTCAGTTTGGGTTTTCTACTGTTTGATGCTTTGACTTAACTACTGGTTTAGTACCACATGAATACTTTATACTTTGAAGGAAAAACTGTAGAGTGCTTTCCTGACCTGAAGTATGCCCTGACTAGACACCAACTACAACATCCTTGGACCTAGGGCCTAATTTATAGATTGGTAGGGTGGGTACTCAATTGCAAGGGCGATGGAGAACCCTCTCTGCCAACCTGAAGTTCGCCTGCCACATTTTGAGTCAGGCGTACCTTCAAGATGTCTACAATGAAGACTACAACCTCCTTATTTAGGTGCCTGTGATCTACATACACCTCGAATGGCCTTACAGAGTAAGGGCCATCAGAGGTTTGGCCATTTGTCTGCCCACCCTATTTAGAGTGGGCGGACAAATGGCCCGTTTCACTATCCATTGCTGCCAGTAAAACCTGGCTATAAGAGACAGTAGAAACTGTAAAATTACCCCCATTCCAGGATACAATGCTCCCACGGTGAGGCACGGGGGTCATTGTTTTTTTATTTTCAAAAAGAAAATCCTGATTTACGATTTTATTTTTTTAAATAAAAAAAAAACGAAAGTTTGCTACACAGCTCCAGATTGACAGCACCATTTGTCAAACTTTCAATGCACTTACAAGAAGAACCGTGACAGTGGTTCCTGTAACAGCAAGAGATGTCCATTGAGTAGCTCAAAATTCTCCTTCAGGGCAAAGGAATACTTTCCACTGTTGCCCTGATAGAGTAAACATGCCAAACTCTAAATCAGGCCTGTAGCCTATTGCCACCATTGTCACTAAATTCACCATTTGCTTTGCTTCAGTGTGAGCATTGCTATTTTGGGGTGGGTTACAAAGCCAAAATGTGTTTGAACATGCCCTGAAAATTAATAAAACTCAGATAAGGAGGACATTCCTTCTCCCATGCCATTCTCATCTTTCCGAAGGCAACAAATCATCATATAACCTTTAAACAAGTGCTTAAGACCATGTATAACCAACAAACATAACTCACCTATTTACAGTCATGAAAGCGTTTGACTCAGTTTACTCATACTCATTAAATGTGCATGTTGTAAATCAATATTATTAAGAATATTAAAAATCATATTCATCATCATGTACTGGCAACTCATCATGAGAGACTTCAGATACAGAGTTATCTAATTGGTATTATGAACCATAGACAATTACAAGAGAGAGAGAGATAGACATGTTACAACAAACCTATTAATTTGTTGCATCCTAAAACACCATTGGCTGTGAAACAGAAGTGACCCCTTTAGTTGCTACTATCTTCGGGTTTTCTGTGTAGATAATTCTGACTGGTGCCTTTATTTATCCATTCATAAAAGTCCTTATCACTTTCTACAACACTCAACTTCATTACCCCAGAGTCAAATGCCCGTAGGTATTAACATAATCATCCAATTGGAGGGACAAGTTATTTTGGGAACCATATGGACAGGATACTAACCAATGAACACAAAAAGTCACAGGACAGCAAAAAAGGGTGCTACAATGCTCTAATTTCCCGAAGAGATAATTAATGTGCTAAGTGTTTCTTAATCTGCTTATTTGCAAACAGTACCTTGTAGGAGTCCTGCAAAGCCCCTGCCATTTGCAAAGATTAGCATTGAAGAAGAGGATTTGTTTTGTACCTACCCTGAGAGACGCTAAATGAGTCACCATCAATTTCATCCAGGGCATAGTACCAGCTTTGCTCCTGCTTTGCCACATCTGCCCCTACAGTAGCTAGAAGGAGCGAGTGAGTGAGGCTACAGAATAGCAGAAGCCATTTGGTTTACTAATATTTCTTTTATGGATTGTGTAGGCATATCAAGCATTCCCTCCGGCATGTTCTGAGATTTTTTCTGAGTTAGAGACAAACACTACATAAGAAAGGTTTGGTAATGCCAAGATTTCACTTGGCTATGGCTTGAGTTCAACATTTGCCTCCATGTGATTAAATAAGATCACCAGATGAATTTAGCTGGAGGTTTTCCCCTCCCTGTGTCGAGACGGGCAACTCACCTGAAAAGCAGGATGTCTGCAGGGGCGATGGTATGCCCCGACCTCCTGGAACATCTCGCAGCACTTCCTGGTGGACACAGAAACCCCAGCAGGTGTCCCAAAAGGAACGGGGGAGTGGAAGAGAAGAGACAAAACACTGCCACGTCTTGCTGGTCCAGCCAGGCACCCTGTATGATCGGGGGGCAGGTCGTTGTTGACAGAGTGATAGTAGAGTTAGTTCACTCAACCTCCTTGAAACTGAATCTCTTTTTCTGATATGGGCACGGGAGCGGTAGAAAAACACTAGGATGCTCCAGCACTTTTCCTGGATAATAATAACTGTTGGCACAATTACTTACAGTATATTACCAAAAATCAAACTGAGTACCATAACAATAAGTACTGCAACACTAGGGCTGGCTTCACAGAGATTCACTGTTGCACACTACAATTAGAACTGTGGTTGCACTTATCATGCACAAGAAAGACAAACAAGGACATGAATTATATCACATATAACTTTCCTGCATGCATAGGGTTAAACTAAAAGGAACAAAAACAATCCAAGAAATAAACTGTCCACTCTGGGTTTAAACAGCTAGGGTGGCACAGTTTGGTTTGGTTTCACTGTGTGTGTGAAAAACCCTTCAAAAGCAAATTTCTCAATCCTGAAACACAGGCATGAATGACACAATTTAAATCCAAGAGTTATGCTATTAGAGAAAGAAAAGTCACGTAAATGCTCTTCTAAAATTGCACTGTCACTTTTTGTAGTACTTGAGCTCAAGCAGATTTCCTGAAGCACATTTAGGCAAGTAATTACAATCATAATGTAGAATACTCAGAAATTCATTTGTCTCTTCAAGATAAGCACTCTGCCAAAATACGAGGTCTGAAATACACCAGCTGTTCTAGGAAAGCGCGGAGCTCAAAGAACAAACTCCCTGGAGAATACTAGTCACTTAGCTGCAGTCTTTTCCGGAGTGCTGGAGGAATGCCTGGTGTCTGCTGGTACAGGAACAAAGAAAAGAATTGCCTCAAAAGTCCTGACTACGAGGATGACAGCAGGGGCTAAACTGCCAAATCAGATGCTGAGATCAGGAAGCAAAACAAAGCAAAGCAGGGAGGCATGCTTCACTCTGCTATTTATAGCCAATCAGGAAAGCAATTTAGTTTCCACAAGTGGATGAGTCACCAAACCCAATTAGAAGCACATGTCTACACCACACCCAATTAGAAGCACATGTCTACACCTGCTCACATTAGCAAACAAGCATTGGTAAAACAAGCATTGATAAAACCAATTGTGTAACACAGCACATTATGTTTACTTAGAAACATGAAGGTTTAACCAAGAACAGAGATATGATTTAACCCTAATCCCTGGGGATGCTGACAGAAAATTTAGGAGGCCCCTTGGGGATTCCGACACCCATATTATAAAGATGGAGTTCCCAGCGGTCTTCTGTCAAAGCTTCTCAATCATAGCTGGTTAGTCCTGACCAAAGAACATTTGTACAAATAACTACTGGAAACAGACACAGAAGGTGATGAGGGACAGAGAAGTGTCCCTTTCTCCAGACAGCTGTCAAACTGAGATATAAATAAATGCAGTGAAGCTGCAGATATTACTGCGTCCTTCTGCTCACTAACATAGAATCCTGGAGACAATTCAAGGCTAATGTGCTGGGAGTGGTGGGCAGCCACGGCCTAGTAATAGGTGTCCTCCCATATCCAGAGAAGGAGCCTCCACCGGGCCAACCAGTGGAGAAGGTAGTACAGCCTGGGAATTAGATAAGTGAGATAGTGAGAAGAGTCCTGGTGCCTGAGAGGACCACTGGAGTACAACAATGTATAAGTGTCAGGGGCCAGCAATTGCGCGGTCTAGGGCCCGCCCCTGCCAGTGTTTCCACTGCGGCCATCCACAGTTCCCATATGGATCCTCCAGCAGTAATCCTTTCTTGTACTAAATCATGCTCCCCACACCCCCATGTGGCAGAGCGCATTGGGCTGCAGGTGTTGGTTGATGGGGGTTGCGTTGCAACTTTCACTGTCATGTTCCTAGCAGAAGGTGGGGGCTTATGAGAAAACTACAATTCCCAGTATCACTTTGGCGGCGGCCATCTTGGGGTGTGGCTGCTCTATAAATACCAGCCACACCCTACTGGGCTCGCCCACTATTCTGCAGTCTTCTTTGGACCAAGAACGGGTTTGTATCTTTGTTACCAGCTGTCCTGTCTGAGTTTAACGAATAGGTCGTACTGGTGCAGGTGAGTCCATTCTAGGAGCTTGTCGCTCGCTCTTGGATACTTTGTATTCGTTGGTCTCCTACAATCGGAATTCCTCGGCGGAGGTGTAAGATACTGTTGCACTTGCTCTCAGAGACAAAGGTGAGAGGTTGTCGTTTCAAAGCCTCTTTCATTGCAGTTACGTCTCAGTTTGTTACTGATTCCCAAGAGACAGATCTTGAACATTGTATCCAAGTTTATTTCCCTTCTTGTGTGAAAGACTTTAACTTTGTTTCAGTGTTGTTATTGGGAGCGCAGTTTCTGGCGTTTTCCCTGGCTACAAGATTCTACCGATTAGAACAGAGGCCGCTTTGGTCTAGCTCAGATTGCTTTACAAAATTGGATATTGCGGCATATTTGATTATAGGCTTTGGTTGTTATTATACTCTCTGTGAGGAAAACGCTATAACCTTTCCAGCGATATTGCATGAGTATAGTTAATTGTTTTTTAAGTTTTCTAACATTTCCTGAGCTATACGATTTATCAATGATAAATGATAAATTCATTATTTTAAATGAGTGATAACCGTTATGCCATTATAGTTGTGTTTGCATTAACCTTTTGTCTTCCAGATCTCCCTCCTGCTGTTCCCCTTCTTGATTCCCCTTCCCCTCACCTGGCGCCTCCAACACTCAGCGCTATTAAAGCATTCTGAATTGGTGTTGCCAGGAAGTGGGCCCCCTTGCTCAGCGACGCATGGATTCCGAGGAAAGGGCGACCTTGACAGAATAGTGAGCCCACTAATTAGATCTGTGCCGAAGCTGCACAAGATGGCTACCTTAGATACACTATTGCAGGTGATTACGCAAATGCAAAGGGATTTGTTAGACTCAAAGAATGTTACTGCTGATCTGGTTAATAAGGTAACCCAGTTGCAAACTAAGGTAGACAGAACAGGAGCACACCCCAACCACGCCTGCTGTCCCCCACACCCACTAATATTGCAGTACACGTTCCCATGCAAATCCCGTTAGCTGCACCAGAAAGATTCTCGGGAGATGCCAGTAAGGTGCAGATGTTCCTTACACAAGTAGAGTTACATTTCACATGTCGACCTGCTGCCTTTCCGGATCCACAATCCAGAATCACATTCCTCATCTCTTATTTGACTGGTGATGCAGCAACTTGGGCGGTTCCTTTGGAGCGGCTAGACAGTCCATTGTTATATAATTGGCGTTTATTTGTAAATGAGTTTGAGAAGGTCTTTGATAGATGTGCAGTAACCATGTCGACGGACAAGGAACTGTTAGAATTATGGCAGGGTAATAAAGACCTAATCACTTACTTATCTCATTTCAATCGGTTAGTGGTGGAAACCGCCTGGCCTGAGGAGAAGAGGTCGGCGATATTCTACCAAGGTTTGAAGGATGAATTGAAAGATGTTCAAGCCCAAATCGAATCACAACCAAAAACCTGTACAGACTTGATAAACCTGACTCTCAGGCTAGACCACATACTTACAGAAAGAAAGGGGGAAAGGAAAAGGCCAGGACGAGTTCCTTGGTGTATGGATAAATATAAACACCTACCATCACCCCCAGATAATACTATAGAGCCAATGGAAATTGGAACCATTCGGCAACCCCTAACCAAAGAAGAAAAAGAGACACAACGTCGAAAAGGTCAATGTCTCTACTGCAGGGAAAAAAGGTCACTTCTGTCAGAGTCACCAGATCCTCGGGGTCTGCACCCGTTCCCAACACGTCCACCACTGAACAGCTCCAAGACTCTGATAGATAAATCACAGAGGCTAAAAGAGTTCAAGAGGGGAAGAGGGGATTAGGAAGGGAACAGCTGGGAAGGAGACCTGTAGTAAGAAAAAAGGTTAAACACACAATATCAAAATTACATCTCATGAAATCAATACTAGACTATGACTATAAGCCTTGTCATTCTGAAAACATGAACAATCTAAGAATTAGGCTTAAAATGACTAAGTTTCAAGATGGCCGGATACCTGTAAGGGAATCAAGATGGATTAAATGAAACTTTCACATTCAAGTACTTTCCTTTACATGAGAATCAGGAAAACATTCTGAATAAGTTCTAAACCAGTCATAGGAATTAAGACCATGCAATATTGCATCTAGAAACTCTGCCCGTTTGTGTTCTCTTGAAATATTTCAACACAAATTGCGCACGTTGCAGATTTTCAGATATATAGTAAACACCATAAAGGATTGTGCACCATGAATAACACAATATGGATTCAGGAAACAAACCACACAACTTGTCAACTCGAATACTACCAAATAAATGTCTTAGAATAGTGACATACAATGAACAACATGAATTAAGCTTGAGGAGAGAATTGTGCGTCTTGCCGATTCGACTGCCACCATGTAAAGTGTCAAGAAATGGTAGAACGCAAGGAATATCAAGGTTAAATCACCATTAAACGAATAGCGCGTCTTGCCGATTCGTAAACCACAATGTAAATGCCAAGAAATAACAGCGCGCAATGAATAACAAGGTTAAAGCACCATGAAACTAATCGCGCGTCTTTTGCCGATTCTTAAGCCACCATGTAAATGTCAAGAAATGGTAGCGCGCAATGAATAACAAGGTTAAAGCACCATGAAACGAATCGCGCGTCTTGCCGATTCTTAAGCCACCATATAAATGTCAAGAAATGGTAGCGCGCAATGAATAACAAGATTAAATCAACATGAAACGAATTGCGCGTCTTGCCGATTCTTAAGCCACCATATAAATGTCAAGAAATGGTAGCGCGCAATGAATAACAAGATTAAAGCACCATGAAACGAATCGCGCGTCTTGCCGATTCTTAAGCCACCATATAAATGTAAAGAAATGGTAGCGCGCAATGAATAACAAGATTAAATCAACATGAAACGAATCGCGCGTCTCAAGCGCACATTTTACACGTGCAAAGTAATCTGATAATCATTAAAGAATTAGGCCCAAGAATATGAGAGTTCCCAATAACGACGTCGGGAGGCCAGCCCAACCACCGTCTTACCGCCCAGAACAAGGATCACCAATGAAGAATGAAGGGCAGAGGCCTGGAAGATCAAATAGGCCACTGGGACAGGATCTCAGGAAGTAGCTGCTGCTCTGCACCGGGACCTCTGAATAGTGAGCACTTGGAGCTGGGCTGGCTCCCTTTTATAGAGTCTTGGCCCAGCCCACAACCACACCCAGGCATGCTGTAGGGAAAGTCTCTGGAAGGTCCTGGAAAGGGACCACACCCTAACACACTCTGAAAGCCTGCAGCAATACATTGCAAATGAACAGTATTTGTAAACACATTGAAAATAAGTCTTCAGGATTAAACTCTGCAATGCAAAAGGTTAAACAACAACATATCAGCACAATGCATAAATTACGTTGTTTTGAGAGTGCTGGGTTTTTGCATTCAGGGTCGCCAATAGAGCGCGCACTGTCCTGGTGTTGACAACTTCGTAAGAGAATGCCAAATAAAACCCAAGAACAAGGTGGACCCAACCATGAGTGCAAGACAAAAGATTGCAACCCTGGAAAACCCAGAGGAAAACTGAAAAGCCCAAGAAACAAAGAAGGGGACCTCTTGGGTAGTTTGTCAAACACTTTCGAATTTCCGCAGAACTCATGATCAAAGAAAGAAAACATTCTGTACAAATCCTAATAGACTCAGGAGCGACAGGGAACTTTGTAAATCTGCAAACCGCTCAGAAATTATAACTGCCTAGCGTCAAGAAAAAGATACCTGAAACTATACAAGCAGTAGATGGTAGTGAACTAGCTGGAGGTCCAGTTACCATGCACACCTCACTGATGCAAATGGTGTGTAGAGATGTCTCAAATCAAGAACATCATGAAAAGATCCAATTCAATATGATTCAGGCTCCTCAATATGGGTTTATTTTAGGTATGCCATGGTTAGCGCTGCATAATCCAAGCATTGATTGGCAAAAACAAACCTTACATTTTCTTTCTTCACAGTGCCAAAAACATTGTTCCCAATCAAAAGATGAAAAAAAAGAGGATCTCAACAGTACCTAGCCACGGCCGCAGAAAAGGAAATGGTCATACCAGACACATATTCTGAATACGTCAATGTCTTCATCGAAAAGGCGGCAAGTACCTTACCCCTCACAGACCATACGATTGTCAGATCGACCTTATTCCCGGCGCTATTATAACAAATTGTAGGATTTATGCGCTATCTGAAAAAGAGAACCAGTATCTGCGTGAGTACATTGACCAATGTTTGGCTAATGAGTTGATTAGACCATCACGATCTCCAGCGGCTTCTCCGCTGTTCTTTGTGTCCAAAGCCAACGGTGAATTAAGACCTTGCATTGACTACAGAGCGCTAAATAATATCACCATCAAGAACAAATAACTATTACCCCTCATACCAGTATTGCTAGACCAGGTAAAAAATGCAGTCATATACACCAAACTTGATTTACCGGGGGCTTACCATCTAGTTCGGATATGTGAAGGTGACGAGTGGAAAACAGCCTTTAAGACCCGGTATGGCTTGTTTGAATACCTCATAATGCCATTCAGTTTATGTAATGCCCCAGCAGCCTTTCAGTATTTTCTAAATGACGTTTTAAGAGAATATCTAGACATTTTCATTATCGTCCATATCGACGACATTCTGATATACTCCGACTCTGAAAAAACCCATGAAGAACACATGAAGAATGTCTTACAAACATTAAGGACTCACCATCTATACTGCAAGTTAAGTAAGTGTGAGCTTCATACCAAAGAAGTAGAGTTCTTAGGAGTACTCTTGACACCCAACGATATGCAAATGACGGAAAGGAAAAACAGAGCTGTGCCAGAATGGCCCACACCACAATCTGTATGAGACATACAATATTTCCTAGGGTTTGCAAATTTTTACAGACGCTTCATTTACCTTTTTTCCCAAAAACTGCGCAAAAAATCTATTTTTCATTGGTCAAAAGACACAGAGGAAGCATTTCAGGACTTAAAAAGGGCCTTTACCTCCGCCCCCATCTTAGCTCATCCCAATACTACAGAACCATTCATAGTAGAATCGGATGCCTCAGATGTCGCTGTAGGTGCTATACTTTCTCAACGCCACCCAACTACAAGACAGTTACATACCATTGCTTATATGTCAAGAAAGTTAAACGAAGCGGAACAAAATTACACCATCGTGGAGAAAGAATAGTTAGCTATCTGCGATGCTTTCAAGGAGTGGAGGCATTATCTGTTTGCAACAAAACACACAATAACTGTTTATTCCAACCATCGAAACCTACAGTTTATGAGCTCTGCCAGAGTATTAACCACCAGACAATTAAGGTGGATGTTGTTCTTCGCAGAATTTGACTTTGTGGTAACTTTTAGGCCTGGGACAGACAATCGAAAAGCGGATGCTCTATCCAGGCAGCATTCGTCAATCATGCACATGGAACAAAAACCCCTCTCTATCATAACACCATCAAAGGTCTTGTGCGTGGTAGCTGCAAACAAATTCTTTGATCTCATCCGCAATCAGTTCCACATCACACAATGGCAGGATTGGCTACAACACGATGACAAAAGATCCATCTTTCAAGGCCTACCCTTACATGACTCTCGGGTATTCCTACCTACAATACAGTTACGGCCTTTCACTGGTTGGTCCTTTAGCAGGACACCCAGGTATGCAAAAAACAGCCGAATTAATGAAAAGATAATTCTGGTGGCTTTCTTTCTCCAAAGATCTAACAGAAATGCTACAATCAAGTGAAGTGTGTGCAAGGTGCAAAAGCGACCACAGTAAAACCAAAGGCTTGTTAATGCCACTACCTGTTCCAATGCATCCTTGGGAACATATCTCCATGGAGTTCATTACTGGGCTTCCCAAGGTAAAACATTTCACAGTCATCTTAGTAGTAGTGGATAGCCTGACCAAATATGCCCATTTTATTGCATGCAAAGGTCTTCCAACCTCTGGTGAATTAGCAAGCATACTCCTTCACAATGTTGTTCGTCTTCACAGGCTTCCAAGAGTCATCCTATCCGATAGAGGAACTCAGTTCTCTGCACAGTTCTGGCAAAAAGGGTGAAAAGATCTATGGATCAACTCTGCACTAGTTATCATTCTCAGACTGATGGTCAGAGAGAGAGGCTAAATCAGATTCTGAAAAAGTACTTACGGTGCTACGCAAATGAGTCATCAAGTGCTTGGCCGGAGCTCTTATAGCTGGCATAGTTAGCTTATAATAACTCTCATCATTCCTCGATTAACACTACCCCCTTTTATGGTCTATACGGTCGGCACCCAAACACCTTACCAGTTACACTGCCCTTGCCGGCTCACACCACACCAGCGGTCCAGGACATGCTATCTCATATGCAAAAGGTGCAGTCACAATTACAAACCAACCTGCATCAAGCAAAGACGAAATACAAAATACAGGATGACAAAAAACATCGCTCTGGTCCTAATTATAAGGAAAAAGACAAGCTCTGGTTGTCTACTAAGAACTTTGTTTTCCGGAATAAGAGTATGTTCCACCCCAAGTTCATAGGTCGCTACAGGATCCTTTGTCAAGTCAACCCAGTGACCTATAAATTGAAACTACCACCCTCTTTGAGAATTCACCCAGTTTTTCACACCTCTTTGTTAAAACCTGCTCACCCTTCCAGTACAACACAACTCGCGCCCCTTCTGGTTCGGGGTCAATGGGTATACGAGGTGCGCTCCATTCTGGATTCTCGTTATCACAGATCTTCTCTTTGGTATTTAGTGTCTTGGAAGGGTTATGGCCCCGAGAATGAATCATGCGAACCTGCAGGCAATATCCATGCACCTTGTTTGGTGCGTCGCTTTCACCTCCTTCATCCAAACAAGCCGGGCCCTAGACCGCGCTTGGGAGGGGGGTGTACTGTCAGGGGCCAGGAATTGCGCAGTCTAGGGCCAGCCCCTGCCAGTGTTTCCACTGCGGCCATCCACAGTACCCATATGGAGCCTCCAGCACTAATCCATTCTTGTGCTAAATCACGCTCCCCACACACCCGTGTGGCAGAGCGCATTGGGCTGCTGGTGTTGGTCGATGGTGGTTGCGCGGCATCTTTCACTGTCATCTTCCTAGCAGAAGGTGGGGGCTTATGAGAAAACTACTATTCCCAGTATATCATTGGCGGCGGCCATCTTGGGGTGTGACTGCTCTATAAATATCAGCCACACCCTACTGGGCTTGCTCACTATTCTGCAGTCCTCTTTGGACCAAGAACGGGTTTGTATCTTTGTTACCAGCTGTCCTGTCTGAGATTAACAAGTAGGTCGTACTAGTGCAGGTGAGTCCATTCTAGGAGCTTGTCGCTCGCTCTTGGATGCTTTGTATTCGTTGGTCTCCTACAATCGGAATTCCTCGGCGGAGGAAGATACTATTGCACTTGCTCTCAGAGACAAAGGTGAGAGGTTGTCATTTCAAAGCCTCTTTCATTGCAGTTACGGCTCAGTTTGTTACTGATTCCCAAGAGACAGATCTTGAACATTGTATCCAAGTTTATTTCCCTTCTTGTGTGAAAGACTTTAACTTTGTTTCAGTGTTGTTATCGGGAGCCCGGTTTCTGGCGTTTTCCCTGGCTACAAGATTCTACCGATTAGAACAGAGGCCACTTTGGTCTGGCTCAGATTGTTTTACAAAATTGGATATTGCAGCATATTTGATTATAGGCTTTCGTGTTATTATACTCTCTGTGAGGAAAACGCTATAACCTTTCCAGCGATATCGCATGAGTATAGTTAATTGTGTTTTACGTTTTCTAACGTTTCCTGAGCTATATGATTTATTTATGATAAATGATTAAGTCATTATTTTAAATGAGTGATAATCGCTATGCCATTATAGTTGTGTTTGCATTAACCTTTTGGCTTTCAGATCTCCCTCCTGCTGTTCCCCTTCCTGATTCCCCTTCCCCTTGCCTGGCGCCTCCAACACTCAGCACTATTAAAGCATTCTGAATTGGTGTTGCCAGGAGGTGGGCCCCCTTGTTCAGCGACACACGGATTCCAAGGAAAGGGCGACCTTGACAATACGGTGAGGAACACCCAGACTGCAAATGGTGAAAAGAGATAATGGTAGCTCTAACATTTGAGGTTTGTAGCTGCACAGTGAAACAGAAGCTCTGAATTTAAACTTAGAGAGGAATTTCAAAGACAGCTCAAGATGCTGGTGGTCCCGTCAACCTGAAGAAAAACATGATAGCTAATTTCTTTTATGCTCTTTGGAGACCAACATGTCATGATTGGCTGCAACAGTTAATGGCTTAGAAGGCACATGCAAAGCACTGCAGAACATGGAGACTAGACAAGAGGGATGCAGAATAGATGTTGCATTAGTCTGAAGTTGATTTGGTTATCCACAGGTTGAGACAACTACAATGGATTGTAGACATATGTCTTTGTGCAACACGAGGACACAACATTAATTAGCAAGAGGGTCACATCATCTGGAGCTGTCAGAGGAAATATGGGGATGCCTTGAAGGATGAACCTCAGCATGGAGTACTGCAGAGAGTGTGCCGGACATGGACGTTTGAGGGAAGTCCACGCCTTGAGGTTCTGTGGGGAATGATCTTTTTGCATCTCTTCAAGTCTCCACCTAAAAAACTGGAGCCAGAGAATAAAGGAGAGCAGAAGGAGCCGTAGACTTGTTTATGAGGGTGAAAACCAGAGCTCACATTTCATGCCTGTCCTTACCTTGCCACTTTACCTTCCTGTTCTTTACTCTTTTCTTCACTCTTGCTTCTACATCAATATTCAGACAAACCCTCCAATTTCTTCAACACTGTTGCTATTACCCATCAATCCTGTGTCCTCTTTTCCCTTTTATAAACCTATTTTCTGTCCTACAGTGGGGAACACCCGCTTCACCCTACATTCACTTACCATCTTCCTCTTCATCAGCTGTACATTTGTCAGCTGTCATTCTCCCTTCATCCATTCCATTCTCTAATTTCTACCTACCCGAGAAGAAGCCCATATATGCCGGGATTTGATGCTGAGACTCATTCTATTTTGAGGTAAATGATGACGCACCGGGGCATGGGAGTGTGTACGCCAACTCCAATACAAAAGGTAGTCTTTACTGAAAGGCTAAATAAGCAGTCTACACCTACAAATACTATACCTACAAAAAGGAGCTCCTGTACCTTGCTGAAGTTTAATTCCTATTCTGGCTGCCAGTCCATTTCTTTGAGAGAAACATAACATAAAAAAACAGAATGCTCATCAACGTCTAACTTTAGTGTACTGAGCGTTCTTCTACTAGCAGCCGTGCAGCTAAGCTATGCAACAAGCGGATACTGAGACCGAGAGAGAATTCAAATGTTTTAAAAGTTTAGAAGCTTCAGTACAGAAAAGTCTAAGGTAAACATTATTGAAAATGCTTTCTGCTTCTGAGTAAGAGTGATTCCTACCTCCTAATCCTTAAGGATCTGTCAGCCATCTTTGACATGACAAGCAATGACACAGAAAAACATTCTCAAAGCTAAAATGTGACTCAGTGCAACAATCCTCCATTAAATTTCTTGCCTGTCTAAACAGTGGCAATTAATAACAAGCAATGGCAAAGACAATGGGGATAGCCTTTGGGACCTAATACCTTTCCCATTTATTTTAGTTATGCTGCACAGTATCCACAATGCAGTGTAGCATGGCTAAAGAATTAAAATAACTGTTGGATAGGTAACTAAAAAGAAAAAAAACACATCAAAGCCTTTATTCCTTTTTAAATGATGGGCAGAGAAACACAGTTGAGAGGCAGAAGCAAAAGGGCATAGTGGGAAGGAAGCATCACAAGGGGCGTGGATAGGGGTGGAAACAACATGGGGGTGA
This sequence comes from Pleurodeles waltl, assembly GCF_031143425.1. Lineage (NCBI taxonomy): Eukaryota > Metazoa > Chordata > Amphibia > Caudata > Salamandridae > Pleurodeles > Pleurodeles waltl. The sequence goes on along the minus strand of NC_090436.1, from coordinate 148,146,744 downwards.
GCACAGAAGCAATACAGAGGGGGTGGGTGGTAGAATTAAACAGGGGCGTGGATGGGGGTTGAAGCAACTCAGAGGGCACAGATGTGGGTAAAAGTATATGACAGAGAGAGAGCAAAATGTGTGAAAGAACAGTGTGGAATGGGTAGGAAAGAACGTCAGAGGTAAGAAAGCAATAGGGGAGAAGTACACAAGGGTGAGTGAAACATGCAGGGGGCTGGAAAGAGCACAAGGACAACAGAGAGCCAAACAGAATCCAGGGGTAGAGAAGTGCTCGAGGGAGCAGTTGGAAAACACAGCCACTCCCATGGAGTACTTATTATAAGTGCTTTATAAGCATAAACTAGAAATCAAAACCAATGGTAAAAGGGATTTGATACATGGGAGTGGCAAACACAAGGTTAACAAATTAGGGCAAGAATAAGAAGCAGGCAAATGAGTGACAATAAATCCAACCAGTGGTAAGCAATGGTCGAGCTCCAAGTCCCTGTATGTTCTTGGTAAACTCTCAATGTGTCTTGCAACAGTGCATGTACTGTCCAGTAGGCGAGAGCTAAAACTGACTAACTGCATCTCCAGAATGGATGTTAATGACTTAATCTCGTGTTCTATCCAACCTAGACAATGGAATCTCATAACAAGCATAACAATCTACATCTAGCTCCCCTAAGGGTACCCTACATTCCACAGCTAGTCTGGCCTGGAAATCAAGCAAAATTTGACTGCTCGCCTATACTGATTTCTTTGAAAAGATTGCCTGTAGAAGTAAGGAATATCTATCAACTGGCTTTCCAAACACATAAAGCTTTGTTTCGGGAAACACCCACCTACTTTACATGAAACATTGACCATCCCCAGTGGACAAGCAATGACAATTCCTCCTTGAGGTTCCAAGATTCAAGCGGTAAAGGGAATTGTACCCACAGAGCGTAGCTATCGAATTCTACCCCACCAACTATTAAAACAATCTTATACTATGATGTTTTCACGAAAGAGTTGAAAAGCTATTTCAATATAATTTCCAAATATGAAAGAACATTGTGTTTTTGCTGTAATTCGAGAGATGAGTACTGCTATCTAGAATGCGGTGACATATAAGTGGAATCCCACTCCAGCTGTTACCTCATAATATATATATAACACACCCTTTGCATTTGTTTTATTTCTACTGTAGGACATGACCTATGACCTTGTTCTATACTGTTATAGTGGTTGCATTATATAACCTTATACCTTACACTAATATATATTATACAATATTTCCCATTAATACAACTTTTCTTTTTTTGAACTAGGTTTTTTTTTAAAGGCTCTATCACCCTTTGGGTCTTATCAGCACTATATTTAACTGCCAAGAAATAAATCAATAAGCTTCGTTCCTAGCACAGTACATTGCTCAGCTGAACAGTTTGTCCAGCTGGTAAGACTTTCACAACAATTTAACTTGATTCAGTGCATCTCAGATATTCATAGTGTTGCAGCAGAGACGCTAATATGAGAAAATGCTAATGAGTTGCGTATGATGACTAATGAGAAATTCTAACATGAATTATTAGTAATTGCAAATAACGTAAGATGAGCAAAATGTGCCCACGGGGAGTGGTCAACATCTGTGTTAACAGTACTAAATAATGTGAAATGTTCAAAAAGTTTTGTATTAATATATCATAACTAATTATATAATCTATGTTTTGTAATGCCATACGTTCTTAGCTTAGCCAGAAACCTAGAAAGCACTGGGCCTTGCCTGCTTAAATGTGGAGACGCCATGAGCTGCCGCAGACTGGAACTGGAGAAAGAGACCTTGAACTGTACAGAGTTCACCATGAAACACTACTAGAAAAATCTGCAAACTCACCAGCGGACAGGAGACGATCAGAACAAATTAATACAATTATGTGTAGAGTAGGCTAAATGTGCTTTCCCAGGACTTGAACAATGGAGCTACAGACTGAGAGCTAGGAGAAACAATTTAGTTACCTGAAGAACCGGATGATGTATTCATCGACAAGAGGACCAATCATGTTAATGGAACTTAACTCTCAAAATAACGTAGACAAGTGGTAAACAAAAATTATAGGTTAGAGTCATTACCCATGATAAGGTTGACCAATGGGCAAATTGTGGGACGGACTGAGAGACCCTAATAAAAAGTCATGACATGAGGGGAAAAAAACAGAACGGAGAGGCGAAAGTTGATGAGGTCAGGAGACGCTGTCCGAAGTGCTGAAACTTGGGCTTGCTTCTATGAGCCTGAGCCTTGCTGATGACAGATGACCTGGAGACAAATACTAATTCATTGCTGATCTATCTTGGATAGGTAGCTATAACCTGACTGACTAATGAGTGCTTTTTCTTTCTAGGTACCAACTGCATTGTTTTAAATTGTTTTTCTCTTTTTTCCAAATTAATGATTTTGACAAAATTGTTTTCGCATGAAGCCCTACATGCTAATGCTAATTTGAAGATAGTTAGGCTGATGAGGGTGACTTAGGGTGACTTAGACTGATTGACATATATTGCTGAATTATTCGATTGCTCAAGAATTTCTATGCTTCGTTTAACGTTGGTTGCATTTTAATAAAGTGCTGAGAATTCATTGCTTATGTTGCTAATAAAGATTGGAAATTATGAAAGTTGATGAATAAAGGTTTATGATTAGAAGTGTAACTAATAGGGAATAAAACAAACTAACCTCTATATGAGTGATGGTGGTTTCTGATTAATTTATTTCATGGTGTTTAAATTGATCGGATTGATCTGTTGAAACTGTCTTTACTCGCTATACTTGACTTGGATACCCTATGCGATCTAAAAGATTCATCAACCTATACGCGTCCCCTTGTAAGTTTACTTACTAAGGACAAGGCGCGCTAGCAGTTTTTGGTAGCAGCTTGATGGTTAGTTTCCTTAGGGAACTAGTTAAGTGACGAGTAGAGGTTATGGTGGTAGTTTAAAATTGAATATAGTTGTTTTGATTTTATGAGCTTTGAATTTAGTTTTTCTGAAATGACAATGTTAGCAAAGATGATGTTCCCTTAAGCCCAGAAATGACTTTCCCAGATCCTGGATCCTGTGGGTAAGGTTCGGTGTGTTCTCGGCGTATTTGAGATAGTATGACAGTGGTAGAATTGCACTTGCCTAAGCTTAAGCAGAATCGCAGGTGAATTGTGATGTATGTGAGTTAAACAGTAGGGAGTTTGCGTACTCCAGTTTAGAGTTAGTAGGAGAGTGCGTACTCCTAAATGGTGTGAGAGTAGGGAAGTCGTCGAACTTCATTTGTGTGTGGCACTTTGTGCTCAAAACTTTTCCACATGGTTGTTGGCGATGTACGGACCCTGCGTGGACTAAAGACTCCGGAGTATATTGACAAGTGTAGGAGACACTTGGGTATATGTTGTAATCTATCTGGTTTAGTAGGTTGATTAGGCGTGGTCAACAAATCTGAATGAATGTATGTTGAGTAAAAGAAACTTCGACTGAAATTTGGCGAGTCCTGTGTGCACCAGGACAGACCCAAGGATCAGTTGAGAGTAAAGTTTGCAGGTCAAATTTTACTTGCGAACGTGGGGGACTGAGAAAGAGGAATAGCTAGGGTCCCAGAGTGCGCCTTTTAGTGAAAATCTGTAAGGTCCCTGAAGCGATTGTGTCCCTTCCTGTAGTAAACCAGCAGATTTGTTTTAGTTATTATTTGGTGAAGACGCTCGCAATATATTGCATTGTTGTACGAGTTTGAGTTGAAGAAGGCGAAGCTGCAAGACTTTGTCAAACACGGTGTGTTAGTGTGACGTCATTGTGTGCTGCGCTGGGAAAGGTCATTTACTGAGAAGAGCTGCGATCGGAATGGCAGCCATCCGTGAGAGGCAATTGGTTGAGCGAACAGGTGAAGGGAATCTTCGGAGTAAAGGACATTTCATTTATTGAATTGTAATACATGAAACAAGCAAAAATGAAGTTTTTCAAGGCTTTTAGGAGTGCGATGAAATGTGACACTTACATTAAGGCTTCAGTGGGGGAACCAACCCCCCCCCCGGAGGATAGTCCAGCACATCTCGTAATGACGGAAAAGGGCATAGCTTCTTGTCTTTAGTTAAAGCAATGGAGCTAATTGACCAAGAATCAAGGAACCTTAGCATTTCCAGAGCATGGAACGTTTAATCTAAGGGTTCTAGACCAGTTGCGATTATCATTGTATGACATGAGACCAGTACCGAGACCAGCACAGTTTGAGGCTTTAGCAGTTTGGGAGCTGGTGGCCAGACAGCAGCATGAACTGAAGACTATTAGAAGAATAAAGAAGGTAGAAAAGTTACTAGCCGAAGCCAGGTGGGATTCGGAACAAAAAAGATGGAGAATGGCAACCATGAAGGAGATTAAGATGTTCCCTGCAATCACGGAAGGTGACGATTCAGATAGGGGAGACGATAACAAGGAAAGGCGGAGCAAGGAAAAAAGAAAAGGAAAAAAATCTTATGCGGATGATGATGATTCTGATGTAGAGGATTACATTACGCAGTTGCTGAGAGATAGGCCTCCACCTATGACGATTTATGCAGAGGGTCCAGGGAATATTGCTACAGCCCCTCCTGTTTCTCATGGAACATCCCAGGAAGCCGTGAGTGCTGTACAAACAGAAGGAGGACAGATACCAGGGGTAGTGCAGAGTACGCCAGTTGCAGGAACAAGAGCGGAAGCTCAAGTGCAGGTGCTTACACCTTCTGCGCCAGTGATTTACTCAAATGTACCAACTCTTGAGACTGTTTCAAATATTGTGGTGCCGAGGGAGCAGGTGCATCCACAGCCAATACTTGTTCAGACAGAACCGACACCAATGTTACTGCCACCAGCACAGATACAGAATATGCCAAGGCCTAAACAGTTAACTGGGACATCAGTGGGTCTCACACCAGTTATGAATCAGGCAGTGGGAGTACCACTTACACAAAGTACAGGTTCCAGTACAGCTCCAGATGCAATATCGCTACCAATTACTGTTGGTATATGCTCAGAAGAAATCAGAGGCAGGGGGATCAATTGAGATGTTACAGAACATTGGGAGAAGGGGAGTAGGAGACTCATTACCGATGACATCATCATCAAGTATTTGTCTGAGTGAACTTAAATCTATTGTGGGATTTAGTCCTCTTGTGGCATTACCAGATGTGAATCTGAGTATGAGACTTTTGATACCACAAGCTGTGGGGACAGGGCTACAACAGTTGCCAGTGGTTAGTGCGAGTAATGTTTTGTTGCAAGGGTTGACAGCACAGCAGTTAAATGGTTGGCTGGACAGTTTGGGTTCTTCACAAGGTGTCTCAAAAGAAGAAGAGCAACTGAATCGAGTAGGACTAAATATCAAGGCAAATGAATTGGTTGAGGGTACAATGGGATTGAATAGGTTAGAATCCTATACTGAAGAAGAGCTGAGATACTTGTGTCCGAGGATTACAAAGGAAGTTAGGAAAATACACCAGAAATGAGCAAAAGTAGCAGAGAAACATGACATTGATCTTAAGTCAATGAAACATTTGAGATGAAGCTACAGATTAGATTTTGAAGCTAAGGATTTTGAACACATGAGGTCAGCAGGAATGAAGGCACATTTGAGGGATTTGCTGCAGAGTGCACAGATTTGGTGAGCATTAGAGAAGTGGAAAGGCAGATGGGCGAAAAGAAAAGATAAACGAAAACGAGATTCAGAGGGGAAACAGAAGGAGTAGAAAAGTGAGAAGCAGTCAAGATGTTACGGATGAGGGAAATTCCAGGAGGACAGTTTGTTCATGTTCCTTGGCATCGAAGTGACATACTGTCTTTTACTAATGATTATCCTAAATTGAGAGAGAAGCCAGTTGAATGGTACCGACAGACTGAGAGGTTTGTGAAACTCACCAAGTGTTTGTGGGAAAACTTGAACACTTTGTTCGAGATAGTGGTGCCAGCCGACTTATGGATCGAATGTAAAAGAGCAGTAGATTGGCCAACAAGTGAACCTGAGAGGCATAAGGTTACAGGTGCACCGTCACCTGAGGTAATGAAAAGATTTTACAAGGTGATTGAGTTTTTGAAAACTATAATTTCTCCGAAAAACATTGATTGGCAGAGAATTGACAGGACAGTACAGGAAACCAAAGAGTCAATACATACCTATTATAAAAGGCTGCTAAAGACTTTCAAGGAGTACAGTGGTAAGGAAGCAGTCGAACCAAAGGACATGTTGCATTTTGTGTTTAGATTTGTTGAAGGGTTGAGACGTGAAATAGGGCAGATGATTGAAAATCATTTGTTTTGTTGGCAGGCAAAGCCGATTGATGAGGTGTTGCAGTATGCAAAATATTGTAGTGATGAGATTAAATTAAAGCAAAAGAAATTGAAGGAAAAGGTGATGGTGATGCAGATTAAGGCAGCACAATCAGGAGTGCAAGGAGCTTTAGTGCCGCCGATGCCGCCGCAACAGAGCGCTATCGCGCTTCAGCCTCAAGTCAGGGGTAGGGGACGTGGTATGGATGTGATGTGTGGTCCGTATCTGAATACAGTGGTTGTTCAGAATGACATGCAGGGGATGAAAAGAACGTTGCCATGTCACCTGTGCGGAAACGTGGGACACTGGAAGCGGGAGTGCCCATTAATGGTGCAGGAAGGAATGATTCAGCAAGGTGTTGTCAGTACAGTACAAACAGTGAGAGTCCCCAGAGTGAGGGGCCAAATCTTGAATGTTCAAACTCGAGGTCAAAACTTTTTGCCAGTTCGACAGATGCAGGTGCCATGAGCACAATTTACTCCTTTAGCACCGGTAAAGCAGCAGATTTCTATGGTGTCTAGACAGCAAATGCACATACCCCAAGCCCTGATGGAGCAGCAACAGGTTATGCTTACTCAACAGGTCAATGGTCAGGCACCAGACAACAGTAACAATACAATACACCAATTCCCATTTCACAGTGAGGATGAAATAAACGTTGAATGGATGCGTGACAGTTCGGATGAAGGAGCTTGCATACTTGCTGCATCTCTAGAGGTAGATCAGAGAGGGCCATTTGTGAAGGAAAAGGTAATGGGACATAAAGTGTCATTCTTGGTCGACACTGGAGCTACGCGCTCCACAGTAAGTTGTGTAGAAGTACCAGACTTGCCTCTTTCTGGCAGAACAGTGCAGGTTGTGGGAGTAGAGAATAGACAATTAAAGAATCCAATCATGGAACCAGTACACATTGAAATCAGGAACTATACAGGACTGCATAGATTTGTAGTGTGTGATTCAAGTCCAGTATCTCTGTTAGGCAGAGACTTATTATGCAAGACCAAATGTTCCATAAATTGTACTGATGCAAGACTAGAAGTCCAGACAAATAGTGATGATGAGGAAGAGCAAGCATCAGCTATGGTTTTTAATGAAGCATTTGAAGAATATCCTTTGATTGAGGTTTTTCCAATGTTCACTTTGAAGGAATTGCACGCAGATTTACAGGGAACAGTGAAGGAGAAGGTTTGGGATTTGATAGGGAAAGAAGTGGGTTTGATCAAAGATGTGGAGCCAATTAAAATCACTTTGAAGCCGAATGTTGAGCTTCCAAGACTTAAACAATACAATATGCCACAGGATGTGTTGATGAAGGTGGCACAAATAATTGGGGACTTCTTGAAGCAGGGTGTTTTGAAGGAAGTGTTGAGCAGTCCATGTAATTCACCGATAATGGGATTGAAAAAGCCCTGTGGGAAAGTGCGAATTGTGCTGGATTTGAGAAAAGTGAATAACATAGTGGTTAAGTGTTGTCCATTATGCCCAATCCATCATTGATACTGTTTCAGATTCCATGCGAGGCAGAATGGTTCACAGTAGTCGATCTGTCACAAGCTTTCTTTTCAGTACCACTTCACGAGGATAGTCAGTTTCTTTTCAGTTTTAAATTCCTAGATAAAGTCTACAGCTGGTGTAGGCTTCCACAAGGGTACACGTAATCACCGTCCTTGTTTAACCAGATTTTGAAAAAGAATTTGGAGTCATTGGAATTACCTTGCCAGTCGACTCTTGTACAGTACATTGATGACTTATTGATTGCATCCAGAACAAGGGACTAGTGTAAGCATGATTTAATTGTCCTACTTAATCATCTGGGAGACTTTGGTCACAAAGTCTCACCTGCAAAACTGCAGGACTGTCAGAAATCTGTCAGATATTTGGGTCATCAGATTGAGAAAGGGTTGAGGAGAATTTCCCGAGAGAGAATTACAATGATTTTGCAGAGAAATCCACCAACTTCTCAGAAGGATGTACGCATGTTTTTGGGAAGGTAGGATACTGTAGACAATGGATCCCGAATTTTGCTGAGATTGCCAAACCTTTACAACAATTGACTCATAAGGGAGTTACATATCCCATTACTCTAGATGAAGATCAGATGACGGCTTTCACTGAATTAAGAGAGAGTTTGTGCAGAGCTCCTGTGTTGGTAATGCCTGATTACACAAAGCCTTTCACACTGTTTTGTCATGAACGTGATGCCTGTTCTTTGTCTGTCTTGACACAGGTCCATGGAGGTGCTTATCGCCCAGTAGCCTATTTTTTAGCTATCTGGGACCCTGTTGCAGCAGCTTTACCAGGTTGTCTGCGAGCAGTAGCCGCAGTTGGTCAAAGTCTTTCTCAATGTGAAGGGGTAGTGATGGAATACCCAGTGACGGTAATGGTACCACATTCAGTTGAGAATTTGCTGACAAGAACAAAAACACAACATTTGATGGGGCATGACTAACAAGGTATGAGACGAGTATATTGGGAGCTCCAAATGTTACTTTGAAAAGAAATACAGTGTTGAATCCAGCAACATTACTACCAAGTGATACTGTCGAAATCGAAAAAGAGGAAGACATACAGCATGATTGTCTTGAAGTTACAGACCTGTGTACAAAGCCTCGACCTGATATTAGAGACACTTGACTAGAAGAAAATTATCAAATTGTTTTTGTTGATGGTTCATGCCTTAGAGATGGGACAGGCCCATTGAGAGCCGGGTATGCTGTGTGTACAATTACAGGAACACTAGAAGCATCTTGGCTTCCTGGTGTATAGTCAGCACAAGTGGCAGAATTGGTGGCTCTCACTAGAGCATGTTATGTTTCTACCAGGCTGCGAGTAACAATATACACAGATAGCCAATATGGATTTGGAATTGTTCATGATTTTGGTCAATTGTGGTCACAAAGAGGGTTCATGACCTCCAGTGGAACCCCAGTACGAAATGGTGACAGAATAAAAGAGTTGTTGAACGCAATACAGTTACCTGAAGAAATTGCTTTAGTAAAATGCAGTGCACACCAGAAAACACCAGACTACATTTCCTTAGGAAATGGGTATGCGGATCAGGTAGCAAGATTTAGCACCCTGAGCTGTATATCATTCAAAGATAAGTGGGAACTAATGCAAGAAGAAGAGACCAGTTGTGCAAATTTCACTCTAAAGGTAATTGACACCTTAGAAGAATTGAAAATTTTACATGAAAATGGGGACAAGGAAGAGAAAAAGCTGTGGGTAAAGTTGAAATGTGTGAAAAGACCAGATGATATCTGAATATCTGAGGAGGGCCAGATGGTGCTACCGAATTGTCTGTTGTCTCAGATGGCTCAGTATTACCATGGTCAGGCACACATTGGAAGGGATGCCATGATTAGGCTGTTCAAGGTTGATTGGTTTAATCCGAAATTTAGAGAAGCAGCTGAGGCAGTGTGCCATAGATGTGTGATCTGCCAGCAGTTGAATGTGGGAAAAGGGACAGTGGTGAATTTGAGCCACATTGGAAGAGCAGGAGGACCATTCAGCAGAATGCAATTGGATTTCATTGAGATGCCTGCATGCGGTGGACTAAAGTATGCAATGGTGATTGTATGTGTGTTTAATCAATGGATTGAAGCATATCCCACACGCAGAAATGACAGTCTCACAGTTGCAAAGTTATTGCTTAGAGAGCTAATACCAAGGTTCGGATTTCCGATCTCTTTAGAATCAGATAGGGGAACGCACTTCAATAACAAAGTGATCAAACTCTTATGTGCAGCACTAAATATTGAACAGAAGCTACATTGCAGCTATCGTCCAGAAGCATCAGGATTGGTAGAACAAATGAATGTTACCCTGAAATCAAGAATTGCCAAAATGTGCGCAGCAACAAACTTGAAATGGCCAGATGTATTGCCTTTAGTGTTGATGTCAATGAGAAATGTACCTGAAAGGAAGACAGGTTTATCCCCTCACAAGATTCTCATGGGAAGAGCAATGAGACTATCAGCAATACCAGCCAATGCTATCGTCAATATCACAGATGATATTGTGTTGGACTATTGCAAAGGTTTAGCTGATGTGCTTTGATCTATTTCTCAGCAGGTACAAGCTGATACTCTGTCACCTATCCATGATCCAGGTCACAACTTGAGAGACAGAGACTGGGTCGTGATCAAAAAGCATGTGCGAAAAACCTGCCTAGAACCATGTTGGAGAGGTCCATACCAAGTGGTGTTGATGACAACCACAGCTGTAAAGTGTGCAGGGTTGCCTAATTGGATGCATGCAAGCCATACGAAAAAGGCGGTGAGTCGTCAGGATCATGAAGAAGTGTTGCTGAGAACACCAGCAGCAGCAAAGCGAGTGATTCTGCCTTAACCAGAGCCAGAACAAGTTGAGCCGGAAGTGGACCCAGAATTGGCAGAAGAAGGATCAATCACCCCAGTAAGAGACAAGGGTGTGGAAAACCAAGAGGCAGAACATCTAGACAATGCAGAAAGGACGTTACGAGATTCATGCACAGGAGAAGTGCTAACACAAACAAAATGGACTGAAAAACAAAGGGACTTTAGTGCCAGAGCCTGAGGGGGAAAGAGTCGAGGCAGGTCAAAGCAAAGGTGACCTGACTCCTCCTGAACCCGTTGCAGGTTGCAGGTCCATCAAGAGAAGGCACACCAGACAAGGTGAAAGAGAAAAATCCTATCTTGAAGAGATTATTGACAGAAGGTGTAAGAAAAGGGGATAATTGGCCTGAATCTCAGATAGGCAAGAAGAAAGACTTGGTAATAAATGAGACAATAGAGGAAGAACAAGATACTACAAGAAAAGATGAACTGAGTGATGGAGAACTAACAGGGGAAAGGAGGTTGAAAAGAAAGCAAGACAAAAATACGCAGGGCCAGAGTGGGCAAATGCCACAACAAGTGATTGGCAGAACAGGTTTATGTCCTTTTGTTTTGACAGAGAAATTCCAAATCAGTATTTCGACACAACCTGAAGGAAAGAAAAGATAGACTGTGTTGTTGGATAAGGAAAAGATTGAAATTACTTACCGGAAAAGACATTGATAACCTGAGATAACGCATTAAAACCTGGAGTTGACCAGCTGCTAACTGATTTTGACAAAGGAAGAAGGGGTCTTGTTGCGCGAAGTTAAAAGTGTGAAGAAAGAAATACATCTTTTTTTAATGCTTGATTTTTTTTTGTGTTGCATATTAATTAAGAGTTGAAAATTCAGCTTTCTGATTCTTAACAGATCATGGCTAATTTAGATGATAACGTGAGGCATATTAGTTATTGTAGGTATTTGAGTGTAGGTATGGCGACTGTGTGTGGAATATTATTTGTAATAATGATTGTGGGAATGTCAATTCATGAGATGAAAGAAATGAGAGATACATCTGTGTATGAGACTAATTCACTAACAGCTATAGAGAGGTTTAAATTAGATGAGCAATATTTGCATGATTATACTAACGCAAAGGGAGAGTTGTCTTCTAACGTCTTTTATCGCTTATTGAGTGAGTATGTGGAAACAAAGGATGCAAAGGATTGTCTTGTGTGTACACAAATACCTTCCTCTGTGGAAGAAGGGGTTACTTATCATAGTTTACCATTGACTTACGGTATAACTTGTAGTCTGTTACTAACACGCTTCTATAATCAAGAGTATATTCAGTACTTTTATTCTAACTATGATTTAGTGTTTTCCTTTGTTCCTATAATTAGATATTTGAGTAAGATAGCTAAGGATCACGATACAGTATTAGTTAGGGGATTCTTTGACTCTACATTAACGTTTGGCACAGCTTATGCGCATCATAACAATTTGACTTGCTTATTAACTCCCATGGAAAAGAGTTTCATAGGGCATACTGATGATAGAAGGAAAGCATTAAAAGAGAAATTAGAAAAAGGATTAGAGAAAAGGACGTACAAAAATGATTATGCTTACACTGATATTAAAACACAAGGGAAGCTAGCTTTAGACACATTACACGTAGGGAAGCTTTGTATATACAGGCCAAAATCATGCATTGACACTTTATTTGTGGGAACGAGTGAAGGAAGGCATGTGTTTTTGTTTCAGAGTAAAGGGATGGTCATGTGAATGGTGCTGACCCAGTGATTCCTGGGATTTATTATATTTGCGGACTTAATGCTTATTACCGACTCCCTAAGGGATGGTATGGGACATGTTATTTGGGATAGTATTCCCTAAAATCTACCAAATAGATGATTTGAAAAAGATACCAAAAATTTGTGAGTTACACCGGATGAGACAAAGAAGAGAAACGGCCTCTGCAATAGTAGGGGATATTTTTGGTGCAGTAATTCCTTCAGTAGGAGTTATACTGAATGCAAACAAAATACAAAAGTTGTCAACTATAGTAGATATTATGTTAACTAACTTTACAGGAGCCATATTGTTACTAAACACTGAGTTAGCTGTGGATAGAGCTATGGCGCTTCAAAACAGGCATGCTTTAGACATAATTTTGGTGAAAGATGGGGGAGTCTGCAAAATGATTAATGAGAAACATTGTTGCTCTTATATTCCTGTAAATGAGAAAGAAGTAAAAGAACTGCTCACTAACTTAACTAATGTGAGTAAGGATTCAAAAGAGTTGAAAGAACCAGGAGTTTGGGAAAAAGTGGGAAAAGGATTTGCAACACTAGGTAATTGGTTTAGTCAAATTTAGGGTGGAATATTATGGAAAATTGTTCAAGGAATATTAATTGTGATCGTTATTATATTAGGATTATCAGGGCATGCAAATTATGGCACAAAATTACATTTTAAAAAAAGCTAAGAATAATCAGAGGAGGGAAGAAACACCTAGAAGAAGAATCTATAGGGAAAATGGAAACAGAAGAAATCAGAATATAACCAAAAGTAATTTGTAATGTTTGACAAGGAAAGGTGTGATGACATATTTAGTCATCAGAGGAGGGACTGTTGCAGCAGAGATGCTAATATGAGAAAATGCTAATGAGTTGCGTATGATGACTAATGAGAAATTCTAACATTAATTAATAGTAATTGCAAATAACGTAAGATGTGCAAAATGTGCCCACGGGGAGTGGTCACCATCTGTGTTAACTGTACTAAATAATGTGAAATGTTTAAAAAGTTTTGTATTCATATATCATAACTAATGATATAATCTATGTTTTGTAATGCCATACGTTCTTAGCTTAGCCAGAAGCCTAGTCAGCGCTGGGCCTTACCTTCTTAAACGTGGAGACGCGATGAGCTGCCGCAGACTGAAACTGGAGAAAGAGACCTTGAACTGTACAGAGTTCACCATGAAACACTACTAGAAAAATCTGCAAACTCACCAGCGGACAGGAGACAATCAGAACAAATTAATACAATTATGTGTAGAGTAGGCTAAATGTGCTTTCCCAGGACTTGAACAATGGAGCTACAGACTGAGAACTAGGAGAAACAATTTTGTTACCTGAAGAACTGGATGATGTTTTCATCGACAAGAGGACCAATCATGTTAATGGAACTTGACTCAAAATAACGTAGACAAGTGGTAAACAAAAATTATAGGTTAGAGTCATTACCCTTGATAAGGTTGACTAATGGGCAAATTGTGGAATGGACTGAGAGACCCTAATAAAAAGTCATGACATGAGGGGAAAAATCAGAATGGAGAGGCGAAAGTTGATGATGTCAGGAGACGCTGTCCGAAGTGCTGAAACTTGGGCTTGAGTCTATGAGCCTGAGCTGAGCCTTGCTGATGACTGATGACCTGGAGACGAAGACTAACTTGTTGCTGATCTATCTTGGATAGGTAGCTATAACCTGATTGACTAATGAGTGCTTTTTCTTTCTAGGTACCAACTGTGCTGTTTTAAATTGTTTTTCTCTTTTAGGTAGATTTTTTCCAAATTAATGATTTTGACAAAAATAAAATTGCATGAAGCCCCACATGCTAATGCTAATTTGAAGATAGTTAGGCTGACAAGGGTGACTTAGGGTGACTTAGACTGACTGGCTTATATTGCTGAATTATTCGATTGCTTATGAATTTCTATGGTTCGTTTAACGTTGGTTGCATATTAATAAAGTGCTGAGAATTCATTGCTTATGTTGCTAATAAAGATTGGAAATTATGAAAGTTGATGAATAAAGGTTTATGATTAGAATTGTAACTAATAGGGAATAAAATGAACTAATCTCTATATGAGTGATCGTGGTTTCTGATTAACTTAGTTCATGGTGTTTAAATTGATCGGATTGATCTGTTGAAACTGTCTTTACGCGCTATACTTGACTAGGATGCCCTATGCGATCCAAAAGATTCATCAACCTATACTCGTCCCCTTGTAAGTTTACTTACTAAGGACAAGGCGCGCTAGCAATAGCAACGACTGCTAGGGTCTTGGTAGACTTGCTTCAGAATGCAAGTGCAGTGTCTCAGAGTTTAGAAGGTGACATCTCCAGAATGCAACTAACAAAGGAAAGTTTGGGCCTGAGCTTTGTGGGGGTTTTGTCAGTCAGTTTTTGGCATTCAGTATAGGAAGACCTGCTGGGTCATGGGGATGGTCCATGGGACTTTCTTCTTTTTTCCAGACTGGTTAAGCTTTACTCAGCTGCTGCAGAAGTGATCCCGACTTTTCTCCTTGAGTCCACCTTCACTAAATGTAGCCAATGCGATTGGGTGCTCTTTTCACCTCGGACAACAGAGAGTGCCGATCTGAATGCCTTTCCCACACCACTACGTCCCTAGACCTGCAAGCTAGCTCGAGACAGGATATGGCAGCATTTGAGAGGGAGGTACATACTGCTCAACTCTACATGATCAGGGAGCACTGCTGCATTACAAGTACCACAGCAGTTCAATGAAGTAGGTGTGGCATGTGAAAGTCGATGGCTCCTTGAAGAAGCAGTATTAGGGTTGGCACCTTCAGGGGCGTAGCTTCGAGGAGGGGCGTTTGCACTATTACACCTCACTGATAAATCTATTCTGTGATAAATAGTTGGGTACTGGTGCTTTCAGTCGGATATGGTGAGATGTCTGTTAGCTTTCACCAAGAATTTCTACACGCTCAGACAAAAACGCACACACACACACTCTTTCCCTCTCTGTTCGGAAAGACTTAAAAAAAGTTGGCTATTCCACAAAATAATGTGTTTTCTCTAATTTAGTACCCCTACCAATCTGCATTCCTTTACCTTTCCACTGCCCCTTGAGGTCCTCTCATGCACCTTGCTTGTGGTATAATATATTTTAACATTATTTGCCAGCTTGATTGTTGGGAAATCCGAAGCTCTTCCCCGCCCCACACCAAAATCTCTCTCACCAAGCTAACCAAGCTAGAAAATACCGGCCATTTGTTAAAGTTGTGAGATTCTGCAAAGAAATAGAAATTGTATTTAAAAATACCTTTATATAAACTCATCGCTATTCATTTTTAAAATGGCTTTTCTGCCTTTGCTTGCTATATCTATCATTCTGGAATCCCTAATAGAACACGAGAGCACATTTTAAAGACACTTTCTTCTTATATTTGCTGTTTTAAATATCTAATAAGGGGAAAACATACTGGCCTTAAGTGATTTTTCTAGTTTTTGTACCTCCAGGTTTCCAAGACTGCTATTTGGCTGGATTTTCTTTAATTTTCTACATATTTTCTCAGTTTTTCTCTAGGCAGCAAAGTTATGGTCCGTGCCATAATGCTAGTTTAATTTTGCATTCAGTAGCCTATTAATTGGAAAATAAAACAACTTGAAATATTTAGAAAGTTTTAGTCTCAGGCAGGCTATTATTTGTGTATTTGCATTTAGAAATGCCACCATTTAATATATACATCTTTCTTTGAGTGGGAAAATGGTACCAGGGTATCCTCACACTAGCGGAAAAAATCTAAATTTCATGACAACCAAAGAAGATCCTATAATGCAGAACCAGGCTGCGAGTTTCAGGTTTTGGTGTAGGGTTGTACTTGCTGTTTCAATACAAACCCAGATGAACGTTGATGGATGATAAGACTGCTGTAAAAGATGTTGAGCCAACACTACCTAAGCCACACTGGAGGACTTAATTTTCTCTTGGTTTTGCTTAGAACTGGTGACCCAGAAAAACAGAGGAAAAGTCTAGGCCAAGATGTTGAACCAGGTCACTGAAAACACTTTTACAGCTGACCCAGATTGTTAGTGCCTGCTGACAAAGAACCAGCATTTATTGTTCAATTGGGAAGCAAAGAGGTTTCAAAGATCATCCATAATAGTCTTTTTAAGACCCGAAGCCGAGCATTACAAATAGGAGCTTTGCATATCACCCATAGTCCTCTCCACTCTTGTTTAGCTAATGTGACACCAATTAATTGGATCCAAAAAAAAGACCTCAGTATCTTGGAAAACAAGAGTCTCAACACAAGCGATTACTAAAACCCCATCACGAAACATAGTAATCATGTTTCACTGTGCCCTGATTCACATGCTTTTATTGAGGTGTTTTAAGTAAGAAAATGATATAATGTAGAAAGAGGAGACAGCATCATTTCTGATCCTGATCCAACACATTGTTAGCAATGTTGGAAAAAAAGAGGATCAGTAACATAAACATATCTTCAGAGAGAGTATAACAGAGATTAACGTAACACAGTCAAAGCAAATCATTTACTGCAAATAATCCATATGCATAACCTATAGTTAGTAATAATTAGTAGGATGATCCCAATGGTTTCTTGCATTGTTCTCTTTTGCAATGTTTTTACTGGTAAACAACCAGAAATATACCATTCCTATAAGACAGACTTCTGAAGCAAAATAGATATAGGTTGGTCAAGAACTGAGGTTCCAGATCAGGGGATCTAATTTCTCAGGAGCAGCAGCCCTCACACACCTAGGGTGGTGTCATAATTCATCATAGGAGCTCTTCATCGGGCCGGCACTGCAATGCCCAATGGGCCCCTCAGGGGGGGCTCTTTGCTGGAGGTCTTTTGATTTTATGCCATATGTGAAGTTTAAGAAGCAGTGATTTGTGTGTGATTAGGTGTAGATTGGTAAATAGTGAATTAAATAAACTAAGGAGTACCTAAATTAGTTTAATATAGTGGTCCCCTTATTTCAGCAAAAACGGTGTGAAGGTGGATATGGATATAATGATCTGATCCAGCTTTAAAAAGAGGTCAACATGTTTCTTGGCATATTACAGTCGCTATTGATCTAGGCAATTCTTCAGGACCGATGACATAATTTACTTAGGATTGGGTTGCACAAGGTGATGAAGTATGTCACTACCCAAGCACAAACACATAAATGGAACTAAGTGAGACAGAGGTAACTTGTAGCATAAATCACGCTTTGGAAACTCCCACTAATTAGCGTGACCTTTGTCACGAATTGATGGGGCCCATACCTTACCTTAGTTAGGTTGGTTTCTAGTGAGACAGAGGTATTCTTGGTACACTTAGTTCCTTTATGTATTGTTGTTTAGCAGCAACTAATTCAGCTGCATGTATGCTGGACCTTTATGCGCTCCTAGCATCCCCTTTTTTTTAATTTACAATGGTTTCAAACAGTCCTATCCAGCCAAGCAGTGATGTTGTGATCAATAGCACCTGAAACAACCACACCCGGCGGCCAAAGTTTCTCTGGAAGCTTTTGAACTCTCTTCTTTGGAAGAGGTACAGAGATTGTTAACCTTGGCGAAATCAGGTTCCCTGCTAGACTCTTGCCCTCTCAGTATCACAGCCAGTTTAGCACGGTGCTTGCCACCTTCAATAAAAACTCTATTTGATTTATCACTAACCTCTGCCACAGTACCAGTGGACTGGAAGTGTGGACAAGTAAAACCACTTCTTTAAATTCCCTCTGCCAACCGAGATTAATTAGCAAACTATAGGCCAGTCTTGCTATTACCTCTGCTTGTTAAGATCTTAGAAAGCCACGTTAACAAACAAGTAACTTTCTTTTTAGAGGAGAACAGGATCTTTCATTCCTCACAGTCAGGCTTTTGAGCATCACAAGTACTGAGATGGCACTGGTAGCTGCTATGGACAGCATCTGTATGTCATTGGACAAAAGGACCCCAATTATGCTGGTCCTGCTGGAACTATCAGCAGCATTTGACACGGTCTCCCACTCCATTTTAATCAGAAGATTACATGGAGCAAGTATCTATACTGTGGCTAAGGGATTTCCTTGACAATTGTTCCCAACAAGTGTGCCTTGGACCATCTAAATCTAGGAAGAGTTCCACAGGGTCCCTTTTTGAGCCTAACATTATTTAACATGTATGTGGCCCCGCTGGCCTGATCCTGTGGGGTGGAGATCGTGTCATACACTGATGACACTCAGCTGCTTTTCACCTTTGGACCAGGCCCAGACTAGTCACAGCATCAGTTCAAGTGCTACATGAGAGAAATCGCTAACTTGATTACCTCAAATTGCCTTCAGCTAAACAGCGAAAAATCCAAGAACGTATTGTTTGGTAAGGCGCTTGAACTGTGGTTAACAGATTGGTGGACACCCAAACTTTGACCCACCCCTCTCCAACAGTTGTTGAGGAATTTAGGAGTAAAAATTGATCAGGCGTTGTCTATGAGAGATCAGGTCAACACTGTATATGGCATGTGCTTCACCACAATGAGATTGTTAAAAAAGGTTTACCCTTAGTTACCTTCCACTTCCAGGAAAACGTTAGTCTAGGTGCTAATTACAAGTCACTTGGTTTATGGTAATGCATTGTTGTTAGTAGCTAATGCCTCTTTGTTGGCCAAACTACAGGTTGTGCAAAACACCGCTACCAGACTAATTTGCAATATGCCAGCCCGATCATCTTCTGCTCCCATCCTCAAAACATTGACTGACTGCTTGTATAAAAACTTGCAATTTTTAAACTTTGCTGTCTAACTGACAAGGCCTTGTATTAGGCCAGGCCAGTGTACCAGCAACAAAACCTGAAGACTTACATGTCCACCAAACACCTAATATCTTCCAATAAAGCTCTGTTGCAGATCCCCACATACATGCATTACACTTGGGGGAAGGGCCTTCCCTTATTTAGCCCCCTACCTTTGGAATGCTCTTCCTCTCTAAATTCGTTCTTGACTTAATTTTAGGAATTTTAAGAAATTGTTGAAAACATGGTTGTTCTAGTCGTTCTTTCATGTCAACACAGCTCAGAACCGAGATATTACTATGAGAATGCGTCGTATACGATATCAAGTACAAATATAATATTGAGCATAGCAGGTGCAACACAAAGTCTCTATAGTTCATTTAGCACTTCAGTCTCCTCACTGCATCCAATACTGTTCCACTTTGCATCAATGTACAATTTATGATGGATATTGTTCTCTAGGAAACTAACAATGTATCTTCTTAGGTGCTTTACACGCAGACAGCCGGAGGACGTATGACGATGATGTCATACACCTGATTGACATCTTGGACAATAGAATCTTTTATTACTCAGTTTGCTTATTTTATGGGAGCGTAAATAAATGTTGGGTTTTTGGCACTTAAACAATTCAAAGATAATATAATTCAATTATGCCATCTTGCTGTTGGCTGTGCAATCATATCTGTTTCCATGTCCATGAATACTCTATAAAATGTTGATATTGTTTGTGGATGAATTGTACTATACTGAGAGGTTCAATCAGTCAGTCACATTAAGTAGTGGCATGAATCTAAAAGTACTTCAGTATAAGCAAATTTACTGCACCATAGCTTGGGATTAATTAGACTTTGTACTGTTCATATTCGACAACTTGTGCATAGTCATAGATGATATGGTAAATACCTTTGGTAACATTGGATTGATCCAAATCTGGTATGTTTTTGAGATATGTCTTTCCAAACATGGCTTTTGTTGTTTTCTTTGTAAAGTACTTAGTGAGCCTGACTGTGAGAAATGTTTCCTTTTTGCGTGTTAATCCCCAATTTTTGTTGAATTTTAATGCTGGTTTTTGTACTCTGCACACTTGGGCCCTACTGTTCAGTGCCCAGTGTATGTGCTGTAGACCCCTAAAACATGTAGCAATTGGCTAATTACTGGTCTGTGTATTTAACTCTGTTGTAAGGGCACATTATGGCGTAGAAACAGCACCCATGGCAGGAAAAGTTAAATGTCACCTGTGGACTGCAGTACATATTGTGCCATCCACTAGTGTGAGAAGGAAAACATGGCGGCTTCAGGTCTTCCACTGGAACTTGACTGCTGCAGTATGATCTTTTAAAATAACCCTTTTTTACAAATTAAGCAAAACCCAGTTAATAATTAGTAAGTCATCCATATGTAGGCCTTGTAGCCAGGAAGGTAGGGTACATAGTATTTAAAAGTAGGACATCAAGAACATTAATGTCAACAGCCCTGAGAGTAACAAAATCCAAAAAGCCATTTGCAGTGTGGCATGGCCAGCTGTCCTATGTAGAAAACAAGAGTGTGGATTAAAGTACTAATAATGTTAACTCGGGAAAGGGACCAGCTTAAAAAATAATTAAACCACTATGTTTAATAGTTAATACAATCTAATGATGAAGTCAGGTGTTTAATAAAAATTAAGAAAAAATATCTTTTTGAAAGTTACTCTTTACCTGCCTGATCTTTCAGGAGGCTAATTTGTATTAGCTCTCTTGCTGCTCTCAGCCACTGTTCAGCACAAAATAAGTGGTGAAATTCCTCACAGGCTGACACAACAGGCTGAACCGAATGAACAGAAATGACTTGCATGAGCACAATAGAACATGCAGGGTTGGGACTTTGCTCCTCCTGTTGACACCCCAATGTCAAATTATTCCTGACAGGTCAACCTGAAACATGTATTTAAGTTCTGGACTCTTCAAACAGAGCAAACAGGTTGCTAGGATGATTCTTGTGTATTGCCTGTCTGGTTTTCAGAGGGACACTGCTTCTATCCTACCAGACTGCTGTCTCTGTGTTTGATGTGGGTATAGTGCATGCTTCAAACTGGATCTTAGTGTTAGATGTGGAGGGACACTAGTGATTACCAAAGTGCACTTGCCACACATACCCTAGCCCTCAAAACCGAGGTTTGGTGTGGCTGAAGACCTTTGTCATCTTGAAAATGCCCTGACAAATGGCATTTTGGGCCTGTATAACAAACATTAGTTAAAGTAGGTAGTTCAAGGCTTGGGAACCTTTACTCGATTGGTCAGAGCAGAACTAAGAGTACATTAAGGTATTCCCCCATCAACAGGCTGATAAACCCTAGAAAGCTGGACCCTCACCCAGCCTTCCTCAGAACACTGCTGAACTTGCAAAAGGATGCCAGGTGGACTGAACCTACTGCACCTGATATCGGTAATGTGTGAGAAGGAACTAAGGAGGTTGGACTCCCTTCCACTTAAAATCCAAAGACAGAAAGATCTCCAAAGATCATAAGGCTAAACCTCTGGGTTGGCTCAGGAAAATAAATAATTCTGAAGAGGACCTTCCTGTGAAGTATCCCAACTGCCAGTGGCAATTGGACCTGGCCTGGACTTTGCTAGTGTGCTCTGCCAGTCCCCAAGAATCTCTAAGTGCTCCTCACGAGGTCCTGGGGGCTCTAGAGGTGTACTGCTGTGGTTCTTTGGGCATAAAAAGACGTTTGGGAATTGTTTCAAAACCTTTGCTCTAGAGCTGTATGTAGATGGGCCACGAAAAGTATGTGACCAGCAGTTCCACAACAGAAGACTGAACTTCAGGTTTGTCGTGCTAGGAGAAGAGTTTTTCGATAGAAAAATGACAAAGTAAATTTTCAGATTGGGACATTGGGACAGTGGGACTTAGAAACTTTTTCGAACTTCCTTGACTTCCAGGCCCTAGTAAGGGCCAATCTACTAGGTATATCTGACCAACGCTCCAACGTGGTCTGCCTCAAATCACACCTAGGTCTCTGTTTACAACAACCATTGATTACCGTTCATGCTTTGTACTTTTTGGCGCTATTATAACTTAGATATATATCTATTTTTTAAAATCATTTCTCCAGTTTCCCTTATTAGTTTTCTGTCACGTTGGTGTTGCTTTGTTGATCTATGTTTCCTAAATTGGATTTTCAGTGTGTTGTTTCTTTGACTTTTTAACAGTGTTGGTACTCTTATCTAAGTTAAGCCTCCCTGCTCTGTGCCATAGCTACCAGGGCTTGAGTTACAGTTTAAATTGATGAAATCTTTGACTCAACATCATTTCATTTTTAGGTCGAGCGTAAGTGTACAACTGCTTGTATACTTTAGAATACTTCTCTTGTGGACTTAAATCCATTTCATTTGCTTGTTTCAGTGTCCTTTAAAAATCCTTGTTTGTTAGTGGTCAGTCCTGCCTCTTTCTCCCTCCTTTTCTTTTTCGTTCCTTCCACAGAGCAGGGACTAAGTACAGCATATTTACACCATGGTTCTCTATCTCATGGTTTCAGAGACCTCTTTACTTTTCCTTTCCTGCTTGCGTGTGGGTGCTTCAGGCCATAACTGCTTGAATTTTATTGCAGCATTTGTCCCTCCCACCTCCTCCTCCCAAGCTGGAAAATACCAGTTGTTGTGCTCTGATCGGAGGTGCTGCAGCAGGTGTGCTCTGCGGCTTGGTGAGTGCAGGCGCCCTCTCTTGTCAAAGATAGGATTTTGTTTGCTTTCAATTAAAGGAGACTCTAATTTCAAATGTTTCTCTATTCCTCCGTCCAACCCGTGCTCCCATAATTAGCTCTGAAAATTGTTGCCCAGTGCACCTTCAAGTGCATCATGAGTGTTTTGGATTTTGTCTATGCGTAAAGCTCATGATTTCATAGATAACAGGTGTGTTCCCCGTGTGTAGAATGTGAAAACCTGAACTTCCGTTTCTCATTGCGTTGTATATTCATGCCGCTGCATAAAGACCATTGCTACGCCTGACTTGTGAAATTCTGCTGATCTATTTAAATGGCCTGATGCTGGCGGGCATCGGAGGAGCTGTACACAGAATTAAATAAAGGTGTTTTTTAAAACTTCTTCTCCCTGTCCATCAGGAAGGTACATCCTCTAATGAAAGCCCTCACCCTTCCTCCCAGATGCCTTCCCATTTCTTTGCTAGAATGTTATACACTGCGGTTACTCTAACTAATATTCACTGTAGAGGGGCAGAGTAGGGGAGGGCGGCAGAGGCGCTATGATGGTTGAGAACCAAGGTACAGTGACGCGCAGTGCTTAATTTGTAAATAAAAATGTGCTGGTGCCCAGAGCCCTCCTCTTAAACACGCGGCTGCTGCAATTGAGTGCGAGCGTGGAATACTGAGGCAGCGTAATCCTGAAGCCATCTCGGACCTCTTAAATCCATTTAAGCCACTTCCTGTCCCTTCAGCTCACACCTGCAGCTTTCTGCGTTCTCTCATTGTGACACTTTTTCGTTTTTTTCTTCCTCCTTCTTTCCCAAACGTAACTTTTGCACGCAGCAAATGCTTGAGGCATAAGAATAAGCCCCGGCCCTCACAAATAAGTGCCGGTGCTCAGCATCGGAAACAAGCACAAATTAAGCACTGGTGACGCGATAAAGAACAGTGCGCTGGGCTCCAGTGTGATCCAATTACAAACAGCACTATTAATCAGGCCTGTAACAAACAATGAACCCACACTAGGAATGCCGAGCAGTGCTAATTTCTGCTCTTTATCTTTGCCTTGAAAGACTCTGGTTCTGGGACTGTCTGTTGTCTTGCTTTGTGTCAGTGAGGGGCTTACTTCATTCTGTTGACAGCTTCTGTGAAACGCCACAGACTTTGTATTTATCAATTGCCCTCAACAAAATGCTCAGATGCCAGGTACCACATTATTCTCAAACAAAATGTATGTGGAACATAGAAAAGTGTGCTGAGTATTGGCGGCTATTGTTGGAGATGAACAGTACCTTGTAGTCACCCTGGAAGTGATAAAATAAAACAACACATTTGAAAAAACTGGGATCTACGTGTCTTTGTAGAGTACATATTCTGTCTCCTGTAATGGGATAGATGTTTTACAAGCAAACCACTACATTCGATGAAAACATAGTTTTACCATCCTCAGGCAAAAAACAAATATATGCGCTGAGATCTGATTATTTGTTTTACTGCAACACATGACTCCTCACCTAACTAAATAGACAATTAAATGTGACAAAGAAATGAGAGGCTGCTTGCTAGTTTACCCTCTCAGGAAGGTGATGGTGTTTTGTATTTGTGGGTCATCATCTGTTAATTATTTTCACGGAATACAGTGGAACCTCTTGAAGAGTTTCCCCTCTATCTATGTTGTGTTTGTATGCAGTAGCTGCATGCTGTGTGGAAGAAAGCTACCAGGGATGTCACAGTCTGCATACCCTGCAGGTTCACTTGTGAAAACAATCTCGGCCACGGCTCTAACCGCAAGGAAAAGTAGCTCTGATGAGCCCTAATGTGAGCTTTGGCAAATCACACCACAGTCTGAATAAATCATAGAGGCATCGGGACACTCTAACAACACCATCTCAACAACTCTACCCTCCTAAGCCGCCACCCCACTCCAAAGGATGACACAACTTTATTTTACCATGCTACTTCTCCTGGCAGCCACTTAACTTCCCTAGTTGGGTACTCAGTGATCACAAACCAATTCAGTGCCAAACAATTCTACACCACACAACATATTTACATGCCACATAATACCACTCAATGCCACATAATTAAACTCCAAATAATTACACTTTACTCAATACCACATAAATCCACTCTATGCCACATAGCAACAATCCACATACACTCCACACCATGCCACATAATTCCAATCAGCATAATTTAACTAATTGCCACACAGATCCATGACACAGAATTCAGTTTCACACATTTCCATTCCACATCACATAATTCCACACCAAACCACATACTTAAGCTTCACAACAGTTTCACACCACACCACACACATCCATTCCACACCACAGAATTACACATCATGCTGCCAAATTCCACAGCACATCACATAACTCAACTCTACCACATGCCACGCCACAACACACAATACTGTTGCACATAATTACACTCAGTGACCAACAATCCCTCTCCACCTAATTCCAGTAGACTCAATACCATATAATTACTATCCACATAATTCCACAGCACACCATGACACATAATTCCACTACACAACTCCACTGCACTCCACACAGTTCCACGCCACACAATTCCACAACAAACTATTCCAGTCCAAATCACATAATTCCACTCCACACCACATATATCCACTCCACTCCACAATACATGGTAAAGGATATTGTCATTTACAATGTCAATAGCTCTTGTATTGCTCAGAAAAGCAAGACCTATTAGCTTTGCCATTGCTTGTTATTTTTAGCAATATGTTTTGTTTTAGGGTCTCTTGTTTTTCTAATACAATCCCAGCCTTTTATTTGTTTCATGAGACTAGACAATGGTTTACTTTTTTATCACCCATGTCATGCTCTGAAATATTTCTATGATATTTTTGGATGTTTTGTTTCACAAATAATTTATCTTTCAGATTACACTGTACAATACTTTGATTACTAATAAAATTACCATAAACGTGTGCATTATACATATTAAGAATCTGTTGATCAAACTGAATTATCTCATCTTTCAGCTTTTTGACCTCAAAAACTCTTTTGTCATAAAAACAAATCTAGTATCTGGTAGTTTGGCAGTATTGTGTCATGTACAGCACCTACTGCAATATTTTTAATTTATCAGTGCATGATTCAACATACTTCAGGGGGCTACTTCCATCTTAGTTGAAGCATTCTGAAGACTTCTAGAGATAAGAAATGAAGCAATCCTAGAGAACTGTCTGTGATTAGAGAAGAACAGATGCCTAGAGTTCTTTGGATATAAAATTAACCATACAATAATTAGTTTTAGAATGGAAATTGCATGGGTAATATCTTGTCTCATTTTGGATTGTATTTCCCCTTATGTAAAACTGTCTTATCATTTGTATATTGGGATTCCAGTCTCTGCCCAGAATAAGTAGGGTCATTTATTAATCATTCTGACTAACAGTAATTCATCAGTGTGAGTGGGATTACATAGATTACCTAGAAGGTATTTTGATCTTGTGTTAAGAGAGCGATTACACTCTATTGCCGCACCAGATATGTCCAAGCTTTTTGAATCTTCATTCGGGCTTAAGTCTTAATAAGTGCAGCTACCTCCTGCATTCACTTCAGCTGCATGGACAAAAATTGGTTGTTAAAACCAAGATGCTGTCATTTGTTAACTGAGTTTCTTGTAGAAGAATAATATCTGATTTACAAGTTCAATATTGCTTCCCTAACAACAGATCTCAAACTAGGATTATTTATGGCATTAATATTCAAATATGTTATGGTCAATATACCACTCAATCTAAATGTCTGTAATTTGCATTCTTGTCCAATGAGGATCATTTTTTAAGTAATTATACCCCACCGTGCTGCATCACTACTTACTACCCAATTGTCCATCACCCTTCATTTGGGAAGCCTCCCTTATAGAATGTTCCATTAGGAATATTTCATAATTAGTGTTCACAGTTGTTTTCTATGTGGTATTTCATCCTATGGACAATGTGCTCAAACAGCAATGTATCTGGACATTGTGAACTGACTACTGTTTGCTCAGATATGACATCTGATTCAGCCTTTTTGCAAATATGGGTGTTCAATCGTGCTTAATGAAGAAGTCTAAACCCACAGAGTTGCCTTTTGATAGGTAGTTGTTATAAGGTGATGGGGTAGAATTATGTTCCCTTACTCCCCTCAGCCCTTAGAAGTAAGCAGAGTTAGTATGTTCCACTTCCCCCACCTTCAGAATGTTAGTACATTCCTGCTGTGATCCCGGAGTCTATCTGAGAATGTTCAGATATGGAGGGTGGAGAATGAAGGAGAGAGGTGGATAAGTGGAGATGTGAATAAAGGCTGATTACAGGACCGGCTTGAGTGCTCTTTATAACACAGGCAACTAATTAATTGCTTAAGGGGGCACTTACGTCTCTTCCCCTTGTTGTACTCCACAACCTTTCGGTCAATCAGTATTCAAGAAAACAAGGTACTTTAGTAACTTTACTTAATCTAAGAATCTTAATTAAGGATAAATTATCTTACTCAAGGAGAAAGGAATTACACCACAACTTAATTTGGAGGCAGTACAGGAAACTTTCACCTAATGCAGTGCTGACAGACTTATTGCTTCTTTCTCTAAAGCTATCTGAACGCCCTGGAACCTGGTAAAACCTCACTACACTTAATTCAAGTAACTACGTTGACAGCTTATTCATAATTCATAAGACTTGTAAAAATGTCACACTGTGCTACTTCCTTACAACCTGTGATAACGCGTCGGAACCTTGATAAGTAAACTTACAAGGAGACACGTCTAGGCCAATGAACCTTTTGACCGAGTTTGGAGACTTCCCAAGACGAGATATCCTCAGGCATCACAATCAATAAATCAATAACTCTATCAATATGCACAATACTAATCAATAAAGCTAATCAATATAATTTAATATAGATCAATACAATGAACGCACCATGACCTTTCAGACAGGAATAACCTCAACAAATCTAGTAAGAGTTAGGATATGTATTCCCTATTAGTTACAATCTAATATCATGTTTATTCGTCTCAACAATAGCAACCACATCAAAACTACTATAATTTGGCAACTCGAGCAAAACTTTATCAAAGCATAGATCATGAACATTAGGAAAAAGCACGACGCTAACATGAGTCAACTTAGCAGAGTATCATTAGTACATTATTCAACAAAGCAAGAATTCAGTCATTTGTCTATTTGCATCCGATATTAGTGAACTCCTTAACTAACCTCGAATTAGCATCAGCATGTTGGGCTTCATGCAAAACAATTTGGCAACATGAATTTGGAAAACATCTAACTATGGCCTCTATCAAAAGAGCAGTTGGTACCTAGAAAGAAAAGGCAAACAGACAATTACAATTTATCATCAGATAGTTACCCATCCAAATGAGTCAGCAAACAGCGTCAGTCTTCGTCCTCAGGACATCAGTCGATTCGCCATCAGCCAGGGCAGACAGGTAAGTCTCAGAAGGGCATAGCAAGAAAAGGCTCTTCCCTCATAAGGAGGAGAAGTGCATAACAGGCAAGGAATAAAGGGAGGATGGTTTAAGGTATAAGACAGCTAAAGACAAAGTCTCTCAGAGTGACAAGGAATGATGAAGAATGGCGAAGAATGGCTCGATAATGGCGAGGAAGAATGGCTAAGAATGGCCGATTTCTCTTTGGGTCACATCGTTATATCAAAGTTGTCGAACAAGTCTCTAATTTCCCATTGGGCAATATTTGGTGCATCGTTATCTCTGTCCAATAATCCGTCACACACATCTTACTAGAATTTTCCCCTAAGACAGTTCTCATGCAGTTGATTGGCTCCTGTGATTGACGTCTTCAACGGGTGGAATGTCAGGTAAGGAAAGTTACTTGTCGCTCCAGTCAGTAGTTCCATTGTCTTCTCCTAGTCCAGGTGACCTTGCACCTGTTGCGAATTACACTGTTGCATTCGGCAAGAATGTCTCCTTGAGCAAGTCGGGTCCCATGAGAAAGAATTTACTACGGCTACACACATATCTCTAGCTTCTGGAAAAGTACAGCTTCGTGTCCTTCAGGAAAGCAGCACATTGCACGTTAGAAAAACACAATTAATATGAGACCAGGCAGGTAGGCCCAGACAGACCCTCGCTAAACTAAGGCCTAGTGATAAATTTAGCATAACCGAATACATAACTCTTAATGCTAATATAAAGTCGTACATTAGTACATTGTTAATTCATTATTAGTCAGTTTCATTAATCATCGTATACACTGGTGGCCACTCCCCGTGGGCACATTTCAAACTCGTACATTATTTTTCTTCTAGGTTAACATATCTTCTACGCGGCTTCATTACACATTATATTGCAAGCTTTTCATGTTAATATTAATTTTAACCTGTCAGTGTACCAGTTAAGACATAAAATCCAGTCGGAGAAAGTAATGATAGTCACATCTATTACACAAAGCCTTGCCAGGAACTTTGTTAAGTATTCACTTTAAGACGGCAGGACTACGCTCTGACTGGAACAACTATTACAATTTACCAACCGGATCTTTCTTGTGAAGCCTTAGTTTCTGACCGGATGAGCATGGCTGGATTAAGGTAAGTATGTCGGCGTCGTGTTGGATGTCCTCGCTTCATGTTGTGTGGAGCAGAGCAGGGGAGGACTCTAATTCGGAAGTCATGGCGCACCCTGACAGGCACAGCTGATTTGTAGAAAGCCTGTCAACGTCGCATTGAAAGTGCCCCGCGTAGTGTTGTCTGAGACGACCCAGAGATATGCTCTGTTTAGGCTGTCATAACTGAACACTGACAGGCACAGCCAAAAGAAAAGGCCTGTCAAAGCCCTCGCCATCGTAACTGAAGGCTTATAGGCACAGCTAAAAGAAAAGGCCTATCAAAGCCCTCGCCAGCGTAACTGAAGGCTTATAGGCACAGCTAAAAGAAAAGGCCTGATGTCAAAGCCCTTGCTGTCGTAACTGAACACTGACAGGCACAGCTAAAAGAAAAGGTCTGTCAAAGTCCTCGCATTTAAGGTTCTCCACTTCATGTTGTCGGAGGTTGACGGAAGGAACAAGGAAAACCAGCCCCTTCTACACAGAAACTCTGTGCTCAAAGTCTAGAGTGCATTACATTTCTACAGTGATGGGCACACCTCGATATTTTACAAATTAAACGGTGCCATCTAGTGCTCAGTGTTAGAAACACGCACACCTCCTCATACACAGAACGGAAAATCTTACAGATCAGAAGATTCCTTCAACAATGCTGATGCGCACGCCCTCAGGTTTCATAGTTTAAAGCTCATATTCCAAAGCATTGACGTGCACACCTGGTCCTATTACATTTTTCAATCAATATACAGTAAATACGCACAGAGGACGGTAAATACATTATACTTGGAGTAAAACTCATATTGAAAAAAATGCAAAATATTGCATTGCATGTTTATTCTGTTTCATATTTGTAGGTAGCTAAATGACAAAGATACACTGGTATTGTCCATTTGAAGTGATAATTTAATTGAAGTCTGAGTTATTGGTATACAGAAGTTAAACACAACTGTTATCCTTCTCATACTCTTAGTGACAAGAATAAGTGCAAAGATTATTGTACTATTCCGTGAAACGTTACCATTTCAGAAAGTATAATTCAGTGAAATCCTATTCAGAATGGTAGCAGCAGGCATGTCACAACCAGTTCTGTTTCTACATAAAATAGGAGAACCCTACATTCCATGTAAAGAATGGGTCAAAACATTTGAATCCTACCTAATAACTATAGTAGGAGAAAACTGTAACCCAGTAAGAAAGCAACACATCCTGTTCTATAATTTCTTCTGTTGCACCAAGGGCAAGCAAGAAAGCATAACATGTATGTATGTAGCCTCTCTCAGAGGCCTGAGCACCTTGTGTAATGTTGGGGATTTAAATGATTCTCTCATTCAAGATCAATTAGGAAGATGTACTAACAACATGAGAATCAAAGAGAAATTATTACAAAGACAACCACAGCTACATGGGGCTATAGCGCTAGCCAAAACAATTTAGCATACACTATATGCTTGAACGAAATAAGGTTGCAACCACTTTCCGAACAGATATCAGAAATTAAAGAAGAAAAATCAGATATGGACGTGTACAAAATAAAAAACAATATTAATCCAGTAAGAAAACAGATAAAGAAGTTATCAAGTTAAAGTGCTTCCGCTGCGGTAGTAGCAATCACCTACCCAATTCTACTGTTTGCCAAGCCGGAACAGCTACTTGTAGCAAATGTAATGAAAAGAGCCATTTCGCAAAAGTATGCAGAAATGATAAATAACTAGATAACAAAGCTTTAGAAAAGAATTCCCACTTAGTTAAGAAAATCATATTACAAGTAAAAGATGAAGAATCGCAAACCATGCAATACCCAGAATGTGAAATATACGCTGATGGTAACCTAGTCAAAGTTTTGTAGACTCCTGCTCACTTTTTACTCTAATAAATGTTTCTGAATTCGATAAGATAGCAAATATAAACAGCATACAATTGTGTAATCCCGACATGAAACCTAAAGGATACAAAAGAGATAGAGATCACAAAAATACCCCTCAAAGGTATTTTCAAAAGTCGCATAACATTCAAAGACCATTGCACTGTTGCACTGTAGGTAAAGTATACATAGTTAAAGAAGGATCCAATTTATTGAGTTTCCTGAAGTTTTTAATGACAGTTTATGTTTGTTAAAACAATTCCAACATAAAATTAAATTAAAATCAGATGCCAAACTGATGGTACATGAAACCAGACATATACCACACTTAATGAAAGGCACATTTTTAACCAAAATCAACAGATTAAAATCTGCAGGAATTATTCAACCCATTGAGAGTTCTAATGGGTTATCTCCCATTGTGATTGTAAAAAAAAGGCTATATGTAGATTTAAGAAACTTATATAAAAACAATTGGATAGAAAGACACCCCCTGCCTTTTATGCATGAAATGTTGGGCATGATAGGAGAAGCAGTTTGCTTCTCAGTCCTTGATCTTTCCAATGCATTCCATCAGGTAGAGTTACATTTAGAATCGAAATGGCTCACAGCATTCACCATTCACAGGGGGTCCTTCATGTCTAACAGGATGTCTTTTGGATTGACGTCTGCAGCCACAGTATTTCAGAAAATAATGCAGCACATTCTAAAGGGCATTCCTAAAACTGTGTGCTTTCATGGCAATGTTCTGATATATGGAGCCACAATCGAAGAACATGATGAACTTCTAAGAGGAGTCCTTAATAGATACAGAGAGGCAGGACTAATGTTAATAAAATAAAAGTGCCAAATAGGTGTGAGTACAGTTCAGTATTTGGGGCACACCATTTCCAAAGATGGCTTCAAACCCAAATTTTGTTTACTAGAAGCTGTCAAGAAAGCAAGTGCTCCTACAAACAAAACTGAACTTAAATCATTTTTAGGACTAGCAAAATTCATGGCTAAATATGTCAAGAACTTTTCAGAATTTACTTACAATTTAAGAGATTTACTAAAAAAACATGTTCAATACAAATGGTCTGAAGAGCATCAAATCTCGTTTGAAAAAGTAAAACATGCCATTTTATCAGCACCATACCTAAGCAATTTTGATCACAATTGTAAAACTATCATTACAAGAGATGCCAGCAAAAAAGGCTTAGGTGCCACTCTATCTCAAATTAATAATGGCAAAGAAAGAATTGTAGCCTTTACTTCTAGGGCCCTGAGTAAATCAAAATCAAACAACTCAGCAGCTGAGAAAGAATCCCTAGCATGCTCTTGGCCCATTAAACATTTGAAGATCTTTTTACGGGGCATGGTTTGATATTTGCATGGACCATAAACCCCTTACTTACTTGTTCTCAACCAAGGGTTCACACAATAGCACTCCCAGAATTGCCATATGGATCTTAGGACCAGAGAGCTTCTGTTTTAAAATAGATTATGTACCTGATAATCAAAACACAGCTGCTGGCTTCTTATCAAGGACTCATTTAGATGTAAAAGAAGATTTTGAAACATCAGAGGATCCAATTATGGTGATAAACTCTTCTGCTGGTACTAATGAGGAATGGAATTCAGCTAATCAATAAGATGAATCATTAGGCAAACTTAAAATGTATGCTGAAAATGGTTGGCCCAGCAGGAAAAACGAAGTGGAAGATGACATTAAAGGATATCGGGAAGTAAGATACGAAATAAATGAGAATAACAATTTTCTATTAAGAAACGGCAAAATTATACCTCCATCAAAATTAAGAGACAGAATCATTTACCTTGCCCATGAAGGCCATTTGGGCAGGACCCTAACCAAATCACACCTAAGAAAGGGGTATTGGTTCCCTAACATGGATTCTATGGTAGAGATAAAGGTTAAGGATTGCTCCATATGTGCAACCAGAGACAAGTCTAGAATTGTCCATAAAGTTCCCATCTCACCAATATCCATTCCCAACAAACCCTGGGGAAAATACAGGCCCTGGACATAATTGGTCATATTAACACTTTGGTGGTAGAAAGACACTTTGCATTTGTACTGGTCGACTGCCATTCACATTGGGTGGTTGTGAGAATGGTTCACAAGATAACAACTGAATCCCTTGTTACATTTTTAAGACCTTCTCAGTTTCTTTTGAATGGGACACTTCCCGTATTCCTTACAAATTTGACATTCTTTTACTGTTTGCTTCAATTGTTCTCTAGACACTGGAACTTGTCTTTCCTGTGCTCCTACTTAAGTGGCTCGTTCTTCCAAGTGACCTGAGGACGCATGTACCCAAATTCAATTGTAATTTCAGTGGCCTCATTGATTTGCTTTGGGTGGGCACTTTTATTTGGTTTGCTTCATCGTTGAACAGGAAGGCAAGGAAAGTTAGATGAACATGTGTTAATGGGCTGACATAGATTACACTCTTGTCCCTTTTACCACATTTCTTCCCAGATTAGCACTATTCTCATAATCAGCGTATCTCTCTTCTTCCATCCACTTTTTCACCATGTGGAGGCCCACTTCAGTCATCCCTGAAGTATATGTGTTGCTCTCCGGTGGAGGATTATTTGTTGAGAGCTGCCACCTCCTGGATTTCAGCAAACGGACTGGACCCATTCCTCTTCTCATCTGCCTGCCAACATGCCTTGCCATGCCTTTTGCTGCCTAGCAGCGCCATACTTTCCTCCATAATATGCTGTTTAAAAGGCAGGGCTGGCCTGTGGCTACTGTTGCGCTCTGCCCATAACAGATTTCCTTACAGTCCAACTCACCAGTAAATCCGGGCATTTAGTTCTGTTGCAAGCACCATCTCCACTTTATGATTGTAGACCTCTGTGTCCTTCCCTACTCTTGCGTGTATCTTGCCTCCTTTTATTTAACATGGGAAAGGAGTTTTTGTTCTTACTATTACAGGGCATTCTCCCATGATTATCCCCATCTACACTAATGCCAAGTATATTCCTTATAGTTCATTCACTTAAAGAATGTAATTGCACATCAGCTTCATAGACAATATCCCTGTGGCACTCTCTGCCCCCGCCTCTTTCACAAACGCCAAATGCAAGATTGTCCTGTAATATTACCTCTAGTTCAGAAGGATCTGCATTGGTGACTGAACCCACGGCACAATAGTGCTAGAAAGAAAGCATCGTTTGCACTCATGAATCCTTCTTGCTGTTCTGGTCCCCACTAAAAACTATAATTTTGATTAGTAACATTGTACAAAGGTTTCAGTATCAAACCTAAATGCAAACTGTGTGGTCTCCAGAACCTTATTAGCCCTTTAAACGTTTATTCCATTTCTTAAGTGCAGGTAAACTGCAACTGCTTTATTGCATCAATCGTTTATTGAATGTGTCCCGACCACATATTAAAGAGAAATTCCACTTTTATGGCAGGTCCCTACACCTTGCAGGGCCTTATTGCCCATCTCTTTTGCAGTGGGTACTTAATCAATTTCTTATGTGTCTTTGACGTTTGTTCTTTAAAATCTCTAGTAACATACCCTTGATGTGATGTGCAATTTGGGTTTCAACTTGTGAAAAAGTAGCCTGATCGTTAACTATTAGCCCATGAGACAAAGTAGGTCTGTGCAGGTAACTCACAGGCCATGCAATGTAAGCGAACTGTCTATACCACCCCCCATGCAAATACAAACTGATCATGATTCTTCAATGGTGAAAGAAAAGATAGCATTTCACAAATCAGTAATCGCAGGCCACTCCTAACTTTACTCAAATTTACAGCACCGTTATTATTGCTGGTACTGTAGCTGTCAAGGGAAAGACAGCTCAATTTAACTGATGACATTTTGATTCATTCTCCAGGATCTACCAGGATTTCTGAGGGGAAAACTGGGGTGTCGAAGGTCTGATTGCTGATCTAAGGATACTTACATTCAGTAGTTTCTGGATGATGCTTTCAGCTGTTTCCTTGGGTTCCTCCTTTTTATTTAGTATTTTTTTAGACACACGGGCTTAGGTGTTGGTGATACATATAGTGAGCTCCACTTTGCATGCACCCCTGGTTGACCCTCTAATCTTTTAATCTGAATGTTCTGCACCCCAAACACAAATGTTCCTACTACTTTCCTGAGAAGTATATCAATGTCAATTATGTATTCTGGGACATACCCCAGTGGCTTCCTGCCACCGGTCTTACTTACTTCCTTTGCTTTTAGCCCTGGGAATTGGTATGACCTTTAAAAAAGGATCAATGACTTCCTTATTACCACCCACTCCTTTCTTTCTCTGTTGTTCCTCTTTCGGTAGTGTTGTAATGCTGCCCATTGAACAAGATACTTTTTCTTCTACAGTGTCTTGTTCAACCCCTGCCTCAAACACATATTTCCACATCTGTTTTTATGTATTTGTCATGGACGCTTCCTATGCATTTCGTTCTTGCTCCATTTCAGATTATTTAGCCAATCCAGTTATGCTACCAATAACATCACATCCTCAACTTCCCCAGGTTACGTAGGTATCAGTAGTACCTTTAAAGCTCTATGCACACATAAGGCTCCATTTTGGATTAGCTGTGCCCTCCTTTCTACTGTCATAAGTTCCATATCTGGTCATATAAACTGTATGGAATATGTATGCCGAGCTCTCTAATTTGTGCATTGGCCTCTTTGATTGTGTGGAAAGGACTGTACACCTGAGTTAATCCAATCAGAGTCAACTACCTTAGAGGACGACGCGATCGTCCCACCTGTGTACCTCACATCTGCTGTTCCAGCATCACATGGTTAGTAACTGACCTCGATTGCAAAAGCTGTGCTGGCATTAAGTGTACACCATAAGTTCTAATATCGCAAAGACGAACCAACCATGTAAATAGATATGTCCCCTGTATTTGTGTAAACAATTACGACACCTCTATTAATGTACTCTGGTTGTAATACTTCGCAAGTTGCATATTTTGCTCTGGCAACTCATGCTGCTCTTTTATCTGGTTCTGGACTATGGGCTATACATTTACTTACTCACATACACTTTTGTCCATATCTACCACGCTGACATCCTATTTTCTTGCCCCAGTTGTCAGTGTCGGGGGCACCCCAACTAGAAGAACCCCACCCAGTCCAGCATGCTAAATCACACTTGCACCCCTGAAGGTGTCAGGCAGTTAAGCTTACTTTTGTTTTTGACACTCTTGCTGCCAAAGCAATACATTTAGCTACCATTAGATCTCTCACTGTTAAAGTGATTTCTATGGTTATTATCTTTAAAACAGGCCAATCTGCCCTCTTCCTTGGCCATGAGATCCAGGCTGAATTATGATTTCAAGCAGCCTTTGGAAGGGAAACGCAGGGCAGCATAAAACAAGTATTTGCAATGCAATGGGTCTCGCATTTACTAGACTTAGAGATATTAGCGTTGTAAATTCCTAACTGGACTTTTCTTGCCACATAAATTGAAAATGAAAAATAAAACAGCAGTGGTGGCCGGTAATTTTAGGAGGGAGGGGGCAGGCGGGACGCACACTCACACTTACACTTATTAATTCACACGCGCACGCACACACGCACATCCATTAACAACACTCATCAACATTCAAACATACACGCAAGCACCAAACATTCATTAAAAAAACACACACTTACCTTCAGCTCGGAGGTCCCAGGAGGGTTGGGACTGCTGCCTTCCCTGGTCAGCCAGAGAGGGAAAGCAGCAGTCCCAACTTCGTCACAGAGTAGGATGGGGTCAGTGAGACTGCTGACCCCACTCCACTCTGTGACAAGGTGTCACTGATTGACACTCGCCCAGGGCACTTCAGTTATTAAACCTGAAGCACCCAGGTCGAAGTCAATGGGGACGCTTCCCCTCATCACCGAGGGGAAGGGCCTCGAAGCACCTTTGCTGAGCTGAGGAGGTCACGTCTATAGGAGCTGTGACCTCTTCAGCCCAGCAAAGTTCAGCTCAGGCAGCCAGGAGTTTGCACAAATCACGCATGTCTCTCTCCTGGCTGCCTGATCTGAACATGAATATTGTCTGTCAGGCTGACCTTTGCTTAGCCTGACAGACACCCTTCATGAGGGGAAAAGTTGGGGGGGGTGACCCCTCCGCCCTAAAGGAAGGGCCGTGGCTGAAAACAGTTGACATAAGCAAGTCAATTCAAAGCGCCACAGCCGTCATGAGCAGGAGCGCAAGTTGTTGGCTCCCTGGGAGAATGTCTAGAAAAGATCACGGCTGGGATGAAAGGCAAACCGAAAGCGGAGGAGGGGCCATCACACGCTGTAACAGGAGGAAGCATGACGTAGTGTGATGTTCAATGAAAATGTTCACTTAGTGAAATCGCCTGGGAGGGACCTCAGCACACAAAGGACGGACATTTCACAAAATGCACCAATAGAAATAATCTATTTCAAACAAGCACAAAGAATGAATAGCAAGAGTGGGCGTGGTTAAAACCCCAAAGAGCGATTACAACAGGTCAGAGTGTTTGCATGCTCGACCCTGAAATATCTAAAAATCTGACATTCATCAAGTCGTT
This sequence comes from Pleurodeles waltl, assembly GCF_031143425.1. Taxonomy (NCBI): domain Eukaryota; kingdom Metazoa; phylum Chordata; class Amphibia; order Caudata; family Salamandridae; genus Pleurodeles; species Pleurodeles waltl. The sequence continues at coordinate 148,108,943 of NC_090436.1, read as the reverse complement.
TAATGTACTTTTCCAAAACATCTTGCTGTTTTTCTAACCATTAGTCAAGTGGACTTTCTCTATGCTTCTCCAAAGTCCGAGACGTTGAGACTGCTCTTTTAGCAGGTAGAATGCGCTACACATGATTTTACCATTCTCTAACTTCTACTCTGAGAATTCTTGAGCAGCAATCAAATACGTGCAGCTATGTTTATGAAAGACTTGTTCAGTCTTGTCACTTGGAACAGATTACTGAAGGTCACAAAAAGGTTAGAATGCCAGGCAAAGCTTGCTAAGATTTCTCTAAACTATTCTTGGAATGGGGCACACAACTCTACAAATATTTCTTAACTCTTTATTCCCTGAACTCCTAAAAGCACTGTGGTAGTTCAGTGTACACTAGACTACTCTGCTTTTGGGCTTCTGGTGTTTCAAAATGTTATAAATTGGGTTACTGGTTGACTGGGGTATGAGCCCTGGTCAAGTAGCAACCACAGTACTAGTCAGGGTAAGGTACACGCAACCCCCAAATTAACCTGTGCTCACCCCGGTAGCTTGGCACAAAGAGGTCAGGCTTAACTTAGAGGGAATTTGTAGAGTATTTGTGCAACACTTCAAACAACAAAACAGTGAAAACACGATACATAAAGATCCCACAACAGGTTAGTAAAATAGAACAAAATGTAATACATAAAACAAGACCAAAATGACAAAAATCTAATCAGTAAAACTGGAGTTATGAATGTTTACAGAATAAACTGTAATATAGTGCCTAGAAGCATAAAGTGTGGCTATCTGTTTGTGTTGGACCGGTTCAAATTCAAAGGTCAGGCAGACCATGATAGAGCGAGGGTAGGATCCAGTCCCATATTAGTCCAGCTCAATTTTACCTTCCTAATTGTTGTGCCAAGAGTCTGGTTCATTTTGGAGAGGGTCATAATAAGCAAGAAAAGCATTGTGGGCAGCAGCCGGTGTGCTGCAAAGAGCAGGCCAGGTGTCGCGGCTGGAGCTTCGTGTTGGTGGTTGCCTGCAGGCTGTCAATGTTGCTGTGCAAAGAGGCAGTTCGGTGGCGACTCGTGCTGAATTTTGGTGCAAGTGGTGCAGTTCCGCTGCGAACGGTCCTGTTCACAAAGACCCCAAAAGCTTGACTTCAAGAGCTCGTGAGCCACACCAAGGGCCCGAGGCCCGTCAATGCCCACTCTTTCAAACGGGGTGCCAGTGAAGGACAGGGGTGCAGGTGAGCTTTGTGATTCCCATCTGACTTGCTACTGGCCTGGCAGGTAGGACATGACTTGCAGAAAGAATATGAGGCCATCCTCATTTGAGGCTGACAAGCCTGTCAAAGGTCTTGTTCTGCTCCAAATTACCTGCCAGGGGTACATCATAAGCCAGCACCAGTAGGAAGGTCATGTAGCACTGCTTGACCTCCAACACACAGGCTGCACCAAGCTATGGAACCTTAGGCTCACTATACAGGAGAGTATTCTCCCAATGAATCAGATAATGACCAGAGGTTTTGCCAGCTGCCTGGGCATCGGACTGCTGTCATAGTTCCACAAGAGTATGGTATTCCCTCGATGTCTTGCATAACTCCTCCCTGGTGGGACCCCCTCCCAGCTGCCAGTTGGCAAGTTGACTGGGGTTCCCCAGGACAGCAACATCCTCCCAAATAAGCTCTGGGGCACCCCACTCAGGGTCAGCCTCCTCCCGGACCGTGGGAGTTTCAAGAGCGAGTTTCCTGTGCCCCCTACCCTTCCTCCCTTTGGCATGCACCTGGGCCATTCTTCCTCGCTCCTGGTCCTCCTGACTACCCTCTTGATCAGCCATGCACCATTTGGTTAGCACACCCACTCAGGCAACCCTAACATCTTCAAGTGGGACCTGAGCTCCACCTCCTTCCAGATGGAGTGTTCCAGGTCAATGCCAAGCAGACAATCCACAGGCATGGACTCTCACAGTTACCCGCAAGAAAACTGATATCCTTCCCCCCCTCCCACCTCAAAGGGAACCAAAGCTACTGGATAGTGACTCAGGTGAGAAGAGGAAGGGACTCGTTGTGCTGCTGAAAGGAGGAACCCCCCTCACCCCAGGCTCACAGGAATCATTGAGCCCAAAAGCCTTGAAGCAAAAACTGAATCTTGTTTCTTCATGGGACTTAACTACAACTGGGCCAGAGTTCATTTAAGGGGTAGTCTGCAGCCTGTAAGCTCTGGAAAGTCCCAGAGTTTTCATCACCTATGGAGTCGAAAATACAGGGAATGTCACAAGACACAAATTTTCTGGACCTTCTTGAGCCCCAAGAGTAGTATCATTATGTTCTAACATTGTAACTGCTTTTGCTTCACGAGTGTCAAGATCAGACAAAAGATCAAAGGACAGAAGTCGCTACGGCTGAGGCTCACAGCTCCTACTGGAGTTCTGGCTAGGAGGTGTCTTTGGAGCTCCATCCCCTGGCCCTCTTGGAATATTTGTGGCGCTCACCCGTGCCTGTCTACAGTGCCTCTCCTTTACCTTGCCTCACTGTTTTTTGACTGCCTTGCGACAACCTTGCGATTTGGTGGGCCTCAAAAAATTGAATCACGCTGATCAGGCATGGCTGCCATGGTTTGGGCCCCCTGGTCGCTGGCTCACATTCTCTCTCATCATCATAGTGGACTGTGTTTTGACGTTTCAATGTGTATAACCATTATGGGTTTTAACCTTCCTTAAGTTAACTTGAGAGTTTGATCTTCCCCTGGCTCGCCCAACTTTTAATTTGGCCCACACTGGAGGCATAAGCATGGGTAAGCGCAAAGCTATAGATAACCCTTACAGGGAAATAAAACAAAAGCTCCAACGCCACTTCAACTACTACCTCCAACAGCCCTCAAAACAGAACATTCAATGACATAGACACCTTAATAGAGGAAGTTGAGACACTATTGGGTAGTGACAGTGCAAACAACCGGGCTTATGATAAAGCACCTGATAAAGATGCCCCTATATTCTCTAGCCAGAAGAAGCCCAGATCTCTGGACCCAAGCACTTAGCAATCTGTCTCCATGGATGATGTTACAACACTAGGTGTCATGCCCACTGTCCCCACCTCACCCTCAACTGTCTCTGTCTTCCACACATGGAAAAGGGACACTGACCCCTCTGTCCAGGTGCACCAATAGATTTGCCGTCCTTGTAACACATCCTTCATCTTCCGATGAGGAGTTGGACCCTGCTAGGCAAGTAGTGGCCTTAATTTGACCATCCCAACTACTAATAACAATGAGGCAACACTGTGCACCTCTGGCATGGACATAGTTGGCATTGTCCCCCTGGTCAGGCACCTCCAGATTGAGGTAATAGCCTTAAGGACAAAATGAACATCACTATCAGCTCAGCTAGGCAAACTGAAATCCATACCATGCCTGTCTAGAAACAAATCCCTTATGCTTGACTTACCCTCCACTTATTCGGCACTGATTGATGAGTGAAATAAGCAAAAGAAGAACAGTGTATAGCACTTCCAAGAGTCGTGGCCTACTCTTCACCCTCTTACTGAATGCATTGACATGCCACCCCCCACAAGGCTTCTACCTAAGACTTCCCTCCCTGCCCCCAATCCCCGGGGCCCTGTTAAGATTGTTGGTGAACAGAGGAAAAACAACTTCCCTAGCCAGGCCCCATCCAAGGGTCAGCCATTAGGGATGATGGGAATCACAGTCAGGAAACCCAAGGAATGACTACATGATAGGGGCTCCTAAGATGACCCGTGGATACATGGGGACAAGGATTTCCTGATAAATAAGTGCATAAAGTAAGCATGGACAGTACGTAATTGCTACTCTATCATACCTTCAGACATCACGCGCTTCAGTCCATCCCATGACTCCACAAACAAATTAGGGCCTTTTGATTTTATCAAGTTAACATTGGAATTTAACATCCTGATTGCAGGACAGTCGGACTAGAGCTACACAAGAAGTTTGTTGCCAGTAACCCACAACCTAGTCTTCGATTTACACCCTCTTGGACACCTCTATGGTGGACTGACTGGGAAGCATGTCCCACCAGGGTTCCACTGAGGTACTGGAGTGCCCAGCTCCTAATGAGACATGGCAATCGGTTTACAACCTAAGGACGCTGACCCATACTGACGCTGCTAAGATCCTTACACCTATGAACCACCATCCGGAAACCCATATTAAGAAGTCTACCATAACTAGTTTGCTATCCTGGAATGTGGCAGGTGTCAGATCAAAGCTCAACAACCCCAAAAGTTGGTCCTTTATAGATCAATTCAATATATGCCTTTTGCAGGAAACCTGGAACATTGATCCTGTTTTGAGGTCTAGGTATGTTAATGTTTCCATACCTGCATGCCACACCCGGAATGGACGTCTATCAAATGGCCTCAATCTGAGTTCATACATCCCTTAATGCAAACTTTTATCCACTTGATACTGCCTCTCGTGACATTCAAGGCATCATGGTCACGCGAAGGATATTTTACATTTACATCTATAATTCTGGAGTTAAGGGGGAACGGTGAAACACAGACCATTCATCACCTTGTCACACATAGGAATTGTTTTGCTACACACGGCTCACTAATTGTTAAATGTGATATAAATACAACATATGAGCTACACAGTAGCAGTTCTTCCCTCTTTGACACAGAGAATGAGGTATAGGGTATCACACCCACAAATGCTGTCCCTATGAAGCGCTGGACAGATGCAGCTTTCCAGCTATTATCCTTTACACTAACGTTTGGGCTGGGGGCATGTAATTGCCATACCCCATCCACCAAACTGCAACATACTCCTTCAATCATCTGGCTCTCCTAGCAGGATAGATTATATGCTGATTGCCCTCTCCCTCAGGAGCACTATGTGGACATGAAGGTGCTATTCAGATTCAGTAGCGACCGCAGTGCCCTACATTGCTCCCTAAGCAATATCTTTAGGCAGCCAGCATGTGTCCCCCTCTCTCTTGCCAAAAGTGTATTACTTTCCAATAATGGGAGCAGGGTAAAATGGGCCAGAGTAGCAATCCAGCCCGACCTTAGGAACAAAATCAACAGGGCCCTGCACCATGCCATCTCCGAGCTAAATAACTCACTTTCACTGTAGGATAGGCAGTCGGCAACCTCATCAACACAAGAAAATGTATTTAACACCCTGGGAGAAAGCTTCATAAGCCACCATGTACAGAAACGCAAGACCTTTAAACCAGGTCGTACCTGGTTCAATAAAGATTGCAGTAGGACAGTAGGATTAGTGTGAAGCAGGATAATTTGATACAATTAAAAGCACACTACGAATGGGATACACAACTTTGGAAAGTCATAAATGAAGCTGCAGTTATCGAAGACACCAGACAATTTTGCCATGAAGTAGCAAACAAGGGGCAGAGCCCTGCAACGCACCTTGCAGACTCAATTCACCCTGAGTCTTGGCATAAACACTTTTCAGATCTTTACGGCCTATCCCCAACAATGGGTGTGGATGATAAAGCCCCCCAAGCCCTCTGCCTCAAGCTCCGGCATCTGGTCAACCTACTGGGATAAATTAGACTGTGAAGGCAATCAAAACCATAGTGGCTGGAAAGGTACAGGCCGGATGGGATACCGGGGATCTTCTCTTATCTGATATTGAGAACTGGGCCCTGTATGTAAATAAGCTAACCACCCTTTTATTGGAGGAGATTTAAATTCTGCATAACTAGGAAATGGCTGAAATCATCCCAGTCTATAAGAAGGGCCAAGGGATTGTCACCTGAGCTATAGGTCAATCAGCCTTATTGATGTAATACAAAAGGACTTTGTAGACAGATTTTGTTCCAGCTTGGCCACTGGATAGAGGACCATGGAGCCCTCTCTTATTTGCAAGCAGAGTTTGGAAGACAGATAAGTACTGTCGACCAGGTCCGTAGGTTCATGATTATCTACAGGAAGATAGTTGCAATCAAAAAATCCCACTTATACCTAACATTTATGGACCTCAAATCGGCCTTTGACCTGGTCCCCCAGTGCAAAGTGTGGGAGTCTTTGAAGGACAGCAACGTATCCCCGACCTCCTGGACATCCTCATGCGCCTGCACCAAGACACCAATGCACAAGTATGATTGGTGCCAGGGGTGAACTAACAGAACGGATAGGAGTTTATAAGGGTGTCCCCCAGGGGTGCATCCTCTCTCCAACCTTGTTTTCTTTATAATTAAATGACATGGTTGCCCACTTGGAGGACACCAATGTCGACTTTCCCAAGGTGGCGGGTAGGAAGATCCCCTTACTCCTATTCACAGAAGATACTCTAAAGCCCCAGCAGGTCTCCAAACGCTTGACAGGTTTGTTGCATTCTGTGATGACCGAGGGCTGCTCATCAATCACTCAAAAACAAAATTCATGACCATCAGCCCCACAGGTCTTTCAGAGGCTCCGTTATGCTACAGGACCAACCCCTAGATAGGTTCACTAAGTTTAACTACCTGGGATTCACCCTAACCAAGAGCATGTCCTGGTATTTACAGGTCAAAAAAGTGTCCTGAAACTAACGCACCACACCGCTGCAATCCTAAGACTTTACAAATCTTCCAAAACCAGGCCCCTACCTTAAAAGTGTACAGGGCCAAGGCAGAAGGCAGCGCATTGTAAGGGCCAGAGATCTGGGGCTCCACATACATGGCCAAGCTAAGTGTGGCAGGGAACAACTTTCTGAGAGATCTAGTCAGCCCCCATCAAAAGTACAACGCTATCATCACTACTAAGGGCCATAGGCCTTGCACCACTGGCCATGAGGCCCAGCTAAGGCCCGTTGATGCAGATTAAAGTATACCCCGCCCTTCATGACTATCATGCTCTTAAAGAAATAGTCACAATTAACAAATCCCATTAAATCAAATGGATATGCTAAGTGAAAGGCACGCTGACTGACCCGAGTTTTGGTGAGTTCTGGCCCAATGATTCCCCAAAACTCACTAGGGAAGCACTCAAAGAAGTGTTCTGGGGCTGGAAGTGGGAGCAGGATATGAGGAAAGAGAATTATGACTCTCTCTCTAGTGCCTTTCTCGAGATTGAATCACACACTGAATTTGAGCTTTTCCTTCACTACCTGCCGGTGCCAGACAACTGTAGCTTAAGTTCCAGAATGGTACCTTACCTCTTTTATCCTTTTGCTCCAAATGGAAATCCAATGCTGACTTACATGCTGTGTGCCTGGAATGTCTGCGGGCGGAGGAATCTTTACCACGCTTTCTCTTTTTCTGCCTCTGCTACACCCGGCCCAGGAAAAGCTGGATTATCCCGATCTGCAGACAGCATCTCCCAATGCTTAGGCTGCTATGCACAGAACTAAGGTAGTCTGTCGTCTGCGTTGTTGCCAAATACCTCCATTGGAGTTGGTCCATTAGAGCAAAAGCATTGGATAGCACTCACTGGTTATTGGTGACAGTGGGGCTCTTTCCTGACTTACCATCATCCTCCTCATGCTGATGCACTTCGTCCCATCATAGGAGCATGAGGCATGTTCTGTTCCTTTTTTTATAATACACCTCTTGCTTGCTCTTGGGCTCTTATTGTGGATCTTACACTTTTCAATATATGCTAGTTTTTTTTCATGCAATTGGAATAATCTTGTTTTAAACTGACTTTTATATGTGGTTGATTATTATGTGTATTTACTTGTGTTGTGTTATATTGTTGTATGTGCTTTTATCTTTTTCAAATCGAATAAAGAAAGATTGAAAGGGTAGTGACTCTCATGGTTGGCAGCTGAAACAACTTGGTGGAATGATTTAGGGGCTACCTGTTCTGAGGTCACCAGATGATATCTGACAGTTGTCATGCTGGTTTCAATGTCTCTCAGTGTCTCCACCCTCTGCCCATTGATTATGACCCTCCTCCTGTATTCCCTAGTGTTACTAGGCTTGTGAGTTCTCCACACCATCTCTCCATCACCCATGGACACTATGGTAACTTCAACCTTGTCCTCCCCGACCTTTAGCTGTAACAACCTCCTCCCCAAGCGCTACACTAGCCAACCCAGAGACTGCCCACAAGTGGGGGCTGTACCAGCTTGGGACACTTGGCATCCCCCCTGAAATGCCCTTCCTGTTGGCACTCATAGTATTTGCGGGGCGCCTTCCCTGAAGACTTTCCGTCAGGGAACGATTTCTACTTATTCTAAGTTGGGGGTTGGAAGTCCTGACCGGTGTAACTAGTTTGGAGGCCTTTAGACAACTTCTTGTTTTTATGTTTCCCCCCCCCCCCCCCCCTCCTTCATCCGATAGTGACCCTGCCCAACCTTGTGGTGATGCCTCCCAGACATCTTCTCAGGGATGCTGGTACTGTCGCGTAGGTTCTCATTATCCTAATGAGACTACTGGATTTGGGCAACAGAATCACATGCACTGTGGGGGACTGAGTCTGAACCCACTACAGGTGACACCCGTCTGCCTTATCCAGGTTTTGTTCCAGCTAACTAGCAGTGCCTCATCTCCAACCAAGAGCAGGGATGATTGGGCTACCGAGTGCATGACACAATAGACTCCTCAGGGAAATCGTGGTCACTCAGATCTCATCCGTTTCTCTCAGTCACATTAGTCTCACATATGCAAGGACAATCAGACGCAGTACACAGTTCAATAAGGTTTTATTGAAGTAACTGCATCTTAGATAAAGCATGGATTGCAATAACTAGGACGATGAGGCATGACAGGATTAAAATTGTGACAAGGAGAGTAAAGCATAAAAATAACACTACCATATTGTCACTACGATCGTTAAGAATAGTCCTATCTAGGCTATGTTAGAGCACAGCATGTTAAGCTCTAATTCTGCCCTTCAGGTTCCCCTGGGAAGACATCATCCCTCATACCTGAGGAAGGGGACTGTAGTCTTCATAACCAGCTGCAGTGAAGCAATCAGCATACAGTCATAATCAACTGGCTGGAATCTCCCTCTAACATACATGGGTCAAAGTAGTGTTTTTATAATAAAACAGCTGATGTTCCAAGAAAGAATCCCCATGTAAGAGTGTGTATGTTTCTATGAAGATTAGAGACAAAGTGTACCACTTTTGCCGGCAACCTATTTTACTGCAGCCTTGAGAAAAGCACAGAGTGAAAGAAATGTCTTGTTTAAGAACGCAGTGCTTGCCTAGGCAAAGAACAGCTAGATAGAGGAAATAAAACAAGACCGCAAATGTGGCTATTGTTAAAATAATAAAACAAAGCTGAATAAAATATATTTAGGTTAAAGTGCAGAGCGGCAGGCCTAGTTTGCTAAAATGACGTGTGTAAAACTATAGCTAAAATGACTACAAAACAGTACTGAGCCAGCATTCAACCTCCTTAGCAAGCTCCCTAGGGTCAGTTAGCACAACTCTGGAAAACAATACTGAACATATCCCTAACTTCTGAAGTCTCTTGGGTAAGGCTATGTTTACTGACCAGAACTTCCTTTCGGGTGAATACCCCATTCTGTGTCCCTTCTCTAGGGCCAGTAGGGTGTCCCCTTCCTTGTTAGGAATATGCCTCCACAGACTAACCCTCTAATCCCCCTCAGGGATCTTGTACATCTGTAAGGAAATCTCATAAGCCTCAAACCACTTCTCAATATTGTCTTCCATAACAAAGTCAAGTGCCAGTGCTTTAGGAAAATGGACACTTGTCTCCCGAAGGCACTGACGAAATGCTGCCACTAACACTGCCGGACTCTGCCTGTCTGGTCCTGATGCCCAGCTCCTTAAGGCACCTCTCATGATCCAAACACTCCAAAGTAATTCACTCCTCCATGGCCACTTTCTTTACCTTTTTCTCCAGCTCTAATCTGGCCAGGTCTAGTGTGAGCTTCCTTTCCTCCTACCTGTCCTTCAACCGTTCTGGTGTCAGACCCCTGGAAGACACACTGCTCCGTGTACAGGAAAGGATAACAATCCTGGGAGTAGGTTACCCCATGCTCAACAGGCCACATTCCAAGACCCTCCTGTGAGTCCTGCTCTGATCCTTCCTCATATTCCTCATCATCTATTAACACCTAGTGGGCCTCTGTCCATGCCATGAAGACCTTCTGGGGCTCTGCATTCTAGGTGTTCCTTTTAGCAGGCAGTCCCTTCCCCTGCGAAAACTGAGCCAGAGTGTAGCTCTCCAGGTTGATAAGCTCAAACTTCATCTTTGCAGGCGGGCCCACAGGCACTACTGTCAGGTAGAGTAAGAATTAATTTAAAAAGAAAAAGGGTACTCAGGAAGAACTGAAAACTGGAACTGTTCTTCGATATGGGATGGTAGTGTACAACAAATCACTGTATGGCACTGCACAAACACAAGTCCTATTCCACCACTGCCACCACTGTTTTGGGTTACTGCTTAACAGGGGTGTGAGCCCTGTTCAAGCAGCAACCACAATCCTAGTCAGGGTTAGGAGCAAACAAACTCTAAATTAACCCATGGTCACCCCCTGGTAGCTTTACACAGAGCAGTCAGGCTTAACTTAGAGGCAATGTGTAGAGTATTTGTGCAACACTTCAAACAGTAAAACCGTGAAAACACCGCACACAAGGATCCCACACCAAGCTACAAAACTAGTGCAAAATTTAATAAAATAAACAAGATCCAAACAGTAGAATCTGAGTTATGAATTTTTAAAGAATAAACTGCAAAACAGTGCTTAAAAGTCTAAAGCACTAAAAGCGGCTATCTGGTTGCGCTGGACCGGGTCAAAGGTAAAAGTTCAGATTGACACGATGGAGTGTGTGTGTGTGTGTGTGTCAGATACAATCCCAGATTAGTCATGAGTCCCGTTCATGTTGGAGAGGGGCAAGAGGAGCAAGAAAAGCGTAGGCTGCAGTCATTGAGGTGCAAAGGGCAGGCTGGGCTTTGCAGATGAGCAGGCTGGAGCTTAGCATTAGTGGTCCCCAGCAGGCTGTCAATGCTGCTGTGTGAAGCAACTGGCTGGTGGTGGCTCAGACTGAATTTCAGAGCAAGCAGCGTGGTTCTGGTGCAGACAGGCCCATTCACGTAGAGCCAGAAAGCTTGAATTGAGGAACTGGTGAGCCACACCACGGGCCTAGGACCTGAGAGGTACTATTTGGGGTAAGGAACTCACTGAAGACAGGCCCAGGAGCTGTTGGGGAGCTTGCAGTCACCAAATGGCTAAGGCAAGAAAATGACAACTTTGTAAAAGTGGCATTTTCAGAACTGCAATTTAAAACCCAACTTTACCATAAATTGGTATTTTTAAATTGTGATTCTAGGGACACCAAACTCGAAAGTTTATCTCTTCCAGATTGTGAATTACACTTACAAAATGTAATACGGTAACTCCGATGTTACTGTATGGGAGAGATAGTCCTTGCAGTAGTGAAAAATGAATTGAAGAGATTTTCACTACTAGGACATGTAAAACCTCTAACTATGTCTCCTACTTTTTAAATACATTCCCCCCCCCTTCCCTCTAGGCTGTCCACAGCCTACCCAAGGGATAACTTATAAGTATTAAGAAGGAAGGTTTGGGCCTGATAAGGTTGAAAGGGCAGTTTAAAACTGTACAAGCAGGCTCTGCAATGACAGGCCTAAGATGTTTAAAGGGCTACTTATGTAGGTGGCACAATCTGTGCTGCAGACCTACTAGCAGCATTTAATTTACAGATTCTAGGCACATGTATTGCCAATTTACTAGATACTTATAAGTAAATTAAGTATGCCAATTGGCGATAAGCCAGCTCCACCATGTTTTAGGTAACGGGCAAAAGCACTTAAGCACTAGTTAGCTGTGGTATTGAAAAAGTTACTTACCTTTGATAACAATTTATCTGGTAGAGACATATTCTAGTTGCAGATTCCTTACCTTAGAATTTCTCACAGACGTCAGACGGGATCTGGAGATTTTTCTTCGAGCAGTACTCTTGCTCGCCATTAAGTGGTGTTGGTCGACTTCGCATCCATCATTGGCATCGTGGTTGCTGTAATGTATTTGGGATCGTACATAGGCGCTGCCTCGGCGCAGTGACGTCAGTTTCTCTCCACGACTTTCCACGCCAAAGCACAGAGCCATGAAGAACACTGAAAATGGTGCGCCAGAGCTAAGGCCCTCAAATGGAATACCTGTCCCTAGAAATCAGTTCGCAAGCGGGGAGGATGGGTGAGTCGGAAAGGCATCTGCAACTAGAATAGGTCTCTACCAGACAAATCGTTACCAAAGGTAAGTAACTTGTTCATCTGATAGAGACTTCTAGTTGCAGATTCCATACCTTAGAATAGATACCCAAGAAATACCATCCCTGGTGGTGGGCTACGAGCCAAGATCATAGTAAAATGTCCTGGTGGACCGAACAACCAAAGCAGCCGTCTCTGCAGACCTGACTGTCCAGGCAGTAATGTCTTGTGAGCGTGTGCAGAGATGCCCACGTTGCTGCCTGTCAGATATCCAGGACAGGAACTCCACATCCTAACGCTGTGGTAGCAGCAGCTGCTCTGGTGGGGTGAGCATGCAAACCCTCAGGGGGTTGCCTGCTTGCCAAAGAGTACCACATTTTGATGCTAAGTAGTACCCATCGTGGGATGGTACGCTTCTGCACTGCTTCAGTTTTTTCACACCCACATATCCAACAAAGAGTTGATCGTCCACCCGGAAATCTTTAGTACGATTGAGGTAGAATGCTCTTTTTGGATCCAGACGGTGGAGTCTCTCCTCTTCATGAGACGGATGTGGGGGTGCGTAAAAAGTGGGCAAAGTGATGGATTGGCCTACATGAAAAGGTGTAACAACCTTGGGAAGCAAAGAGGCCCTCGTACAAGGCACTACTTTGTCAGGATGAACAGACAAAAATGGGGGTTTGGAAGAAAGAGCTTGAAGCTCACTCACTCTGCGAGCAGAGGTAATGGCAACAAGAAAAACAGTTGTGAGAGTAAGGAGCCGCAAGGACAATTGTGCTATGGCCCAAAAAGGGCACACATTAAGTGAGTACCAGATTGAGGTCCCATTCGGGCATAATAAACGGAGTGGGAGGGAACAAATGGGTGAGTCCCTTAAGGAATCTACCAACAAGAGGAGACCTGAAAAGGGAAGGTTGGTCTGGCAATCTAAGAAAGGCTGAGATAGCCGATAAGTAACCTTTATGGGTGCCCAAAGCAAAGCGCTGCTGGGTTAAAGAAAGGATGAACAAGAGAACCTCAGAAAGAGGAGCAGAGAGGGGATCAACAGAGTTGTTGGTACTCCATGCCACAAATTTATGCCGAAAGGTATATTCCGTTTTGGTGGAGAGACGTCTGGCTGCCAAGATACGTCACTTCAGGCGGAAGGTCAAAAGCGGTCAACTGCTGCCACTTAATCTCCACGCATGAAGGCGAAGATTGGACAGGTTTGGGTGGAGAACCGTCCCCTGTTGCTGCAACAGAAGATCCTCCTGAAGGGGCAGTCTGATTTGAGGATCTGTGACCATGCTCAGTACCTCTAGATACTATACTCTTCATGCCCAGTCCAGAGCCACAAGGATTACAGTCCGGAGACACAAGGATTACTTGGGCCCGGTCGTTCTTGACTTTCTTCCTAACTCTGGACAGCAGTGGACTAGGGGGGATGGCGTAAAGGAAGCATGAGTTCCACTTGTGACAAAGAAACGTTGCAGAGCGAGTGCCGCCTTGGAAACTCCAACGCGCAAAACAGCTGACATTGAGCATTCTCTGCGGAGTGCACCAGATCTAACCAAGGCTCTCCCAACTGCTGAAAGAGACCTTGTGACACCTCTGGATGGAGACGCCATTCATGATAGAATACGCACCAATGGCAGAGTTTGTCTGCTCTGGTTTTAAGAGAGCCCACCAGCCATGTCCAGAGCCTTGTGACAAAGGGTCCAGGACCTCACTTCACCCTCTTTGTTGCAGTACCACATGGCGGTAGTGTTGTCCGTGAACACCTGTACCACTTTCCCTTTGAGAGAGGGAAGGAATGCTTTCAATGCAAGCCTGATCACCCAGAGCTCCAGGAGATTGATGTAGAGTCCAGACTCTGCCTGAGACCAGACACCTCTGATCTCCGCCTCTCCCATGTGGCCGCCCCATCCCAGGAGTGACGCGTCTGTCAATACTGTAAGATCTGGTTGTGAAGGGAGAGGGATCTGCTGTTGACCCAATCCTGATTCAAAAGCCACCACTGCAGGTCTCTCACAGTCCCCTCTGAAAATCTGGACCATGTTGGAGAGATTCCCCTGATGCTGTGCCCACTGGAACATCAGGGCCCACTGAAAGGCCTGCATATGCCATCTGGCATGTGTAACCAATAGGATGCAGGAGGCTATGAGGCCCAGCAGCTTCAGTAATTCTTACCAAAACACAAGATAGAGGCTGAAACATCGGAACCATAGCCTGAATATCCTTGACATGCATTTCGTGAGGATAGGCCCAAAACTGCACTGTGTCCAGAACAGCTCCGATGAAAGGGAGCGTCTGACGGAGTCAGATGTGACATATGCATATTTATAGTGAATCCCAGCGTGTGCAGAAGGCTCGCCGTAGTCTGTAGGTGGGAGAAGCCTTTTTGGGGTGTGTCCACCAACAGCCAGTAGTCGAGGTAGGGGGAAGACAAACACCTAAGCTGCGCGGATGAGCTGCAACCACAGTCATCACTTTCATGAACACATGAGAGTTGCTGGTAAGGCTGAAGGGGAGCACGGTAAATTAAAAGTGCTTGTGACCTACCACGAATCACAAGGAGCGCCTGTGAGCAGACAAGATGGGTATAGGGAAGTAAGGGTCCTGCAAATCCAAAGCTACCATCCAGTCTCCTGGGTCCTAGGCAGACAGGAGTTGAGCCAGAGTGAGCATTTTGAACTTCTCCTTCTTAAGGAAGAGATTGAGGGCCCAATGGTCTAGGATGGGACGTAGGCTTTTGTCCTTTTTGGGCACCAGAGACTAGCATGAATAACAACCACAACAGTTCTATGGCTCCCTTGGCCAAGAGAGCAGCAACTTCCTTGTGGAGAAGTGCCTGATGATCTTTTGTTAAGCGGCCGTAGGATGGAGGCATGGCCAGAGGGGCAATCTCCAAGAAGAGGGAGTAGCCCCTTCAGACAATCTGCAAAACACACCTCTCCATTGTGATGGATTCCCAGTGGGGCAAGTGGTGACGGAGCCTGCCTCCAACTGGTCTGAGATGGGGGACAGACTAAAAAGGCTTGGAGACTCCTGCTGGAGCAGGGGTGGACTGGGCAGACCTCTGGCTCTTGGTGGCTGGGAAAAGGCAGCAACAGGCAGCCCCTTCCGTGGCCAAGAAAGGGGTCATAGGCGGACTGTTGTGGACGAAGGGCAGTCAAAAGGCCAAGGAATGGAGCCGTAGCGCGGGACTCCTTGAACCTCTCAAGCGCCGAGACTGCCTGGTCTCCGAACACACGGCTGCCATCTAAGGGAATGCCCATAAGGGTTTGTTGGACATCCCCAGAAAAAACAGATGTCCTCAACCAGACATGGCTGAGTTGGTCATGTCCAGCCCACATCCAATAGTAAACTTCACCTCATGTCTCCCATCAGCAACTTGTCTGACCGTATCCCATGATGAATGGGTATAGCGGCCCAGAAGGCATGCAGTGTTCACTGACTGCGAAGCCAGAGTGGGGGAAAAAAAACATCATCTTCCCAAGTTGGTCCAATCTCTGATTCCCGATCCGGAGGAGAGAAAGGGAATGTGCCAGAAGAAGAGAAAGTCTGAATCACAAGGCTTTCAGGCGTAGGGTGTTGGGACAGGAATTTAGGGTCACTAGGGGCAGGCCGATGGTGGCGGGAGATAGTCCTGTTCACAGGAGCCCCTGTCCTGGGTCTGGACCAAGTACCCGGAAGGACATCAGTGAGGCTTCATTGAATGGGAGTAGAGGCTCCAAATTGAAAGCCCCAGGCTGAAGCACCTCTGTCAGGAGGTTAGTCCTTACTACTACAGAGGGCAGTTCGAGGCCAAGTGACCACCTTTGAGTAGGAGGCTCCCTCCGCTGTAGCCAGGGTAAGAGGAGAATAATATAACAGAAAGAATTTTGGTCCCTCCAGGGAAAGGATATTAATTAACTTCCACGACAGTGGATGTACCATAAAGAACTTTCTGTATCGATGAGGTTTGTGAATAATATATCACATTTATTAGAAACTTAAATTCTGCAAATTCCACAATTTAAAGTAAAGTAATCAAGGTGTTCCTGTATAACGGTGCAGTGTGAGTGAATTATGTGTTAGTATAAGCGTTGCAATGCTATTTACATGAAAACTAAAACCAAACTGTGTTTAAAAGCAAGAGGTCTCAGTATAACAGAAGGTGCTGTGAGCCTGCTGAATTTTTCAAAATCCAATCCACATTTTCAAATTCAATGTCGATGCTTCGATCCAAAAAAAAGAAATTAATTCAGGCAGGTCATCATCAGGACAGAAAATTGAAATAGGAAGCACCTCTATTTGATAACAATCAGACACATCCTAGACGTGTTAACGATCAAACTTTGCCAATCAGCCTTCCATTTCATGTAGCCCTGGTGTGTTACCAATAATACCATTCTTTTACTTTACCATCTAATGGCTTCAGGAAGGTCATAGATCGTTCCATGAGAATGAGCCAATTGTTTAAGGTCCTTTCTAAAACATACTGGCAAGGTCCAATATTAGAGTTAAGGATCTGTAGTCCTGATTTAATCAGGAGAAATGCTTTGGCTGGTAGTAAAGCAGCACAGTGAATCCATTAAGGTAGGAGGAGAAAGCATGCCAGCATCTGGAGAATTATCCAGTCAACTGGCCTTACCAATTCCTGTGCCCAGTCCATGTTAGAGTCATGCAGCTGGTACTCATGAGGGTCCAGCAACCCCTTCTATCCCTCCTCCTATTCGTACCCATAAGAAAAAGGGTCCTTATATGACCTGAGGTGAGTAGGCCCCAACAAAGTCAGAAGCGGCGTCGGCCGACCCCCGTTCCGGGCCGACGCGAATTAGGATTGGATTGATGTCAATCGTGGGCCCAACCAACATCATGAGCGTCAACAACTTAGCCGGCACTGGGGAAGGCAGAAATGGTACGACTGGCGTCGGCATAGATCCGATAGCGGATTCGGTGGGGCCCTCGGAGGCTGAGGCCACTGGCGTGGAACCAGAAGGACCCCTGCTCAACCCCCTGGCAGGGTGGGAACTCCCACCAGCCGAGGTCTACCATATGCAGGGTACGGTAGCTAGTGCTTGTTGAGCAGAGAAGTCTGGTAGGGGAGTAGAAGGTGATGCGGTGGTTGAAGTAGGTGGGTCCTAGGTCGGGGAGGGCCTTGAAAGCATGGACGAGGAACTTGAAGTTATTCTCTTCTCGATAGGGAGCCAGTGGAGGCCTCTTAGGTGAATGGAGATATGCTTGCGGCGGGGAAAGTCCAGGATGAGTCTGGCAGAGGCGCTTTGGATGTGCTGTAATTTTTTTATGTTCTTCTGGGTGGTACCGGCAAAGAAGGCGTTGCTATAGTCGAGCCTGCTGGTAATCAGGCCGTGGGTTACGGTTTAGCGGCAGTCCTTTGGGATCTATTTGTAGCTCTTCCGGAGAAGTCGGAGTGTGTGAAAGCAAGAGGATGTGACTGAGTTGACTTGGCGGGTCATGGTGTGCGATGAGTCCAGGATGACGATGAGGTTGCATGCATGGTTTGTTGGGGTGGGGTGGCCTAGGGCTGATGGCCACCAGGAGTCGTCCCAGGCTGATGTGGATGGTCCCAGGATGAGGATCTTGGTCTTATCAGAGTTGAGCTTAAGGCAGCTGTCCTTCATCCAGGCGGTGATGGATTCCATAGTTCTTCTGGGCAGTAGTGGGGTTTTCAGTTACTGAGATGATTAGCTGGGTATCGTCCACGTAGGAAATGATGTTCAGATGTGGTCCCCGAGGATGGATGCGAGGGGCCATGTAGACATTGAAGAGAGTAGGGCTCAGTGAGGAGCCCTGTGAAGCTCTGCAGCTGATCTCTGTAGGTTCTCACAGGTAAGGCTTGAGTCTGACTTTCTGTTCGGCCAGACAGGAAGGAGCGTATCCATTGTAGGGCCATTCCACAGATGCTGGCTGAATGGAGCCTGGAGCAGAGGATGAGGTGTGAGACCGTGTTGAAGGTGGCTGATAGGTCAAGTAGGATGAAGGCTGCTGTGTAGCCGCAGTCGTGGTGCGAGTGGAAGTCTGTGGCACCGAGGAGGGTGGTCTCCCTGCTACAATTGCTCCTGAAGCCTGATTGGGAGGTGCCCAGGATGTTGTTGTCCTGGATGTGCTTTCGGAGCATTGATGGCCTTTTCGATGACCCTCCTACAACCATCAAATACTTTAAAAAAAAGCTACAATCACTTTCAGGCTTTCTAAACTTTGGGAGACCATACATTTATATGCACAATGAGTTAAACTATTGTATGATTTAATTTGTTTTGTGATCCGATTGCCACACGCCTTTCTGTGTCGTGAACATATGGTGTGTCCTTGTTACGGGAACTGAGCGAGAACTGGTCTTTCTCCTTCCAGCCTGTGTTGTCTCAGTGGACAGCTCATGTTTCACTGTTTGTGGTGCTCTTTCAAATCTGCACTACGCAATTGGCGCAGACTACTGACATTAATCTGCTAGTGTATCCTTTGCAGGCGCATATCTAGTGTTGTCCTATGTTAATACTGTTGCTTAAAAATACCTCTATGAATCACCTTCACCAGTCTGGATGGATGCTTCCTTCCACTCCAGGCTCTATAGCATCTGGCTCCTCTTCTGAGGCTGCACTCCTAGCTTTGATGCCTTCGAACTCTACTGAACAGGCTAGTACTGACCATGTTCGTTCCTTGGGACATGCTCTTCAGACTTCAGTGGATCTGTCTGCAGATGTGGGTTCCCTTCTGGACCCCAATGAATATATGAACAGGGTACATGTTTCAGGGATACCTTCCTGCACTTTCAGTGCCTCCTAGACTCTTAATTTGACTTATTTTTAAAATTCGTCTTATTCATTTTTTAATAGTTTGTGTCATTCTTAATTGCCATTTTTAATTAATTTCAGCATCTGCTTGGATTATTAAAGTACTGTATTGTTTTATTTTAAATTTTTCCTAAGCATTTAGTGTTATACTTTTAGAGTAGTCTCCTTTCCGACCACGGGTAGGGTGTTGCAAGGCCAACGCTTAGTCTCCATTTTAGATTTCAGTTTTAGCTTGACATCTTTTCTATTGGTGACTTTTTACATATTTTTCCACAAACATGAAATGCGTGCTGTATATGCATTTATTCATGGTAGGCATTGTCGCCCTGTAGTCTGCAAATTGAGTCCAGGGATGAACAATCAGAATGCAGAATGCAATGCCCTTGTTTTCTCTTTCTGTGATCGTTAGGAGATAACCCATTTATGCTAGGTGAACAAAAGCAGCTGTTCTGCAAAACTGTCACAGTACAATAAAGAAATAGTTTTATTATATAAACAGCTTCCACTCTAAACTTGTTGAGAGGAACACTTCATACCAAATCATCATTGATCCTCTGTGAGATGTGACTGAGATGCAGCCCTGTTGACTTCAACCTCCATCCTGCAAAGGAATGAAACCTGTACACTTCGACTCGCTTCCTGACATCTAAGACCCAGGAATAGGGATTAGACTATCCCAATTCAGCTGGCAGAGGGTACTACTACTTTGTTATCTATAGTATAGCATTACTTACAGAGTGAGGTAATATTAGTAACAATTAACATGGGTGAATTGTTTATATTGATAGATACATATAATCGCAGCTCATGCTCTGCAAGAATACGATCATTTCAATACATGTTTTGAAAATGCATTTTTATATCCTTCTTGTTTACCTTGGGCATGCAAGAGTGTCAAAATGAAAGGGTTAATCTGTTTCCACGATTTCTTTAGGAATCCAAGTGGTTACCAATAACATCCATTACCTTGGTCAACTGAGGGGTATGGATGTGATATTGTAAGGCAGCCAAAACAAACCAACATTTACTGATGATATCTGTAGACAAAGGGACTCATTCCGACTTTAACGGGCGGCCGAGGGCGCCCACCAAAGCCCAACGTCGGGATGACTGTATGCGGCTGACCCTCTGCAGGCCCTATTACGAGTTCCCCCCCCCCCCGGGTTGGTGGGCGGAAGCAGCAGGTAACTCACCACAACATTGACGCCGGCTTGTAATCGAGCAGGCGGCAAGGTTGCGGTGCATTGGGTGCAACAGCACCCGTCGTGCTTTTCACTGCCTGTAATTTGGGCAGTGAAAAGTGCGACAGGGCTGTCCACGGGAGCCCCTGCACTGCCCATGCCAAGTGCAAGGGCAGTGCAGGGGACCCCATGGGGCCTCCCCAATGCCCCCTTTCCGCCAGCCTTTGACTGGCAGTCCGACCAAATCTAAAAGGACAATATATGTCCTTATATATATATATGTCCTTATATATATATATATTTTTAGAGGTCTCTAAAAAGGGCGGTGAAGGTCCACTTGATAAGGCAACTGGCAGCACTGTCTGCATAGTTGTCAGATGATGAGCAGTTGCCAAAAGGCTTGTAGTTGAAGGCACTGATAACAAGGCTGGTGCCAAATAAGTAGGTACTGATGACAATGGTGCTTACAAGGATGCCACAGGAAAGGAAGGGCTCACAGATAGGCTGGCAAAAAGAGAGTTCTTGCTAGAGTTCACAAGTACAATGAAACACCTTTAATTTACGAGGGATCCGCTTTTTCCCAACTGCATGAGCCAAGAATTTAGGTGGGAATCATCCAGAGACTAACCGGAGCTACATATCTACACCATTTTGGTCGAAGACACATTAGAAGTTTTTTTTTCAAAAAGTTACCCCTCCACTGAGAAGTTTTTATCTCATGAAAGATTGACTTTACTGGGCATCTCATTTGAAAAAGACATTTCTGTAACTTCTTCATATAAGACATGGAGTACATTTAGAGTTTTTACGTTCATGATACAAACAATAATAGCATTACACCTTCTTCGGGCAAAATGTTCAGAAGTCCTCGAAAAGAGGTTTTCACTTTCAGAGGAATATCAGTAAAGGTAATGGCAAAATTATTCATGTCACAAATAGAAACCAGAAACAAATCAGCACAAGTTTGAGTCTACATATCTATATTTTTTTTTAATCAAAAGACGTGATTCAGAATTCTCAGAAAAGGCAAATATGTATGACAGTAAATTGGAGTTTTGTATTAAATACACAGTAATGCTGAAATAATAATTTCAGGCAGGGATTTTGACTATGAACAACAATGGTGAATGGTTTAGTGTTCCTGGTGTAAATGCAAAACAAATCTGAAGGGATAGGAGTCACCAAACTTCACATTAAGCTTTTACTGATTTTGTCTTAAGTTATTTTTACAAACTTCATCACCAGATGTAAATATAGATAATGAAGTCAAAGTATAAAAGACTATCGAAACAAACACATGATATAATACATTTATATACGTTGTGGCTTTTAGCATTTTATTTATATTATCAGCAGTTATGAAGCATTTGCGGTGTATTTCTGTTATACAGTTAATACATTTGTAACCTCTACTTAAAGTTTTCTATACAAAGTGAGAGCCGACACAATCATTCTTGGCAAAGGGTTTAGTATGAACAACTATTAGAAATAAAAATATGGTTGCTTTGCTTGCCCAGTTGAGTATACGTACAAACAATGAGGGCTTAAAAATGATAAAGGATGTAATGTTTGCATAGACCACACATTATTTCCCCAAAAAAACTGCTACTAACGAATGTCATTTAAAACAGTGTACTGAACCAGACGATGTGAACTACAGTCAACAGAGAAGTGAAAAGTGAGAAACATATTACGGAAAATAACTGATTTCCAAAACAGATGTGCGGAAACACTTAACAAAACAGGTCGAGTAATCTTCCATTACGGTCAGTGATATTTTTTATTACGTATAGTTGTAAACTTGGAAAATGTACCAAGGACTGGCAAAGTAATCAGCAACTGAAATTATTGTATGTAGTTGCTTTTCTGGTAAACAGATTATTTTATGAGAAGGTATCTTAATCAAAATGTTAATACAAATGTGCAAGAGGCAATTAAAGTTACATTAAATTTCCAGTTCCACAATTCTGGATCATACAATTCGGAAAGATTAATGCATGTTCTGTGGGTTAACAGAGGTGTTTAAGAGCAAAACTGTTTCGATTTAAGAATTTTTCCCCAAATATGCAATCCTGCCAATAATTACAAATTTGTCATTGACTAAACCCATTACCAAATTAAACAACATATTTTTTTATGAGCTGGTACCCAATTTGAAAGTCCTTTAAGATTAAATAACATAGAAGTATGGCCAACCTAACCTCACTTAAAATTTTCAGTAAGTGGACTTTCTGTAAAAGTAAATGTCAGAGTGGTGCTGCCAACTTAGCTCATAAAAACAATCCAATGCCACAAGTTCTGAAGCTATTGTTAACAAGTTTGTAGGTGGGCAAAAGCATAAGAATCCACTGTCCATAAGAGGCTTTCCACTAGTTGAATCAGCAGGGACCTAAATCACCAGTATTACAAAATAAGTTCTCTTGTTGAAATAGCTCTAGAAATAGGTCACTGTACATCCAGTAGACTGCCAAACAAACAGTTCTATACCAGAAAGAATTACTTGGATCACACAAAAAATCCAGCGTTTGGCGATAACTGTCAGCAGAGCAAAATATTTTTCAGTAGATGGAAAACACACACTTCCTCCAACAATGCTGTAAACAAAACACCTGCAGCATTCATGTAAAACACGCTACCTTGCACATATTAGTTTGATGTAGTAAACAAATATCCAATGTTAATTGCTGAACACGTTCTTGCACAGTGCTGGCAAAACAGCACTAAGTAAAATGGAAAGCATTTGGCCATTTACTGGTCTTTAAAAAAACCAAATAGGAATCCATACAAGGTTTATCTTTTTTTACAGTGTCTAAGCACTATGACGTTCATAAAACCTTTGAGTGTTTTCTGAAAATGCTGCAAGGGGGTTAGCTGTATGAAGATGTTTAATAGACCTCTTTCTACTTTCTAGTCAAAGAGCAAGAAGCCAGCACATTTTTAAATCCAACTTCTAAAGATTATATTCGGCAAAGTAATCTATATGTTCTGGTTACAAATGGGATTGTATTTTACAGTTCGCCACCATTGCAACTTAATGGGCTGTGAAGCTGCGAGGTCTCAGTCTAGTGGCTGTGGATCTGCAATAGGCATGGTGTGAAGCACTTCATCAAGAAGCTGTAGAGCACGGTGCAAATTGATTTCAATCCAGCAAGGTGTTTCTTTAATACTCTGTCTTGGATAATCAGGACCCCAACCTTTCACAAAACTCATTCTGAGAATGCATAATCGACGAAGGTCATCCACGCCAATCCCAGCAGCAGCCGACAGACCTGAGAAGAAAAAGAATTAATGAACATGTCAAAGATTTCTAGAACAATGTTAGGGATAAGTGAGTCTTATTCACAGTACTTGACATTTTTTTGTAATAAACCCAAAGTTACTTACCTTCAGTGGACACACTAGATTATTCACATCTTTAATATCCCTAGGTTCAAGACTCAGTCTGAACACCTTTCGCAGCTCTCCTACACTGGTAAATGGTGCTGGCTCCATCGCTGCACTGCCAGCCTTGCAGGTGTGACATCACTAGAGACATAATCCTACTCCACAGCACCATTGTCCGTTCCTCATCTTTTTGTTTTTCTGCACCCTAGGTGGCAGAGATAAGGACAAAGTGACATTGATCGTTGATGTACAGTGCAAAACGAACTTGAAATGCTATCAAATGGAAGACCTGTGACTATTCTTCAGAAAGGGATGAAGAATCTGCAGGAATTTAGGGTACTGGCTGTAAGGATCACTACCAAGTATGAGTAACTTAATTCTGATGGGTAGCTCAATCTACAGATTTCTCATGTCCTGAATAGATTCCAAAGTAGTACCCTCCACCAGGTAATGGGTCTCCAGGAGTGGCCAGAAAAGGAAATCATAAAGTTCAGTACATGCAAAATGGCTATCCCTCCTCATGTCCAAGTCCAGGCAATAATGACAAGTGAAAGTAGGGAGAGATTTCTATGTTCCCGCATGGCAAATTTCAGCTGCAAGGACTCCCCTGTGAGTGGGGTTGAAATCTTTGCTCTGGTAGAAATGAGAGTGGATTCCCTGAGATGGTTCCTTTTTGACAAGGGTGTAACACATTTTTGTACAGAAAAAGATCCAGCACGATATGGTCCTCTTCTGGACTGCCCTGCCTTTTCTTCTACCTCCATATACAACAAAAAATTGGTTATCGGACTTGGGGCCTGATGTATATGTCAGCAGGCGGGTTACTCTGTAACAACGGTGATGGATATCCCGTCCGCCGAAATATAAATCCCATAGGAAATAATGGGATTTATATTTTGGTGGACGGGATATCGGTCACCGTTGTGACGGAGTAACCCGTCCACCAAAATCTAATTCAGGCCCTTGGTCTACTTTGACCGGCCAATGTTAAAAACAGACCATCCACATCCAGTTGTTTTAGTACTCCGAACCAGTTATCTGGGTAGAAGCGTGGGAAAGGCAAATGGACATGCCTGCAGCTGACTGGCACATCTCTCAAAAGTAATGAAAAAGTAAACTAAAATAAAGTCAAATTGCAACTGTGAAGGAGCCTCCATTACAAAGCTCAAAACAAGATGCGGATCCAACTGAGGCATTACAAAGGCAAAGGCGGAAACTTGTGAGTCCATTAAAAAAATCTGATTACAATTGGGAAATTGAACGTGAAAGGCAAATGGAGCAAACATATAAATGCTGACAGGGATGCAATGCAGCACCTGGCATTGCCCACTGCACAAGCCTGCTGGACAAGTGACAGAGAAAAACATACGACGTCCAAAAGATGTGCATTCAGTGGATCCACATTCTCCTCTGCAAACCACACAACAAATTGATTCCACCTCCCTCAGGAAACAGATTTTGTGAGGCGTGAATCACTGATAACACTGACCACCTCTGGTGGCAGTGGAAGGAGGCTTTGTCTCGTGGGTCAATCTCCAGGCATGAAGGTAGAGGCTCTGAAGGGTCGGGGTGGAGAACCTGCCTCTGACTGGAAGAAAAGGTTCGCACTTAGAGGCAGACAGGGCAGGGGACACAGGGAGTGTCTCAGATGGTCTGCATACTGCACCTTCCTTGGCCAGTCCAGGGCACTCAGAATGGCGTTGAGTCTGGTACTAGTGAATTTTCTTCAAGATCAGAGGTATAAGGGTACAGAAGGAATCAAGCAGTGAAGTGGAAAACTTCATCTCATCTGAAATGGATGGACAATGGATAAAGGAGTATGCAGAACCGTGGCTGTGCTCATTCTTTTGAAAAGATCTACCTGAGCTGTACCCTACAGGGCAAAGATGGTCTAGATCACTTCTAGGCGGATACACCATTTGTGGTCAGCAAGATGACAGCAACTCAGGCTGTTGGCCCTGGTGCTCAGAGTTCCTGCAAGATGGCTGACAGCCAGCGTCTGTGTTTTTGCAACTAATCTCAAAGTCTCAACACTTCCCAATAGGCAATGTGGGACCCCACTCCACCCTGCCTGAAAACACAACACAGTGCAGTCATACTGTCTGTCAAAATCTGGACAGTCCAGCCACACAGGGATGGGGAAAAAGGCTTTCTGGGGCAGGCAAAAGGCCCAGAGTTTGAGCGGGTTGAAGTGATATTTCACTTCTGCTGGAACCACTGCCTACAAAGCCACCACAGGAAAGCCCTCATATGTGATCATTAGGATGCAGGAAGCCAGCAGGGGAAAAACCATGAGGACTTGAATGTAAGCCCCCTACTAGAAACATTAGAATCATCTGCTGAATGTCAAGGAGACAGCTATTGCGCAGCACTGCGGGCAGAACAATATCGATCTTTACACTTATCTTATGAGAGTGTAGCCCATTTAGGAGTTTAAAATCTTTCTCCATTTGGTAATTCAAAATCCTGAGCATTAATTCATTTGTTGACTCCTCATTAGGGTTGCTACCACTTTTCTTTGTCGTGATGAAGACCCCAATTAAGTCATTATAGGGGGTCGAAACATCAACTTATTGCACTCCTGTCTGCCATTTACATGGGTTCTTTTGTGCAATGTACTTCATATACGAGTTCTCTGCTACCACAATTCTACTAGTAGTCAACAGTGTATTACCCTTTGTAAAGGCTACATGTGCACCAATATTCGCCTTTGTCACAACTCACACCGCAGAGAATTGTTTTGGAGCATTTATGCTTTTGTTTGTGATTATTATGTTTTATGTATCTATGTAAAGAAATTTACTGATGTTCAAACAACTGAATATGTATGTGATCCCTCAAGTAGGTTGTGCCAAAGGAGCTTAAGCTGGAAGCCCTCTTCAATGGCAGCATTTATTCTTGTTGTGAATTTATGGGTCTCGTTAAAGGGCAACTGAGTATCTGATAACACCGTAAACAAGCTGAAAGACCTTGGTCACAATATTTGCTAGGGCCTTTATTGTTGGCAAGGGTAACTCCATCACTTCATCCTTCTTATTCTGAATAGGAATGGAAATATGTCACTTCCAGAGAAAGCTGGACTCCAGAGAAAGCTGGACCCCAGTGCATTTCATCTCTGTCTCAGGATGTAATGTTTTGTGCCGCCAAGTAGTCTGCAGAGCCCCAAGACAGGGGGCAGCAAATTCCCATCCCCCTGCTGTCATCATCATCATGAGCCACATGGTCAGGCATGGGTATTTATTGAGTTCAATCAGGGCATATCTTCCAATATTTGCCAACAATGTTAGAGCACTGTGGGCTCAGGCTGTGACAACTTGCTGTACCTGGCTTCTTCAACTAACCACAGGCTCCACTCCTAGACTGGATTACAATTGTTTTAGTCTTCAGATGCTTTTTATTTTCCGGTGGGGGCACCAGATTCGGTGATAGTGCAGGTATTGGTGCCCATTGATGGGCTTCTTGTGAAGGCCCAATCGCTGTGGTTTGTCAAGTCAGCCCCAAAGGCATTCTCTGATGAGAAACTCTGGGATCAAATGGCACAACGGCCAGTGGAAAACCAAAAGGAGCCCAAAACAAACTTCAGGGGCATGAAGGAGCACCAGAGAGGAACGCAGCCTGTGCAACATCACCATGGCATTAAGGAATTGAGCCCAGCTGGCTACAGTTATCAGGAATTCTGGAAAGGCTGCCATATGCACAGCATATGGTAGAGGCAACAGTGGGCCTGTAACATGTTCTGTGGCAGGCAGTGGAGTCTGTGGCACGGCTGGAATGGGCTCCTAAGGAGGAGCGATGTCAACAAGCCCCTGCTCTAAGGAGAACGAGACCTGAGGTGGAGTGCAACAATGCGACCTACCTCAAGAGACGGCAAGGGATGTTGTTGTCCCGTCTCTTTCTCTTCTTGTGTTTCTTCTTCTTTTCCTTTGAGGAGTTAGAGGGCTGTGAGGAATGCAACTTCAAGGCTAACCTTGTCTGTCATTGGTCCAAACACTTATCGCAGATGCAGGACATAAGTTCAAGTTGTGCCCCATTCATCACAGGCAGGCATTGACTTGGTCAGAAATGGATATCTGTCCATTGAAGGAGTTACATGTTTTGAAGAACAAGTTACTTACCTTCAGTAACGCCTTATCTGATCGAGCCACAGATTAGCCCCAGATTCCTTATCTTAGAATTCTTCCCCAGGCGTCAGACTGGATCCGGAATTTTTTCCTAAGCAGTACCTCTGCGCGTCGGAAGAGGGCATTCAGCGACTCTGCAGCGACATCGTCCTCTGACATGACATCAGTGGAGTCCATATATTCCCTACTCAGACACGTTGACGTCAGTTTCTTCAGTGACTTGAAGCCGCAGAATAACGCGGCGCCACAGAGAAACTGGAAATGGAATAGAAAAACAGTGTAATAGTGTGTTGAACTTTTTTGCTTATGCAGGGTCATCCCGAATCTTTTTGCCTCCTGTCTCCTATTTTTTCTGACCTGTCGCTGTTGGTTTTTGAACTCTGAGCACTTTACTACTGCTAACCAGTGCTAAAGTGCATGTGCTCTCTGTGTAAATTGTATGTAATTGGTTTATCCATGATTGGCATATTTGATTTACTAGTAAGTCCCTAGTAAAGTGCACTAGAGGTGCCAGGGCCTGTAAATCAAATGCTACTAGTGGGCCTGCAGCACTGGTTGTGCCACCCACACAAGTAACCCTGTAATCATGTCTCAGACCTGCCACTGCAGTGTCTGTGTGTGTAACTGTGCACTGTAAATTCGACTTGGCAAGTGTACCCACTTGCCAGGCCTAAACCTTCCCTTTTCTTACATGTAAGCCACCTCTAAGGTGGCTCTTAGGTAGCCTCAAGGGCAGGGTGCAGTGTATGGTTAAGGTAGGACATATAGTAATGTGTTTTATATGTCATGACAGTGAAATATTGCTAAATTCGTTTTTCACTGTTGCAAGGCCTGTCCCTCTCATAGGTTAACATGGGGGCTACCTTTAAATCTGATTAAAGTGTAGATTCCCTTTGGGAGCGGATGGACATGTGGAGTTTGGGGTCTCTGAGCTCACAATTTAAAAATACATATTTTAGTAAAGTTGATTTTAAGATTGTGCGTTTGAAAATGCCACCTTTAGAAAGTGAGCATTTTCTTGCTTATACCATTTCTGTGACTCTGCCTGTTTGTGGATTCCCTGTCTGGGTCAGTTTGACAGTTGGGCTGGTTGCACCTCACACTAGACAGTGACACAAAAGGAGCTGGGGTGTAGTCTGCATTTCCTGACGAGCCATCTGTGCAAGGAGGGAGGGGAGGAGTGGTCACTTACACCTGAAAGGGCTGTGCCTGTCCTCACACAATGCAGTCTCCGACCCCCTGGTGAGTGTCTGGGGCCTGGCCTGGGCAAGGCAGGATTTCACATTCAAAAGAGACTTTACTTTGAAGTAGGCCTACTTCAAAGGAGAAATTGGGTATAAGAAGGGCACCCAAAACCATAGACTTTAGAAACACTTCTGGAACCAAGAGGAACCTCTGCCTGGAGAAGAGCTGAATAGCTGAGGAAGAAGTGCTGCCCTGCCTGTGCTTTGTGGAGCTTTCTTGCAGTGCTGCTTCTGCCAGAGTAAGTGGGCAAAGACTGGACTTTGTGTGCCTTCCATCTTGTGAAGAAATCTCCAAGGGCTTGATTTAGAGCTTGCCTCCTGT
Organism: Pleurodeles waltl; assembly: GCF_031143425.1. Classification (NCBI taxonomy): domain Eukaryota; kingdom Metazoa; phylum Chordata; class Amphibia; order Caudata; family Salamandridae; genus Pleurodeles; species Pleurodeles waltl. Next base: position 148,079,807 of record NC_090436.1, on the reverse strand, counting down.
TGTTTGAAGTCCCAGGGACAGCAAAGACTTCTCTCTGCCAGCACCTGGAGTCTCTGGAGAGACTCCTGCTCTGACAAGTGGTGCCCTATCCAGTCCCTGGGCCCTTGAAAGGAAAGCTGGTGGAAATCCAAGGAAATCGACTTCGAACGACTCTGGACCGACGCCGCTGCTGAATCCGGGGACGCCGCCTGCACCCGACGCCGTGACCTTCGCTGGAACGCGACGCTCTTCACAGGCCCGATGACGCTGCAGCCCCGCTGAAGTCCGCGACTCCGTGGAAGTCACCGCACCACGTCGTGACGACGCCGCTCGAAGTGCGCGGATTCAACGCTTCGCACAGACGCCGTGATCCCCGACTTCGCGCATCGACTTGTTTTCACTCTTCACCAAAGGTACTGTACTTGGGGGTCTACGCGACTCCGTGTCCGGCGCCGCTGGTGTCGTCTTGTTGGGAACGACTACGTCACGACGCCGTGTTAACACCTCATCAAAGCATTTTTGTTTCTAAGCGCTATTTTTGAGTTTAATCTTTAAAAATTCATAACTTGACTTGTGTATGTTGGATTTTTGTCGTTTTGGTCTTGTTGTGTTTAGATAAACATTTCCTATTGTTCTAAACTGGTGTTGTGTCATTTTGTAGTGTTTTCCTTAAGTTACTGTGTGTGTGGGTACAAATACTTTACACCTATCACTCTGAAGTTAAGCCTACTGCTCTGCCAAGCTACCAAGGGGGTAAGCAGGGGTTAGCTGAGGGTGATTCTCTTTTACCCTGACTAGAGTGAGGGTCCTTGCTTGAACAGGGGGTAACCTGACTGTCAACCAAAGACCCCATTTCTAACATTGGTGATCAGCGGTTGGGATTTGGACTTGTATTTGTACTTGACATACAGTGATTAAGTGTACACTACTGTTTGAGTTCAGACCACTACGTGACCACATACTACTGGTTTGGTGATCTTTTGCTTTTTCTCTTAAGGACTCCTTTTTGTTCTACTTCCATGATTTTGCTGATTCCCTTGACTGATTCTTTTCACTTCATTGGGAACTTGTTTTCTGCCATTGGAACTTTGCACTTGTTGCCATCATGTCTCAATCTGGAGATGCAACAGCTGGAGCTGCGTTTGAATTAGGGAAACTGAAGAGGTACTCAGTTGCTCAATTGAAACAGTTCTGTGAAGATCTTGCCTGTCCCATTAAGAGCTCCGCCAGGAAGGGGGAGCTGCAAGAGGCATTGAGGGGCTGGGTGGCAGCCAAGGAAGCTGGGGGGCACACAGAAGATATGAATGGGAAAGTGCAGAGTCTACACCGTGGTGTAGTAGAGGTACCTGTTGCACCTGGGGGGAGGGTCTCCAGGAGTGGTAGCAGTAGGTCCTTTAAGGGTCTGACTCCTAAAGATGTGCAGGACAGACAGGCAGAAAGGGCTCGCCAGTTGGAGGCAGAAAAGTTGAGGATGCAAAGGGAGTTCAACGAGTGGAAAAGGGACTTAGAGATAAAAAGGATGATTTATGCTTACGAGCTTAAATTGAAATAGCTGGAAGTCATGAGGGCTGAGTCCAGCTGGAATGGTGGCAGCAACAATTTTATATCCAATGCTGCTGAAGAAGTGCACATGCCCAGAGATGTGGTGCCCTACTTGAAGGAGGGAGTTAACACACACCAGGAGGTTCAGGGGTATGAGATAGCTCCAGTGGCGCACAGGGTCCCTGAGTTGGATTGGGGAACTGGCATGGGGAGTCATATTCCTACTGGTGGGAGGGACACTCTACTGACTCTAGGTGAGAGTGACAGGGAGAGGGGTTCCCCCCAGGTAGAAGTACTGGTTATGGAGTGTGAAGACAGCCCAGAAGAGTGTGGGTTGAGTGTCAGGGACAGTCAGGTACTGTCTCACCAGTCTCAGGAGGGTGATGTGGGGTGCTTTTTCAAAGCAGAGTCACTGGATGGTTGGGTGAAGGGTACTTTTGTTAATTCATGTGAGGGGCTGAGTGATGTAATTGTTGGAGAGCATATGTCTAGTCCTTATTTTCCAGAGCTACGCCAACACCAGGTGGAGTGTGAGTTCTCTGACCCCAGGGAGCTTACAATGGAGGTAGACTTCTGGGTGAGTACCAGAGATTCCGAAGAGGCATTTGGGGGTGCTCCTGAGAGGAGTGGTCTAGGTAGTTCCCAACCAGGTGAGGTAGGGAAGGATTGTAGTGTCCCAGGTAGGTCCCAGTGTAGTGGGATGGGTGAGGGACCCCATGTCCAGTCTCAGAGGAGAGGGAATGGGGAGGGGTTGAGGCCCAAAGTGCCCGAGATACGGTCCCAGGTCCTGGAGGGTTCCATGAGGGAACACCAGGAGGGGAGCCTAGCCTGTACCATAGGGCCATCTGTTGAGGGAGACCCCACAGTGTTAGGAGAACTTGGGGGGGGGTGGAGGGGGCCTGTAGCCAGCGGCCCACCAGTTCAGGTGTCTGGCAGTACCACTCCTAGTGAGGGGGTGCAGAAGTCCAGACAGAGGGTTGAGAGGGGGTTGCGGACCCCAGTGGAGAACCTGGAGGGTCAGGGGTCAGCTCTGAGAGCACAGCCCCCCATGAATGACCTTGGTGAGACCATTCTCGAGTTGGGGGGAATCCAGACTCTGTCAGATGGGCAGAGGTCAGGAGACCTGCACCAGCCAGACTCTTGTGTGGCCCTCGGGGACGGTGTGTCCCTTAAGGGGGGTAAGTTTGCCCCCCTAGAAGTCCTGGTGCACCAGGCAATGGTTCAACTGCAGGGTGGTGACTCTGGGTTGGATGACCAGGTTCAGAGGGTAAACTCCGACCTGGTGGGGGGTAGGTATGCCCCCCAGAAAGTCCTGGGTTGCCAGGCGGTGGTCCAGTCTGTGGGTACAGACCCTGGACTGGAGGATCAGGTTCAGGGTGTCCCCCCTGACCTGGAGGAAGGGGCTACTGCTAACAGTGCCCATCCCATGTTGTCTTCTGAGGGGGCCACTCCTAGTTGGGGGGTGCAGGACCCCAGAAGGGAGGGCAGGGGGAGGGAAGCCTCACCCCTGGCCCTGGTCCAACCTGAAGGTACAGACCCCAGGTTGGCGGACCAGTTGCAGGTTAACAGCCCTGCACTGGTGGAAGAATTGTGCAGGACTGCTTCTACAAGCACCCTGACAGTTTTTGACTCTGGGGGTGCCGCTTCTGCAGGGAGGGTACAGAGCCCCAGAGGGGAGGACCAGGGTCAGGTTGTCATCCCTGACCTGGTGGAAGACAGAGTGGTCAAAGGGTGCCAGGCACCTGGGGCTACCGCCCCCCACTCTCTGCAGTCACAGTGGTTGGAGAGGCCTGAGGTCGGGCTCTCATCCCTGACAGTTGTCCGGGGCCACCGTGGCTTGCTGTCCTGGTGGACAGAGTTGCCCCTGGGGAGGGACGAGAGTCATACCCCGGGGGTGGAGTGGGCAACACCACTGTGTTGGCCCTGGTGGTACTATCTGCCCATTGGGATACATCTGTGAGCAAAGTAAAGTTAGGTGCTGCACAGATGGTGTCTGCCGATGTGGAGAAGGGTTCCCCATGGGTTAGCTTAGTGGGCCCTGAGAGTATGGACAGAGGGATCCAATGGGAGTCAGGAAGGCGTAGAACTGGAACATGCCCCTGCTGTTGTGGGCCTGGGTCCTTGTTCTATCGCCCCAATCAGGGAAGTACATCAAGGTATTGATTGTTCTCCCCTGGCTTTAGGCAGGTAGGGGGTCGTGTTGGACTTTTTTGCTTATGCGGGGTCATCCCGAATCTTTTTGCCTCCTGCCTCCTATTTTTTCTGACCTGTTGCTGTTGGTTTTTGAACTCTGAGCACTTTACTACTGCTAACCAGTGCTAAAGTGCATATGCTCTCTGTGTAAATATGTAATTGGTTTATCCATGATTGGCATATTTGATTTACTAGTAAGTCCCTAGTAAAGTGCACTAGAGGTGCCAGGGCCTGTAAATCAAATGCTACTAGTGGGCCTGCAGCACTGGTTGTGCCACCCACACAAGTAACCCTGTAATCATGTCTCAGGCCTGCCACTGCAGTGTCTGTGTGTGTAACTGTGCACTGTAAATTCGACTTGGCAAGTGTACCCACTTGCCAGGCCTAAACCTTCCCTTTTCTTACATGTAAGGCACCCCTAAGGTAGGCCCTAGGTAGCCCCAAGGGCAGGGTGCAGTGTATGGTTAAGGTAGGACATATAGTAATGTGTTTTATATGTCCTGACAGGGAAATATTGCTAAATTAGTTTTTCACTGTTGCAAGGCCTGTCCCTCTCATAGGTTAACATGGGGGCTACCTTTAAATCTGATTAAAGTGTAAATTCCCTTTGGGAGCGGATGGACATGGAGTTTGGGGTCTCTGAGCTCACAATTTAAAAATACATCTTTTAGTAAAGGTGATTTTAAGATTGTGCATTTGAAAATGCCACTTTTAGAAAGTGAGCATTTTCTTGCTTATACCATTTCTGTGACTCTGCCTGTTTGTGGATTCCCTGTCTGGGTCAGTTTGACAGTTGGGCGGGCTGCACCTCACACTAGACAGTGACACAAAAGGAGCTGGGGTGTAGTCTGCATTTCCTGACGAGCCATCTGTGCTAGGAAGGAGGGGAGGAGTGGTCACTTACACCTGAAAGGGCTGTGCCTGTCCTCATACAATGCAGTCTCCGACCCCCTGGTGACTGTCTGGGGCCTGGCCTGGGCAAGGCAGGATTTCACATTCAAAAGAGACTTTACTTTGAAGTAGGCCTACTTCAAAGGAGAAATTGGGTATAAGAAGGGCACCCAAAACCACAGACTTTAGAAACACTTCTGGAACCAAGAGGAACCTCTGCCTGGAGAAGAGCTGAATAGCTGAGGAAGAAGTGCTGCCCTGCCTGTGACTGTGCTTTGTGGACCTTTCCTGCAGTGCTGCTTCTGCCAGAGTAAGAGGGCAAAGACTGGACTTTGTGTGCCTTCCATCTTGTGAAGAAATCTCCAAGGGCTTGATTTAGAGCTTGCCTCCTGTTGTTTGAAGTCTCAGGGACGGCAAAGACTTCTCTCTGCCAGCACCTGGAGTCTCTGTAGAGACTCCTGCTCTGACAAGTGGTGCCCTATCCAGTCCCTGGGCCCTTGAAAGGAAAGCTGGTGGAAATCCAAGGAAATCTACTTCGGACGACTCAGGACCGACGCCGCTGCTGAATCCGGGGACGCCACCTGCACCCGATGCCGTGACCTTTGCTGGAACGCGATGCTCTTCGCAGGCCCGATGCAGCTGCAGCCCCGCTGAAGTCCGCGACTTCATGAAAGTCGCGCACCACGTCGTGACCGACGCCACTCGAAGTGCGCGGATTCAACGCTTCGCACAGACGCCGCGATCCCCGACTTTGCGCATCAACTCGTTTTCACTCTTCACCAAAGGTACTGTACTTGAGGGTCTACGCGACTCCGTGTCCGGCGCCGCTGGTGTCGGCTTGTTGGGAACGACTCCGTCACGACGCCGTATTAACACCTCATCAAAGCATTTTTGTTTCTAAACGCTATTTTTGAGTTTAATCTTTAAAAATTCAGAACTTGACTTGTGTATGTTGGATTTTTGTTGTTTTGGTCTTGTTGTGTTTAGATAAACATTTCCTATTATTCTAAACTGGTGTTGTGTCATTTTGTAGTGTTTTCCTTAAGTTACTGTGTGTGTGGGTACAAATACTTTACATCTAGCATTCTGAAGTTAAGCCTACTGCTCTGCCAAGCTACCAAGGGGGTAAGCAGGGGTTAGCGGAGGGTGATTCTCTTTTACCCTGACTAGAGTGAGGGTCCTTGCTTGAACAGGGGGTAACCTGAGTGTCAACCAAAGACCCCATTTCTAACATAGTGTATATGCCAACCACAAAGGAAAAGATAAGTGAGACATAGCAGAACCACAAATCACCCTAACCGTGACTGAAGATGACACAGTTCGCAAGTGGGCAGGATGGGTGGGTCGATAAGAAATATATGGCTAGTCTGTGTCTCTACCAGATGAGGCATCACTGACGGTAAGTAACTTGTTCATCTGATATTGACAACTAGCCACAGACTCCTTTTCTTAGAATTAGATACCGCAGGGTGGAGGGGGGGTGAGGGGGGGGGGGGGGGGACTGTGGGCGCAAACAGACTACACCAACAAAAAACAACCCAGTAAAACAGAGGAATAACCAGGCTAGAGACAGAGTGTGCGAGAGAAAAATATAATACAAGAAGAGAAACTGCAATTCCACCAGGAAAAAGCTAAGAGACTAGGCAGGAACCACCCTCAGAGGGGAGGGAAATCTGTGAAAAAACAGCAGGATGAGGGCACCTGAAAGAGGCAAAGGAGAAAGACCAGCAGAACTGTGACATACAACAATCTCACAGTTAGAATGAGAGCGTACTCAAGTCAGAGAAGCAAATTAAGAAACCGAAAGAGCACAGATAGGCTGGATGGTAGGCTCAGAAGGAGCGGAGAAACAGCTCCAAGCTCAGAGGGAACAAAAAATGGGAAAGACCAGTAAGGCCTTGCGCAAGTGCAAAGTGTATAGATATAAACTAGGCATGGAATGACAGAGGGGAAAAAGAACGCACTGAAGGAGAACTGGAATAAAAAGTTAAAGGCGCAGACGTTCCTGTGAGAGCTGAGAGCAAAAATGAATGCTAGAAAATAAGCTGACAAGGGAACTGTATGCAGAATTATCAACCGCAGAGCAAGGTAACCAAATAACTGTGCAACAGAGAGCACAGATAATAAAGGAAGGAGCCTGCTAATACGCAAGAGCGTTGGCGATAGGTGAACCCCCGTAGAGGGGACCTGCTGCACCAAAGACAGTGGACCCAGCCACCAAGTTAGAGTTTCTTGACATGGCAAAGAAACCAAACATGGCACCTCATAAGGAATATGAGGGGAAAAAGAACATGGAATCTGAGACCCGTAGAGAGAGAAAGAGTGAGGAGGTCTGAAAGACATAAAAAGATGTTGAAAGACAACCATGGCACATGCCAATGAAGAAAGATAGTAAATATGCAAAGTTTCAGCAACACCAGCTGGAAGAAAAAATATAGAACCATCCCGGAGGCAGGAGGATAGTGGGTCCATGAGGGATCCGAGAGAATCAGTGTTAATAAATTATGACTAAGCAGATAAGAACACTAGGGAAGGGACCCTAGAAGAATGCCCAGAAGGGGACCAAACTATATGTCTGCAGCATAATAGCAAAACAATCAAAGGAGTACCTACAACAGGAAACAAAAGATAGTAGCCCTCCCAGGTTATCACCATGAATAAGGCGGGCGGGGGACAAAAAGGGCACCAAGCAATTGGTAAAATCTTGGCATAGCCAGTATTGGAATTAACACCATACCCCGACAATTAAGTGTGTGTGGGGGTGGTGGGGGAGTTAGTAGAAAGTGGCACCAGGAAGTAAATCAAAGAATAAAGGAAACCTCCGTAAAGGCAAAAAAGAGAAAACGCACTGCCTGAAGAAGAGGGAGTACGAGAAAAGGATCCACAACCTCCTGTGGAAAAGAAAGCAAGAGCTCGTGAACAACAACACGGGGAAGATCCAGCTCAAGAATGAGTCAAAAGGAGCTGGCAAGAACACAATGTGAATTAGAGGAAAGTACACCATAGTAAAATGTACAGTACCAGGACAGTACTGCAGCATAACAATACTGTTTTGTTTTACTTTTTTTTATTTATTTTTTTATTTCATATATGAAGGGAAGCACGAATCCCCGGAACGGGTACGCCCGTGCCTAGAAAGGAGGAAGGTACAACCACTGAGCTAGGCCGTACTGGCTCTGGAAGTAGCATGAGCAACAGTAAGTAAGAGAGCACCAAGAACACTAAAGGTTAGCAGCCCCTGAGAACAGTGGCAGGATGTGAAACCTTGTCCTGGGGAGCCTGTACCGCCAGAGGCAGAAGACATTGCAACTGAGCCATAGCTCCATGATCCTAAAGGACAGGGAGTGGAACCTACAACAAGCACAAATATGAGTCATTAGCAGAGGAAAAGCAGGAAATGGAGAACCCATTGGAGAAAGGGGAAAAGAAACCTTCCTAGTAAGGAACATCAGAGGTGAAAGACCCTACCAAAAGTAGGCAAGAATGGGCTCCCCAAGGAGTACAACAATATATGTCCACATGGGGAACAAACAAGAAAGATGCGTAAAACAGCATCCACCACCAAAAGCTCAGAGCGAATGTCCAACTTAATCTCTTTTCAACAGAGATGAACGACAAAATGCCAAGGGTAATTTCAAAGAAGAGGCAAAGACCAAGCGAAGGCAGACGTTCCGCCAGGAAGCAGGCCAAATCAAAAGCATAAATACTGCCACAAATGGCAAAGTCTTGCCGAAAAGAAACCAAAGGAATAGAGGAAAATCACTCTGACCATTATGGTGGACCACACTGTTACGGTTCTGGAAGTAACCACCAGTACAGAGGAGGCTGCAGCAGCCGCGGCACAAGATATGCTCCGGAAGCACTGCACCGCTGACTGGAGCAGCAGAATAGAAAGAGCACTGTACGCACCAAGAGAAGCACAAAAAGATGCAACGTGGATAACAAGAGCGCATGTCAGAGTCACCAGATCCTCGGGGTCTGTGCACGTTCCCAATACGTCCACCACTGAACAGCTCCAAGACTCTGATAGATAAATCACAGAGACTGAGAGAGTTCAAGAGGGGAAGAGGGTATTAGGAAGGGAACAGCTGGGAAGGAGACCTGTAGTAAGAAAAAGGTTAGAACACACAATATGAAAATTATATTCCCTGAAATCAATACTAGACTATGATTCTAAACCTAGTCACTCTGAAAACATGAACAATCTAAGAGTTAAGTCTAAAATGACTAAGTTTCAAGATGGTCGGATACCTGTAGGGGAATCAAGATGAATTAAATGAAAACTTTCTTATTCAAGTACTTTCCTTTACATGAGAATCAGAAAAACATTCTGACTAAATTTTAAACCAGTCATATAAATCCTGTTTTGAGACTGTATACTAGGACCATACAATATTGCATCTAGAAACTCTGGCCTTCTGTGTACTCTTAAAATGTTTCAACACAAATTGCTCAAATTGCGGATATATATATATATATATATCGTAAATACCATAAAAGGATTGTGCACCATGAATAACACAATATGGATTCAGGAAACAAATCACATAACTTATCAACTCGAATATTACATAATAAATATCTTAGAATAGTGGCATGCAATAAACAACATGAATTAAACTCGAGGAGAGAATCGTGCATCTTGCCGATTCAAGTGTCACCATGTAAAATACCAAGAAATGGTAGCATGCCATGAATATCAAAGTCAAATCATCATTAATCGAATCGCGTGTCTTGCCGATTCGTAAAACACGATGTAAATGTCAAGAAATAACAGCTCTCAATAAATAACAAGATTAAAGTACAATGAAACTAATCGCGCTTCTTTTGCCGATTCTTAAGCCACCATGTAAATGTCAAGAAATGGTAGCGCGCAATGAACAACAACGTTAAATCCTCATGAAACGAGTTGTGCGTCTTGCCAATTCGTAAAACACCATGTAAATGTCAAGAAATAACAGCTCTCAATAAATAACAAGATTAAAGTACAATGAAACTAATCGCGCTTCTTTTGCCGATTCTTAAGCCACCATGTAAATGTCAAGAAATGGTAGCGCGCAATGAACAACAACGTTAAATCCTCATGAAACGAGTTGTGCGTCTTGCCAATTCGTAAAACACGATGTAAATGTCAAGAAATAACAGCTCTCAATAAATAACAAGATTAAAGTACAATGAAACTAATCGCGCTTCTTTTGCCGATTCTTAAGCCACCATGTAAATGTCAAGAAATGGTAGCGCGCAATGAACAACAACGTTAAATCCTCATGAAACGAGTTGTGCGTCTTGCCAATTCGTAAAACACCATGTAAATGTCAAGAAATAGTAGCGCGCAATGGACAACAATGTTTAAACACCATAAAACGAATCGCGCGTTTTGCCGATTCTTAAGCCACCATGCCAATGTCAAGAAATGGTAGCACGCAATGAATAACAAAGTCAAACCTTTATAAAATAAATTGCGCGTCTTGCCTATTTGTAAAATACCATATAAATGTCAAAAAATGGTAGCGCGCAAGTAATCTTTTACTCATTTAAGAATTAAAACAAGAATATGAAAATTCTCAATAACGGTGTCGGGAAAGTCCAACCACCGTCTTACCGCCTGGAACAATGATCACCAATGCAGGATGAAGTGCATAAGTCTGGAAGATCCAAATAGGCCACCGGGACAGGAGCTCAGGAAAAAGCTGCTGCTCTGCACCGGGACCTCTGAATAGTGAGCACTGGGAGTTGGCCTGGCTCTCTTTTATAGAGTCTTGGCCCAGCCCAGAACCACACCCAGTCATGTTGCAGGGAAAGTCTCTGGAAGGCCCTGGAAAGGGGCCACACCCTAACACACTCTGAAAACCTGCAGCAATACATTGCAAAGGAACAGTATTTGTAAGCATATTAAAAATATGTTTTCAGGATTGAACTCTGCAATGCAAAAGGTTAAACCACAACATATTAGTACAATGCATAAATTACTTTGTTTTGAGAGTGCTGGTTTTTTTTCATTTTTGTCGCCAGTAGAGCGCGTACTGCTCTGGTGTTGACACACAGCCAAGAATACGACACAGAAGCAACACAACTGACGCAAGAATCACCATAACTACAGAAAAGGGGTGAGGATGCCCACACCAGAGAGGAACTTGACAGTCCACATATAGTCGCAACAGACAATAACGTGTGCTAGGAGAGGAAGGACACTAGTCCCCACCATGGGAATCACGGATATGACGCAATGCAGAATCTGCGTGCGCCCCAAAAAGTGACTTGCCATCAAATGACATATCAAGGAGAGCATCTCGCACCAGAGATAAGACGTTTGAAGCCGCCAACCAAGCCCTGAGACGAATGGCAACAGACGCAGCCATGATCCGTCTAATGGAATCGGTAGAATCCATACCGGGCCAAATTGCAAGTCGAGCAGCTTGTTGACCATCTCTGAGCAAAGTCGTCAGAGCAGGGCAAACATCGTCAGAAAGTGATGATAGTAAACGTTCCACTGAGTCCCAAAGAGCATGGGAAAAGCGGGCCAACAAACAAGAAGTGTTGGTGGAATGAAGAGCGGCACTAGAAGAGGCAAAAATACACATGCCGGAAACATCGAGCTGCCTAGAATCCCTGTGCGGTGGAGTAGGTGGAACCTGCTCCAAAGCACGCCCAAAGCAGTTTGCGTAACAAACCCTTGAGGAGGAGGGTTGTGGAAAAGACACCAGGGGTCCGTCTGTGCCGGCTGATGCCTGTGAGAAACAGAACGATCCACCGAAGGATCGGAGACAGGCTGAGTCCAGACACCTAGAAGGATGTCGAAGAGAGCCTCACAAAAGGCAGAACCGGTTCGGTGTCAGATTGATCCGGAGTAGAGGATAACAACGGATCAATAGACAACTGCCCCGCAGGAAAATGCAACTCCAAAACATCAGACATCCACCTCAAAACATATGCGAAGGCAGTGCTGGCTTCCGTTGCCAAGCCAGGTGACAACAGCAGGCTAGACGCTGGGGAGAAGTCTAGACCACTAGCAGTTCCCAAATCAAGTACCCAATCCGAGGATGACACAGGAATGGGCCCCATAAGGGGAGCAAGAGGATATGCAAGAGGTTCAGAAAGCAAAAGCACAGGACCGACGTCGAATGGGGGAATCTGAACTTTCACTCTCCCATGCATCGTTTATTCCATTCTCACTGTGTAACGGGAACTGATGTACTGTGTCATTTTGATTCATTCCTTGACCCGTGACCTGTTGAGGAAGCATTGCTTGCTGCTGATTCATTGGTGCTAAGGGTATTTGCATTTTGTGGGTATTCAGGTGATAAAGAATCTGAAGGCAGAAGTATCCATCAAAACAATAATATTTTCAATCTCAAGAAGCAAAACTAAGCCCAAGTTTCATAGTGAAGACAATATATTGTTAACATCTACTAAATTAATTTTCTTTCATTGAATCACACAGTCCTTTTCGTGGAGACTAACAGCTGTAACCCTTTTTCTCCATCTAGCCTCCCCACTTTCATTTCTACAATGGGGTGCCCATTATATGTACAAAATGGATCAGAGCCCTCTGAAACATCAATTGGGACTTTTGTATGCTTGCAAACCCACCCATCTACATCTCTTTTGGGGTGACTCCTACCCACCTACTTTCCTACCCTCCGCATTTAAGTTCCTTTTCTCTGGCCACAGGACCAACGGTAGGTTGCAAAAAGATGAAGGGGTATTTTATGAGCAGTACAATTACAATGGTGTGTAACCTTTACACTTGACTTCCATTGACTCCCACTTCTTTTCTACTTGTTATAAAAAACAAAAATGATTAAATCAAAAGAAACTAATGGAGTGACTAAGTTCTTACCATCAAGTGCCCTACGATGAGGAATGTATCCAATAAAGTAAAAACCTCACTGTTACTCATAACTGCCTCTAATAGTTTCACTCCTCAGCCCACACCATTATCTCTCCTCTGTACCTCCCCAATTCTACTCGTAGTCTATGCCCTATATAAGAAGGAAATGGATGGTTCGCTATAGTCACCAACTCTTCCTCCCCCTTACACCTTCTCTTGGAGCACTGCATTTACATTTGTTTGTAAAGATGGATGGTTTACATAGCGCTGGTGGGGCAATGGTCTCATACAGCCAGTGAGCACAACTGTAAGAATGGACAAGAGCAGAATAGAAGATTGGCAAACCAAAACACGCCTAAGTTTGTTCACCAAAAACGTTTAAAGTGAATATTTACTCCCTAAACTAGCCACACACTAGCCCCACAGTTATGTTTCCACAAAGCACAAGAGATGCCCCTTAATACTGACCTGCAAATTAGTTCAATAAAACCATGCATCTGAAAAGCCAGAGGCATCATCTTGGCTATACAGAACACAGCCAAAAGAGAGTGGTGGACCCCAGATACCATTTTAGGAGACATGAAACAATCCAGTGTGATTAGACCGGCTTTGCTAATGGAAATCCCATACAAGACACATACTACCCTCCGGAAGCAAAAGGCAATTCTGCTCTCCAAGTACAACACAACAGTCATATGAAGAGTAATTTCCCACATCTTAAGAATTTAAAAAGTATTGAAAAAACACATTAAAAATTAATTAAAAAAATTACATGTCCATGTGGAAATCACACAAGGCCTTATGGAGAGTTGCTATACTTACGAATACTGTATAAAGTTTACTCACCTGGTGTTGTAAAGTGATGACAAAATGAAAGGTAATTCACCTTACCAGTTTCATGCCTATAGAGGGCACAGGACTGAATGGTCTTAAAGACCAACACACCTAAACTAGTCTGCTAAATATGAGATCCTCTACCCACTGGAAATAAGTCATTAACCTGCAGACTTCTTCCACCAAAACATTACATTTATCTTATTGTTAATTACACTGTATTCTTCTGTTCGTAGTGTGTAGTGATGTAGATGTAACTGCTCTGTATAATCCTGCCATCTAGTTGTGGACTCGGACATTTGCAAGTTGTTTTTCTTTTAAGAAATGTTCTGAATCACCGAGGTGTATGGTGAACCGTCCCTTAGTTGGATATGCGCATGGGCACAACTATATGTTTTTTCGCCCTGCAGGTGAGAGTTATATGTAGAGATGAGTGAAGATAATGTGATGCACATGTGTACTGCTGAAATCAGGATGTAATAAAAGTTAAAGAGATCTGTAATCAGGGCCATACACATCCGGGAAAGTGGGTGGGTGCATGTGAATCTACAGCACTACACGGTACTAATAGATGCTTACAACTTAAGTAATATTTTGTGTTTGTAGTATATGTTGCAGTAGAAACAAACATTTTGCATGTAAAGCAGTACCTTTCCCTAAATGGTGGCTAGCTTGTGGATGATGCACGTTTCTGAAAGGTCCTTAAACCTGTATGGCCATCCATAGCCTGTTGGCTACCTAGAACATCGACAAAATAGTATTTAGAAAATATTTGAGGGGTTCACCACAAAGCCGCTTTACATATATCGGCTAGAGAGATATTTCCCACAAAGGTCAAAGTTGCAGTCTTTTTCTGTGTAGATTGAGCGCTCTGTGCAACAGGCAGGCATCTTTTGACTTTTACATACCAAGTCTGGATACCTTTGAATACCACCTGGCAATGACCATCTTAGGTATAGGCTGACTCTTGTGGGTTTTTGCAACGGCAACAAACAGGTGGCCTTCCTTTGTGATAAGACTTAGTTCTGTCAATGTAATGCATTAGTGCATGTTTGTCATCTAGAGTGTAGTGCGCTCTCTGTCTGCTACTGAGTCTAGTTGGAGAAAAAAAGACTGATATCTATGGTCTGGTTAAGGTGGAAAGGGGAAACCACCTTAGGGAGGAACGGAGGATTAGCCCTAATATCCTATCTTGGGGCACACGACTAAAGGGTTCCTACAGTGTGAGGACTTGCAGTTCAATGTAATGTGGTGTTGTCATGGTTAGGGGAGATGCAGGTACTGCACAACTCGTGGTGGACAGTCTGCAAGAATTTCAAGTGCCACTGGAGGGAGTGCTGGAAAGATGTCCTTTCCATTACTGCTCTGTGCACATTCTCCATGACAAAGTGTTTGAGGTGCAGAGTGCTCTCTCTCCTACAGAGTTTGTTCGGAGGGGTAAAAGGCTGGAATCTCTGAGGCCTGGTTATGGTGGAAAGGAGAAACCACCATAGGGAGGAAGTAAGTATTGTTTTTAAGTACTAGCCTGTCCGGGTGGACATGAATAAATTGTCTCTGCAGTGTGAGGGCTTGCAGCTCACTGATGTGACCTGTGAGATCATGGTTGTGGTCAGCTTGCACAAGTCATGGTGGGCGATCCACAGAAATTTGAAGTGGCACAGGAGGGTGTCGGTGGAATACTGGAACAGCATCCTTTCCAATACTCTAGACATATTCTCCATGCTAAAGTGTTCAAGGTGAGGGGCGCAGAAAACCGGGAAGGGACAGAGACCCTAGCGGTTGGCGTCAATGGTAGTTTGATATCTTTGGAGCGCCGTCTGGAGAAAGAACCAAAGTTAAAGATCTTCCAGTGAGATTCTCCTATTGATGTCAGAGTCTAAACGACCAGATGGGCCAGAAGGAAAGCAAAAGCAAGATAAGTTGCCAAAAAGAGAGCTCCGTTGGTACACGTCCGAACCTCATGGCGGGAAAAAAAGTCTAACAAGGAGTGGGTGCTCATGTCAAAAACAATGTATGGGGTGGGAACTGGGAACTTTTGCTAAGACACTGTGAAGCCGCTTGGCTAATGAAACTTAAGGCAGTTGAACAAGGTCTCAACATTGACAATGAACTTATTTTTTTTAGGTGACCAGAAATAGGATTCATCTGTTTTGTCAATGAAATGTATATATGTGATATGTCATTCATTACGAAGTTTCACCTACGATGAGGATTGCACTAATAAGATATAATGATGTTTATAATTTATATGGTTATAGTTGACATGAACTGATATATGGTTAGTGGAAATGTTTATATTTGGACATAGGTTCTACATATTCTGTTGTAACTGTGATTTTTCATCTGGTTCTTTTCTTGAAAGGAAAATAGGATAAAAGGAAAGAAAGCTTTCATGAGATTATGCTTGTTATTTGTTTTAATTTTACATTTTTGGCGGTTTCTAACAATGAGGTCCCTTTGTGCACTCTAAAATACATACTATCTTTCTATTTTACTATGTTTTATGCTTTGCTATATGCGATCTAAATTTAATTAGAACCTTGAACATTGTTATGATTTGTGTCGCATAAAGGATTATTGGCTGATCCGACCAAGTAACTTGTACTGAATACGTCTGGTAGCTGTGAGAAGTCATTGAAATAAAAGCACCAAAAAAAACTTATGAAAGGAGACACTTGTGGCTGTTTTGCTGTATGGAGCACTGATTTGTGCTACATAGGGATTAGCCTGATTTAATCAAGAAACATATTGGATATGTTGTGCTGCTGTAAGGAGACATTTATTTAGAGCACAAAGACATTTTACTACTGGAAAACTGGACACTGTGTTATATTGTTACACTTAGTGCTAAGAGCATGCTGTGAGTCTGTAGTACTAAACCCAGTTTTTGGAAGATGGTAAATTAAGGGGGTTGTCGGGTAGCTGACCCTGGCTCTGTAGCACCATTTTTTCATTCTGATATTAATTTTGTATTTTGATTGCATCCCCTACAGTTTGGTGAGCGCCAGTAGTAACTTGTTCTTCTGACAGAGACTTCTAACTGTAGATTCCTCAACTTGGAATCAATACCCAAACAATAACCATCCCATCCCATGGAGGCCAGTGTGAGAATGGTTCAAACTAGGAATTCCTGGAGGAGCAAAAGGCCAAAGTTCCTGTCCAGATGTACCTGAATGTCCAAGCAGTAATTCTTTTTGAACATATGTAGGGACCCCCCACGTAGCACCTACAAAATCATTTGGCAGATGTCCAGTACAGAACCTGCGTGCTAACGCAGTTAAAGAGGGCCTCGTTGAACGGGCCCACAAGCCCTCAGGAGACTGCTTTTTAGCTAATGCACAGCAGATTTTGGTGGAGAGTACAAGCCATCGAGAGATGGACAGTTTCTACACAGCCTTGCCATTTGTCACTCCAGTGATCTCAATGACAAGCTAATCGTCTACCTGATGTTTTTTGGTGTGATCAATGTAGAAAAAGATCTCTCTTCGGGTAGTGGAGTATCTCCTTGTCCTCCTCAGGATGAAGTGGGGCAAAAAAAGTTTGGCAGTGCAATGTTCTGGAAAATATAAAATGGAGTGTCCACCTTCAGCAGAAAACAGGCATGTGTCCAAATAACTAGTTTATCTGGGTAAAAGCTGGTATACGGAGGGTTCGCTGAAAGAGCTGAGCTCATTGCAGAAGTAATGACCACCAAAAAGGCTGTTTTGAGAGTTAGAAATCTGAGCAGACAACTATGCAGGGGCTCAAATGGTGATACCATGAGGAATGTTAGGACCAAATAAAGGTCATATTGGGGCATGATGAAAAGGGATAGAAGGAAACAAATGTTGCAAGCCTTTAGCAAAATGCGTCACTTAAACAGTGGGGGCTGATCTCACAATTGCAAAATGGCAGAAATGGCCGAAAGGAAACCTTTAATAGTGCCCAGGGCACGGCAAGGCCTTGCAGGGCTAAAGAGAGTACAAAAAGCAAAATCTCCAACAAAGGGGCTGAAAGTGGGTCAACATGATGGAAGAAGCACCAAGACACAAATCTGTCCCAATAGCAGAATTATACAGTTATTGTCGAGGGAAGCCTGGTTGCCAAAATAACATTGAGATCTTCACTTGAAGTGGGGTGTGCCTAGGTTCAGGTGTAGGACCCTGTCCTGCTGCTGTGACAGAAGGTCCTCCCACATAGGTGGTTGGATTGGAGAGCAAAATCTCATGCATTCTGGCTACCACAGTCTCTGTGCCCAATCGAGAGCCGCTAGTATGACTTGGGACCAGTCGGCCCTGATCTTCTTGAGAACTCTGAGCAGGAGCGGTATCAGCAGAAAGGTGTACCGAAGTCCCGGGTTTCAGTCTAATTGGAATGCGTCTCCGAGCGAGAGCTACTTTGGAAACTGCAACACGCAGAAGAGCTCAGTGAAATCCCCATCTCCTCATGTACTGAAGGCTCTTGCTCACCAATGTGAGCATTTGGATGCTAGAGTCTGAGTCCAATACACATTCTGACTTTAACAACTTCAGAGAAGCCTGACCTCTAGTGGAAGCACTATCTACAACACAGCCAATCAACCCAATGACAATGACCAACGATGTATTTCCTCAGAAAGATTTAAATGCTTAAGCAAAGAAGAGCTTTGATTGGTCCAAGCCTCTTCTCCAGCCAGTAGTCTATTCTTTATCTGGGTATCAAGGTCATTATGCAGACGAGTGCAGAGCATGGGTTTACCAGGGCATTTATGAATAAGATAAGTGCAGAGCATGGGTTTATCAGGGCCATAGAATGCTGGTGGTTGTAAAACAGGAGATAAACCATGTACCCTGAAGTACCCTTACTGCTCTGATCAGCCACAAAGAGAGGACCTGAAGGGTGAATGGTCAATCCTGTAACATCAGGAAAAGATGAACAAGGCCTAGTGAGCACCTATATGGAGATTGCATAAGCATTCTGATTTACCCAGAGGCAATGACAGACTTGCTATCCATCTATCCACGTTCAACTAAGAAAATGAAGGTTATCATCTGGCTCATCGAGCTGCATAGAAGATTTCCTGCCTCAACTTTTTTTAAACAAGAAATTCACATTTTGTCTGCTCCCTTCAGACATTTGATTCTCTATTCCAGCGGCTCTTAACCAGTGGTCCAGGGATGCCTACTCAGGGAGTCCACGGCTGCTTAGAAAATTAAATAATATTAACAGACTGATAAAGTATACATGAATAGAGAAGCAACATGTAAAATTTAAAATGTTCTGTAAATGTGAAGGAATTTGATATTGAAGGATAAAAATGAAGTTGTTATTCTTGGGTGATTTGTGGGATCAATTCAAAGTTATTGAACAGAATATAGTATGAATGATGGATCGTTTTTGTGTATTGTTTTGCATTTCAAGTAATTGAAACTGCTTATGGCACGGTCTCGGGATTCCAATAATGGCTCAGTGAGGGTCCCCGGATTCCAATAATGATTCAGTGGGGGTCCCCAGACTCCAGAAATGATTAAGTGGGGGTCCACAGAAGTCAAAAGATTAAGAACCACTGCTCTATCCTATCCTTGGTTCCTTCCTCTCTGAATAAAATAAATTAAATGTATACAGATCCCTCACTGGGTTAAGCAAAATACCATACCTTACTATTACACTCAGCTTAAAACAAGTACCAGAAAGCACGGCTATGACTCGCCCTGTGTATCTGGCTCACAGTGCAGACAGGGATCATCCCCAAGATTTTGTACACAAATCTAACTTCGACTCAAAATCGGACATTACCTAATTACTTATGAAAATTCAATGATTTTTGTTTCCTTAAACTTACTGAATTTCAAGCAGAAAACGGAAATAAAGCGAAGCATTTTTTTTTTAGCAAAACCTAGACAAATTAGAAATGGAATAGTACAGTAAACAGAAAAAGGCACTTTATCGATGTGCTTTTACATGAAAAGGAAAGTAGGAAAATATGTTCTAAAACCTGGAAAACGTAATGCTACTTAAAGTTATGTTATCGAGGCAGTATTAATGCTTAGCAAATGTATAAAGTGATCTTCATATAGCAGTAGCATCAGTGAAAATGTCAAAAATAATACCTTTGACGCACAGTTTGGTGTTTGTTTTTAGTCTGAGAAACCCCTGGATAATTTTTGCTTGCATTGCAGGTGTCTGCTTATAATCTCTACTCTTGAATTCTTAAGGCCAGGAGATAAACACCCGTTCTAGCAGTTCACTGCAATAAATCAACTGTCTTTTCCTAAAGAGGATTCCGGATCTCATGCACTTTAAGATAATATATGGTTTTGGTAGTGGTGGTGTCAGTCTGGAGGAGAATCAAACTGCTTTTCATCTGCAGAAGGAAGGATTTCAGGGAGAGATGGATTCACCCCAACATGTTGTTGTATTACTACCCTTATTTCGAAGACCGACCCTCTGCCATTAGGTTGTCCATACAGACCACCCTTTGAGCCTCCCATCACTTAATTAAGTCTATTACAACGATTCAATACATCTGAGGTTGAAAGAAGACACCTCGGTATGTTTCTCTTTCAACACTACCTGATCAGAGATATTCTTTCAAGCTAATCCAAATTCAGTCATACTCATTCCACCAACAACGGACACCATTCATCTTCAAAACATTCATGAAGAGTTCTAATTGAGCAAAGAAGCAAAGAGATTTGTAGGCCAGTGGGTGAGAGGATGCTTGGAGAGAATGACACATACACTGAATGTGCAGTAGCTGAGTCCTGCAAAGTACACACACTTACATTCATTTGATAAGGCACTGATTCCACGTTGTGAATGCACTGAATAGGATTAGGAATTAACAGGAACAGGATCTATGTTCTATAGGTTTACTGTGATCTTTAAGTCCTTATAAACCCTTCTGGGAGAGTTGGCTTTGATGTGCCAATCACCAAGGTAGGGGGTTTGGAATATCTCTTTGTGGCAAAAGAAAGCTAAAGCCACAGCCATGGATTTCGAAAAAGCCTTGGTGTTGAATTCATTTAAAAAATAGAATGCACTCAGTATGGACAGTGTTTACTGGCAAAAGCGACTCTTGGAAAATATCTGTGTCTTTGCGCGGACTGAAAAATGAAAGTATGAGTCTTGCAGATCAATGGAGTATTTCCACTCTGCTGTAGATTATTGTTTGATGTAGTGCGAACATCCAAAACCTCTCCCTCTAAACCTAGCTGCATGCTGTCTTCGGGCTTAGGATATAGAATAATTTGTGCTCAAGTCATTTTTTTTTTTTTTTTTTTTTTTTTTTTTTTAAGAAAAAAGCAAGTGTACTTTCGATCTTTTGCGACCAATCGTCTTCACTTATATCATGATGTTAACCTCTGAATTAGCCAGTCCAGAAGAAAGGATTTAATCCCTTTAGTTGGTCTGGGCAGGAAAAAACTAAATAATACAACTTTGTAGCATTCTGTGCCACATCTCATGTGATAGGAAGTGGTTGTAAATGTTGATCCATTCATGGGGATCAACAGTCAAGGCACAACAACTACGTCATTCCTTGGATGTAGATGTAACTTTGCTTTAGATATCTTTCTTTGCCTTTCTAAAGAAGATCCATCTCCTCCACCTTGCGGATAAGCTAGTGGGTGTTGTTACAAGATGGACAGAACGTAGTATTTTTTCCAATTGCAACTACAAGTCTATCTCAATCAACTTGCCAACTTAGGCTGGAAAAATGGAACGTCATCAAATATATAATAATCTTCAATAGCCATCCCTTGAGATTTTAGCCCTCAGTAACCGAGTTCAGCTCTGTAACTGCTTTCCATTCTTGGTTAGCACTGCATTTCATTTCCATAGAATATCAGTTAACAATTACGAACCTGAGGGCATAAAAATGACATCTGAAGGATGGTCTGATCTGCAATGCTGATTTCAGGAAAGTGGTCAAGAGAAATTTGATGCAGATAAGAAAAAAACAAGTTATTATATAACCCTACATTAGTTTGGAAAGAATGCACAGCAAGTGTATCTAAAAGACACATGGTGCAAATTACGTATTATTTAACACGTCAACATGATGTGTTCTTATCAGATTTCCTTTTTGTATTGAACATAACATTATCATCCATTTGAGCTAAGCAACGTCTTGGAATGTCTGCACTGCTTCGACAGGGCACTCCAACCTTCAAGAGAACACAAAGGCTACAACATAACCACATATATACAAAACTGCAGAAACAGGACTGTAGTTGGCTATCACTTTATCCCAAACATCAATAATGATTAGAAAATTAAAAATAATAATAATTTAAAAAAACAGCCTATGTATTCCTTATCATGCTGCTCATAACACCCGTCTCCCCCCCCCCCCAATCAAGAGGCAACAAAGCAACATAACTTGCTTGATACAACGTTTTGTATACATCCAGGAAGAACTTTTGTGGCACATAACTCTGCACCCAACTGCACACTTTGCTCCATCATACACCACACAACACATTTTATCCAACTCTTAATATACATCCACTATAAATCAAATAGGTCATATAGCTGGCTATCGAACAATCCAAAGGCACTCACAACCACAGAAAGCCAAAGAGAGACATAGAAGGTACATAAGCAATTACTGAGTCACTTAAGTACCATGATTATGCATCTACAATTCAAAGAGTAAAACAATAAATGGACCAGAACAGAATACAGTCAGCACACAATCACAAACCGAAACCTATTATGTTGGAAAAGTGTCTGAACTTACTAGAGTGGTACAAGACCATACCGATTGTGAGCTAGACAAAGGTCATTAACATCCCATGATTGTATTTTTATGGACGTAGCATAAATACATTTATTTCAGTGAGTGACCGTATCAATTGTGGACGAAGATTTACCCTTAAAAGCACTTAGACTTCATTATCAGTTAGGTGGAATAAGGTGCGGTATTTCCCACACCAGCTAAATAACAGTATCCGAGAAACATTATCCACATGTTGTAAATACCTCCAAATCAAAGTTTTCAACTTGCAAATGAGGTTGGTATAGGAAATCAGTATTTGCCACACCGATTTCCACAAGTTTTGCCTTTGCACATGATATTTCCCCCGACACATTTCGCCAGGCTAGACATGACGGGATCTATCAGGGGAAAACTGGAGGGTGTGAAAATTAGCACACAATTTAGAACTTAGCTCCAAAGTTGCAATGATGGCTTTACTGGCCAGTCACCTCTGAAAAAAGTCAGTAAAAAGAAAGACAAACAAAGAAGAAACACTTACTGATAGCTGGGGCAATGCCACCCACTGAACCAGGACCAGGGATATTTCCAGCTACTGCCGCAGCTTGGGCAGCAGCTGCAGCTTGTGCAGTTGCAGCTTGCTGATGCATTTGTCGATGACACTGGCGTAAGTCAAATACCTTTTCCAATATATAATGAAAATTTTAATTAGACATGACGTTTATATATGTTTTCTTAGTCACATTTGAATGTAAACCCATGACAAATTTATCACTGTTATTTCTACGGATTAAAAAAAATGAAGACAGAAAAAAGTAAGCAGGGAATCACTTATTTACAATTCTAGTTTTCCATTTTCTTGAACGTCACAAACCATAGAACAGCTCAGGATTCTCGTATAATTTTAAAGGATTGAACAACCATTTCTGCATAGATAAAATGAAAAAAATGGCGCTAATTACCGTTATCTGTCTTTTTTAAGAACAATGTTGTAAACGACTACAAACAACAATTTGGCTAAGGTAAGGGGGTCACAGCAGAGCTGCAAAAAAAAAAAAAATGATGCAGGAAAGCAGATACACAACTTTTAGGGTATACATCAATCAGAAGATGGTATGGGTGAGAAATGATCAGATAAACAATATAATTGAGGTTGTCAAACCTTAAATAAATATATAGCTTCATAGGTATAACTAGTGTTATTTACATCAAGTCATTCTCAACACCAAAGGCCATGCACAAAAAAAACAGCAACAAATGTCACACATTATCGACAAAGACAAGCAAGTGCCATTATTACTGGAATTCAGGTAGGACATTAAGACTGAGCTTTTTACAAATGATGATGCAGGGTCAAATTCTATTACCAGAACAAGGAAAGGAGGACATCAGATTAGTCAGGACCAAATCCAAATGCACCCAAAAAAACACAAACCAGTCATCCTTAAGGACGGTAAGCACAACCACTTGCAAGATTATCTTTCACTCTATTTCATTCCACTTGAGACAGACTCAACTACATGATGACCAAGTGACTTAACTTCTGTAATGCTCTCTCTGGTGGATACTCTAGCTAACCATGAATTCCTCACTGCAGAATATTCCCCAAGTGCCAGGCTGGATCTGCAAAAAAATTGCGCTAGGAATGATCCCATGCACCTATAGGCGAGTCGTGCAGCACTGCCGAGATTCTATTGCACAGGAAGTGACATACCGAAGTTGCATATAAGCGCCACCCCTGCAAGCTAATGTCGGTTTCTTACTTGTATCTTTCGGCCCGCTCAAGCAGAGCATGAACAATAAGTTGTACCAGGGTGCAATTCCTAACTTGGGCCCTTTTCAGATGTTAAAGAGGTCAATGCAGAACGGGACAGTGGGAGGGCAATGAGGAATCTGTTGTTAGAGTATCCACCAGAAAGAAAGTTCCAGAAGTTATGTAACTTTTTCTTCTGACAGATGCCTGTGACTGCAGATTCCTCACCTTAGAATAGACAACAAAGCAGTATCTTGCGAGGAGGATGGTCTGTGGAGTGGCTCAGTCCAAAAAGTCTTGCAGGTTCGAGAAGGTGAAATGTCGTTCTCGACGGATCTGTCAAGGCAATAGTGCCTCGTAAACATATGCACTGAATCCCGCCCAAAATACAGCCTGGTAGATTTCAGGACAGGCACTCCGTATGCAAACAAAGTACTAGCAGCCTCAGCCCTGGTAGAATGTTCTCTCAGATCTATTGTTGGCTGCTTCTTGGTCAGTGCAAAACAGGGTTTTCTTATGTACAGTCTTATCTTTATTTGCTCCGTAGAATCTCACACAAAGCTGATTGTCCACACAGTGGTCCTTCGTACGATCAATATAAAAGCATTTTGTGGTCCAGTCGATAAAGTTTCTCCTCCTCTTTTTTGGGGTGATGGGGGGAAAAGAATGTAGGTAGGGAGACAGATTGCCTAACGTGAAAAGGAGTCACAACTTTAGGCAAGAAGGCCGCATGAGTTCTCAACACCCGTCTGTCTGGAAAAAAAAGGTGATGCTGGGCAGATGCCCCAACAGTGCCTGAAGCAAACTCATGGGCCAAGCTGAAATAATCTCAATGTGGAAGACAGTCCTCAAGGTCACAAGACATAGTGAGCAGCTATGTATCAGCTCAAAGGGCAAGGACATCAGGAACATCAAGACCAAATTAAGGTTCCACTGTGGCGTCACAACAGTATAGGAGGAAACAGGTGTGTCAAACCTTTTTGAAACCTCATCACAACAGGTGATTTAAACAAGAATGGCTGGTTCTAGGCCAATGCCTAGCAGATCTTAATGAAAAAGACTTTCCACCTGGATAAAGTTCTTTTCTGCAACACCGCACTTTTGTTTTCCCCACAGAACACTACAAAGACCGGATGGTCTTTGGTGTGATCGATATAAGCGCAAAGCCCTTTTTGGGTCCAACCAATGGGGTATCTCGTCCTGTTTTGCCGAGACGAGGAGCAAAGAACATTTTAATGCTGATGGATTGCACTGAGTGAGAAGAAGTCACGAACCAAAAGGCTGCCCTGATCCTCAACATGGAGGTCCCTAACATGGCAATCTGAAGTAACTGCAGCTTATGAAACCCCAATTTCGGACTACAAAGATGCAACAAGCAGATGTGCATTGGCTGGAAATCCCAGCACATTAGGAAAATTTGAAATATACATTAGAAAGATTAGGAAAGTTAGGGCCAAATTGAGATCCCATTGTGACATCAAAAAAGGGTTCAAAAGGAAACATGTTAGTTAAACTTTTATTTTTTTAAACTCATCACAGTGGGTTATTTAAACAAGGAAAGCTGATGCAGCAAACACAATAGGGTAGAAAGGGGCAACAAATAACCTTTCATGGTGCCTAAAGCAAGCTCTTGCAGTGCCAAAGTCTGAAAGTCTAAAGCAATATCATCCCAGAAAGTTTAGCCTGCAAAGGCTCCATGGTGTAGGATCCATAACAGGCCACAAACCTGACTCAGCACAATGCATAAGCAGGAAATGTAGAAGGACATCAGACAGTAAGGAGAACATGCAAAAACTCAGGAGAAAGATCAAACATAGTCAATCTCCACTCATGGAGATAGCACAGGGCTGGGTACATAACCCTGACTGCAGGACAGATGCTCATGCCCAGAAGTTCTGGGTACCACACTCTGCTGGCCAGGTCCGCAGCCACCAGGATAATGTGGGCCTGGTCGTTACTGACCTTCATCACTCTGGGCAAGGAAATAGTGGCAGAAAGGCATCCAGGAGGCAGCCTGGCCTCCTTAAAGGCATCAATTTACTGTGGCAGTGACAACAGCCTGAGAAATTTGAGGCATGCTTCGATTTATTATGAAATTGGCTTTTCGACTGGAGATCACGAAGGAGATTATCATTGTGATGCCCTTGTGCCTTCTCTATAGATAGAGAGTGGAGGGAAGGGGCTGAGTCCCACTTTGCTTTCCTATTCTTGGACTTTGATTTTGACACCCTGGAGGAAGTTGACCCCGAAGTTGACCTCTTGCAGCAGCAACTTCTTGCCTTTGACTTGGAGCAGGACTTATGAGAGACCTGTGACGACTTCTTGTGTTCAGTAACATATAGCTTTGCTTCTCAGTACCTGATCACGATGGATGGCACATTTGTTACATAACTAAGTCCTGTCCTGAGCCCTCGCACCTCATGCAGGTCTGTGACTGACATCTGTTTTCTACACCTATGGCATGGATTGAAACTTAAGCTGTGGAAGCAAATATCGTTCGATAGCACGTTGTACATTTTCTTTTATTTATAGGAATCGTCGGAGGCTGATGAAATTGGAAGTGGAGCTCTAGATCCACACTGGCAGATGTGGAAAGAAAGGAACTGACATCAGCACGCATGGGTTGAGCTTAGATGCTGCCATCTAGCAGCGCATGTGAGCACTGCTAAAGAGAAGTTTTCAGGATCCAGTCTGGGGCTTGTGGAGTGTCCTAAAGGTGAGGAATCTGTGGTTGAAGTATCCATCAGAACACAACAAGATGAGAAGTGCGTGTAGTATTCATCACACATGACAACAAAACACAAATAGGTTACAATCAAAAGCCACACTTTTCTAACGAAGTAATTTCTCAAAATGTATCAAAATGATTACTTACCAGTAGGAGTAGTTTTGCAGCTTGAAGAGTTTTCAGGGATTCACATGGTTTGCATTATTTTGCCATATAGTGGTTAGGTCCGGAAATGTCTGTTTTCAACCCTCGGGCATCGTCGACTGCCATTTGGTGCTTGGTCAGTCCCCTGTGTGACGTCAGATGGTGGCGTGGAGCTCATGTGCGTGATAGCCATCTTCAGATGTTTTTTTTCTCTTTCCCTATTGGTTGTAAAAATGCTCTTCTCTTTTCCACTTTTTTAAAATACGACCTCAAACCCACCTGTTTGTCTTGTTCTCATTTCTGGGGAGGTGGGTAAGTCGCACGTAAATCCAGAAAACTCTTCAAACTGCAAAACTACTCCTACTGGTAAGTAACCATTTTTTTCAGCATGAATCCTTTTCTGGATTCACATGCTTTGCATTGCATTATGTAGAGGTTTCCTCTTCCCTGGCTTGGACGGGGTGAAATGAGGATGAGTTTGCAAACAGGTGTTGTAATACTTTCTTTCCCACCTCTGCCTCTTTATGTTTTGGTATATGAAACAAACACCTGATTTCCTTTATGAAACTTTTTGGTTTCTTGTAGATTTATTATTAGAGCTCTCCTCACGTCAAGTGTGTGCAATGCTCTTTCCAGTTGTGTTTGTGGGTTTTTAAAAACACTGGTAGTTGAATGCTTTGATTAACACGGAATTTACTTATTAAATCTGGCAGAAATTGGGTGTTTGTTCCGAGGACTACTTTGTCCTTATGAATTTGTATGCACAGTGCTTGTATTTGTTATTGCCTGGAGCTCACTCATTCTCCAGAACAATGTGATTGCCATCAGGAAGGAAGTCTTTAGGGTACGTAGTTCTACTTTATGCATGGGTTTGAATCAAAAGGTCTGGTCATTAGTTGTGTTTAGACTCCACATCGGGGCTGGTGTCCTTCTTGGTGGAGCCATTCTTTTTGCATCCTCTAGGAATTTCTCGATTACTGGCACTGTGAAGAAACTTTTGCCTGATACTCCGCTAGTGTAGGTCACAATTGCTGCTAAATAGACATTGAGAGATGAATAATTAATTCTGCTGTCCAGCAGATGCACAGGATAGGCTGACTTGTTGGCTTCCTTCAGTATTTCCATGGTCCTAGGTGGCAGCTGTAGGTGCCCGGATCCTATGTATTCAGTCGCCAGGTTGTTAGTTTGAGTGTTGATAGTTTCAGGTGAAACACTTGTCCTTTCTGCATTGTGAGGAGGTTCCGATCCACCTTGATTTTGATCATCTGCTGCCTGGCCAGTTCAAGTAGATCCGAGTACCACGTTTGTCTGGCCCACTGTGGGGCTATGAGAATGAGATCTGTTCCCGGTTGTTTGGCATTCTCCAGTACTTTTTGCATCAGAGGTATTGGTGAAATGGCATAGGCAAATTTCCCTGACCTGTTTATTGACTTTCCCTTCTGATTGGTGGTGTTGAAACCTGGAGGCGAAGAGTTGGCATTTTTTGTTTTCTGCAGTTGCAAACAAGTCGATTATTGGTGTCCTTTCTAGGCTTTTTTTGTTTAATTTCCCATTAGTGTGAGCTGCTTTCCGGTCTGCTCAGTCTGTCTGCCTCTATGTTCTCCTTTCCTGGTAGATGGTGGGTTTTCCTGTAAGTTGATCCCCTGCTGTATCACCCATTTCCATATCTCTTGGGCTAGTTTTCTCAGGGTGAAAGACTTTGTGTCCCCTTGCTTGTTCAGAAAGAACATTGCTGTTACATTGTCCATCTGGATTAGTACAGTCTACCCTGTAATATGTGTTTGAAAAGCTTTCAGGATTAGTAACACTGTCTTCAGTTCTAGGAAGTTGATGTGCTTTACTGAGTCTGTGCTGTTCCACTGATTGCGGATTTTCAGCGTTCCTGTATGTGCTCCCCACCCCTTGTGGAAACTGTCTGTTGTAAGGTTTACCAATGGAGTTGTTGCTTTGAAGGGTCTCTCTTTGGTTATGTGATTTGATGCCCACCACTGTACCCTCTCCCTACATTTTCGCTGTGACAACCACTAGATCTTCCCAACGCCCTGTGGTTTGTGACCAGTTCTTGAATAGCCATTCTTGGAAAGGGTGGATGTGGAGTCTTGCATGAGTTATGAGGGGGATGAATGATGCTATCATTCCAATCAGTTTCATGACTGTCCTCACTGTCGGAGATTGTCCCTCTTTGGTAAAAGGTGAGTTTGGTCTGTGATTGCCTGAACTCTCCTCTGAGATATGTATGCTCTTGCTCTTTTCGCATCCAGTGTTGCTCCCAGGAAAGTCTTTTCCATTTGTGGTTCCCATAATGACTTGTTGGCTTTATGGAGAACCCCAGTTTTTGTAGGGTTGTAATCACTGTTAGAATGTCTTTTTGAGATTTCTCCTTTGTTTTGGCCTTCACTAGCTAGTCGTCCAGGTAAGGATAGACGTGGATTCCTTTTCTTCTCAGGAAGGTTGCGACTGTAGCTAAGCACTATGTGGAAACCCTTGGTGCCGACTTTATTCCAAAGGGTAATACTTTGAATTGATACTGTACCTTCTTCAGCACGAATCTGAGGTACCTTTTGTGTGCTTGATTCATAGGTATGTGCAGGAAGGCATTCTTTAAGTCTATGGTTGCCATGTAGTGCCCTTTTTGCAGGAGCGGGATTACCTTGCAGGAGCGGAATTACCTCCTGTAACATTGTCATTTTGAGGTGTTGCGTGCAGATGAATTTGTTTATGAATCTGAAGTCCAGGATTGGTTTTAGTGTGAGGTCTTGTTTTGGCACCTGAAAATAAGGTGTTTAACTCTGTTGTTGGTACCCTTTCTATTGCATGTTTCTACAGGAGTTCTTTTTCCTGATACTTTTTCTTCTTTGGTGGTCTTGGTATCGGGTGTCTTGTTAATTCTATACAGTCACAGTGGTGCACCATGTTTAATACCTACATGTCCATTGTTATTTTTGCCCATTCTTGTGGGTAATGAGCTATTCTGCCTCCCACTGGTGTTGTGTGGGGATTTGAGGCTGTTTTTGAGTCACTTTGAACTTCCTCCACCTCCTCTGGAGGTCTGCCTACTAGCCCTCCCTCTACCATAAAAGGACTGTCTTGAAGGTTTTTGCCATTGGTAGTATCCCGCTTGTTAACCAGCCTGTGGTGTGCTGCCATGGCCTTACTGTTGATGTCCAGTTGGAAAAGGTCCCCTTCCTGAGGGCCCTCTGGGTGCATTTCCTCTTCTAAAAGTACCACTGTATTGTAAGGCACTGGTTGCCTTCACTGTCTCGTTGTCTTTTTTAATTTGTTGTAAGAACTTGTCTTCCAAATGGATACATAAAATCAATTATAGGAAGGCTTGGTCACTTGCCAAATTACCTACAAAATCTGACAGACTAACAGATATAAGTATAGAATTGGACATCACCCTGAAAACTCTGCTTTACCCATATGATTGCAGTCCTTTAAGAAACAGTAACAGTGGAAAACAGTATATTGCTACCCATGCAGGATGTTGCAAAAGGTTCAGCTTTTAGATAGCTGTAAACTAAATAAGGGAATGATGGAATAGTTAAACCATTTGTTTTTGGAATACCATCACTTCCCATCTGTAGTATCATATTGATGGTTTTGATCAACTACTTACGTTATGCACTATGCTACTCTTCGATATTCACAATGACTCTTCTGGGTTATATACAGCCTCTTATTTTCAAAGACTAAAAATATATGCCCAAAATAACTCAAAATTGGGAAGAAGTAACCTACTACACTGAACAGCTCCACAGGAGTTCCTGTAGATCACATTCCTTTAGAAGCTTTGCACAAATACAACTTTAAAAAAGATAAAACTTTGTCAAGATACAGCCAACAACCAGTGACATATTGAGGATATACCATACAATAATGATATATATACAATAATAATTTATATTTAGGCTGGAGGAAATGTCCACAACAGACTGGGACTTCTAATTTCTTGCCTTCAGGCTCAAACTGTAAAATTACAATAAATATGACTATGGGCATGAGGAACTCCGGAAATTTTACACCCCAAAAAGTTATCTCAACCAAACACACACAGGTTGATTGATGCCTTAGATACTGTGTGTGTCAATTTCATGAGGCAATGTGTTCCCGAGTGAGGCACCTCCCAACACATCCAAAAATGCAGTTAAGTAAGCATCCACTCAATAACTGAGTTCTAGATTAGCGGAATACAAGTAAGAGTTTTTACAAAATTAAACAAGATGGTGATAAAGAGTCAGCATTAAGGCGTTGCCATGAACGCTCCCAGCAATCAATCAAGGCATACAAAATAAGGGAAAAATCAAAATAATGTTAAGTCCCAAATGAGCAGTAAAATCAATAGGGATACAGGCAGCATCCAGAGTAAAATCGAAAATTCTTCTGACTCACCACCCCAAACCAATGGTTTATTCACAAAATCTTCTCACAGAACAGAAATTCCAGATTCATTATGGTGTGATCAAATGTATCACGTTCATTGCAATTGAGAGTTCAGTTTTATTAAACATCATATTGCCAAAGCACCTAAACACTTTCCCATTACATAAATATTGTTTCTGCCCAGTCTATGCTAATGGCATCCAGAGATGGTAGAATAAACTAGATAAGTGAACTAAAGCAAACTATTATGAATGAATAGGGCACAGTGAGCTAGTGGAAGATCCTTGAAGAAAGATATCATATTGTGGCCTTGCTAGTAAGTTTACACCGAGAACCATAAGAACAGCACAAATAAACATGAATCTGCTCGATTGAACGCTGCAGTAATAGTGCAGGGGGGGAAGACATCCATTTTGAAAAAGAGGTCTACCAAGCCCAAATTGACGCCTAGTTAAAATGAGTCAGGAAAAAATACTTCTGTATGTCATAGGAAATTAGTTTCAAAGACAACTTCAGTGAATACATGTATAATTAAGAGTAAAACACATTCTATATGTTAATGATGCACAAAAATATAAATACAGAAAAATCTTTAACACAACTATCTAGAAAACGGTCTATTGTTTTCTTTCCAACTCTAACAAGCATTGGAAAAGCCAGTAGGTCTAGCATAGGCAAGCTGGTGTGATGGATATATATATATATTATTTTTTTATTGCAAGCATATAAATAAAACGAACAGAAAAAAAATAAAACATGCAACCTCCAAAACAGCAATAAAAATTAATAAAAATGAAAACATTCACTAATGTGGCAGTCTTACTAGGGATGTTTTTAAATAACAAACCTTTCACCAATGCCATACATTATTATTACCATTATTTATGGAGGAGATAAGAATAAATCACCAACTAATCAAGCAAGCCAATCATGGGAAGCTACACAGTTACACTGCCATTTAAACACTTTATAATAGCAACTTTCAATAGGTGAGACGTCAAATAAAGCACCATCTAACATGACATCCGGAGTGCAGGAAAAATAAACAGCTAGCATTTTAAGTTAAAATAAAAAATTAAAATAATTGCCACTCAGAACTTGATTTGTTAATGAAGAAAACAGAATTACTTTTATTTGGATGTGAATAATGTGCAGTTACCCAAAGAGAAGGGAGCAAATGGGTAAACTCGAATGACCCAATACCTCATTCTCTACGCTATGTTGGGAGTAAGCAAAATGTGTATGTAGGAAGCTGGGCCTTTATGGGGTATGCAACTACCATGTAAAGGGTTCAGGGATTCCCCGGTGAAGCTATGCAATCCCATAGTGCTCTTTTTAGGGGTAGTGTGTCCAAGCAGTCTTAGGCTTAACACAGAGGAGTGCAAGACATCAACAAATACACACAACAGTTAATAAATGAGACACACAACTCAAGAAGGAGATATACACCAATTTCTAAAAATAGCAGGTATCTTTATATATGTTTAGGCATCAGAGATAAATCTTTCAGGTAAGTAGGTTTTTAAATAGGAATACTTTTCACTGTAAAAAGTGGACACTCCGTGTTCTGCAATGTTATCCTATGGGAGCAAGAACAAGTGCTGCAAACAGGTAATGTACAGCGACTTACAAGACCAATCTCCTGGGGTTGAGGTGAGTAGTGGGCAAGGCCCAAGGCAGCACCCACAGTACACCCTCAGCCACATGGGGCAGCCAGGTGCAGAGTGCAAAACAGTGTTGGGTGCCCAATGCGTTCCTATGGAGATCGGTCACTGCGAAAGATGCTGCAGGCTCTGGCCAGGAGGCCAGTGGGGCTGAACCAACAGCCCAACTGGCCTCCGGGCCCTCTTGGTCCTTTTATCCACGGCTCTGGGGCGACTGGTGCAGAGGTGTCTTTAGGAGTCCCCAAAAATTTACCTCAAACACACACACACACACAGCTTGATGCATTGGGGAGGGTGTTAAACCTCACTTTCACGAGGCAATGTGTCCCCGAGTGAGGCATCTCCCAACACATCAAAAAGCACAATTAATTAAGTAAGCACCCACTCAATAACTGAGTTCTAGATAAGCGGAATACATATAAGAGTTTTTACAAAATTAAACAAGATTGTGACTGTCAGCATTAAGGTATTGCCGGAGCAGTCGCAGTAGAGCAGGGCTGCGTGTAGAGGCTGCAGGTGTCGGCGCGAAGTCCAGGAGGCGTGAAACTGCAATGGACTTGGACGCCGGAGGGCTGGGGAACCTTGTTGGCACCGATGGTACACTTGAACTCGGGTTGAAGACAGCAGTGGTGACATCAGGTGTTGGGTTTTGGCAGTTCCAGAGGCTTCAGAGTCCCTTCTTTGGAGGTTGTTGGAGAACAGGTCCGCTGTTCCAGGGGGGTGGAGGGGGTTTTGAGTCTTTTTCGAAGGCAGGCAGTTCTCCCGGGTTTCTGGAGTCACTGCTGCAGGGTGACTTTGGTGCAGATTTTGAGGACGAATACAGGCAGGCCAGTAGCGTTGGTACCAGGTTATCTGCTTTTTTTCTCCTCTTCTGCTGTCGCAGCTCTTTGGTGTCCTTGGTCTTCTTAGGTTGTCGGGATCCGCTTCTCTGGTGCTAGCGGCTCCCCTGAATACTGAATTTAGGGGCATTAGGGGTGTGTAGGGTAGTAGCCAATGGGCTACTGACCCTTGGGGTCACTATGGCCTCCTATGTGACCACTTCCTGTGGGAAGTGGGCATAACTTTGTCTCAGAATTCCTAAGTATGCCATCACAAAGATGGCTACTTCTGAAAAATTGTGTCCACATCGCAACAGCCAACCTTAGGGGAGGTACTAGCCTGGAAGTAGCACGCCTACCTGACAAGATAATTTTCCCACCTGTCTAGGTGCCAAATGGGCTCAGGACAGGGGAAGGGTGAGGGAAGCCAGATTTGCATTTCAAGGGCGGCAGCCCTTTGAGGCTTGCCACCTTGGGAAGTCTAATCAGCAGGTCATCCTGTGGGAGAGGGAGGTTAACCCTCTTCCCACACAGGTTTTTGTTCTGGGCCTCCTATGAGCAGAAGGCTCTCACGCTACAGTGTCTTGGGTGGCGAGCTGTCAGAAACTGGTCAGCAAGCACCCAGAGGCTGGTGGGGTCTCAGGGGACACCCCTAAGGGGCCCTCTGGGTGCATGTATTGCTAAATCCAACACTGTCATCAGTGTGGGTTCATCAATATGAGATGTTTGATACCAAATATCCCTAACTTCAGCGAAGCAATCATGTAGCTATGGAACTCAAATTGACCAGTGGCTTCCCTGGTTACTTATGTCTGAGAATTGACAAAGACATAGCAGGGCCATATCTCCTCGTGCAGATACGCCCTCACATGTAATATAACACACCCTGTCTTAGGGCTGTAAGGCCTGCTAGAGGGGTGACTTACTTATATTGCATGCAGTATTAGGGGGCATGGCACACAGGCTGTCTGCCATTTCGTGTTTTCACTTTTGTCTGCACCAAGACACACAGCCTGCAATAACAGCCTCTCATATGATAGGTGAGTGGTACCTTAAGGTGGCGCAATTCGTGCTGCAGCCCTTAGGGAATCTCTTTAGCACCCCAGGCCCTAGGTATATGGGGTACCATTTACTAAGGACTTACAGAGGATGCTAAAGGATTTGCCAATTGGACATTTTGGGGGGAAAGAACACTGGCAATGGGGACCTGGTTGGCAGGGACCCAGTGCACTTCAGCCAAAGTTTAATCAGATACCAGGCCTGCAACAAAAACCCAGTTCCCTACAGTGTATGATAGTTTAACAGACCAATGGCTAAAGCCCCTTGATGCTCCCTGGTGTATGATTATTATGTACTAATATTTTGTAAAAATGAGTCCTGTGAGACAGCCAACGGTAAATGGCCAGACATAAAAATATCATTGTGATTCTTAAACTAGAAAGTGGCAGTAACTGTGACAACTAGTCTGAATTATATTTAACTGACTTCGGGATGCAAGTGCCAATGATGTTTAGTACTATGCTTATTTGGCAGCAACAAGGACCTAGGTCACCAATGAATTATAAAAATGCATGTTTATAAAGATTACTTTAGCATACACTAAACATTCACGATGAACCTGCATACCTCAAAACGGGCAATGTTTTCTGACAATCTGTATTAGGAAGATAGCTATATAGCGGATACAATTTATTTGCAACAACTGCAGTAATGCTCAATTATAAATGACAAAATGGCAGCTAAAATACTTCACAGAGGGCACCATCAGGGTGCTTTTTGACTGGTCTATTTAGCGCAGCTCAAATAGAAGAATTTTACAATGTGAATCAACCAGACAAAAATGACAGTCACACAAACAAAATAATGTAACTTAAACTGGATTAATGCAAAAGAGGCAAACAGCAGCCTTATGAAAGTGCTTAAAATGAAAACAAATCAACTGTAATAAAAAAAAGGTAAAAGAAAAAGAGTATACATGTAATAGTGAAATGACATCTAAATATCTAACAGGTGTCAGATTTTAAACTTGACTGACCTTGATATATGCACTTGGATAAATCTTGTGAACTGCATCGCCTGGTGCTCGGCCTGCTTCCCTGTCCAAGTAGTAGCTCTGAACAAAGACAGCATGGTCACTGAGGCACCGAACCCAAACATCACCTTCGCCTTTGCATTCCAGTTGCACCCCTTTGCCTATGTGCAACCTGAAAGAAAAATATGAAACAAACTATACTTAGAGTGAGGAGAGATCCTGAGAGAAGTGATTCCACACTTATCCATGAGCCACATCGCCCCTTAGTTAAGGACTGAAACAACAAGTACCCTTTTATCAAATGCAAACAATTTAAAATAAGTTTGTCAAGTAATGTTCTCCATAACAAATAAGATTACTTTGCCTAAATGCTTGTCTGTCCAATGAGATCCAAAATTAACAGGATTATATCACAATACAGAAAATGACAGATGAGGAAACTGGTGCATGAAACTGTTGGAGGGGTCTGCAGAAACAAGCTCTACTCTAAGGGGCAGGGTACCTGTCTATGGGGACTACATGCAAAACAAGTCATGTCAAAGCCAACACGCCTCATCTTTTGTCTGCCAATGCCTTTTGCAAATGCTGTGCAGCATCGGCCAAAAACAAGGGGGAAAAAAACACAATGGTGTGCATGAACATGTGTCATCAATCATGTGCGCATATTACTCTTGATGCAATAGTGGCTCAGCATGGTGACGCAGAAACGCATATACATCACTACATGTGAGCCACTTTATATTTTTTATTTACTTTTCCAAGATGGAGGAAAAATTGAACCATGTACAAAACTGCGTTTTGTAAATGAAGTGGCACACAAGCAAAATGCTTTTATACTCTGAAAAAATGTAATTTTATTTCTGGAAAGATTGTATGGAGAAGGACAAGGCAATGGAGAAAGAGAGAAGAAAGAAGACACAGCGAGGGGATAGCAACAAAGTGGGGTGGCAAGATCAACAGAGGAGCATGATCAATAGAGGGATTTAATAGTGAATATGTAAGGGAAAAAGGTGGGTAGGGATGGGTGGAGGATATAAGGGATAAGCTGGAGTGAGGAGAGTGCAGAACGAAGCACGCAGGGATGCGGGTATTTAAAAGGGAAAGTAGCACACGGAGAGAGCTAGAAAACACATTCAATCCAATGAAGCCATTCCTGGAATGTGAACAGCAGAAGGGTACAAGTCATTCAGTCAAAAGGATGGGAAAGAATCTATGCTCCAGGGGAGGGACAACTACAAAAGGAAGAAGGAAAGCCATCAATCGTCTAATGGTAAGAAATGGGCTGGCACAAGCCCACTGGAAGCCAGTTACAACCAAAATCATATGAAGATGTCATGATGGAGAAATATAAATACAGTGACAAAAGTAGTCAAATGGAAGAGAAAAAAAACATTTCAAGGGAGGATGACAAATGTATACGATTCTGTGGAAGACGGCTCCTAGACATCCTGGTTACATGCTGGGACACCAAGATGATGAATGATTAAAAGTAATATATATTTGAGAAAATAGCAAAGAAGACACCCAAAAGTGGTGCAAGGAATGCAATACAAAAATATAAAACAGCTTACCAGAAGCAGCAAGATAACAATTGTTGTGGACAAAGCAAAAAATGCAGGAACAGGTACGAGGAAGCCTAATGGATATTTTTTTTTAAACCCACGGTGTTTTTGTCACCGAGGCAATTTGATTAAAACATTTCACTCAAATACTGACAGTGTTACATTTCACTCAAATACCGACAGTGTTATCACCCTACAGTATCAACAGAAAAAATTAAACTTGGTCATTGGTCTACTTCACCTTTGGCTTGCTCTTTGGCAATTAAGCAGCCAAAAAACCCCAATCATAAGACACTTTCATGTTAAGCGATTAGGGGAGCTATACAAAAACGTGATCTGCTTGTAAAAAATACATACAACGATGCATGAGAAGTTAAAAAGCACCAAGAATGTTAATCGGAGATAAAACAGAAAAATTAAACCAAGAACAGGAGATAAAGAGGTCATGAGACAAAAGGCTGGTGGTAAAGTACTTAATGACAAAACACAGGTGAGAAACATAAAAAAAAAAAAAATCACAGACATGAACAAAACTAATCATGATCGCTCATACCTTGCTCTTTCTATGGCTTCTGTTCTGTGAACATTAGAAAGCTGGCCAAGGCAAAATCGGTCACCACCTGAAGGATCGACATAGCCATCCACAGTCACAATGGGGCAGTTTGAAGGAACCTTAAATGTTTCCCCAACTTGCACGTCCATTTCGAAGTAAGCAATGGAGCACCAGTACTCAGGAGCTAGAGAAGAAAGAATGTGTAAGGTACTGGACTGCTACCAAGAAATCATTAGGAGCCAGTTACTCAGTGCCACTGTGATGTCAGAAAAGGTTGCTCACCACTTTGCAGTAACGTGTGTTCCCAGGCCTAAGTACCCTAAATTCACTTCATCGTGTAAGGTAAGGCTGCATTTAGTGGACAGTACCAAACATGTACAAAGCTCAGCAACACCATAGAAAGGAATAGGGTCCTTTCATGCCCTTAAAGACCTATTCAAAGCGTTCTCTGTGTTTCTCAAGCAGGAGGAAAGGCCACCTAGGGGGTTAA
Source organism: Pleurodeles waltl (assembly GCF_031143425.1). NCBI lineage: Eukaryota > Metazoa > Chordata > Amphibia > Caudata > Salamandridae > Pleurodeles > Pleurodeles waltl. Next base: position 148,041,733 of record NC_090436.1, on the reverse strand, counting down.
ACTGAGACCATGGAGAACCGGGTGCTTGACAAAAATGCTCGTTTTTATTCATTGCATTTTTTTGCCTCATGCTGCATACTTAGCACTGTACCTTTTATCTAAACACACATCACCCCACCGCCCCAATCACATCCTTTTTTTTTCTAATCCAGTCACAGAAAGACCACACTCATCATGCTCTTCTATGTGCTTTGAAAACTTGTGCTGTCCTGTCCAAGCACATTTTTTTTTTTTTAGCTTACTGTGTGTTTCTACCCTAGCGAGCTTGACAGTAATACAAGGCTAAGCATTGCCCCGAGCCTCTCGACCCAAGCTGCGCAGTGACTGGAAGTGGAGGCAGCACAGATAATCTCAGTGGCAGAGGTCTTTAAATCTTTTCACCAGCGAGGACACTCATTTGGACCACCCCGTCCACAAAACTGGGACCAAATGCCTTTATTGTGTTGGGTGCAGACAGTTTGTTATAAAGGTCGACCTGTGAATAGTAGGCTCCATTTGGTTCGTGTGTGTACCGCACCAAATAGTGTTCTCCTGTGTGTGGAGCTTGTGATAGTCATTTTAAACATCCTCCTTTTTTCGTACCCGAAACTTGCTTAGCATATAAACGTAGGTCTTCCCCTTCCTTTGCGCGCCCTGGGAGAGAATATTCTATTCCCAGTTCCTCAATTGTGCTCATCCTCTCTCCAACAACAGCAGATGGAAGCTCAGAATGTGGGCAACAAACTTAACACCTTGATCAGTCAGAAGGAAAAATCATCCGTAATCCTACTTCTCAGTCATGGGTATGTTCTGTGAATCCATAGAGAATAATTTTTTTCTGTATGCATCCCTGGAACATTTTTCACTCTTCAGCAGCACACCCTCAGTGGAGAGCAGGAGGTGTGATGCTTTTGGCATGAGTTGCTCCTCTTCATGAAGCACTCTATTCGGTGGATGACAGGAGGAGGCCAGTCCGAGTCATGGTTGCTTTCACATTGCCCAGCACAAAAAAAAGTCACTAGCTAATAAGCAATGCGTCCCTTTCTCATCCCTAACGCTAACCGAGGAACTACATCATCAACTGAGCCAGGGGATAATAATAAACTGCACCAACGGCAGCTTTCCTTCGATTCAGAAGAATCATCTCGCAATGGCCTGCTGATCCTAATATCATACAGAGAGTAGTGAATCTCTGCTGATCAACATATGGGTCCGGGAGGAATCCACGGGTGTTGAAATTAATTCTGCACTTCATCTGAGGATGCATTCGCACACTTCTACAGAGAAAAGAGCTATGCCTGTTGTGTGTGCCATAGCTTTTATTAAATTTAAATGTGTTACTACATGTGGCACACAGCTTGCTGTGTGCTTCCATGACTAATGTTTGTGGTTATATTGCGTTCAAGTGCAAAATACAAGTTTAGGACCAACAAGCGCAGGCCTGTCTAATATTAATGGGGCATTTTAGGACACAGGCCTTACAGCTTTCTTTTAAAATATGGAGGCTCAGAGTGGTTTTTTAAAATCTGAACATAAGAATTGCTGATTGTGTAATATTACTGAAACAAGAGTCAAATATGAACAGACCCCACCATGCTCCATAGATGTCCATGTAAGCAACAGGTCCCAAAGGTTCTTGCAATATGGTCAGGACAATGCAGACAAATTGGTTGCTGGAGGGAAGATGAAAGTGGAATCACCAACGTCAGGGCTATTCCAATACAAGCAACACTGTAAATCAGTTACTTTTAACGTAAGTATTAGACTAATTTATTAGGGGTGTGTGCGGAAATATGAATCGGTGTAGTGAAGGTTAATTCTCTTATTAATTATGCTTCCACTTTCCAATAATCATGGAAGTAACTTATACTCAGCACTGGTGAGAGAACAGTGCCTAATAAATATTATTCGGTGTGAAATACCAATATTTATGAATACATTCAGGGCAGAGGTCAGCGATTTTGGGGTGCAGGGTGGTGCTACTAACACTCTTCTTCACATGAGCACAATTCAGTAGGAGGAGTGACAGACTGTCCAGTTTTCCTTCTCTCCAAAAAGGTTTCCGTTTCTTTTTATGACTTAGGAAATCCTCCTGGCGTGACTCCAATAATTTCCGAGAACCTGACAATCTCCACTGCATCAACATCTTAGTCCTCAGCGTTTGCTCATAAAATGGCTAGCGGGCGGTCACTAGTTGATCTTTTGTTGGGCAGTCTCTCTTAACCTGGTTTCTTACTTGTAAAGTTTGGAAAGTGGATGTCCGTAAGCGGCAATTACTTTTGTGGCCGTCAGTAAACGACTAATTCACCTTGACCCACTGTCCTTGCTGTGAGCCTAGGGAACTGCTACTGTTATTTCATTCAGGTTTCTTGCTGGTTAACCTTGAATGGTGGTGCTCCTGCCTCTTCAGTCCAACCCAGCAGATAGTACTGCAAAGGCGAGCAGCTTTGGATACTGTCTTCTCATCAGCTAACTACTGCATGAACATCAATAAGTACTGCAGCTAAATATTCAGGATATTGGATAATGTAACTATTCCAAATCATTTACATTCTTTTTACCCTATCCTGACATGCCAATTTCATTCATCCACAGGTTTCATGTTAGGCCCCATCTTTCTTTGCATGATCCTAGAAGCTCATTTGATATTGGGATAGGGTCAGCCACAATATCTGGATCACAGGGAGTGAACTCCGTACAGCACCATCTGGGGAACAGAAGTGAGAAGCTACAATAGTAGAAAGCAACTGGTCTTTGGTTGTGCCATGGGATTGAAGTCACTTGGCTCAACAAATCATATTAAATGCTCCTTCCCTCAGGGAGGCTTTTCAATGTATATTCTGGCCACACAACTTTCAATTCTAACGGATCATAATTGTCAGACTGAACTTTATGAATGGATATGTACCATATCCAGAGGAACTGAATCTAGTGATCTCAACTTTGCCAGTAGTTTGAGTCACTGTTAAATGTTAGTTTTAACTGTTCGTTTTTACTTATCTGGAGTGAAAATTCTGAATTAAATCAAAGAGTGGACGTGAATGTTATTTGGTACTGTTTACTGTGTACCAAATTTGAGTTTCTTATCTATTCCACTTCCTCGAGTATGCCTAGGTCGCTGAACCTAGGTCCATGGAGGTAAGAGAAGTAACTTGGTCATCCAACTGAAGGCCAAGGACACTAGTAGTAAGCTACAGTACCCAGATCGGATGCTGCAATACTAACTAGTTACTGTCCTAGAAATACAAGAAAAAGAATCAGCAGATCAGTAAATCTAAAAAAAACCTTATTATTTGTGATTATTAAGGTAGCTAAGAAAAAATACATATGGCCATGCCATATTAAGCAGTACAGACTTGGTCATGCATCTCTCAACAGGAGTGTTTTTAGTATCACCTTGGGATATGAATAAATGTAGTCTGGGATACCATCATGAATTAATAATGTAATAATCATAACTTTTTTTTTTTTTTTTAGCTTTCACTATTCCCTACAGGTATTTTGACACAGAGACTGCAGAAGCACACATACCTGGATGATTAGATATAGGAGTCTGGAAAGCAAGTTCATTGTGAACAGGCCCTGCAATAGAAAAACAGTGTATTTAAAATAAAAGTCTCACCTCCTATGTAGTCACACAACCGTAATGACCTAGAACTAAAACAAAAGACTGAAACAATTACATTCAAGGCAAAAGCAAAGAAAAAAACATAACAGGAGCTTCAGCTACAACCCGGACACTTGACATTCTTCAGAAGGTGCACAGATGTAGAGCTTCAAATTCTTTTGTTTAGTAAGCGCTGTTTACCGTTGCTGCTTTCTACAAACTAACTGAGACCAGAAAAGCATTATAGATCCCGTAGGGAAATAGGTTTTGAATAAAACGAGGACTAAAAAAAAAAATGACCGTCCTCTATCCAGTTTCAAAAATGAGACATTGATATTGATCTTGGGTGGCATTTGTGTAATTTCCTTTGAGGAAAGTATGTACAAATATTCATTATTAAGTGAAATGCCGACCCACTGCGCAGTATTTCTTAGTATGAAATGTGTCTGTGCTCATGTTTGGTTTGTTAACTTTCTTTCTGTGATAGGATTTTTACTACAACAAAATTTCAATTACACAACATGGCATAATGGTGGAGTTTGCAGCATTTCGCGTGAGAAGAAATAACAAAAATGGCATGAGATTATGCCATTGTGAACAAAATTTTATGTGGACAGAATTGATATTAATACTAATAAGGTAAAGAGGTGTAGAGGTAAAGAAAAATATACTTACCGTCGATAATGCTCTTTCAGCTGGAAACTCTAACCGCAGGTTCCTCACCTTGAGAATATCCCACGCACCAGACAGCATCGGGAGACCTTTTCATCAGCATTGCTCTTGTGCACCAGCACGCTGTGCCATGTGGTTCCATGTTGACTCTGTCCAGCCCCAGAAACAATGCCACCATTGCACGCTGCAGTCAATTTCTTAATTGATTCTGCCCACACTGTCGGACACAGATCTCAATTAACAATCTAATGCAACAGTGTGCAAAGCTTTAAATTTTGGCCTTTTATACATGAAGGAAAGAGTCTATCCCAAGGAATGGGGAAGTGGGAGGGCGGAGAGCAGTCTGCGTTTAGATAAAGTATCCACCAGAAGGAGCATTACCGAAGGTAAGTAACTTGTTCTTCTGATGGATACTTCTAACTGCAGATTCCTCACCTTGTGAATAGAAACCAAAGCATTACCTCTCAAGGTGGTGGGTCTATGGAATGATTCAAACCATACAATTCTGCAGGACTGAATGGGCAAGTGTCCTTTCAGATACACCTGTCTATCAAGACAGCAGTGCTTCTTCAGCACATAGAGTGAAGTCCATGACTCACGCTGAGAGATGTCCAGAATAGGCACTTTGTGTGCCAACCCAGCTGTAGCTACCTTGGCTCTGGTCAAGTTAGTCCTCAGATCCCCCAGAGGCTGCTTGTTGTCTAATAAGTGGCAGATGTTTATACAGAAAACTAGCCATCTTGTTATGGTCCTTTTCTGTATTGCCTTTCCCTTCTTTGCCCAGCAAACCCCCCACAAACCACTAAGCGTTCATTTAATGATCTTTGTGAAAATTCAAAGCTCTTTTGTGGGCCAGCTGATGAGTCTATCCTCCACCTCTGAGGATGAACTGAAGCTATCACTATGCAGAAGAGTGTTAAGAGAGTAGACACAAGGGAAAGCTGTGCATCAGTTCAAATGGGGTACAGAAGGAAATTGATTGCAAAATTAAGGTCCCACTGTGGCATTAGAAGAAAGTGTTGGTGGGAACATATGCACCAGACTTTTAAGAAAATGCATCACAACAAGTGATTTAAACAAGGCCAGCTGGTTCACTGAGCTTAAAAATGGTGGATATGTAACTTTTAACTGCACCCACAGCAAGGCCCTGCTGAATTAAAGAGAGCAAAACAAGTATAACATTCAACAACTTTGCTTGCAATGGGTCTGTATGTGGGAATTACAACAGACCACAAACTTGTCAGTGTCCAGCATAAACAGATTTCATGATTTGACATCTGGCCCCTAGAATGACATTAACTACTTCAGGAGGGAGGCTGAAAGCAGTCAATTGTCACTGCTTAATCTCCATTGATGGAGGTGTAGACTAAAGTGGCCCAAGTGCAGGACCCACCCTGCCCTGATGCTGCGGCAAAAGATCCTACAGAAACAGCAACGTGATTGGGGGGGCAGATTCTTAGGTCAGATGTTCCAGGAACCACATTCTCCTATCCCAATCAGAATCCACAAAGATGACTTTGGTCCGGTAGTTCCTGATCTCCTTTTAGAGAAATCCATTTCAGATCTTGGGGCATAAGAGGCAGAGGCTCCTATTAATTCAGTATTCCCATGCTCCATTTTATGCGCAATGAGTATCCAAGAGAAAGCCTTCTTAGAAACTCCAATGCGGAAATGTGTTGACACTGTATTTTGGACGATGGTGAAGAGATCATGCCAGGCCTCTCCAAGCCGCTCAAAGATGGTCTAAGCCACCTCCATGTATACATGCCATTTATAATCCACTAAACATTGTCAAATGAGTTTGTCCGCGCTGGTGTTTAACGATCCCAAGAGGTATTTCAGGACAAGGGAGATTCCCTGCTGACTCAGGACCCCACTCCACCCTCCGTGTTGTAGTACCACATGGAGGTGGATTTGTCTGTGAGCACCTGGATCTGCCTTCCCTGTACATAGGAAGGCCTTCAAAGCCAAGCAAATGGTCTGCAACTCCAACATACTGAGTGACGGTGGGTCTCCACAAGAGACCTGTGTTCTCTGACCTCAACCTCTCCCACATGATCTCAACAATCCAACAGCAACTTCTGGGTCTGCACTGTCCCTCTGGGCGGGGAATGGAGAGGAGTCTGCCGCTCGTCCAACTGCGGTCAAGCAGGAAATTCTGCAGGATCTTTTCAGTGTCATCCAAAACCAGGATGGAATCCAACAGGCTCCCTAGGTGCTTTGCCACTGTGACTTCAGATACCCTTACAGAACCTGCATGAGTCTTCTGGTACAGCCTACTAGCATGATGTTCGGGTCAAGAGGCCAACAAGTCTCAGAGCCACTCTCACTGAGTCCTAAGACAGAGGCTGAAACATCGGGATTATAGCCTGAATATCTTGAACTCATTGATTCTGAAGGAAAATTTAAAACTGCACAATATCCAAAACAGCTCAGATGAATGGAAGCCTTTGTGAAGGACCCAAGTGTGACTTCAACGGGTTTATTAAGAACCCCAAAGATGTTCGGATGTTTTCTATTTTCTGGAGGTGGTCTACGGCTGACTGTAGCAAGCTCACCTTCAGCAGCTAGTCATGGAGGTAGGGGAAGACTTTTATCCCCCACCTCAGCAGAAAATTGCCATCACTTTAGTGAACACATAAGGGGCACTCTTAAGGCCGAAGGAGATCACTGAGGAAGAAAATGCTCCTAGCCCACCTTTAACCCCATGTAACTCCTGTGGGACTGCAGGATGGGAATGTGAAAATAGGTGCCCTGCAAGGTCCAGTGCTACTATCCAGTCCAGTTAAGCTAAAGCGGTTTGGTGGGGGTATGGATGGGAGACTAAGCAGTGCAGTGTCTTTGCTGAGGGGCTGCACACTGTTGGCTTGATCCTCGATCTCAAAGGATTGGGGGAGGGGTCTGTTGCCGTGGAAGTGCAACTTGAGGTTGTCTTTGAGCCAAACCACTCTTGAAGCCTCCAAAGGGGAAAATCTGATGGTGATACCATAACACACATGTAGAGAGGCAGAGGAAGAGCCCTGTGACCTACTTTCTTTGAAGCACTTAACAGAAGAGTATCCCTTATCTACAAGAAGACAGGTGCCTTCAAATAGAATGTCCATTAGAGATGCCTGAACATCACCCCCATGGATCCCATCCATGTGTGATACCAAAGCACCATGCAGGTACCAAATACCATGCCCATGCAGTCAGAGATGTACTTCACTGTGTCCTGACCATCTTTAATGGTCTACTAAACTGCTGCTGAACTCCCCTGGGACTGCTGGTAAAATTTCACAGAAAGACCAATAAAGCATGGCAGCAGCATCCCAACAAGCTACTGGCATTGACAAATTTAAGGGCAAGGCTGGCCGAGGAAAACATAGTTTTTCCAAATGCCTCCATCCTCTTCCACTACCTATCTGGTGGGGTCATAGAAAAGGAATTAGGATTGTGTCAACATCAGGGCAGTGCGCGCTTTATGGGCAACTGGAACGCAAAAACCCAGCACTTCCAAGACAACGTAATTCATGCATTATGCTGATGTGCTGATGTTTAACCATTTGCATTGCAGAGTTTAATCCTGAAGACTTCTATTCAAGGTGCTTATAAATACTGTTCATTTGCAATGTATTGCTGCAGACTTTCAGAGCGTGTCAGGGTGTGGTCCCTTTCCAGGGCCTTCTAGAAGCTTCCTCTGCAGCATGAATGGGTGTGGTTTGTGGGCGGGGCCAAGACTCTATATAAGGGAGCCAGCCCAGCTCCACGTGCTCACTATTCAGAGGTCCCGGTGCAGAGCAGCAGCAACTTCCTGAGCTCCTGTTCCCGAGGCCTACTTTGATCTTCCAGGCATTGCCCTTCACTGTGTTGGTGATCCTTGATCAGGGCGGTAAGACGGAGGTCGGGCTGGGCCCCCGATCCCGTTCTCGAAGGCTTTCGAGTTCTTGGGCCTAACTTTCATGATAAAAGATTTTACCTTGTGCGTGTGAATGTGCGCTTGGCTTTTTCTGGCATTTGCATGCTGATATTCGAATCGGCAAGACGCGCGATTCATTTCTTGTGCTTAACTCATGGTATTCATTGTGCGCTACCATTTGGTGGCATTCGAATCGGCAAGATGCACGATTCATTTCTTGTGTTGAACTCGTGATATTCAGTGTGCGCTACCATTTCATGGCATTTACATGGTGGTTTTCGAAACAGCAAGACGCGAGATTCATATCTTGTGCTTAACTCATGATATTCATTGTGCGCTACCATTTCTTGGCATTCACATGCTGGCATTCGAATCAGCAAGACGCGCAATTCATTTCTTGTGTTGAACTCGTGATATTCAGTGTGCGCTACTATTTCATGGCATTTACATGGTGGTTTTCGAATAGGCATTGATGCCTATTGTGTGCAACCATTTCTTGGAACTTACAAGGTGACATTCGAATCGGCAAGACGCGCGATTCATTTCCCGCAATTGAACTTAATGTTTCAAATTGTTTGCAGTGTGCGCGATCATTTCATGGCATTTGCATATTCTTGTTGAAATCAGCAATGTGCGCAATTCATGTTTCTGCATTTAAAAATTAAGTGTTAGAATTCTAGATGTTACATTATATGTGCATAATAAGTCCCTTTATGCAACTCCTATGGTGTTCCAGAAAAAGTTCAGATTATTTCTTTGTCCTCATGCAAAAAGACTATGTTTGATTTTGGATAACATAATTCTAGAGGGTTCTTATGTTTCTAGTCAATGTGTAACTTTTCATTAAGAGATTCATTGAGAAGTTGTATTAATCATTCTTAATAGTTAATAGGTGTGTCTTGGCCTGGTCCTTCTTCTCAGGCTTCTGGAGGTAATCCTACGAACATTTCCCTCAACGTTCCTTCAGCCATTCCCCTAGCTCCTCCAGAACGTTTCTCAGGCGATCCCTTGAAAGCGCAATCTTTCTTGGTTCAAGTGGAATTACAATTTACCTGCCGACCACACACTTTCCCTGATGCCCAATCCAAACTTGCTTTCTTGTTATCATACCTGTCTGGGGATGCAGCTACCTGGGCTATTCCTCTTGTGCGTAAAGACAGTCCCCTGCTTCACAATTGGAAAAATGTTGTTTGGGAGTTTGAAAGAGTATGTGATCGTAGAACTGTGACATTGTTGGCAGATCGTGAATTATTAGACGTGCTACAAGGTAACTAGGATTTAGTGTCCTACTTAGCTAACTTTAATCGGCTGGTAGCCGAGACATCCTGGCCTGAAGAAAAGCAAGCGGCCTTGTTCTACAAAGGACTCAAGGAGGAGTTAAAAGACATTCTTGCTCAAATAGACCCGCAGCCTACAGACTGTCAAGACCTAATAAACCTTGTTTTAAGACTGGATCATCGTTTAGCGGAACGAAGGGGAACACGCAAAAGGACTGAGAAATATTCCTGGCGTGTTCACAATAATAGAGAATCAAGGCCTCAGAAAGAAAGAACGCCAGAATCTATGGAAATCGGTACAATCAGGAGGCCTCTGACCCAAGACGAAAAGGACTTACGTAGAAAGAATGGACAATGTCTTTATTGCGGGCGCAAGGGTCATTTTGCCAAAGAATGTCCAATCAAACCAAAGAGCAAACGAGGTCCTGTCAAGAAACTTGCAGCCAATGCACAAGTCGAGCAGGAAAACTAAATCACCCAAGATGTAAAGAAGGGTTGCTCTTGGGTGTCACCGTGGACCCTTCACAATCTAGACATCTCAAGCTGGACATAAAAGTTCAAGTAAAGAAAAAGAACTATTTCAAGAAGGCCCTCGTAGATTCTGGGGCTACCGGGAACTTGGTTGACACCCAATTGGTCTGCACATGGGGGATCCCATGCATTGAGAAGAAGACTCCAGAAATAATACAAGCAGTAGATGGAAAACTCAGACTGTTCCCTTGTCGGTGATCTGTGAGGGGAAGAATCAAAGAAACAAACAGAAAGAGAAACTCATCCTTGACGTGATCCATGCTCCCCTGTATGGAATTATCCTTGGCTTACCCTGGTTAACTCATCACAATCCTGAGATTAATTGGTCAGAAAGAAAGGTCATATTCTCATCAGCTCTATGTAAAGAAAAATGCTTCAAAAAGTCTCAAGTAACCAAAGCTGGCAACTCTTACATAGCCACTGCAGCGGAAAAAGAAGTTAAGTTGCCCAAGCAGTACTCATCCTATGGAGATGTATTCGATGAAAAAGAAGCAGAAAACTTGCCTCCTCATAGACCTTATGACTGTCAAATTGATCTAATCCCAGGTGCGATACTCCCCAGCTGTCGTGTATACACCCGGTCAGAACATGAAAACCAACATTTACAAAAGTATCTAGATCAATTCTTGGAGAATGGTTTCATCCGCCCTTTTAAGTCTCCTGCAGCCTCTCCTTTGTTTTTTGTCCCTAAAGCAAATGGCGATCTTCAATCTTGTATTGACTATAGGGCTTTGAACAAGGTCATCATCAAGAATAAATACCCCTTGCCCCTGATTCCGGTCTTGCTGGAACAAGTAAAGAAAGCTAAAATCTACACTAAGCTCGATCTACGAGGTGCTTATCATTTAGTCAGAATGAGCGAGGGCGATGAATGGAAAACAGCGTTCAAGACAAGATATGACCTCTTTGAATACACCATCATGCCTTTTGGTCTGTGTAATGCTCTAGCAACATTTCAATTTTTTCTGAATGACGTTCTTAGAGAGTATCTCGACATATTTGCAATAGTCTACATCAATTACATTTTGATCTACTCTGACAATGAAAACGAACATGTACAACATGTCAAGAAAATTCTCGCAGCCCTTCGAAAGCACCTTTTATATTGTAAACTAACCAAGTGTGAGTTTCATGTTACCACAGTTGAGTTTTTAGGGGTTATCCTTACCCCTCAAGGTATGGTTATGACAGAAAAGACAGTACAAGCCGTATCTGATTGTACATCTCGAACAGTCTTTGGAGTGGGCCAATGTTTCCTGGAGTTTGCAAACTTGTACCGCAGGTTTATAAACCATTTCTCTCAAACAGTGGCCCCAATCACTAAGTTATTGAGAAAGAAAGAAAAATGTGTATGGTCCCCAGAAGCTGACCAAGCCTTTTCAACTTTGAAGGAAGCTTTTTTCCACTGCCTCAGTCCTGACTCACCCTGATGTGGATCGTCCCTTCATAGTGGAAGCCGATGCCTCAGATGTGGCAATTGGTGCAGTCTTGTCACAACGAAGCAAAGACACTGGCCAACTTCATCCTGTAGCTTACATGTCTCGCAAGCTGAACGAAGCCGAACAGAACTATGTCATTGCGGAGAAAGAGCTTCTGGCGATTTGTGACGCCTTTAAAGAATGGAGACATCATTTATTGAGTGCCAAGTACACTGTCACAGTATATACTGATCATCGCAATCTCCAGTTCATGAGTTCAGCCAGACTTTTGACTCCTCGGCAATTACACTGGATGTTGTTTTTTGCCGAATTTGATTTTGTGGTAACTTTCCGTCCTGGTAAAGACAATCGCGAAGCTGACGCCTTCTCCCGCCAAGAGTCTACCACGGTGCCTGCAGTCCAGACCTCCAGAGTTATCATTGCTCCAGACAAAGACGTATGCATCATAAAAACTGAAGATTTCTTTGAAGATATCCGTAATTCCTTCACCCTTGAGAAATGGCAGACATGGGCTCAAGCAGACCCCAAAAGGTCAATCAAGCAAGGACTACCTTTCCATGATGCTCGCTTGTTCGTGCCCACTACCAAGCTTCGCAAGTTAGTATTTCATTGGTTGCATGTTATGCCTACGGCAGATCATCCAGGAACTCCTTAAACTCTTGAATTAATCCAACAATACTTTTGGTGGCCTACTCTGACAAAAGACGTCAAAACAATGGTTAACTGCTGCGAAGTCTGTGCTCGCATCAAGACAAGTCATTCAAAACCGAAAGGGTTGTTGCATCCACTCCCAACTCCATGTCGACCTTGGGAACACATCTCTTTAGACTTCATTACAGGACTACCAGTGGTTCAACAACATTCAGTAATCCTTGTGGTAGTAGATAGTCTCACGACAGTATGGACATTTCATTGCCTGTAAGAAATTGCCCACCTCCAGCGAACTGGCGACCATCTTACTAAATAGAGTGGTCCGTTATCATGGGCCGCCAAAAATGATTCTCTCCGATCGAGGGTCACAATTTGCCTCCAATTTCTGGAAAACATGGTGCAAAACACTTCAAGTCAAGTCCACACTATCTACTTGCCATCATCCTCAAACAGATGGTCAAACGGAGAGACTAAATCAGACTTTGAAGCAATACCTGCGTGCTTACGCTGAGAAAGCACTTCATTCTTGAACATCAATGCTCTGGTTAGCTGAGTTAGCCTACAATAACTCATTTCACACTTCCATCGGTGTTACACCCTTTTTTGGCTTGTTTGGCTATCATCCTGACACCTTTCCCATCACGATCCCTCAAGAAAGTTCTCTTACACCAGGTGTGTCGGAAACCCCTCAACACCTTCACCAAACCCAGAAATTGATTTAACAGCATTTGGAAAAGGCCAAACAAAAATACAAAAAGCATTACGACAAGAAACATTGTGAGGGACCTCAGTATCAACCAGGTGATAAAGTGTGGCTTTCTACAAGACACACAGGGCCTGATTACAACTTTGGAGGAGGTGTTAATCCGTCCCAAATGTGACGGATATACCACCAGCCGTATTACGAGTTCCATAGGATATAATGGACTCGTAATACGGCTGGTGGTATATCCGTCACTTTACCGTCACTTTTGGGACGGATTAACACCTCCTCCAAAGTTGTAATCAGGCCCACAGACTTCAAGAAAAAGCACATGTTTAATCCCAAATTCACAGGTCCCTACACAGTCCTTCAGCAAATTAATTCTGTGATCTATAAACTGCAATTACCAGGGTCACTACGTATTCATCCAGTGTTCCACACTTCCCTCCTGAAAAAAGCAGTCCAGAAGGTCCGCCCTCATCCAGCTCCAGTTTTAGTACAGGGGGAAGTGGAATATGCAGTCAAGAAGGTGTTGGATTCCAAACTGAGAGGGCGTAACCTATGGTACTTAATCTCGTGGAAAGGTTGTGGCCCTGAAAGTAACTCATGGGTTTCCGCATCTGATGTTCATGCTCCACTACTTGTGAGGCGTTTTCATCGTCTCAATACAGGCAAGCCAGGCACTAAAGCGCGTCCGGGAGAGGGGAGTACTGTCAACATCAGGGCAGTGCGCGCTCTACGGGCGACTGCAATGCAAAAACCCAGCACTTCCAGGACAACGTAATTCATGCATTATGCTGATGTGCTGTTGTTTAACCTTTTGCATTGCAGAGTGTAATCCTGAAGACTTATATTCAAGGTGCTTATAAATAAAGTTCATTTGCAATGTATTGCTGCAGACTTTCAGAGTGTGTCAGGGTGTGGTCCCTTTCCAGGGCCTTCTAGAAGCTTCCTCTGCAGCATGAATGGGTGTGGTTTGTGGGCGGGGCCAAGACTCTATATAAGGGAGCCAGCCCAGCTCCACGTGCTCACTATTCAGAGGTCCCGGTGCAGAGCAGCAGCAACTTCCTGAGCTCCTGTTCCGGAGACCTACTTTGATCTTCCAGGCCTTGCCCTTCACTGTGTTGGTGATCCTTGATCAGGGCGGTAAGACGGAAGTCGGGCTGGGCCCCCGATCCCGTTCTCAAAGGCTTTTGAATTCTTGGGCCTAATTTTCATGATAAAAGATTTTACCTTGTGCGTGTGAATGTGCGCTTGGCTTTTTCTGGCATTTGCATGCTGATATTCGAATCGGCAAGACGCGCGATTCATTTCTTGTGCTTAACTCATGATATTCATTGTGCGCTACCATTTCTTGCCATTCACATGGTGGCATTCGAATCGGCAAGACGCACGTTTCATTTCTTGTGCTTAACTCGTGATATTCATTATGCGCTACCATTTCTTGGCATTCACATGGTGGCATTCGAATCGGCAAGATGCGTGATTCATTTCTTGTGCTTAACTCATGATATTCATGGTGCGCTACCATTTCATGGTATTTACATGGTAGCATTCAAATCGGAAAGACGCGCAATTAATTTCTTGTGTTGAACTTGTGATATTCAGTGTGCGCTACCATTTCATGGCATTTACATGGTGGCTTTCGAATCGGCAAGACGCGCAATTCATTTCTTGTGCTTAACTCATGATATTAATTGTGCGCGACCATTTCATGGCATTTACATTGTGGCAATCGAATCGGCAAGACGCGCGATTCATTCCTTGTGTGTAACTCTTGATGCTCATTGTGCGCAACCATTTCTTGGCACTTACAAGGTGACATTCGAATCAGCAAGACGTGTGATTCCTTTCCCTCAATTGAACTTAATGTTTCAGATCGTTTGCAGTGTGTGCGATCATTTCATGGCATTTGCATATTCTTGTTGAAATCAGCAAAGTGCGCAATTCATGTTTCTGCATTTAAAAACTAAGTGTTAGAATTCTAGATGTTACATTATATGTGCAAAATAAGTCCCTTTATGCAACTCCTATGGTGTTCCAGAAAAAGTTCAGATTATTTCTTTGTCCTCATGAAAAAAGACTATATTTGATTTTGGATAACATAATTCTAGAGGGTTCTTATGTTTCTAGTCAATGTGTAACATTTCATTAAGAGATTCATTGAGAAGTTGTATTAATCATTCTTAATTCCTTCCCAGGTAACCAGATGTCTTGAGGCCTAGTTATTTAGTCCATGCTTAAGTTATCCATGGTTACAGTATGGCAATGCTTAGAATCAGAGTCTAGTAAAGAATAATATGATATCATCTTGATATTGTGTGTTTTAACCTTTTGCTTCCTACAGGTCTCCTTCCCAGCTGTTCCCTACCTAATCCCCTTTTCCCCCACTTGGACTCTTTTAGACTCTGTGACATTCTAATCAGAGTATTGGAGCTGTCTTGTGGGGGATATGTTGGGAACGTGCGCAGACCCCGAGGATCTGGTGACTCTGACAGATTGCCTCTGCTGGTGGAGACTTTGCACCATCAGGTTCTTTATGGTGCTGCGCCACATGCATACTGACTTGCAGGCATGAACAAGGTTTTGTCAGAGTGCCCACAAGGGTGTCAGTCCATGTCTTGTTAAAAGTTAACAAAGGTTCCGTAGATGATTGTACAGGTTGTGGGACCTCTATAAGTACATCACTAGTCTTCTCCTGAATCGAAGGCAGTTGTAAATCTAGGACTTTGGGTGCTCTTCTAATAATCATGGCGAAGATCACTAACTGTTTAGTAGAAGGACCAGATGGCAACAGCCCTGTGTCAGGAGGCATGCCTAGTCCAGTTTTTTTTTTCTAGGTCCCAACAGAAATCATACTCACTGAATTGTGGGGGACAAATCATCCTTACCATCATGATCATCATCACCACCAAATGCAGGTTGCCCATTATCAGAGTTCGACACAGAGTTGCTAAAATACTGCAGGCCGTACTCTAGACAAAAACATTGTCTCTTTTCTGAATCAAAAGAAATCAAAAGGAATGGGGGTTTGGCCAGCAGAAACTGAACTCGCATGCAGCTGCATTTGAGGTTGGGACAGATTTGGAACAGAACAGAACTAATGGCTCGATAACTTCTCCAGAGTCAGCGTTATCGGTGCCAGCGTTGATGTGAAAGGAACTGGCATGGATTTTGGTGCCTGGGTGGAATTGGCTCCAGAGTCAAAGCTGGACCAGCTATGGGTTCAAAAAGCATAGCCAGCGCCAAGGGTTGACACACCTGCAGTAACCTATCTGGAGGCCTCCATGGATCTGAAGAGCTTGAAGGCACACCAGAGGGAGCCAGTAAGGAGCTGAAGATGTTATGCCTGGCCTCTTTGTACACCTCAATTTGTTGTAGCCTCATTGACTGACTTCGGAACTCATTGAGCATTGGAATAAGCTGCATAGTTGGTTCATTGGAAGGGGACCGGTATGAGCCCCCATGGCATCTTGACATCTTTGTGACTTGTCAGGAGGGGAGTGGCCAGCCAGTGACAAGGCCTGCTTGGACTTCTTTTGTCTTTTCTTAGATTTGGACTCACCCAAAGTCTCAAGTTTACCAAGAACCTGTCACGAAACCAGCCTCAAGAGCAGGAACGGGACAGAGTCCTCAATTTCGAGCTGAAGTGGTGTTCCAGGAGTTCCGAAGATGTTCAACGATAAAGAGTTTGCTTTGTTGTCTAGGATAGCCTTTAGATTCAACAAGCTACACTCCAAGCGCAACTTGGATTTGTGGCCCAACCCTGGCTACTAGAGGCACACCTCGAGGGGATACGTCACAGACATCTGTTTCCAGCAATCCCTACAATGTTTGAAGCCTGTGGTTTTGGGAGCTGACATTTTAGCTGCACAACGGAAAATTTGAGAGATGTAAAGAATTTATCAGCTGACGAGGAACAGAATGAGCTACCTCCAATCCGCGTTAGAAGGCAAGGAAAAAATGGAAATTACATCAGCATGTATGGGTGGTGCTTAGAGTGGCTCCAGCATGCTTTCTAAGGCAGGATGGAGTCGAGGTGGGGCCAAATAACTCAAATTGCTGGCAGGAGCAATGCAGAGAATAGAAAGAAAATTCACTGGATCCAGACTAGCGCCTGGTATTCACACTAAGGAACCTGCAGTTACAAGTATCGGTCAGAAAAAAGGACATGAATAAGACTGAATTTTATTTTTTGGTTACTTATGGTCTCTTGTTTAGGTGAATTACTTTCTATCAACTGATGAGTCCATGTTGGGGCTGGTAAGAATAGAATGCAAAAACTGAAACATAGGTTTTGTCAACTACTATTTATCTAAATATTGCAAAAGTTAAGTGGCACATACAATATGTAGTCAAAATGGCAAGAAGTACCAAGAGAGTGATTGGCTTTATTGTGCGCGAGTCATTTCGAACGTAAGCAGGAATAAATAGAAGGCATCACTCAAGGATAAAATGTGAATACAAAAACATATTTGATTGGTACAAAATAGAGGGCACCTTTCGATCTTCATAATAAGCATCCATGCAAGAGGAGGAACTATGTTTGGGTGAAAGATAATACTTTTATTTCTATGCCTTTCAAACAACACCCGGAATGGCAGTCATAATATCTGAAGGAATACAGGAAATGCCGCAGGCACACTTATGGCTAACATATCGAAAGGGCATTTAATGGAGACCAGATGCACACAAGAAGCATCTTATTTGTAGGTTATGTTAAAAACTATTGGGATTATTTGTACCCAACTCATTCTTGTGGCAATCTCTTTGGCTGAGACTATTTTCAGACTAGGAATGTAGTCCACCACCAGTTTCCATCTACTTGGATTGTTGATGATTATGAGCTCCCTTCTTCAGTTATTAGTACACTGCTTTTATTTCAAAGATTGGTGTTGCAGAGGCAGCTTGCTCAACGTTTGTGGTGCCTATATAAGAAAAGAGGGGGAAGCCTATGTAACCTTCTAGAATCTAGGCTTCAAACCAGAATCAGCAGCAAAAATGGCTTATAGCATGATAGATCAAGATAATAATTCAATAATGAGGCAACTTTTAATCACATGTCTACAACAATCAAAAATAATATACTGAATTATTTATGCAAAACTGTTGTACTGCAAAAAGTAGAGACTGTCAGGCATAAATTAATTAACAAACATTTTACTCCAATAAATATCTTGCAGATGATTGCCATACAAACAAAAACAAAAAATAATTAATTCATTATTTAGACATCATTCAAGTAAGTTCAAAAACACAAATTGCAGATCAATAAAAATAGGAAGTCAAAGAATTTGCAATGATGGATTAAATGCCCCTAACAAGTTAGTGAGGGCTAAGTAGTAACATGCCCAAGGTAGCAACAACTGATTACAAATAGACCCAATGGGGCATTTCTTGACACATCAATGATGCATACTTAACGTCTATTAATACTTTCTTGAGGCGTCGTACCCAGGCACAGGCTGTCTGTATCCGAGAACAATGCCCTAAGAAAGAAGAAATAATTACAATATTAAGTACAAACCCCACTCAGCTATTCCTTAAGAAATCAGCTATCAAGCCTAGCCTGGCTCACTCCCTCCCAGAAGAAAAGGGTTTGGGAGGCTGGCTGCCTAACTGTTAGCCTGTCTAGGGATGGAGATAAAGACGTGGCAGGTGTAAGACCTGTACCAGATGGAACAGAAGGGAATTATAAGTAGTACCCAGTTTGCATTTCCCTTCCAGGTAAATCATGTCTCCAGTTTGCCTTTTTTCAGTTTGGGAATGCTTGAAAACAGAAGTCTCCAGATCACTGAGGCAATGGAGTATAAGTGGGCAAAAAAAAACAGAAATCTGAATGTAAATCCTATTCTAAGTCACTGGACAGAAAAAGGTATCTGTTGGCAAAATAATGATTATGTCCTAATACCCCTTTAACTGCATTTGGCAGGGACACACTGTAACTGTCTATTGCAGTGCACTAGCACGCGCAATTACTTTTTGCAATTCCCTATTGGAATGCACCATATGCAGATGGAGCCTATATACTCACTTTATCAAAATACACATTCTCCCGGACATAGAATATGTTCGTAACTCTACTCCCACCAGTCTTATAGCGGCATCAGGCTTCTTGGAGGAAATTTCCTGATTCCTCATACTCCACCTTTAATTATAACTCCCAACATTGACTTATCCTATAACCAACTGCTAACAGCCACTGCAAATCAAACAAGCAGCAGAAATGCAGAACAGCAAGATGTCTGCTTCACCACAGACATGAAGGCAAAATACAGGGAAGGAGCAGCATCAAGAATTATAAAACGATTTTTAAGCTGTGGGGTTTGGGAAGAGAAGATGAAAATATGGCACAGCATGTGAAGATTTGTGGAAGGATATGTAACAAAAAGGTGTTTTTATGATGCTCAGAGCATATGCTAACAGGAGAAAGCAAGGAAGGGATACTGTGGGCAATAAACAGGAAATGGGGGAGCAGCGTTGCGTTGGAACACAAAGGAAGAAGTTAAAGATAGAGGAGAAGGAATGAGAGGTAAAAGACGACAGAGCTGGGGTTGAAAAAAAAAACACGGAGAAGATGTAGAAGACAGGCAAGAAGGTCAATGAGGGAGGAACTAAAACAGAAAAAGTTGGCAGGGGGTCAAAAACAGGAGAAGAGTAGAGAGGGAGGGAGGAAAGGATTAGACAATAAACAAAGAAAGAACACCAAGAGGAAAAGAAGATGAGTTGGGAAAGGAGGGAAAAGAAACAAGCACTGGCAAAGCCAACAGGTCTCGCCTTTACAAGATCTATTGGCTTTGTCAATGTTTTTTTTTTGCCACTTTGCATAGCAGCGCTGCCACTGTCCAGCATGGCTGAAAGTAAAGAAAATAAAAACGTTATGGCGCTGTAAATATTGGCCACGTCACAGAGGTTTTATTTTTCATACTTTCAGCCACGTTTCACAGTGGCTGTGCTGCTAAGCAAAATGGCTAAAAAAACACTGACAAAGATGGTAGATCTAGTAAAGGCGAGACCTATTAGCTTTGCCAATGCATGTGTTAACGGCCATGTGTCCGTTGGAGCTATCCCTCAGTTCCCGACAGAATACAATTCTGTCTAGCGCGCTACTGCCGCCTCACGTTTTACAAGTTATACTGTGCCACACATATTAAAAAACAAGCACTGGCAAAGCCAATACTTCAAGGTTATGCCGGAGTTATTGGCTTTACCATTGTCTTTTAGCCAAGTTGCAGAGCAGCACGTTGGCTGTACAGCATGGCTAAAAGTTAGACATAAAGAGCTATAATGCGAGTACTGCAGGCCACACCATAGTGTTTCTTTTTCCTATGGTGCTTGGGGGGCAACACAAACATAGGGAGAGTGGGAGGTGAGGAAGGGGGGAGGAAAGAAGGAACAAGCATTGGGAAAGCCAATAGGTCTCGCCTATGCAAGAGCTATTGTCTTTGTCACTGTTTTAGCCACGTTGTACAGCTCTAGCGCTGCTGTACAGCATGGTTGAAAGTAACTAAAATAAAAAGAGCTATGACGCGGTCAGTATTGCCCGCCTCATAGTGCTTCTTTTTTCTTTACTTCCAGCCATGTCGTACAGCAGTGCGACTGCCCTGCAACATGGCTAAACAAAACACTGACAAAGTCAATAGTTTTTGCAAAGGTGAGACTTATTGGCTTTGCAAATGCTTGCTGGCAAAAGCCTTTCCCTCTCAACAAATACCTTCTGTCAAGCTGCCCCATCGCTTAGTGTTTCCAACACACTATCCAATACATTCCTTCCCCCCTCACACCACCCCTTCCCTTCAGTAATCATCAGAGTAGGCATACACCAAACACTGACTGTATTACAAATTGTATCCTCCAGAGGGGTTTTCCTGCATTTCTCCTTTTATCATGACGTTTTAAGTGGAAAAAAAGGGGGCCGGGGGACAGACTGAGCAATGTGGCCGGCAAGGAGAAGCACACATACAAACCAGGAATACAAAAGACACAAATGATCTTTCCTTTCTTTCATCATTTTTCATCTAGCGCAAATTAGACTTGAAGGTATCGGAGCACTTTATGTGAGCGCCAATTACTTTTTACAAGTTCACATTTTATTTTTAGGGGAGAGTGCGTTTTTTGCCCACAGGATGTTGCATATGGTGCAAAGTCAAACCGAAGGTATCAGAGCGCTCAAATGAGCACCAATTAAATTATATAAGTTCACATTCTTTTTTTTTTAGGGGACAGTGCGTGTTTTGCCCATAGGAGGTTGCATGTTTTGCAGTGGTCACCCTTGTATGCTTCCCTCCACCACTCTCTCGGAGTCACTCTGAAGCACCGTTTGCTTCTCTGCACCCTCGTACTGTACAAGAGAGACCACTGCAAAACATACAACATTCTATGGGTAAAACACAATCTCCTTGTGTCTAAAATTGAATATGAACTTATATAATGTATCTGGTGCTCAGGTAAATCACTCCGATACCCTCAGTTCGAGTTCAGATATATAACAAATGATGAAAAAAGGAAAGTATAGCACCTCGATCACAGCGAGAACAACAGAGGGAGACTAATTAAGAGAAATCAATCCATACTTGGTCCATGCGCCTCTGAAACAAAAGGAGCTGCCGCAGAAAGTGCGGAATATAGTGGTGTAGAGTGAAGTGGCATTGAATGCAGCAGCACAGAATTCAGCGTTGTACAATGCAGTGTCATAGGATGCAGAGGCACAGATTAGAGTGGTGCATAGTAGAGTACAGTGGTACAGAGTAGAGTGGCAGAGTGCAGAGGCACAGAACAGAGTGGCAGAGTGAGCATAGTGCAGTAGCATAGAGTGCACAGTAGACATGAGTGGCAGAGAGTGCAGTGGAGTGATGCAGAATAGAGAGGCGTAATGTGCAGTGGCGTAGAGTGTATTGGTGTAGAATGCTGTAGTACAGAGTAGAGTGGAATAGAGTACAGTGACGGAGAGTACAGTGACGGAGAGTGCAGTGTTGCAGAGTAGAGTGTCAGATTTCAGTGGAGTGGTGTAGAGTAGGGTAATGCAGAGTAGGGTAATGCAGAGTAGAGTAATGCAGAGTAGAGTATAGGGCTGTACAGTGCAGTGGCGTAAAATGGAGTTATGCAGAGTTGAGTGGCATAGAGTGCAGTGGTGTCGAGTGCACTGGTGCAGATTGCAGTAGTACAGAGTAGAGTGGTGTCCAGTAAAGTCGTGGAGAAAGCAGTGTTGCAGAGTAGAGTGTCAGAGTGTAGTGGTGTAAAGTGGAGTAGACTTGCATAGAGAGCAGTGGAGTAAAGTAAAGTGGTGCAGAGTAGAGTGCATTAAAGTACAGCCAAGTGGTTTAAAGTGAGGTGGGGCAGAGTGGCGCAGAGAGCAGTGGCGTAGAGTAGATTGTTTCAGAGTATAGTGCAGAGGCATAGAGTGGATGTGTGCAGTGGTATAAAGTAGATTGTTTCACAGTAGAGTGAAGTGGAGAGGTGCAGGTAGGGTGCAGTTTCGTAGAGTGGCATAGAGTGTACAGTGCCGTGGCGTAGAGTGCCGTGGCATAGAGTGCAGTGGTGCAGAGCAGATTTGAGTGACATACACTGTACTGGTGTAGAATGCAGGGGCATAGTGTTGAGTGTTTCTGAGTAAAGTGCATTAGCATAGAATGTATCGGCATAGAGTGCACTGGCGTACAGTGCAGTGTTGCAGAGTGGCATACAGTGGAGTTGTGCGGAGTAGATTGGTGTGGCCTAGACTGGAGTGGTGTAGCGTGCAGTGGCACAGAAGGCAGTGGTGTAGAGAGGCGTAAAGTGCATTGGCGTAGAGTGGTACAGAGTAGAGTAGAGATGTGTAGCTTGAAGTGGCATAGAGTGCAGTGGCATAAAGTGGAGTGGTTCAGAGTGGAGAAGAGTGCAGTGTCCGAGAGTGCAGTGGCATGGAGTGGTGTAAAGTGGAGTGGTGTGGTGTAGGGTGCAGTGATGTGGAGTGGTGCACACTGCCATTACAGACAACACGTTTTTGATTGAAATGATCATTACATTTGCACAGGCATACAGTTTTTCTAATAAAATGATGTGCGGAAATTGCATCACCTAGAGTAAAGATATGTTTTAATCATATTAACGGATTTGTTTCCAGCACAGTTCAGAATTAACAAATATGTGCTTCATCTGTGCTCCTAATTCTGATATATTATGACAGCTTTGCACAGTTCATTTAAATGTTGTGTGCTACAAAATACTCTTTCCTACCGCCAGTATCCAGCAAGATTGTCACATAAATCCTCTCACTTTCAAGTTAGAGAAAGAAAAGTAAACACCAAGCTCCCACCGAAGACAGAGCCTGAAATTTTCCCCTGATCTTTGAATGCACAGCAAATGTGATGAGACAAGAACAAGATTTACAGACCTATTTACAGGAAGGGAGCACTCAGAAGGATACTGTAAATAAGGATAGGGCAAAGGAAGGGACAAACTCAAGTTGGACAGCCTAAAACAAATAAAGCAAGCAACAAAATGTGAGTTACAAACCACAAAGCCAATGACAAGCAACGGACAGAATGCATTCCCAGGGAGTCTCTGATGAATGTACTTAAAGTGGCAGCCACATGATGCTTTGTGGGGGAAGGTCCAGTATTTTAGCGCAGTCTGAATCTTGCAGAGGTTTGGCCACAGCAATCTCCCAGGTAGTATGACAACAAGTCCTGGAAGTCCATGTTGCAGGAAAGATCTGTACACCCATCTTATCAGTTTACCACCAGCCCCTGTGGTATAGAGCTTCTAGCACACTTCACGTAGGATTAGTGCTAGGTGGCAGACATGGAATAGGGCACTTAATTATTGTTTAAGGTATTTGTAAGTAAGTACTTGACCCGGGTGAAGATGGTAGTTTGCCACAAGGGTTTGGAAATCTAGTAGCTTGCAGTCCAGAAACAAATCCTCCAATTTTAAGACGCCTGCATCATGCCACTGACCAAGTTGCTCTCAGCGCAGCAGTCCTATGTGAGTGGGAAGCCCTCGCAAAGGTAGTGAAGGAGCTAAGGGTTTCTTCCTGTCAGTGAGTTTACAGGTTCTAGCAAGGCAAGAGAAAACTGTACAGGATAACACCCTGGATGGTGTTCTGTAGAATAGTCAGAAGGAAACAATGAGTACTGCAGGTAGCCCTCCTTAAAGTCTTTACGTATAAACCCCATCTCATGCAGGGGACAAGCAGACATGCAGCATGCCACCCGTTGGACCTGTGCAGCTAAATAATAGCGTTCTAGGACCGTAAATTCTAATACACCCGCAGTCACGGTAGCTTTAGCGTGAAAGAGCTACCTAGCATCACCCCGGCAACCAAATCTGATGTGTGGCGTGTCTGAAGAAGGAATGAGGGATGAGGAGGGGAAGGTTTGCAAAATAATACATGGCAGCACACCATCTTTACTAGGGCCACATGGCCCACTACAGAAAGCACAAGAGAAGACCAAAAAGCAAACTGGGCTCGGAGGGACTGTGTTGCTCTGTCAATATTTCCATACTGCAAATCAGTGGGGAAATAGTAGATATTAATCACTAGGTATTGAAAGGTAACTGGTTCCCAAGTTCAATCCAAGGTCTAATTGTAGGTAAAGGGGAAAACAGTACCATTTGTTAAATAAATACTAATTATATTCTAGGATCTTTCTCATTTTCACATTTTGTTTGTGCAATTTACATCCCAAATATTTAGAAGATTCTATGTGTACTTTGACACTTAGGGATAAGCCAGATCACTGGTTTGGCTTTTTCTCAATTGCAAAACTATTTTAGGACATAGACAAAGTAGGCAATTGCCTTGCACCACCATGCAAGGGGTCTGGGCTCTGCTCACCCTTCACAAGCACGAACAGCGGACCATTGCACCAGAAGAGTTTACCAAGGTGGGTTGGTGCTGCTTGTTCAACTACTTGACAGTGCCACTTCTGTTTCCCTCCTGTCAGCAGAGACAACTCCCCAGGTACGCAATATCTTCTGATACTATTGGTGGACCCATCTTTTCTGATTTTAGGAATTGTGACACCTTGTTCTTTGCTTCCTTATTTATCCAGTTCTTAGCAACAACCATTTGAATAGGTTCCTGTGGATCTCCCATCTGATCTCGATTTCATCCTCCTCTTTTATTATCTTTAAGTGGTAGTCCCGGCTCCCAGCTCTGAGATAAACGTAGAGTCTAAGACATACACACTAGTGCTGTGAGACTACAGACAAGTTGTGGGTACCTCACATCCTGACATTAGGTGGGAGACTGTCGCCCACACCATCTGCTCTGCCATATTTTTTTTTAGGATGAAAGTCCAATGGAGGTTGGGGTGAGCCACATGTTTCTGTTCAACTTGTTTAAACTAGCATAAGGTTACTTACCTTAATGCTTTCCAAATTGTTTGCCAAGGGTTTTAATTTAGAAACATAATCAAATTGTTGCTGTTGTTTTCTCTCCAAGAAAGATTGGGCAAATCTGGGTAGCGGTGATGGCCTTGACACAGTGCTGAAGGGCATTCATTTACTTCGGAACAAGGAAGTAATGTGACATCTGAATGTAGCATACCAGGGGGCAATCACAAAAAGACCACAGTGAATATATAGTGCTATGTAAAAAATAAAAAAAAAAAAAAAAGTAAATAAATGCACTGATAACGCAATGGGGCATGGCCTCTTTTGGATGAGTCTGTAAAACTGACATTTGTTGTTGAATTTTTGTCCTGAATTTTGACCCTTCGTCCTGCTTTTGTACTGAATTTTGACCCATTGTACTGAATTTTTACAGTCCTGTCCAGAATGTGCCTCGATGCCAGGTGGTCACCTTAGATACAACACAGTCAAGAAGAAAGAAAGAAGTGGAAGCAACACTGACAATGAGAAAAGGCGGAAACGGGGTTCAGGCGGCACTTTTAAAGTGGACGTGACAAACACTGCGATTCCGAGGAAATTAACTTTAGAACAACACTCACTGGAATAGATAGCCCTCAATCTGTAGGTTGAAGAGAGATGTTAAACCCAAATATTGTAAAAATGGCAGACTAAAAGTGACAGGAAAATGGACACAGACCGGTTAATCATACCACACCCGAAACAGCTAAGTCAAAGCTGCCACATGATGTGTACACCGTACACTGGCCCCTTGTCACCGTTGCCTGTGCATAACTTTGTTTACTAAAGCAGAGACACCATCTTCTTGTCAGGCCTAAGAATAAGCTTCTCTTTTAAACCACAAACTCCTAGAAGCAGTTTCAACCCTGTTCACAGCGCAATGACATAGCAAGGTAAAGAAGAAAACACTATGTAAATATCAGAAAGAACTGCATTCAAAACATGTCATGAGAGGCGGTATCATTCTCGGTAGACCTGTGAGATGGGCTCCTCGTTAAACAAAGAAAGTGTAGGTTAGTTTATTGTTCTCTCACTTAGTTTACAGTACTGGGATAGTGATTTTTAAACATGCAACGCCGACAGAACGGTTAAAGAAATCTGAATTAAAGCAATCAGTTTCCAGTAATTGGGCTGTAAAGTAGATCTTTTCAGCAACCATCTCACTCAAGGCAGCAAGTGCAGATCAGGTTAATGTGTTCATATGATAAGACACACATAGTGAGCTGGGAGTCAGTGGCTCAAATCCCACAGCTCTGCTCAATCCCTCAAGTGTAAATACAGCATCATATACTGTGGACCTCAAAGTGCGTGGGCAAACAGCCTGCCTCTGACCGATCATTCAGCAGAGAAAACGTATTGGCAGCATCTAGTCAACACAGTTGAGGTCAGCTCTGCGTCGTGCATCCTGTTAAAAGACAAGCAGTGACGAGGGGGAGAGGCACCAACAATGAACACGGGGTAGCAAGTGGGTTAGGGTGCAAAGAACGATGTGGGAATAGAGCTGGGGAGAAGAGGAGACAGCCTGCACACACATACTCATATGGAGTGTTAGATCCCATATGAAAACAAGCAACAACGATGAAGCAGCAGCTACAGGGGAAGCAGAAGCGTATTCCATGACAGAGTACAGACCGGGTGGTCTCGACATCAGCTCAACAGCGTGTGATTTTGAGCAAATCACGTAATCTCCCAATGCTTAAACAAAACAAATAAATAATTAAAAATGAATGTAAGTTGTTTAATGTCGCCTTGTCTAAATAAAAATGTTAAAAAATGAATGTAATGTAACAGGAGCTCAAGTTAAGTGCTCCAATACCTTCAAGTCAAGTTTGGATACAGGGGAATAAAGCACAAGGGGTGGGTGTTTGTACCTTAATCTTACCGCGAGCAGCGGACGGCCACTAATTACGTTTAATTATTTTGTACTTCATCCATGTTCCACTGAGGGAATGGAACTGACGCAATGTCCTGTGATGCCCAATTAAAAGACTGCATTAAAGAGTGAAAATGGAGCTAACCAATGGTAGGTAAAGGCGGGCTCGAAGCACTTTACTGCAAACAATACGCCTCACAGCAAACAGCTCATGCGCACTGTTGGGTGAAACCTAACAAGGAAAGTGGGCAACAAGGCATTAGATACTCTGTATATTTTTGTGTGTCCCTGTATTCAAATGCCTTTTTCCATGATTCTCCTTGCTACAAACTATTCAACAGTGCATGTGAATGAGAGTTTACTATTTCCCTGATGAAAGTTCCGAACAAAGGTATGTTGTTACACTGTGCTTTGTAAGAAGCCTTTAATCCACCAACCACTTACTTCAACTATCTCATTCAATCACTTCCATCCTCTCTCATTAGACATTATATTCCCTCTGGAATTGGGCAGTCCTTAAAAGGATTTGTGTCTTCCTACATGATGGTCTAATGAGGCAAAGCAAGCCTAACTGCCTTTATTATAGCTTAACTGTCAGAGACATGGAACGGGAATATTTAAGGAGCAACCCTTAGATAAAGTATAGCCCAAAGGAGAGGCTATACCAGCAGAAGGGAGAACAACCACGAGAAACAGCTCAATGGGTAGGAGAGTGATTTTGATCCAAGAGTCAGGTAACCACAATTCGACCCATGCAAAAGAGGGAGCAATAGCAGCAAAGTCAGGGGGTTGGAAGGTGGAGTGAATGTCTGTTTGGGTGCCAAGGGTTCACTGGCAAATTGCGGGATTCACGTCCAAGTGAAGACGACATGGGGCACAGAAAAAGGTTCACTGCCACATAAGGAATACTTACTGCTCACACCATGGCACAGTCTGGAATATGATGGATGTCCTAGAAAGATGTCAGCCTTTACAGCCTTCAGGGCATACTGGGGCTACATGGTGCCAACTGGTTGGCATGTCACTGGCTGAAATACAATGGAACATCTGGGAACAACAATCAATTAGGCAAGCAATGGTGATGACTGGCCATTAGGAACATGATGGAAGAGACGGATATATGCGTTTAAGAATAATGAACACATATTTGTGGACAAAATAATCCACTGTATGGAAAACTATCAGATTTTGCGTACAAAAACTAGCATAAAAGAAAATTGCAAGCCGAAATTTACTAAAAATGAAAAGACAAACAGTACTTATCCGTAACCATAATAATACTCTAGTGCTAGTGTATTTTAATATACTGACATACTTATAAGGTCCCCATCAGTCAGGAACCACACTGTCAGTAAAAACAAGTTATGCATGTGTTTGTTAAAAAATATATGTCATTTTCTTCTCCACAGAGCTGTTAATGTCCTCCTACACATCATCTAACCAGAAGGGGTGGTATTCAGACAACGGAGGAGTAGGAGTTCTCAGAGGTACGATGTGGGTGCTCCTGCATCTGGAATCACACATTTACTACATAACCAATTTTGGTGGAGTAGCTGTAATAAAGGCAAGGGTAAGTATGTCCCCTATGACAACCACCGCAATGCCCACACTGAGGAGCCATCTTGATATTTTTCCTTTTACCCACTATCAGATCAGCTGGTTTACTTACTACCTCAAATAATGAGATCAATGTGGATCGTAGACTGTGACATTAGCACCACATTCAAGCGATGCATTGACCACCTTTTGGGGCCAATTGTGAGGATCTATGCTCAAAAGCAGTCTCAATACTGAAAATCATTCAAGCAATGCTGAAAAGCATTTAATGTGTAAAAGTGACTTCAGTCTCCCCTTCGTCATCTAGTAACTGCTTTGGTACTTGCCTAGGGTGTTTTGGTATTGAAGTGCCCTGTTCCATTTGTCTACCACAGCTATCAGTTATTACTTAAGTCTTCACCACTGATATGTTGGTCTCCTTAGATTTAGGACCATGAGTACCCATTTGTTTTGTGTGTGCCCTGCTCTGAACACACATTAGTGTTTAGTACCAACCACTTGCTTTCTCTTTAGGGCTGAAAAAGTATTTAGTAGTTTACTTTGATGTCTGAAACTTATTACTCCATTTTATATTTGGTTGTGAACTTATGTACTACCTGCTGCATTTGCGAGAAGCCTCATGGATGGTGCTCTTCACGTTAAGCATCACACTAGGAACTTTGAAAGTCTTTCCTTATGTGCTTCGTCAACTAACCTTGTAGCTGTTTATCCTGGAAAAATCTTGGCCTTGGCAGCCTCTGTGGAATCCAAAACTCAAACACAGACCAAGGCAAACAGTGCCCAAATGTTTAACAAATAGCAAGGTGTTTTGGGTCTACCTGGTGCTCAACACCTGGGAGAGAACTTAAACAGCATTTTTTCTATAACTCAAAAACACAACACTACTTGAGCCCCAAAAAGTCACAGCAAATTTTACAACCTCATCTGTTGACAACTTCTGACGCAACCATGACAGAGAGGTCTGGTCCCCCATCCTGATCCAAATCAAAATGCATACACACTCATCTTTTCTGAAGAATAATGCCCTTAAAGGGGGAATCAAATCTACTGCCCAAAGTATAAGGCAGAGGCCCTGAACAACTCTACTGTTCACAGATCACTCCGCAGATCAATCTGTGCCCCCCTAAATCCGAACTCACACGCAACTACTCTTACAATGATAAAGACAAACATTTAACTCACTCTAGAGTATAGCATAAACTATTGAGGCTGCAATTGAGAATACGAGAAAAGGGAGATGTAATTAAAAATATGAACCAGACTCAATGCCTTGACAGTGATACGGCATCTTAAAATGTCAACATAAATTGGGCAATTAATGGAAGATCAGAAGGCATACAATAATATTATGAAAAAGTATTTTGGAAAATATTAAAATGATAAACTGTATGTCTACTTTTGTTAAAACTCATTTATAAGTTGTTTTTTTAACTGGATACTCTTGAGGTGACAATACTTCTGATATCACAAGCACAGACTGAAGTTTGCATGCACAAATCTAAACAAGATAGGAATATAAAAAAAGCTTTGATTGAAATTGTTTATTATTGTTTGCTTCCCACCTCATTTCAGTGTTCCAAACTGCTTTTATGTTTAAGGTTGTGGAGACAATCTTCTTAAGAAAATCAATAGCCATTTGAGAACAAGCAAAGGGCAGAATATGACTAGCAGTTGAAATGTCATAATGCAGAAGATATCGAAAGCAAATAAAAAGCTTACAGGCTTTGCAAAGCCAAAGGATTCACATCATATAGAAATAGTAGTTAGCCACAATCTATCATACATGGAGGGGGCACTGGAAACCACGTTGTTCACAATGGCACAGAGACAAACCAATTTGGCCAGGCAATATCTATAGGAACTTTCATTTTGATTGTTTATGTTCACATTTTATCCCTGGGTTTTTAGATATGAAATGCCTCCTTAATATATTTCATTTGGAAAACTAGACCCAATGTACTCTTATCATAAAGATGATGTGATGAAAGCATGGTAAAACAGTCATGTATAAAATTTGCCTTATAATATCCTTTAATATATTCACATGGAGGAAAAGAACTTTCATTGCAGGGAAGGGCACATGTACAAAATAGGATTCACAATAAATTGATTCTGATACAGGTTAAATCTCTTTCATACAGTAGGTTAAAATCAAAATGTATAACTAGAAAAATGGTGTAAAGATTTAGCCTGCGTTCTGGGAAACATTACCGGCGCGAAGGGAAAAAAGAAAAAAAAAAAAAAAAACTTACAGTAATGTCCAGGATGGGGCATGGGTGGATGATGTTGAAGATGTCCGTTCTGGTGGTGAGATATATTAGGTGTATATGCTGCTGTTCTATTTCCAGTCCAAGTTGTAGTGCTGTCTAAAACAGCAACAGAGAAATTTTAATCAAGTGCTACTTCACAACTTTTCCATTCTAAAGCTGCAACCAGGCTGGATTCTAATGATAAGCATAAGATCCATGCAGTTTGAGCCCGAAACATAAACCTTTATCCAACATGCATAAAATAAAATCACAACTGAAGAGAAGTGAATTTTATAACAAAATGACTCGCAGTAAAAGAAAAGGTATTTTAACAGGGCTGTGGGGTCCAATCACAACAGTCCCTTTATTATATTACTGCTCATCGCTGGTCTCCTTTACTAGACCACAACAACCACCATCTCTCTTCTTCTCCTGTTCTACTGTTTGCTATGTCATTTCATCAAAACTCAACTTCCTCATCTGAGCACTGCATGGTGCTTTTATGCCCACCTCATCAAGCTACTCCTTAACTGTCCTTGAAAAAGTGTGCACTCACAGAACTTTGATGCCTCGCTGTGAGCAAATAAGTAAACTGTGAATGAAATTGTTGGCAGTTCTTTTTCACACACCTTTTAGGGGCAGGTATGAAGCAAGAACTCTCAAAGGTGGGCCAACAAAGGGCTTTCTTTTAGCATGGGACCTATAAGGCCCTCAAAATTAAACGCATATAATCATGTCTAAACATTAACATAGACAGTATTCACTTACTGTGATGATATGTAGCTGGCTGAGCTGCAAACCCATTCTGCTGTGTCCCTTGTGGAGGCACTGGTGCAATCTGCAGAAGTCCTTCACTATGGCTCCCTGACAATAAACTGCTGGGTTGACCTAATTAGAACAAATATAAGGAAGATGCCATTATCCTTCTAGTCCACCATGACAGATAACCTGTCATGTTATTGCTATGCACCTTTTCTGATTGAAGATTCAATTATAAATTGAGTGATATAGAGTGCAACATTCTAATAAGGTGTTTGTGGCACCACTAACATATCCTAGTTAACCTACAGGAGGCCAAGGTAACTTAACATCTGCTTGTATCTCTAGAGAAGACAACTTCATGTAATGAGATGAGAATTAAGAACAAAAAAAACACTCTGACATGCACTTAAAAAATAATCCATCATTATTTTGCATCCCTACTACTACACAAAAAAACAAACTAACCAAAAATCAACATGCACCCGATTCTTCCTTTGGTGGAAATAAGAGTTGTTTGATATACGAGATATTGCAGATTTGCAAAATAATAGGAGTAACCAAAAATACAAGTAAATGTATGATTGAAGGCAGTGACATCAGAAGAGGCCACTGTCGCAGCTCTACAAGACAATTCCTCAAAGAACTTACGATTAGTAGCACCTTTCGACCAATGGCCAGTTTTTTGGGGTTTTTTTGTTGTTTTTTTTTTTACACAATTTAACAACAATGACATTACTGCTCAATCTTATGACTGTCTTGAGAAGAGAAAAGGCTGCAGTAGGATCAATTCAAATATGGTTCCACCCAAGTAATAAAGATAGGTAGATTATTTGTTGAGTAGCCAAATTATCTGGAAATCAAATGCCCAAGATCACTGATGACGATTTAACAGAGGCAGACAATGCCTCTGTAGGGAGACGATGAACCACATGTAGTGATATGTAGAAAACGGACCACCTCACAATAGTCATGGAAGTATACTTCTTAGCACCTGCAGTTCAGCTCCCGCTCCTTGTAAGTTATCAAAACTGGTGGGGCTGACATGAACAACTAAGTTATCAGTGTAGAACCTTAAAGGCTAGGCTATGCCAGACTGTAAATAAATCTTCCCAGAAGGGCCTCAATAAACAGCTTGTGGAGTTGTATCTTTGAGTAACTTCCTGCACGTTTGAAAGGAGGTGAGAGGTTCTGCAAAATTGCCAGTACAATAATGTCACTTTATCTTCTTATGCTCCTGACAAGAATTAGGTTCATGGAGAAGAGACAAGCAGGCCCATCCCGGTCAACTTATACCTACAACTAGGAAAGGGCTCGAACTTCCACCAATAATGAACATGCACAGTGAGAGACACATTTTGCTAAAAAAAAAAAAAGCTGACCACATGACAATTCACTATTGATGTGGAGTTAGATTTTCCAGGCAGGTGTATTAGTAAATTGTAATTACAGATTTTGTTTTTTAAGAGGGCTGTCTATAAATAGTGGATGCGGTTGGATGTCATTTTCTTCATTAAAAACTTAAATCCCATTAAGGAGCAGATCCAATTTTTAATCTGGATAACCAGAGATAACTGTAAAGATATGAAATTGCAATCTCCATTTTAGCATCTCCTTCACTTAAAATTACCTCATATTACCTCACTCAAAAGTAAACTACTCAACAGCTAAAGAAACAAATTTCCATAACAATATAGCTTACTTGTTGATGCCACCGGAATGCTGGAAAAGCTTGAAGCACTTGGAGTGCTGGGTTCAGAGGCAAGCAAGGAGGAATTGCTGTAAGTGTCAGAAGATGACCTGTTGCTTGCTTGGTGTTGGATGGTTTGAATCGAAAGACCATCAGCAGACGATAAGGACTGTGGTCCTTCAACATAATCATGAACGTATTCATCCTTCACTAACATACTAGAAGGAGCTGGGGAAAAACAGAACAGTTGTTAAATTTATATACACAAACATAAGCAATCCATTAAGTAAGAACAAATAATTAAACTCAACTGATTTGTAGCCCCT
The DNA here is from genome assembly GCF_031143425.1 of Pleurodeles waltl. Taxonomy (NCBI): domain Eukaryota; kingdom Metazoa; phylum Chordata; class Amphibia; order Caudata; family Salamandridae; genus Pleurodeles; species Pleurodeles waltl. Next base: position 148,008,168 of record NC_090436.1, on the reverse strand, counting down.
TTCAAGGGCTACAGTAAAACCCTTCTGCTCCTTGTCGGAGTCCATTCTATTGAAGCCTATTTCAAGACCACGATATGCTGAAGGCCAACATTGCATCACGTTTATGATGCTCAAACAGAACCACACAGGTCAGAAATTCAGGCCATGCAGGAGAATCAAGGGAGTGCCAGGACCCTGGGAAGCAAGAGTACAATTCAACATAATCTAGTTTACCATAGTCTTTATATACTGAATCTGGTTAAAGTCGAAAGCAGAGCTGAGGCAATATTATATTCTGAAATACTCTGTCAGGAGACAAGGGGAAGGGCCACATTTGTGAACCACCCGCTTGATTCAATTGTGTCTGCATCTCAGATTATTGAATAGGCATGGACCATTGTTTTGTATGGCAGATAAACTGCGTAAAGGCTTTGTGCACTGATTAGCGTCAGGCCCTTGTATGTCTCTTCACTTCTGGGTGCCTTATCCTATCATAAGATGCTAGATACTAGGCAGTTTAGTTTTGTTTAGGTATTATTTCTACTTTATGTTTGAAAATCTGTTTTTCACTGTAAAATCTCTTGTTGCTTCACATCCTGGATAGGAACTAAAATAAAGTGAGTTCCATCTTCTTAGGAAGCCAATTTTGCATTGCTTACAGGGCCAACTTCCTCCACTTTCTAGCCCATCATCGATCATGCAATATTATTCCACTGTACACCTGCTGATTAATGACCACTAACTGAATTTGATATAATCATGAAAGGGGTTCCCCACCTAACCACAAACTCCTTACCTTTTGAATAGGCCCCATGTGTTAGACTGGATCAGGAACGTTTTAAGCAGTATCTCAGTGAGCTGGTAGGTGTTACTGCGCTGCCATGCATTGACTATATTCAGCTCCAGAAATGATGTGCAAGCTGATGTAGACATCACTCCTGTGCGCTGACGTCAGGTGATTTCAAGGCCATTCGCGCCCCCAGACACAGAGGGCCAACAGAAAATTGGCTTGGACCTGTGTGTAGATTCCTAGGCTTGGGATCTTATTAATGGACAGAGTCCAATTCACAGAATTGGACGGTTGGTGAGGAATGTGCAGTTAGACAGAGCCTCTATCAAGAGGGTATGTAACTTGTTCTTCTGATAGTGTCTTTTAACCACTAGTTTCTCACCTTCTGAATAAATATCAAAGCAGTCCCTATTTGGAGATCGGACGGTGAATGGACACAAACCAAAAAGTCCAGTAGGACCGAGTGGGGGAAATGCCCCTCTCTGTGAGCCTGGCTGTACACAGTAGTGCTTTGTGAATGTATGGAGTGATGACCACCTAGCTTCCTGCTAGATGTTCAGGACAGGAACTCCGTGTGCCAATGCAGTGGTAACAGCTGTGGCCATGGTGGAATAAACTTGCATTCCTTCAGGAGGTTGCTTTTTGGCCATTACATAGCAAATTTTATTACAGAGAACGATCCAGCGAGAGATGACCCTTTTGTGCAGCAATGTGCCTTTTTTTGCTCCAGTGAACCCTTCAAACCGCTGATCATCCACCCAGTGTTCTCTGGTATGATAAATATAAACACTCAGTGCTCTTTTGGGGTCTAAACAACGGAGTCCCTCCTCCTCAGAGGAGTGAGGCAGCGCTAAAAATGCCAGAAAAATGTTATTTTAACCAGTGTGAAACGGCGTGTCAACTTTTACCAAAAAAGATGCATGCGTCCAGTTTGTCCAGTTTGTCTGGGAAGAAGGTGGCGTATGGCGGTTAACCTCAGGAGCCTGAAGCTCCTTCACTCGCCGATTTAACGAGGAACATTGTGTTGAGGGTGAGAAGCTGCAAGGGACAGCTGTGAAACGGCCCAAAGGGAGTGCACATCCAATATGTGATGATCAAATGAAAGTCAACTTGTGCCATGACAAAAGGAGAGGGAGGAAACAGATTTTGTAGGCCCTCAGAAAAATACATCAAAAACAGCAATTTAAATAACGAGGGCTGGTCTGGTACCGTCAAAAGTCCACAAGAGGTGGAAGTTATCCCTAGAGCAAAGCATTGCCCAGCCAGCAAGGACACAGTAAACAACATAACATCAGATAACTTACAGTCAAGGGGACGATCTGCCATGTGGCGCACTAACCCGCAACAATTCTCCCAATGGCAGGCATATACTGTCTTTGTCAAGGGACCCCTGGCTGCGAAGATGACATCAACCATCTCTGGAGGAAGGTTGAAGGTATTCAGCTGTCCGTTCTATCTCCAAGGATTGCAAAGGCCCGGGTGCAGAACACTGCCCCGTAGCAATGACAGCAGATCCTCCCAGAGGGGCAGCCTGATCAGCGAACAGATGTTTTTGCCCAGTAGCTCTGGATACTACTCTCTGTGCCCAATCTGGGGCTACTAAGATGATTTGGGCCCAGTCGGTCCTAACCTTCAGAAATCAGACTGAAGTAGTACCGGTGGGAACGCATGCAGGAGTCCTGAGTCCTACCTAAGGTAGACCGTGACTCTAGCGAAAAATGCCTTGGGTACACCAATGCGTAGAACTGTTGACACTGCGCTTCTCAGTGGCGGTGAACAGAGGAAATCAAGGTTTACCCAATTCGTCTAAGAAACCTTTCCCCATGTCTGTGAACAGCTCCCACTTGTAATCCGTTAGGCGTCGTGTACTGAGCTCATCCACACTGGCATTCAAAGATTCTGCCAGGTGGTTCACCACCAGGAAAATTATCTGATGGTCCAACCATTTCCAGAGGCGTAGTGACTCCAGGCACAGTGTCCACGACTCCTCCCTGCCCTGTTTGTTGCAATGCCACATGGCAGAGGTGCTGTTCATAAGCACCTGTAACAGCCTCCCCTTGATGGACAGAAAGAAGGCTATCAACGCAAAGCGGATGGCCCTCTGCTCCAGAAAGTTGGTATGGAACCAGAGATTAGAGGTCTGTGATCTCCACCTCTTCCAGGTGGTTGCCCCAACCCAGCATAGACGCTTCAGTTACCACTATTAGCCTTGGGTGGGGGTAGGGACATAGGTCTGCATTTGACTTAATCGTGGTCCAGTAACCACCACTGCCAATCTTTTGTAGTATCTTTTGAGGTCTTCTCTGAAATATGGTCATGGACAGTGAGTTCTCCTTGATGTTGGGACCACTGAGACTACAGATTCCACTGAAGAGCTTGCATATGCCACCTGGCATGCTTTACCAGCAAGATGCAGAAAGCGATCAGTCCCATAAGCCTCAGATACAACCTCACTGAAATTTAGGACACAGGCTGAAAGATCTGGATCACAGCCTTAATGTTCAGAACTCTACTTTCCATGAAAAAGACACAAAATCACACTGGGTCCAGAATGCCTCCGATGAAGGGGAGGGTCTGAGAAGGACTCAGGTGCGACTCTGGCATGTTGATAGTGAACCCAAAAGAAGACAGGATCTTCATCGTAGTCTGGAGGTGGTTGACGACTACCTGAGGTGAGCTCACCTTTAACAGCCAGTATTCGAGGTAGGGAAAACTGGGACCTCTGAAGGTGTGCCGCTACCAATGTTATCTCTTTTGTGAAAACCTAAGGGTCCCTGGTGAGACCAAAGGGAAGCACAACAAACTGAAAATGCTCCTGTCCCACCACAAACTGCAGGTAGTGCCGATGGGCCCGCAGGAAGGATATATGGAAATGGGCGCCATGCTGGTCCAACACCATCATCCAGCCTACACGATAGAGGGCAGGCAAGACGTGGGCAGGAGTAGGCATTTCTAAATTTGCCCTTCCAGAGGAAAGCGTAGAGAGGCCACACCAGAGACCAGAGGTCTGTGATCTCCACATCTCCCAGATAGATGCCCCAATCCGGAAGTGACGCAGTAGTCACCACTATTAGTTTTGGGTGGGGAATGGAGAGGGGTCTGCTGTTGAACCAATCTCTGTCCAGTAACCACCACTGCCAATCTTTTACAGTCTCCAAAATATGGTTGTGGTCAGAGGGGCCTCCTTGAAAGTGTTCAGAGGGTACACCGGAGACCAGAGGTCTGTGATCTCCACCTCTCCCAAAGGGTCGCCCTAACTCTGAGTGACACATCAGTCGCCACTATTAGCTTTCCAAAGGAAAGTGGTGAGAGGACACAGGTGTAAAATAGAACAAAGACCTCTGCCCTTCTTTGGCACCTGAAGTTAGAGGGAATTACACTGACAACCACTTATTACGCAGGCACAGTTTCAGCTGCCCCTTTGACAAAAAGATTGTGTGGTGCCACCTACTTGCCACTGGTGACCCTGCTTTGACAGGGTCTAACTCGTGCCAAGGGAAAACCTGCTGGTGTTATCCCGGATGGAAAATCTCTCGATTCCGTGGGGCCCACTGGTGTGCTAGAAGATGTCGGAAGTGATCTAAAGAGTGACAGCAAGGCCCTGCAGAACAGCTACAGAACTCTTAGATCTGCTGTAGTGTTGCAGGTGATTGTGAAAACTCAGGTTGAGCTGGAACAAGTTGCAGGGGGGCTCAAACGTCTAATGATATCGGGAGAAAAATCGAAGGGCATGCTAATGTCCTTGCACCTTCCAAGTGTACAAGAGTGGTGGGACAGGGTGGAGTCCTCCTTGGAGTTTTTATGAGTTTTGTTCATCTTACCTGATGATATGGAGCGCAACGATGACCGACCTTGGGATCGACCTCTCGACCAGGAACAGGACTGAGACCGACCCTTGGAGTTGGGCAAATCTCGGTGTGGGATCAGATATTTGGTGATGTACAGTTTTGCCTCACTCCCCTGTATGGACTAACAGTTCGACACACAGTCCCTGCAGGCCTTAGAGTCATGACTCAACCACAGGCAAGCCTGATGGGGATCTGTCACAGACATTTGTTTGCAGCAGTCCATAAAAGGTTTAAACCCGGTCTTCTTGGGAGGCAACATGTCCCTTCCATACTGTGTAAATGTGAGGCAAATTGGTCTGGAAACAGAAAAGAGGTAACTTCGGATCTGCGTCTAGTGGCGCCCAAAAAAGGGAACTGACGCAAGGCATGGGAGTGGCACCTATACTGGATCGACACATTTCCAGAGGGCAACATGTAAAGTAAGGAGCCGCACAGCACCAGCTACCAGCGGCAGAGATACTGCTTAAACGTTTCGAGATCACTTCTGACACCTGAGTAATATTCAAAACATTAGGAACGAAAGGTCATGAATCTGCAATAAGCCGTCTCTCTACTACGTCTTTTACTATAGGGGTGACCTTTTTTCTTCAACCAAGATAGGATCACTTCTTTTCCATGCTGTATAACTTTAAAGTCTCTAAAACAATTGTAATTTATTTATTACATTGGAACTTTTAGACCGCAGTGGCATATCCATATTATTCAGTTTCCTTCAGCCAGCATATGTTTTGCAACAAGAGTCAGTTTTTCAAGATAACTTTCCAAGTTGGAGTAAATATGCTAATATTGTCACTGATCTGTCAATACACTTGGGAGGCATTTACCCATGCTGTTGGGCACCAGTTGAGCCAGGAAGTCTTCCACTATCACACTTTTGAGTAGGAGTGTGGCTCTGCTGAATGGTTATGGTCATGATTCAAAAGCCATTAATTCCAAGTTGTAAATATCATTCCAGCCCTTATATATTTTAAGGCAGAAAACTATTATAGTTGCTGTTGGACCATATCCCTGATTTCCAGGTGGCAAATTAGAAATGGTGAAGCTGTGAGGGCCGGAGACTACCCTTGAAGCAGTAGATACGACCGCCACCTGAAAACCTTGGCAGCACCCACTTCTCAAGAAACAGATACCAAGCCTAATGAGCCCAAATGATTAAATCATGTGTGCTGACACACAATGCTGTACAGTGTAAGTAATTTTGAAACACTGGCAGTAATGGCAAAGGTCCATCTGTGATCCTCAACTAGTCCAAGACTATGAGACAGTGCTCCAACGACTACAGATTACTTCTGCAGGGCCAGGGGCTTCAACTGTGTCCAGTGTCACTCAGCACAGACCATCAGTAACATATCTGGGTGGGACTCTGTTCAAGTGCTAGGTGACTTTGGGACAGGACATTTGCTTTTGACATTTTTGAAACTTTAATCTAACCCCATCTCAGAATCCCATGAGCGCTAATTCCATAGGAGCAAGACCATTTCAACACTCTGCTAGAGTCAAATGTGTATCACCTGTGAGGAGAAATATGCAACAAGGTAGAGCCAGGCAGGATAGGTTAACACTGGCCACGGATCAATGTCACAGAAAAATATAGAGCCCTGCAATGAGAAGTCATAAACATGTTTGGTGTTGTACCTTGACCCCAAAAGGTTGTTTGCTATTACTATGAATTAAAAGCTCTATCTGCATCTCAATGTACAGCACTAAATGTACATTGAGGTTATTGACAGCTAGTTGCTGCATTATGCAGTATCTTCATCCCCTTAGTTCCAACAACCTAGTGTTTGCCCTTACTACTCAAAGACAATGAGTATGTGAATTATCTATTTAGACTGCAACACTATAGATATCCTGCGAAAACAGTGCCTTTGAGGATACTGTTCATACCCAATCACTGCCCCGGAACCTCAAAAGCAAGCTTTATAATAATCTACTGCCTGCATGCTGTAAAGAACTAACAACCTACTATCAGTAATGATCTTTCTGGTAGGTAATCTCTTTACCTACAGATACCTCACCTCTTGAGGTCACTAGCAGTGCCAGACTGGATCGGAATAGTTGAAACAGCTCTCCAGTGCAGAAGATGGAGCCAGGGCTTCATCGTCCCTGTGGGAGTAGCCCTAAACATGAGATTATTTCCTCTACTGATAAAGCCAATTTCAGGTCGTCCTCAGTGAAGCGACCAGACAGTCACTGCAGGCACATCATGGGGGAAGTATCCAGGCAAATGGCGTTCTGCAGGGTAAAATATTCCCCTGCATCTTCTAACTTCAAGCTGGTATTCTTAACACTTCTCCTCCCTTCTCTTCTCTTTCCTTTCTTTTTTACCTGTTACCATACAATCCATCCATCCTTTTCTATTCTAGAGTTCCTCTAACTCTCATTCACCTCCTCTGTACCTCTATGAATTCTTTATTCCCTTTCAATATTCCTTCCTTGTCACACTCTATGCCAACCTGCCCTTTTTATCTCCTTCTCTCTGAACCAACCAATGCCAGCTTCCTGCCTAAATTTAGCCACTTTCATAATCCTGCTGTTTATCCAAAATATTTCTCAGTTATTTCTTGTTTGTTTCTCTAGCTGTCCCCCACATTTTCAGTACCACAAAGACACCATTCTGACCAATGGTATATAAAAAGGTAAAAACTAATAAATCAGCTTGCCAACATTAGTCCTTACCTTGCAGCGAAGGATCAAACACAGCAAGGACAAAGCCTTGCTGAAGGTTCCTAATGTTTTCTAGGAATGGAAACTACTTCTTGGTGCAAGCCCTTTAAGCTGATTTTCATTAGTTTTAGACATGATGCAGTCTACCTCACTTTTAAATTTCGCAAAACAGGCTGAGAACTTGCTTGTGTGCTAGGCACTGTTATCAGACCAGAGACAAGAGAAATGACTGTGTAGTGTGCACTTTATTAATGTAGTATGCCAATCATAAAACTCAGGCACCCAAACTCATCACCAATAAGAACACTTTCAAAGCAAAATGAACATTCTCCTTTAGACATACAGGCACAGTCTGGCATAGCAGCTGCAACTTCATCCTTTCTCAGGTGAGGACTGCAATACACAGGACACAACTGAGTAATGGTTGTCAGAGCTGAATGAACGTGGTTATGCCATTACAATGAAAAAAGACAAGTGGTGTGATAAAGAGTTGCAAACATAACACATTTTGAGCAATACTAATGGACTTGCACAGTGATACTGTTTGACAATGTAATGCACACAATTATTTTTATATAGCTACTTCAAATTCTTCTACACACTTGATTTAAGTGATGGAAAGTTCTGTCAAATCAAACACTAATAATAATAGTGACTGAGACTTAGAATTCAGTTTAGCTCTGTAATACAAAATTATGACAGTCTAAAACATTCAGTATCCAGGTGAGCAACTGCACCTACCAGAACTTTGAAGTGTCAATCCAGAGAGATCTAAACAAAACAAAAAACACACACACACACACAAATATGTTATTTGGGAATTTTAGATGTTTTACTCACAACAAAAAGCAACTGTGAACAAAGTATATGTTATGTAGCTAAACTGAAGCCATACAATAACTTCAGCCCAGAATGTGATAAAAGAGAACACACTGCAGCAATGTATTGCTTCTCTGAGCAACCTGGCATTATGGATATAATTTGACAGATTTACAATTTGGAGCCCAGACGTTCAGAATCAAACTATGATCAAACTGATGTTAATTAATTTGTTTTACAGCTTGGAAATAGAAACTATGTATACAATATTACATTGTCACTATTGAAAGCCCTTCGTAAATCCCATAATTTGACATAACTTCAGATGTCTTCCTTCTAAAACAAGTGGCTTAATTTTAACATGACGTATTTCTGCTGTAAGCACGAGCCAGATATACAATTACTGCAAACAAACTAGTTAATCCTTTTACTGCAGGGGTGTTTGCACACCTCATAGCTCTGCTTTAAGGAAAAACAAAATCAGTAGTAGGTTATTTAAACAGATGTAGCTCTATCGTCTTGGGGTACCTAATCAAAAAAAAATTACATTTTCAACAAAATCCTAAGCACTAACCAAGGAAATGGTCGGCTGGGTGAAGTGACTGGAGCAATTACAAAAATGTAGCTTTTCCTAAGAAACTTGGTCTGCACAATCGTCATGTTAGCGGAGAACACTAAACTGTGGCAAAACTGCAGTTTATGGAATACGGTCCTTTTGATATCCTATCAAGCTAAGTATAAAACTATATATCTTTTAGTTCTGTTCAACTAAAAGAATCTACTGGTTCAAACTACAAACCCCTTGATCTGACAGGATGTACAGTAGAACATGCTGAACACGGTTTGTCATATTTTTAGAATTATTTTTCCAAAATATGGCAATTCCCTCCAATCTTCCTCACACAGGAACATATTGGCACCTAGGCTTAACATCAACCAAGTTTCTCGGGGTCAGCCCAGATGTGTGGATTTTGTACGGATTCACAGTGCCCACAGGTAATAAACTGGGTTTAGTGCATTCTGGAAATGCACTAAAAAAGCAGTTGCAAGCGAAATCCAGGATTAGAGTACCTGTATTTTGGAGGGGATGAAAACAAACCACAACCATAAATTTCAGCATCAACACATTCTAAAGTTTATATTTTAGGGTGCCAGACCACCCTTGCGCAATATGATGTGAAATATTTTTAGCATTTTCCTTAAATTTTATCTCCAGTCTCCGGTGCACACATACATATTCTCCAAAGATTAGACCTCTAACTTTCTCTAGGTCTCTAAAGCGTGGAGATACAAGGCATAAATGGCATTTCTATGGCGTGCATGTGTACTTTATCACAATGGCCCTACCAAGCACAATGATGAGCAGAGTGCACGTGTGTATTCGTCATTGCACCTTTTCTTTTTTTTCTTTGCCACTGCAGCACAGAATCGGTAATAAGCATTTGTTTTTCCAGCTGCTGCAGCCCAAGACAAATCTTGCACTGGCAAAGCCAACAGGTTGAAAAGGCGAGACCTATTAGCGTTTGCAATGCTTTGCATTGGTCTAGAATATCTGAATTTAGGAACTGCACATGATCTGAGCCATTTCGAATTCCAGATTACCTAAAACGCCAGATATTTCTGAGGACGTTTGTGGAAAACTGATTTTTGGGGGCACTGGCTTACAACTAGAAACCAAAAATACATGGAATTTCAACAAATAATAGCAAATGTCATGAGATCATGTGTTTCTAAATTCTCCTGATAAGAACGGTACCCCACAAGTGTGGGGGTTCTATTGTATGGAACATGAAAGGCATAAGATGGTACCATGGAAGGTGCAACAGGCATGGATTTAGGTTGATCTTTAGCGTTTTGGTAGCTAGGTACTGAGGGGCAGCTAGCAAATTTGGAAGCCCTCTATGGAACTTCCCTCATCAAAAACATTTTCTGAACTGTATTGTGAGGATTCATGCTCAACCCCAGTAACCCATTCACTGCCAGGCCTTTTCCACCCTCCGGTGCCAGGCCTTTTTTTGGGCTATTTGGGGCAGTTCTCGCATAGGCCCTCATAACTTTTTGTCCACATAAGCTACCCACGCCAAATTTGCGTCCTTTTTTCCAACATCCTAGGGATTCTAGAGGTACCTAGAATTTGTGGGTTCCCCTGAAGGAGACCAAGAAATTAGCCAAAATACAGCAAAATTCTTTTTTTTTTTTGGTTACAAAACAAAATGGGAACAAAGGCCTGCAGAAGAAGGCTTGTGTTTTTTTTCCCTGAAAATGGCTTCAACAAAGGGTTGAATCACCATCTTCCCAGCTTTCAGGAACAGGCAGGCTTGAATCAGAAAACACAATTTTTCAACACAATTGTGGCATTTTACTGGGACATACCCCATTTTTACGATTTTTTGTGCTTTCAGCCTCCTTCCAGTTAGTGACAGAAATGGGTATGAAACCAATGCTGGATCCCGAAAAGGTAAACATTTCTGAAAAGTAGACAACATTCTGAATTCAGCAATGGGTAATTTGTGTAGATCCTACAAGGGTTTCCTACAGAAAATAGCAACTGAAATAAAACAAATATTGAAACTGAAGTGAAAAAAACAGCCATTTTTCTCCATGTTTTACTCTAACGTTTTCAGATTTTTAGAAGAAATATACTGTTACGTCTGCTGGATTCTTCTGGTTGCGGGGATATATAGGGCTTGTAGGTTCATCAAGAACCTTAGGTACCAGAGCCAATAAATGAGCTGCACCCTGCAGTGGGTTTTCATTCTATTCCGGGTATACAGCAATTCATTTGCTGAAATATAAAGAGTGACGAATAGGTATCAAGAAAACCTTTGTATTTCCAAAATGGGCACAAGATAAGGTATTGAGAAGCAGTGGTTATTTGCACATCTCTGAATTCCGGGGTGCCCATACTAGCATGTGAATTACAGGGCATTTCTCAAATAGACGTCTTTTTTACACACTGCCTTATATTTGGAAGAAAAAAAGTAGAAAAAGACAAGAGGCAATAACACTTGTTTTGCTATTCTGTGTTCCCCCAAGTCTCCCGATAAAAATGGTACCTCACTTGCATGGGTAGGCCTAATGCTCGCGACAGGAAACACAACATGGACACATCAAATTTTTACATTGAAATCTGACATGTTTTTTTGCAAAGTTCCTAGCTGTAGATTTTGGCCTCTAGCTCAGCCGGCACCTAGGGAAACTTGGCAAACCTGCACATTTTTTAAAACTAGACACCTAGAGGAATCCAAGATGGGGTGACTTGTGGGGCTCTCTCCAGGTTCTGTTACCCAGAATCCTTTGCAAACCCCAAAATTTGGTTAAAAAAAACAAAAAAAACCTTTTTCCTCTCATTTCGGTGACCGAAAGTTCTGGAATCTGAGAGAAGCCACAAATGTCCTTCCACCCAGCGTTCCCCCAAGTCTCCCAATAAAAATGGAACCTCACTTGTGTGGTTAGTCCTAGTGCTCGCGAAAGGAAATGCCCCAAAACACTATCTGGACACATCAAAATTATCAAATACAAAACTACCTGTTTTTGCGGGGGGAGGGACCTGTGTTTTGGTCCTGGGCTCACCTGCCATCTAGGAAACCTACCAAACCCAGACATTTGGGAGTCCAGGGAGGTGTGACTTGCGTGGATCCCCCAATATTTCCTTACCCAGAATCCTCAGCAAACCTAAAATTTAGCTAAAAAAAACAATTTATTTTCACATTTCTGTGTAGGATCACAACACTAGGACAAATTTCCTACCACCCAACGTTCCCCTCCCCGGTAAAAATGATACCTCACTTGTGTAGGCGGGCCAAGTGCCTTTGACAGGAAAGAGCCAAAAACATGTTGAAAATAAGGGGTAACCAAAGCGGGGACCAAAAGGGCAGTTTGCAAAAAAAAACATTTTTAGGCTGACAAGTGCAGCATAATTATTATCGGTATAGATGAGACAATGTGGGATGGTTGGAACTTTGTGGATTCCTGCAGATTCCGGAAGGTTCCATCACAAAAATTTGGGAAAAATGTGTGATTTCCAGAAAAGCTGGAGGTTTGCAGGGCATTGGGGGTAAGAAAATGGTACAGGTGCATGTCAAGCACGCCACCCTGGAATCAACCAAATGTTTAGTTTTCAGATGTGTCTAGGTCTTGTAGATTTTTCTACATAGCAGCGTCCCAAAGCAAAAAAAGTGCAGCCCTCACCATTCCTAGTGGGACGATTTTGAGAGTTACCATGCTCTCATGGCCCAAATGTAAAACCAATACACAAAATAATCAAATGTCCTTTTGTTTGCCGTGGGATAGGTTGATTTAGTGTGCGGGGGGAGAGCTGAAAGACTGTTACCCCCTTCAGTTGGGGTGTGGGCATAACCAGGCCCATACTGGTTGGTAGCCAACACCCCACTATTTTTTTTTTTTTTTTTTTTAATTTCATGGCATCTAGTAGACTTTCTGCCCCCCCGGGGTGTGGATCGGGGGTAATTGCCCCATCTGCCCACTGGTGGGCAGAACAACTTTGGCCCCATTTATTTGGGGTGAGGGTATGGCCATACCCCCACCCTCTTATTTTGAAAAAAAATCTTCCCTGGTCTCTGGTGAGCTTTCTTCCCCCCTTGAGGGCAGATGGGCCTTCCAAAAAAAAAAAAAACAATCTGCCCCCCAAGGGGGGCAGATATGGCCAACAGTAATGTGCCCATGGGGAGCGACCCTTGCCCAAGGGCCTGCCCCCCTCCAAACAAACACACACACCAATCCCTGGTGTCTAGTGGTTTCTGCCCCCTTTGGGGGCAGACTGGCCTAACAAAAATAGGCCAATCTGCCCCCAAGCGGGGCAGAAATGGCCTAAATACAATTTGGCCCCCCAGGAAGCGACCCTTGCCTAAGGGGTCTCTCCCTACACATAAAAGAAAGAAAAAGAAAAAAAATGATCCCTGGTGTCTAGGGCTTTTCTGCCAAGCCCCCCACCCCCACCAACTGCCCCACACCGGGGGGCAGAAATGGCCTAAAAATAATATGGCCCCCTAGGGGCCGGCCGTTTATCGATAATCCCTTTAAAAAAAAAAAATCCCTGGTGTCTAGTGGCATTTCTGCTGCCCGATCGCATCGCGATCTCTTGTCTCTCCCGCCCCACCTCCCGGTCGGAAGAGAAATGCAAAAGCATTTCTCTTCCGGGATCGCGCTAGAAGCATGCTTCCAACGCAACGCAAGGTGACATCTGATGAGGTCTACGCACGATTTGCGTGCTGATGTCACTGAGGGGGTGGGGAGGACGGGTCGGAGGTGGAAGGGGAAGCGATTCCCCTTCCATCCCCGACTGGAGGTGTGGGAGGGAGGCCCACAGGGGGAGCGCTAGCGCTTCCCCCTTGGGCCAGGTGCAGGATGAGCGGGTCTCATCCCAGGCACACGGCAACTGTGTGCCTGGACGAGACCAGCTCATCCCCGGCATGGGAGGTGTTAAACATTGAAAAGAGACACACATATGGGCTATAGAGGCATACATACTCCAAGAAAAAAAGTCAAACTGCGGCTGCCTTCAAGTCTGGTGCCCTCACATTCAGGAAACCGGTGGGAACATAGATATGGGTCATACCTTGGCAGGTACATCTTCCTGAGTTAGGAAAATGTAAAGTAATTAATGTTTTAGGCTGAAAATTACAGCATATCTGACAAATGTCATGTTCAATGTAGCGTTCAGACAGACAGCCGGGGCAAAGGAGGTCTTGTACCCAAGTGATAGAAACCTTCGAATAAGTAGCTGTTAAAACTATATGGTTGTGGTAGGTTTCCAGATAGCCCAGAGGGAGCGAGAATACATATGCGCTCTCAAAGTAAATAAAGCAAAATAAAAGTAGTTCCCTGAACATGAGCAGTGGAAGTATGCAAGTCATACAATTGTGTGCTACATGTCAGTAACATACAATTCTGAAGCGCCAGCAAATAATGTGCCACTTAGAATTTTCTTATGCTAAAGAAAAATCAAAACAGCATCTGGCTCCATGCTGGCGTTAATTTTCCAGTGCTGTTGGGCAAAGATTATACAGAAAGTTATTACTGATTTATTTACTGGACACCATTATTTCAGCTCTACGTCAGCGTGGTACAATTAATTCAAGAAAATTAATTACAGCCTATTGTGCCATCCACTTTAAGTAGCACCCTAAAACATGTCCCAGAGCTGCCATTGCATCCTGAATGCAGTGTTGCACTGCCATGTCGACTTGGCATTTAAACCCCTTGCCAAGCCTAAAACATGTAAGACACAGTTAAGGTAGGCCCTAGGTAGCCCATAGGGGAGGGTGCTGTGTAATTAAAAGGTTGGACATGTACGTTTAAGTTCTACATGTCCTGGTAGTGGGGAGCTCTCAAGTTCATGTGTGAAGCCCATCCCATAGGGAGACACTAGGCAGTCCTTACTACATGTAATAAGCTGTAATTCCTAAATGAGAGGAGGTAGATATGCCATGTTGGTACCTATGGAACTTTAATGATAAATCCTCTTAAACTGTAAAGTTGGATCTTTCATTACAACTTTTAAAATGAGATTTTTTTTTATAAAGTGGGATGTTTCCTGCCCTTCTGTGCCTTCATCCTGATCTGGGTGTAACTGAAAAACGTTGTTAATTTTTTCAGAGACAGTCACACAATAGAGGGATTAGATCTACCTGACTGGGTTATCTACTGGCAGAAGTCAGCTGGGAGCAAAAGCAGGAGAGTCAGGAGATTCCATGCACTTCAAAGAACCTTTCCAGAAGCTTCTTCCACCTTCCGGAAGAGGGATGCTATGGTACAAAAGAAAAAGGTACTTACCTTCTGTGACACTTTAACTGGTAGAGTCTATCTGGCTGCAGATTCCTTACCTTAGAAATATCTCCAGGCATCAGATTGGACCAGGAAAATGTTCTTGAGCAGTACTGAAATCAGTTCTTTTATTTCCATGCCTGTCAGCGCAGATCCCAAGAGAGCTAACCTGTAGTCACTTTTTCACTAACCTTTTTTTGACAAGGTATTTTTGAGACTCTCCTGGTGTGGCAATGATGTGATCTAGAAAGCCCGGCTTCAAGCCCTGCTGCGCTTGGCGCTGTTAGATGTTGGTGACAGACCCGCACCTTATAAGCCTTTGGTGCCTCGAGTGCAATCACGATTCAAAGGCCTATGCCGACTGCTGCATCATAAACCCAAAGGCCTGGAGGGAACCATCCCTCAAGCTCCTAAGCTGCTCGACATGCGATGCCACTACGATCTCAATCTCAGTTGAGAGGAAGGTCCCAGGAGCGGTCACTTAGTCCAATATCTTCGTCAGACTCAAAGTCGTCAGGCCATTCTGGTAAGTTCCACCAGATGAAGAAGATCAAGAAGTCGAAGAGATCTTCAACTTCATCTTGTCCGTCTGCCAACAAGACGAGGTAGTGTTGCTCTTCAAAGCCTGGCTGAGCGGCTGAGCCAGCGTCTGGGCCTTCTCTGCACTTCCTCGAGTTTCCAGGAGCCAAAGCGACCCCCGTCCGACTTCAAGAGTTTTATTTACCTTATATCTGGGTGGCCCGTTCCCTCCGGCTGCCTTCAGGCCCTGCAGGTTTGGGAGGGGCCCCTACTGGTTCCACACCACTCTGGTTCTACTGGTTGGATTATTGTCTTTTTGGTGCCAATAATTTCTTTAAATTTATCCTATTATTCTAAATTTTTTAGTTTTTTGTTTTTTGTGTCTGTTTTCACTTGATTGCTGTTTCCGTGCTGCATAAATACTTTGAACATTGCCTCTAAGTTTAGCCTGACTGCTTTTTGTGCTAAACTATCCAGGGTGAAGCATAAGTTAATTTAGTGACTTTTTGTGGTTCACCCTGCAAGAGACTGTGGCTGCTGCTTGATCAGAACTCACACTGCAGTCAACCAACAACCCAATTTCTCACAATACCCAAGAAGTACCCTCCAAAGGTGGTGGGTCTCAGAAGTCGAATTTAGATCAGCAAGTCCTGCAGGATCAAATGGGCAAAATGTAGAGGTGGAACAGGAGCATGCAAGGCCACCCGTAGTGCTGAGCACCAACTTATCCAAAAAAAGATAGCATCTAGCAGCAGCATAGGCAATCCATGCAGCTCAAAGAATTGCCAAGCCAACATGATGGCTAGAAGGAACACAGACTGAAAAGACAGCAGCATTAAAGAACAGCTCTGCATAGGTTCTAGGTTCAAAAGCTAAGCAAATTAATAGTATAAGGGCCAAATTAAGGTTGTACAGCATCCTCAGAAAAGATGCAGTAAGAAACAAGTGAGTTGTTTCAAAAACACAATACAAGAGGTAATGTAAATAAAGAGAGCTGATCAGGTAAACGCAGAAAGACCAAAAAGGCCCATGAGCAATCTTTAACAATGTTCACAGCAAGACCTTGGCTGGCTAAAGACAGAATAGATAGAAGTACATTAGAAACTATTACCCTAAAGCAGATCAATCTGGTGAGTTTCGGCCATAAACTTTACCCAGTGGCAAGAATAAACCTACTTGATGGACGGGCGAAGTGCAGCCAAAATCACATCCACCAGTTGCACAGATGAGTCAAAACCCCTCAGCTGGTCTCTCTCAATTTCCACGCATGGAGGTTGTGGAGGTTCAAATTAAGAAGCCTGCCCTGTTGTTGAGAAAGAAGATTCTCTCAAAGAGGCAAGTGGAACAGCAGGGAAATGCAGAGGCTCCACAGTTCAGAGTACCAGACCTTTGCACAGAATAGACCAGACTTTCACCCACTGGTGATCTATTGAACAAAGATTTCAGGGACAATCTCAGACTTCTTAATTTGCAGCCGTTTAAGGGGAACGAATATAGATTTTAAGATTCACATTATTCAGTGGTTAATAAGACATTTGAGAATAATCTGCAGTGAAGGATAAAAGAATCTGGAGACTCATTATGTTCAATAACATAATTATACTTTTAACAAAATTGGTGCAGCACTCCTGTTTGGGTGCAATTATAGTCAGACTTATCCCAAGTCGACCTTGAAAGGTGTGTCATGCTGTAATGCATTTGAGAGTATAATTTCATTTTGGGTGCATGGGATAAGGCAGGCCGATGTGGTCGATTCTGTTCTCTGGGGGAACAACAGAGTTAATAATTGTGTTTTAGTACTGATTACATAGAGCAAGTTTGTGCTCATCTATGTGTGCAAAGACTTGAACGTGGATTAGATTTAGCTGAATTGTCAGCATCACTGCGGAAAGAGATGAGTGTCATTACCATATATGTATAACAGGTCTCTTAAGCATCATATCTCACACGCTGCTTATGATGTGAATTTGGGTGTTTTCTGCATAGCCAGAATACCCCAAGCTGAAGCTCTGAAACGTATGTACAAGCCCCTTCATGCACATACTAAAATGATAGACGGACAGAGCTGATTCTTGCAGATGGGGGATGCTACTGGGGGTGAAAGGTCTGCTGGTGAAGTTGCTTGTGCTGGACATAAAGAGAGCCATATTTACGTCATGAGAACTGTTGGGTAGCATCCAAAAGAATTATTAGAGTGTTCTTTCTTCATTTATAACCGAGTGTATGAATATTTTATTTTCAAACATGGTGAACGCTGCTGAAGGTCTAAAAAGGACTAAAGCAAAAAGGTTGTCCTTAATCCACGGTGATCAGAACATTGATTTTCTTGCTTTCTGATGGTGGAGATTCCAGTTCCTTCACATGGGTCGAACTTCTCTTTTAGTTGTACTGTTCCAAGTGAGCTGAATGTTGTGCTGAACAGATCTGTCAGGAAATCAGACACATCTTCTAGTGTATAGATAACTAATATTATCCAGAGTTTACAGTACAAATTTGAATGTGGATCATTACCGTAAAAAGCAAATAGCTGACAGAATCCCAAAGTGATTCAAGCCCAATGGGGCAGGCCGACGTAAAAGAATGAAACAAGTAATGTCAATTGCAAATTTGTAAGGACCTCAAAAAGATGCCTTTAAATAGCAATCTAAGTAAATATTGAATCCCTACATAGAGCAGTGTAACTTAAACATAAACACACACTTATTTAGCAATACATGTGTGTTTATAGGAAGAACGTGAAAATCTAAAGTGCTGTGTGTAAACCTAAAATCTGTATTAAAAGAAAAGTCAATTTGGAATGGAAACAAAGTTCAACATTAGCTTTAAGCATGTCAAACAAGAAACTTCACAGTGAACAGGAAGATAAATGTCATAAAACCTTTGTTGTGCTTTTTTTCTATGAGAGTTTATGCTTACCGATCCCTGGAGACACCACACGCTCATAGTGATAAGGATTCACACAGACACTGTCACATTTTAGATCAAAAGCATACTGGCAGTACTTCACATGTTTAAGTTCATTCTTGTGAAGATCAGGCCATCGCCACAAACGGGCATAGATCACATGCGGAAAGCCCTTTCTACCAGCCACCTATAAAGAAGAAACGAAACACAAATGTGAGATCCTAATTCAAGTCATTTCAGCAACCAATCCTGAAAAAAGTCACAAAACGATTAATTCAGAGGGCCTGTCATAATTACAAATCAGTTGTTTATTTACAGTTTTCTAACGATTAGGTAAACATACATCAATACCCCACAAACCACCCACCAGAAAAGTGGCAAACTCGTAGTTTTTACTCAAAATACTTAGGCAAATACTTCCTTAAGAAAATAAATCAGAGAGCCGTTACGTAGTAATCTGCTCATGCTTTAATCCACACTGCTGCAGAATTGTGTCCAGACCAGTGACACCAGATGTTATGAATCACAAGAATTTTGTTGTCTGATCTGAAAAGATGATTTGAGGTGAAATAAATCATCTTTTCTTTCAGGGAAATTTACAGCTATTGTTAAAATAAAAATATACAATTTTACTTGCTTAAAATACTCCCACCAACAATAAGATCTATTTTTTGTTGTGTACTGTAAAGAAATGGCTCCCTGTTGCAGTTACCCCCCACTTTTTGCCTGATACTGATGCTGACTTGACTGAGAAGTGTGCTGGGACCCTGCTAACCAGGCCCCAGGACCAGTGTTCTTTCACCTAAAATGTACCATTGTTTCCACAATTGGCACAACCCTGGCACCTAGGTAAGTCCCTTGTAACTGGTACCTCTGGTACCAAGGGCCCTGATGCCAGGGAAGATCTCTAAGGGCTGCAGCATGTCTTATGCCACCCTAGGGACCCCTCACTCAGCACAGACACACTGCTTGCCAGCTTGTGTGTGCTGATGGGAGAAAATGACTAAGTCGACATGGCACTCCCCTCAGGGTGCCATGCCAACCTTCCACTGCCTGTGGCATAGGTAAGTCACCCCTCTAGTAGGCCTTACAGCCCTAAGGCAGGGTGCACTATACCACAGGTGAGGGCATATGTGCATGAGCACTATGCCCCTACAGTGTCTAAGCAAAACCTTAGACATTGTAAGTGCAGGGTAGCCATAAGAGTATATGGGCTGGGAGTCTGTCAAAAACGAACTCCACAGCTCCATAATGGCTACACTGAATACTGGGAAGTTTAGTATCAAACTTCTCAGAATAATAAACCCACACTGATGCCAGTGTTGGATTTATTAAAAAAATGCACACAGAGGGCATCTTAGAGATACCCCCTGTATTTTACCCAATTGTTCAGTGCAGGACTGACTGGTCTGTGCCAGCCTGCTGCTGAGAGACGAGTGTCTGACCTCATGCGGTGAGAGCCTTTGTGCTCTCTGAGGACAGAAACAAAGCCTGCTCTGGGTGGAGGTGCTTCACACCTCCCCCCTGCAGGAACTGTAACACCTAGCAGTGAGCTTCAAAGGCTCAAGCTTCGTGTTACAATGCCCCAGGGCACTCCAGCTAGTGGAGATGCCCGCCCCCTGGACCCAGCCCCCACTTTTGGCGGCAAGTCCAGGAGAGATAATGAGAAAAACAAGGAGGAGTCACTGGCCAGTCAGGACAGCCCCTAAGGTGTCCTGAGCTGAGGTGACTCTGACTTTTAGAAATCCTCCATCTTGCAGATGGAGGATTCCCCCAATAGGATTAGGGATGTGACCCCCTCCCCTTGGGAGGAGGCAGAAAGAGGGTGTACTCACCCTCAGGGCTAGTAGCCATTGGCTACTAACCCCCCAGACCTAAACACGCCCTTAAATTTAGTATTTAAGGGCTCTCCCTGAACCTAGAAACTAGATTCCTGCAACAACAAGAAGAAGGACTGCCTAGCTGAAAACCCCTGCAGAGGAAGACCAGAAGACAACAACTGCCTTGGCTCCAGAAACTCACCGGCCTGTCTCCTGCCTTCCAAAGAACTCTGCTCCAGCGACGCCTTCCAAAGGGACCAGCGACCTCTGAATCCTCTGAGGACTGCCCTGCTTCGACGACGACAAGAAACTCCCGAGGACAGCGGACCTGCTCCAAAAAGACTGCAACTTTATCCAAAGGAGCAGCTTTAAAGAACCCTGCAATCTCCCCGCAAGAAGCGTGAGACTTGCAACACTGCACCCGGCGACCCCGACTCGGCTGGTGGAGAACCAACACCTCAGGGAGGACCCCCGGACTACTCTACGACTGTGAGTACCAAAACCTGTCCCCCCTGAGCCCCCACAGCGCCGCCTGCAGAGGGAATCCCGAGGCTTCCCCTGACCGCGACTCTCTGAAACCTAAGTCCCGACGCCTGGAAAAGACCCTGCACCCGCAGCCCCCAGGACCTGAAGGACCGGACTTTCACTGCAGAAGTGACCCCCAGGAGTCCCTCTCCCTTGCCCAAGTGGAGGTTTCCCCGAGGAAGCCCCCCCTTGCCTGCCTGCAGCGCTGAAGAGATCCCTTGATCTCTCATTGACTTCCATTGCGAACCCGACGCTTGTTCTAACACTGCACCCGGCCGCCCCCGCGCCGCTGAGGGTGAAATTTCTGTGTGGGCTTGTGTCCCCCCCGGTGCCCTACAAAACCCCCCTGGTCTGCCCTCCGAAGACGCGGGTACTTACCTGCTGGCAGACTGGAACCGGGGCACCCCCTTCTCTCCATTGAAGCCTATGCGTTTTGGGCACCACTTTGAACTCTGCACCTGACCGGCCCTGAGCTGCTGGTGTGGTAACTTTGGGGTTGCTCTGAACCCCCAACGGTGGGCTACCTTGGACCAAGAACTGAACCCTGTAAGTGTCCTACTTACCTGGTAAAACTAACAAATACTTACCTCCCCCAGGAACTGTGAAAATTGCACTGTGTCCACTTTTGAAATAGCTATTTGTGAATAACTTGAAAAGTATACATGCAATTGAAATGATTCAAAGTTCCTAATGTACTTACCTGCAATACCTTTCAAACAAGATATTACATATTAAATTTGAACCTGTGGTTCTTAAAATAAACTAAGAAAATATATTTTTCTATAACAAAACCTATTGGCTGGATTTGTCTCTGAGTGTGTGTACCTCATTTATTGTCTATGTGTATGTACAACAAATGCTTAACACTACTCCTTGGATAAGCCTACTGCTCGACCACACTACCACAAAATAGAGCATTAGTATTATCTCTTTTTACCACTATTTTACCTCTAAGGGGAACCCTTGGACTCTGTGCATGCTATTCCTTACTTTGAAATAGCACATACAGAGCCAACTTCCTACATGTACTCCATGCTAAATTGTTTTACTCTTGATTTCCAAAGTTAGGAATTAAAAATGTAGTAATTGCCAGGAAAAAGACAATTCTAATACACTATGCTTTTCATTCCTGAAATAAGTTTGTTTTCTGAGTAACAGCCCACTGAAAACAGTGAGTAATAAATACGTGTATGGAAAGACACAAACTAAACGTGGCATAATAACTTGTCACTACCACTCCAAGGGTCGAATTCCAGGTTAATACTTGAAAAGACAGAACCTGGTATGAGAAAAACAGATTTTACGGCCTTTCAGCTTGTGAACTATAATTATTTTACACACAAAAAAATCCTTTCAAAGGTCACAAGTCCTGAATGTGGTATTAACTTACTGCACAAATCTAGGCAATTGCATTTTTGCAACAAATAAATATGAAAAAACAACATAATTTAAGCTATAGAGGCAGATAAGCAGACTACAATATTCAGAGTAACATTTTTGAGGGAGAGTACGTGAATCAATACCTCAGTCAAGGCTTTGACTCACAAGTCACGACCCTTATCCACACTCAACAAACGTAATGAATTGCATTTAACATTGTCCGCATTTGCTCATACTGTAATTGTATTTGTATTTATATAGCATTTACTAACCCTAAAGAGGCACTGAAGCGCTTTACAGCAAATAGGGTGCTCATTTGGTACCCAAGGTCAGTGGTATGTTGGCTAATGTGATTAGTCATGTGCTTTCAAAAAACAATTTGCATTCATTTACTCGTTTTACTTTGGGATATATTAGTAGGTGTGATCATTAGTGGAGGATATGTCATTTCAGGTGAATGGTTGGTGAGATCAATAAGATGGCGAAGATTATGTAATGTTAGATTACAGGGATAGGGTTTTGAAGACACAAGGTTATGATCTATGAAATAAGGTATCAGCCAATTGCACAATTACAGTAAGATGGATTTAGGCAGGCATCAGACTTAGAGAAGGCTACACTTGGAAATAGAATGTGTGCAAACGATGGAAAGCAAGAAGAGGGTCATTCTGAGGAAAAAAATATGTCTAGGTCAATTTTCCATGCAGGGTCTCAGGAATGTAGCGGCAGGCGTCTTGTTGAGATAGCAAGCAATTAAGAATATAAGCTGTAAAAAGAAACAATGTTATACATAGAGCCCCCTATCTGGGGCAGACAGTTAAAACATGTGGTTCTGAAGTGTACACACCATTTAAACATTAAGAGCCCTTGCCTGTTGTGTGCCATGCCTAGGACAGATCTTTTAAAGATAGTCTGTAGAATCCCAACCTTAGAACAGGGTCGCTGTACAAAGGGAGTTGAAACAGAAAAAGAAAGGTCTCATTTAAAGATCTTTCCTCACTGTTCAGTAATTTAAAGGTTTTTCTTTTACTCACTAAAAATGAGATATTTCGGCACTGGCTTTGAGTGTCTCACCAACACGCAGCCAGATTTATACCCTGTTTTGTCACCTAACCGTATCAAAGTATGCTGTGTGTGTTTCTGTGCGTGACTATTATAGTACATGCATTGCATGCATAAGTGAAGCAGAGTGAATGAAAGCCTGTCGGTTCCATTTTGGAGGTCCTGAGCCTGTTCCTGTCCAGAAGATGGGAATGGTGCTGTTTTCCCAGACAGTGGAAGTGTATCACAAGAGATGCAGGATGGAGGAGACATAGACACTGAAGTGAGGGCAAAGGAAATAAGGCTCCTATAGAAATTCAATTAAGTCCTTCTTGTAGCACTACCATTTGGTGGGAGTGAAAGGGGTTGAAGTCTGTTGCTCAGAGTGAGAAGGACCTTTAGCAGAAACCACCATTTTCTCTCTTTCCTGATCCATAGCTTGTGTCTGTGCATAAGCAGTTACTGACAGTTCACAACTCTTTGTGCCTCTGTTGTGAGTGCTTTAGTTTAAGACTACCCTGCGGTGAAGAGCATCACCTCACATAAAAGAAGCCACCCCAAACAAGTTCTCCTGCCTGCAGATTTCTACTTGCATCTCTCATTCCACACCTCCAGCTAGGAGCCTTGCTATGTATAACCACAGTAAAAAGGCCCATTTGTGATGCCTGACCACTTGTTTTTCTGACAGCATCATTATGTTCAGGGCAAACTGCTACTAAGTGAAATGCAAATTGCAAGTCTGTCTTTGACTTGGAGAACTGTTGCTTTGTCTGGCAGAATAATGGATTAATCTGATTAATAGAAACCAATACACATTCTAAACATACATGTCAGACTGATTTAGAGCTTTTTGCACAAGATATTCAGTGTTGAACTAAGAGTAAATATTTCCCTATCTTTGCTCTCACTGAATTAGGAGCGTGAAAATTCCTGGATTGGATTACTGTGGGTGATTCAGCATTTGTAGTTCCACCTTTCCGTGGGCACTTGTCAGTTTTCCTTCAAGCAAACATGACACTGCATCGCGTAACCTCAATGCAGCAGGTTGGACCGAATTCAGATTTAAAACATAACATAATAATATATAGCAGAATTGAGTTCCATTACATATATTGCCTACTGGTGGTCGCCAGTAGGTAGTTATAGTTAGGACCATGTTTTCTGACTTGCCTGTATCTTTGGTGCCGTTTGACAGATCTTCAAGAATTTTCCCTAAAAAAGTGGCCCGGTGATTTTTGTTGCACATGGAAAGTTTCATGGTGATATATACAGAGAGATCTCTTGGTCCAGGGCACTCACTAGGAGGATGTTCACCAAATAAGGGATCTGCATCGCGGTCTTGCAGTGCCATCAGGCAGAACATGAATGGGAGTGCTGGCAGAACTGTGTTAAGTCCGCTACCTATCGCCAGTCTCCAGGCACAGCATGCCCACTCCTATAATTGAAAGGCTAACAGCTGTAGCAGATGCCCTGTGGGGGTGATGAACGGCGATTAGTCGACAGTACGCTGGATTGCTCAACATCTGGCCTATCGCCTTCAGGTAATCCAGAGTATGACAGCCAGTGTTATTTCCAGTCTTTCCAAATTCTCCACAATGTCCAAACATATTGGTCAGCTGCTATAGCCTCTTTTTATCAGGCTATAAAAGCAACCTTTAAACTCACGTGAACTAGGGTAATGAACAATCTTTAATCAACAAAGGTTCTCATTGGTATCATTTGTAAACAAACACTGGCAAAGCCAATAGCTCACGCCTCTGGAGCCTATCGGCTTTGGTAATTGCTTTTGGCGGGACTGTACAGCATTGAGAGACACACTAGGCAGCGTCTTTGAAATAAAAAGACAAAGACAACAACTTGCGCATTGGCAAGACCTATTGGCTTTGCCAAAGCTTGCTGTAAATAGTGAGCCTGGACCTTTTAGTATTAACCCAGAAGGGTGAAAATACTTGCAGGACCTGCCATATTTAAGGCTATATCTTGTCGGTTTGCAAGCAGATTTAAGCAACAGATGCATTCACCCACTGAGTTATCCCACAGCGGCACTCCCTTTTACCTATGTGTTTTGGTTTGGAGTGTAGTGGATGTATGGCATGTGCCACAGCAACCCTCCCAGGCCTGTCGCTGCAGGAGAGAGGACACAACAAGGCCACCATCTTGGGAGTGTTTTTGCCTCATTCCTACAGACTGGCTGAGATACCCTAAAGATTCAACCTTTTCTAGTGTTTTTTACCTCAAACTTTTATAGAACCAAACAAGCCACAAAGAAGCATCGCCGTGGCATTTAACCCAGAGAATAAGGGGTCAAAAGAGCTAGGAGCATAGAAAAGGGGGCAGCCATATGTTTCTGTGTGCTGAGCCTTTAAAGGAACTATTCCTCTACATTGTCAATACCAGCCTAAATTTTAAAACCACTAACTGTATAGAAAGAGAATAACAGAAGAGGCAGCTTAACTGCAAATAAATTATAGCGATTTTGTTAAGAAAGGCACCCGCTTTGCAGCGCTATCAAATGACAGAACCTGTATTACCAAGCGCTTTATAAAAAAAAAAAGTTATTCTCAGACTGCCCCAACATGAACCAGACAAAGACCTGAAGGGGAGCGGATGTGGCATAAGGGCCAGAGCTGTCGACTTTGGAGCTGGGGAACATGGTTTGAGTCTCGGCTCAACATCCTGTGATCCTGGGCAAATCAAGTAAACGCCCCTTGCTATCAAAAACGTTCTTGTGAAATGTAACAGATGCTGATGAAAAGCACTGTAATACCTTTGTATCAAGTTCACGCTAACTAAACTCTATTTGAAGAGGCCCAATTTACATCCAAAGGCTAGATGCTTTTTTATATCAAGCTTAAGGCCGTGAAGTGCTTGGGTCTGGAATCACGACTCCCTTAACACTATTTTAGAGGTAACACCTTTCGCCATCTTCTTGCCTAGAACTAACCTATGTGCTTGGTTGGTGACCCTCTAGAGGTTATCAAGAGCATGAGCTATCGCCTGGTGTTCAGCTCTACTCAAGTCAGTTGGTTAATGTACCCCACTGCAGAGATCTTGACAGAACAAGAATGTCACAGCTTACAATCCTGACATACCTTTTTCACCTCATCTCTGCAAGACTGAAGCAAATGAATTATACGATTTTGGTAAGAATGGCACCTGCTTTGCAGCACTATTTAATGGCAGAACCTGTTTTACCAAGCGCTATATAAAAAAACAGAGTTATTCCCAGACTGCCCCAACACACAACAGACAAAGACCCCTAGGGAAGAGGATATGGCGTAAGGGCCAGAGCTGCCGACTTTGGAGCTAGGGAACACCGTTCGAGTCCAGGCGCCAGCTCAACATCCTGTGATTCTGGGCAAATAACTTAATCTCCTCCTGCTATCAAAAATGAATGTGCTCTTGTGTAATGTAATTGGTGTTCATGTAAAATGTGGTAATACCTTTGTATTGAGTTCACGCTATTTAAAACTGCAAAAAAATAAAGCGCCACAAAATCTTTGTGTTGAGCTCTCACTACATGAAACTGAGAAAATATATATATATAAATTGTCCTGACATCGTTTTTTCACCTTTTTAGCACTTCATCTCTGCAGCGTTATGAAACGGTAAAACCTGTATTACCAAGTGCTATATATATATTAAAAAAAAAAAAAAAAAAAAAAAAGGGTTATTCCCAGACTGCCCCAACACACACCAGACAAATGGTCTATGGAGCTGGGGAACACGGTTCAAGTCTCGGCAACAGCTCAACATCCTGTGATTCTGGGCAAATTGTTTAACGTCCCGCTGCTACCAAAAATGCTCTTGTGTAATGTAACCGGTGCTCATGTAAAGCGCTGTAATAGCTTTGTATTGCGTTCGCGCTATATAAAACTGCAAAAAATACATACAGGGCTCCAATACCTTTGTGTCAAGTTTGCGCTACACAAATATGCAAAAAATGAATAGACCTCGCAGAAATCGCAAAAACACAACAAGATGCCCGAAACCAAGGAAGACAAAGAAACAACATACTACCATGAGCGAAGTGGCAAGACAAAAGAAAAAATAGTGCAACAACACAAAGCTATCTGACTGATCGTGCAATTTTCCATGTAACAGGGTCAGTCTCCGAGGCGGTAACAAAACAACCTCAAGGTGGGACAAACAAAGCATTTTACCAATGACATTGAGGGATTATCGCAAGGCAGGTCCAGAAACTAATGAACGTGATGGGCGTGGTTACAGCCAACATAATAGATTACAACAGGTGCTAAGCTCCGCCTAATAAAGAAACGTGCGCTTCTTATCTGATCATTCTGGGCTTAGCTATGTTCTACAGTGACCCAAGTGCAACTCATAAAAAGCATGGACCCATTGCTGCCGCCAGCAGTTGTGTTTTGCTGACAAGTAAACAAAACCTTTAAACAGAGGCACAAAATCATGTGGCAAGGAGACAAGAAGATAATTTTCAGGACATTTGAAGTGAAAAGTGCGGTACCTAGAAGATGCCCCCGTTTAAGTTTGACAACCATTAAAGGAGACCTCAAGTGAAAAAAAAGATGCCCCTATCACACTTCCATGCATGACAAAAGGTGCAGGAGATGGTCTGCAGATACCATTACAAAGGGGTGACAAACAGAAATAAACTCATTCCTACCATAATCAGACAGGAAAGTGCTGACCCTTTTCAGATAAAAGTTAGCATAAAATGTTAGAGCAGACTAGACTTGACCAGACTACAGGCCCCACTTTCAAAGAATTCTTATAGGCACAGCTTGCTACCTGCATTTGATAGTGGTACGGCTGAGGGTGGAGGAGTGGGAGTTGTAAATAAAATGGGTGAGAAAAATAGCAAAGCCAATCGCTCAGACTTTGGACAGTGAAAGGCGTGTGTGCTAAATATAAGCGACTGCTCCCTCCTCATATTACCCCCCCTCCCCCAAAATTACATCAAAAGCACCAAACGGTATATGGCTTAAGCAAAGAAATGGCACAGAAATACCCCACATTTTTTTTTTTTTTTTTAACTCTAGCCTTTTAAGCACATCCTTCTGGCCATTAAAACCTTCCAAGCACAATGCAAGTCCTTGTTCACTGGACAAACACTTAAGCACGTGCCAGAATAGGACACTCAGGTATGCGTGTTTATGTCTGTATGGTCAAACTCCTTGGAATTCCTTAATATTGCAAATACATGTGCCTGGTCTATGAAAGCTTTTTAACGTGATCACAGGTGTATTCTTGAAAACCTAATAAAAATATTCAATACAAATTATTGTGAGGCAGGGATGAAAGGCCAATAAAATGGTATGTTATTTTGCATGGCAGGGCAAAGAACACAACCCTTCTAAAGGAATGCAATGTAATCAATATTACAGGGGATCAGGGCCGGGGCAAAGTTGATTATTAAGTAGAAAAAGAAAGCAAAAATGTAATATAAAGAAATGATGTACAAAGTTTAGACATTAGTTGACTGGCAGCAGAGACTAGGGCTAAAACATGATCGATATAAGAATGTGAGGGGAACCCTAAAAATTTGTAATTTATATATTCAGATAAAGTTGCTTTCATGAAATACTGCATTGGACATAATAAAAGCTCTTACGTGCAAAACCCAAACATTTTGGCACAGCCATTGACTTTAGCAGCAAATTCATGACTTCTGTGGAATGTCTGGGAGCTGTAGGGCCCAACCACCAAAGCGCAACCTTACAGACTCTAAGGTGCCCATCAGCATGGAGAACTGTAAACTGGAGGAGAACTGTAAACTGGAGGAACACTTCACACCTTTGTAGAGACATGAAGTTACAACTTGCACATCCAAGGACTGCAAAATAATGAAGACAAAAGTCTGGACTGACATCCGTTTATTGTGTGTTACTGTAGCAGAGTTTACGTTGGCAAACAAACAGTGAAAGAAAAAGTAACTTAAAGAAACTGGATATTACATGATTAGGAGAATGTGGTTAATATTTATCAACTTAATAGATGTAAAGGCATAAAGGAATTGGTTGATGAGAGGGGGGTGAAAACATTCACACAAACCAATCCTCATAGGAAAGACTAGACACTCAAGTAACATGGGGAAGGAGGAGTGGAAAAAGCACTGTAAAAATAAGAAAAGAAATGTGAGTGTGTGAAACAAAAGGAGAACATACGAAGCTTATTATTACTATTCATATTTACATCCAAACCAAATTGATTGATAGATTACTTTTGGGCCTCCCATGCTTTAGGCTTGATTATAATTTGTGGAAGGGACAGGCAGTGTTGCAGCTCGCGAGGGGAAGTGGATGAGGAGGCTCAACGGGAAGTCACTGTGTCTCTATCCCACCAGTCTCTTCTGTCGCCTTGGTGTTAGGAGTTGTGTCCCTCTTGTGCAGGAAGACCAGTGCTTTCTAGATGGCAACACCTGGGATGGGCTCCTAGTGACACGCTTGTCTTCCACAGGGTGTGACTCAAAGTTTTGTGTGGGAGATCCGGTACCCCCATTGTACGCAAGTGATTGATGGGACGGGACCTAGGAGTAGGGATGGAAGACAGGAGTTTGAGGTCAGTGCCACCTGTCACTGGCATGTGTCAGTGCAGGCAAGAAGCCCTTGGCCTCACCGCTGCTCACACAAAGCAGGGGCTGATACGGTGGTCTTGCGTAGTCCAGTACAGAATCAGGAACACTAAAAGTACACCAGGATGTCATAGTGGGAACCTCACCTCTGGCTACCCTTAGTGCCCAGAGTGATTCAGGGGAGGGGGGATTAGCACCCCTTCTTTGTATATGATCATGGGAAAGGCATTCTTAGGACGCCATGGCTCTGTTGTGGGGGCAGTAGGGTGCGACTAGCTCAGTAGCATTCTAAACAAGCATTTGTTTTAAAAAACAGAGCAAAACTATTTGAGGAAACAACACATAGAAAGGTAGTGGATGGAAAATACAAAGGAGTAATTCCGTCAAATATTATATTTAAAAGAAAACACGCACAAACAAAACAGTGCGTACAACGGTATGGCACAGAGCATACAGAAGAGTAAATCCATCAAATCTTATAGTTAAAAAAAAATAAAAAACACAAGCACAAAGCAACCTTACATTAAAAAAAAGAAAATACAGGTTCTCTCACTTTCACACTACACACCCGCACTCGAAGAAGCTACCTCTGACATTTGATCTCAGTCAACAAGATGAAAGCTAGTAGCTACTCAGAACACGATTGCAAGTGTGAACAGCTGCTCAAGATTTTAGAAACATTGTTCCTGAGCAATAGGTAAAATGGAAAGAAATGAAATAATACATGTAAAAGGGCCAGTTGTCGTGGGCGGGAACAATATATCGAAAGGAGGGACAAAAGTGAACAATTCACCACACTAATGAAAGGAAGATACAGTATGTCTCGTAGAGACTACGCATAAGCTACCTGGGCGAGACCTAAAAACCAAGTGGAAGGAGGCTAAATAACCTCATAGAGAAATCAACCTGTTTTAAATAATACACAGAAGCCATCTTAACCCCTTAGCTGCTGGGTCTCCAACACCCCCCACGACCCAAAATGCTGAACCCAGGCCATTTGGGATAGCTCGTGCTTAGGCCCCCATAACATTTTGTGCACATAAGCTATCCACGACAAATTTGAAAAATGTTTCCAACATTCTCAAAATTGTAAAGGTACCCAGAGTTTGTGGGTTCACCTGGAGGAGACCAAGAAATTAGCCAAAATACAGCTGAAATGTCTATGTTTAAAAAAAAGAAAGGGGGGGGGGGAGAGAGTGCCGCAGGAGAAAGCATGTGTTTTTTCCCCCTGAAATTGGTATCAACAAAGGGTTTGCAGTGCTAAAATCACCATCGTCCCAGCTTTCAGGAACAGTCAGACTTGAATCAGAAAACCAAATGTTTCAACACAGTTTTGGCATTTCACTGGGACATAACCCATTGTTACTATGTTTGAGCTTTCAGCCTCCTTCCAGTTAGTGATGAAATGGGTGTAAATCCAAGTCTGGATCCTGGACAGCTAAACATTTCTGAAAAGTAGACAAAATTCTGAATTCAGCAAGGGGTCTTTCAAGGTTTCCCTACAGAAAACAACAGCTGAAATAAAAAAATATTGAGGTTGAGTTGAAAAAAACAGCTATTTCTGTCCACATTTTCTTCTGCAACTTTTTCCATCTATGGCAGATTTTTTAAAGCAATATACTGTTACGTCTGGTGGATTCTTCTGGTTGCGGGATATATAGGGATTGTAGATTCATCAAGAACCCTAGGTACCCAGAGCCAATAAATGAGCTGCACCTTGAAATAGGTTTTCATTGTATACCGGGTATACAGCAATTTATTTGGTAAAATATGAAAAGTCAGAAATAGGTATCAAGGAAACCTTTGTATTTCTAAAATGGGCACAAGACAAAGGAGTTTAGAAACCGTGGTTATTTGCACATCTCTGAATTTGCGGGTCCTCATCCTATCACGTGAATTACCGGGCATTTCTCAAATGATTTTTCTTACACAGTGCCTTACATTTGGAAGGCAAAAATGTACAGAAAACCAATGGGCAATAACACTTGTTATTCTATTTCGTGTTCCCCCACGTCTCCCGATAAAAATGGAACCTCACTTGTATGGATAGGTCTAGTGCCCATGACAGGAAACGTCCCAAAACGCAACAAGGACACATCACATTTTTCCATTGAAAAATTATGTGTTTTTTTGCAAAGTGCATAGCTGTGGATTTTGGGCTGCAGCTCAGCCGGCACCTAGGGAAACGTACCAAACCTATACATTTATGAAAGTGGACACCTAAAGGAATCCAGTATGGGGTGACTAGTGGGGCTCTCAATGGGTTCTGTTACCCAGAATCCTTTGCAAACCTCACAATTGAGCTAAAAACACTCTTTCCTCACATTTCGGTGCTACAAAGTTCTGGAATCTGAGGGGATCCGCAAACTTCCATCCACCCAGTATTCCCCCAAGTCACCCGATACAAATGGTGCCTCACTTATGTGGGTAGGTCTAGTGCCCGCAACAGGAAATGCCCCAAAACACAACATGGACACATCATATTTTCCCAAAGAAAACTGACCTGTTTTTTCCAAAGTGCCTAGTTATGGATTTTGGCCTCTAGCTCAGCACCTAGGGGCACCTACCAAACCTATACATTTATGGAAAGTAGACACTTAGGGGAATCCAGAACGTGGTGACTTGTTGGGGTTCCTACCAGGTTCTGTCACTTCAGAATCCTTTGCAAACCTCAAAATTTGGCTAAGAAACACGTTTGCTGCACATTTAGGTGATGGAAAGTGCTGAAATCTGAGGGGAGCCATATACTTTTTTCCACCCAGCATTCCCCCAAGTCTCCCAATAAAAAAGGTACTTCACTTGTGTGGGTAGGCCTAGTGCCCGTGATGGATCTCACAACAGTCAATGTCATTCCTTACATGAGGGCAACCCTTGACCCTGAGGTGATCCATTCCTGATGCAGGCACTAGGTACAGACACTCAAGTGGGGTAGCGTTTTTAATCAGGACAGGTAGGAAAAACACTGGGTGATAGGAATTTTGTGGATCCCAGACAACAGGTCCGCAAGCTAAAGGCCAAGCTATCTCCTGTGTCCAGGCAGGGAACTAAAATGGACCCACAACACCCTCCCCATTGCCGAAACAAGGGAGCTAAACAATCATGCCAAGCGAGGGTGCAAGATTCTGAGACCAAAATGCTCTACCCTAAAATCATGTTTAAAAACGTATATTAAAACAAGCAAAGCAGGCAAAGAGACAGTGTAAGGAAATGCCTCCTTGGCATGGTTGCCCCCTGACTTTTTGCCTTTGCTGATGCTATGTTTACAATTGAAAGTGTGCTGAGGCCTGCTAACCAGGCCCCAGCACCAGTGTTCTTTCCCTAACCT
The DNA here is from genome assembly GCF_031143425.1 of Pleurodeles waltl. Lineage (NCBI taxonomy): Eukaryota > Metazoa > Chordata > Amphibia > Caudata > Salamandridae > Pleurodeles > Pleurodeles waltl. Next base: position 147,975,215 of record NC_090436.1, on the reverse strand, counting down.
GTACTTTTGTATCCACAATTGGCAGACCCTGGCATCCAGATAAGTCCCTTGTAACTGGTACTTCTAGTACCAAGGGCCCTGATGCCAAGGAAGGTCTCTAAGGGCTGCAGCATGTCTTATGCCACCCTGGAGACCTCTCACTCAGCACAGACACACTGCTACCAGCTTGTGTGTGCTAGTGAGGACAAAACGAGTAAGTCGACATGGCACTCCCCTCAGGGTGCCATGCCAGCCTCTCACTGCCTATGCAGTATAGGTAAGACACCCCTCTAGCAGGCCTTACAGCCCTAAGGCAGGGTGCACTATACCATAGGTGAGGGTACCAGTGCATGAGCATGGTACCCCTACAGTGTCTAAACAAAACCTTAGACATTGTAAGTGCAGGGTAGCCATAAGAGTATATGGTCTGGGAGTCTGTCAAACACGAACTCCACAGCACCATAATGGCTACACTGAAAACTGGGAAGTTTGGTATCAAACTTCTCAGCACAATAAATGCACACTGATGCCAGTGTACATTTTATTGTAAAATACACCACAGAGGGCACCTTAGAGGTGCCCCCTGAAACTTAACCGACTATCTGTGTAGGCTGACTAGTTTTAGCAGCCTGCCACGAACCGAGACATGTTGCTGGCCCCATGGGGAGAGTGCCTTTGTCACTCTGAGGCCAGTAACAAAGCCTGCACTGGGTGGAGATGCTAACACCTCTCCCAGGCAGGAATTGTCACACCTGGCGGTGAGCCTCAAAGGCTCACCTCCTTTGTGCCAACCCAGCAGGACACTCCAGCTAGTGGAGTTGCCCGCCCCCTCCGGCCAGGCCCCACTTTTGGCGGCAAGGCCGGAGAAGATAATGAGAAAAACAAGGAGGAGTCACTGGCCAGTCAGGACAGCCCCTAAGGTGTCCTGAGCTGAGGTGACTCTGACTTTTAGAAATCCTCCATCTTGCAGATGGAGGATTCCCCCAATAGGGTTAGGCTTGTGACCCCCTCCCCTTGGGAGGAGGCACAAAGAGGGTGTACCCACCCTCAGGGCTAGTAGCCATTGGCTACTAACCCCCCAGACCTAAACACGCCCTTAAATTTAGTATTTAAGGGCTACCCTGAACCCTAGAAAATTAGATTCCTGCAACTACAAGAAGAAGGACTGCCCAGCTGAAAACCCCTGCAGCGGAAGACCAGAAGACGACAACTGCCTTGGCTCCAGAAACTCACCGGCCTGTCTCCTGCCTTCCAAAGATCCTGCTCCAGCGACGCCTTCCAAAGGGACCAGCGACCTCGACATCCTCTGAGGACTGCCCCTACTTCGAAAAGACAAGAAACTCCCGAGGACAGCGGACCTGCTCCAAGAAAAGCTGCAACTTTGTTTCCAGCAACTTTAAAGAACCCTGCAAGCTCCCCGCAAGAAGCGTGAGACTTGCAACACTGCACCCGGCGACCCCGACTCGGCTGGTGGCGATCCAACACCTCAGGAGGGACCCCAGGACTACTCTGATACTGTGAGTACCAAAACCTGTCCCCCCTGAGCCCCCACAGCGCCGCCTGCAGAGGGAATCCCGAGGCTTCCCCTGACCGCGACTCTTTGAACCTAAAGTCCCGACGCCTGGGAGAGACCCTGCACCCGCAGCCCCCAGGACCTGAAGGACCGGACTTTCACTGGAGAAGTGACCCCCAGGAGTCCCTCTCCCTTGCCCAAGTGGAGGTTTCCCCGAGGAACCCCCCCCTTGCCTGCCTGCAGCGCTGAAGAGATCCCGAGATCTCTCATAGACTAACATTGCGAACCCGACGCTTGTTTCTACACTGCACCCGGCCGCCCCCGCGCCGCTGAGGGTGAAATTTCTGTGTGGACTTGTGTCCCCCCCCGGTGCCCTACAAAACCCCCCTGGTCTGCCCTCCGAAGACGCGGGTACTTACCTGCAAGCAGACCGGAACCGGGGCACCCCCTTATCTCCATTCTAGCCTATGTGTTTTGGGCACCACTTTGAACTCTGCACCTGACCGGCCCTGAGCTGCTGGTGTGGTGACTTTGGGGTTGCTCTGAACCCCCAACGGTGGGCTACCTTGGACCAAGAACTGAACCCTGTAAGTGTCTTACTTACCTGGTAAAACTAACAAATACTTACCTCCCCTAGGAACTGTGAAAATTGCACTAAGTGTCCACTTTTAAAACAGCTATTTGTGAATAACTTGAAAAGTATACATGCAATTTTGATGATTTGAAGTTCCTAAAGTACTTACCTGCAATACCTTTCGAATGAGCTATTACATGTAGAATTTGAACCTGTGGTTCTTAAAATAAACTAAGAAAAGATATTTTTCTATACAAAAACCTATTGGCTGGATTTGTCTCTGAGTGTGTGTACCTCATTTATTGTCTATGTGTATGTACAACAAATGCTTAACACTACTCCTTGGATAAGCCTACTGCTCGACCACACTACCACAAAATAGAGCATTAGTATTATCTATTTTTACCACTATTTTACCTCTAAGGGGAACCCTTGGACTCTGTGCATGCTATTCCTTACTTTGAAATAGCACATACAGAGCCAACTTCCTACATTGGTGGATCAGCGGTGGGGTACAAGACTTTGCATTTGCTGGACTACTCAGCCAATACCTGATCACACGACAAATTCCAAAATTGTCATTAGAAATTGATTTTTGCAATTTGAAAAGTTTTCTAAATTCTTAAAAGTCCTGCTAGGGCCTTGTGTGTTAAGTCCCTGTTTAGCATTTCTTTTAGAGTTTAAAAGTTTGTAAAAGTTTGAATTAGATTCTAGAACCAGTTGTAGATTCTTAAAAAGTATTCCAACTTTTAGAAGCAAAATGTCTAGCACAGATGTGACTGTGGTGGAACTCGACACCACACCTTACCTCCATCTTAAGATGAGGGAGCTAAGGTCACTCTGTAAAATAAAGAAAATAACAATGGGCCCCAAACCTACCAAAATACAGCTCCAGGAGCTTTTGGCAGAGTTTGAAAAGGCCAACCCCTCTGAGGGTGGCAACTCAGAGGAAGAGGATAGTGACTTGGAGGACAATTCCCCCCTACCAGTCCTATCTAAGGAGAACAGGGTCCCTCAAACCCTGACTCCAAAAATAATAGTCAGAGATGCTGGTTCCCTCACAGGAGAGACCAACACCTCTGAAATCACTGAGGATAGCCCCAGTGAAGAGGACATCCAGTTAGCCAGGATGGCCAAAAGGTTGGCTTTGGAAAGACAGATCCTAGCCATAGAGAGGGAAAGACAAGAGATGGGCCTAGGACCCATCAATGGTGGCAGCAACATAAATAGGGTCAGAGATTCTCCTGACATGTTGAAAATCCCTAAAGGGATTGTAACTAAATATGAAGATGGTGATGACATCACCAAATGGTTCACAGCTTTTGAGAGGGCTTGTGTAACCAGAAAAGTGAACAGATCTCACTGGGGTGCTCTCCTTTGGGAAATGTTCACAGGAAAGTGTAGGGATAGACTCCTCACACTCTCTGGACCAGATGCAGAATCTTATGACCTCATGAAGGGTACCCTGATTGAGGGCTTTGGATTCTCCACTGAGGAGTACAGGATTAGGTTCAGGGGGGCTCAGAAATCCTCGAGCCAGACCTGGGTTGACTTTGTTGACTACTCAGTGAAAACACTAGATGGTTGGATTCAAGGCAGTGGTGTAAGTAATTATGATGGGCTGTACAATTTATTTGTGAAAGAACACCTGTTAAGTAATTGTTTCAATGATAAACTGCATCAGCATCTGGTAGACCTAGGACCAATTTCTCCCCAAGAATTGGGAAAGAAGGCGGACCATTGGGTCAAGACAAGGGTGTCCAAGACTTCAACAGGGGGTGACCAAAAGAAAGGGGTCACAAAGACTCCCCAGCAGAAGGGTGATGAGACAACCAAAACTAAAAATAGTAAAGAGTCTTCTACAGGCCCCCAAAAACCTGCACAGGAGGGTGGGCCCAGAGCCTCTTCACAAAACAATGGGTACAAGGGTAAAAACTTTGATCCCAAAAAGGCCTGGTGTCATAGCTGTAAACAGCATGGACACCAAACTGGAGACAAGGCCTGTCCCAAGAAAGGTTCCACTCCAAACTCCCATCCAGGTAACACTGGTATGGCTAGTCTCCAAGTGGGATCAACAGTGTGCCCAGAGCAAATCAGGGTCCACACTGAAGCTACTCTAGTTTCTGAGGGTGGGGTGGATTTAGCCACACTAGCTGTCTGGCCGCCTAACATGCAAAAATACAGACAGCAACTCTTAATTAATGGGACTAGAATAGAGGGCCTGAGGGATACAGGTGCCAGTGTCACCATGGTGACAGAGAAACTGGTTTCCCCTGGCCAATACCTGACTGGAAAAACTTACACAGTCACCAACGCTGACAATCAGAGAAAAGTACATCCCATGGCAATGGTTACTTTAGAATGGGGAGGGGTCAATGGCCTGAAACAGGTGGTGGTCTCCTCAAATATCCCAGTGGACTGTCTGCTTGGAAATGACCTGGAGTCCTCAGCATGGGCTGAGGTAGAGCTAAAAACCCATGCAGCAATGCTGGGTATCCCTGAACTGGTGTGTGTGAAAACAAGAGCACAGTGCAAGGCACAGGGTGAAAAAGTAGAGCTGGAGTCTGGAAAAATGGCCCAGCCTACCAAGAGAACAGGAAAGTCAGTTGGGAAACCAACTGCAACACAGCAAAAGAAAGGGAACCTCTCTTCTCAGGAAGAAGTTCTGCCCTCTGAGGGAACTGAGCCTTTGGAGCTTGAACCTTATCAGGTTGAGCTCTTAGGCCCAGGGGGACCCTCAAGGGAAGAGCTGTGTAAGGGACAAGAAACCTGTCCCTCTCTTGAAGGCCTTAGGCAGCAAGCTGCTGAAGAGTCCAAAGGCAAGAAAAATGGAACACATAGGGTCTATTGGGAAGATGGGCTCCTGTACACTGAGGCCAGAGACCCCAAACCTGGTGCCACTAGGAGAGTGGTAGTGCCTCAGCTGTTCAGAGAGTTCATCCTAACATTGGCCCATGACATTCCCCTTGCTGGACATTTGGGACAAACCAAGACGTGGGAGAGGTTAGTCAACCACTTCTACTGGCCCAATATGTCCAACATGGTTAAGGAGTTTTGCCTCTCCTGCCCCACCTGTCAAGCCAGTGGTAAGACAGGTGGGCATCCAAAGGCCCCCCTCATTCCACTTCCAGTGGTGGGGGTGCCCTTTGAAAGAGTGGGTGTGGACATAGTTGGTCCACTGGAACCTCCCACAGCCTCAGGAAATATGTATATCCTGGTAGTAGTGGATCATGCTACCAGGTATCCTGAAGCTATTCCCCTTAGGTCGACTACTGCCCCTGCAGTAGCCAAGGCCCTCATTGGTATCTTTACCAGAGTGGGTTTCCCTAAGGAGGTGGTGTCTGACAGAGGTACCAACTTCATGTCAGCATACCTAAAGCACATGTGGAATGAGTGTGGAGTGACTTATAAATTCACTACACCATACCATCCACAAACTAATGGCTTGGTTGAGAGATTCAACAAGACATTAAAAGGCATGATCATGGGGCTCCCAGAAAAGCTCAAAAGGAGATGGGATGTCCTCTTGCCATGTCTGCTTTTCGCTTACAGAGAGGTGCCACAGAAGGGAGTAGGATTCTCACCCTTTGAACTTCTGTTTGGTCATCCTGTAAGGGGACCACTTGCCCTTGTTAAAGAAGGCTGGGAGAGACCTCTCCATGAGCCTAAACAGGACATAGTGGACTATGTACTTGGCCTTCGCTCTAGAATGGCAGAGTACATGGAAAAGGCAACCAAAAACCTTGAGGCCAGCCAACAGCTCCAGAAGTTTTGGTATGACCAAAAGGCTGCACTGGTTGAGTTCCAACCAGGGCAGAAAGTCTGGGTTCTGGAGCCTGTGGCTCCCAGGGCACTCCAGGACAAATGGAGTGGCCCTTACCCAGTGCTAGAAAGGAAGAGTCAGGTCACCTACCTGGTGGACCTGGGCACAAGCAGGAGCCCCAAGAGGGTGATCCATGTGAACCGCCTTAAGCTCTTCCATGACAGGGCTGATGTGAATCTGTTGATGGTAACAGATGAGGATCAGGAGGCAGAGAGTGAACCTCTCCCTGATCTTCTGTCATCAGACCCAAAAGATGGCACAGTAGATGGAGTGATCTACTCAGACACCCTCTCTGGCCAACAGCAAGCTGATTGTAGGAGAGTCCTACAACAGTTTCCTGAACTCTTCTCCTTAACCCCTGGTCAGACACACCTGTGTACCCATGATGTGGACACAGGAGACAGCATGCCTGTCAAAAACAAAATCTTTAGACAGTCTGACCATGTTAAGGAAAGCATCAAGGTGGAAGTCCACAAGATGCTGGAATTGGGAGTAATTGAGCGCTCTGACAGCCCCTGGGCTAGCCCAGTGGTCTTAGTCCCCAAACCTCACACCAAAGATGGAAAGAAAGAGATGAGGTTTTGTGTGGACTACAGAGGGCTCAATTCTGTCACCAAGACAGATGCCCATCCAATTCCAAGAGCTGATGAGCTCATTGATAAATTAGGTGCTGCCAAATTTCTAAGTACCTTTGACTTGACAGCAGGGTACTGGCAAATAAAAATGGCACCTGGAGCAAAAGAAAAGACAGCATTCTCCACACCTGATGGGCATTATCAGTTTACTGTTATGCCCTTTGGTTTAAAGAATGCCCCTGCCACCTTCCAAAGGTTGGTGAATCAAGTCCTTGCTGGCTTGGAGTCCTTTAGCACAGCTTATCTTGATGATATTGCTGTCTTTAGCTCCACCTGGCAGGATCACCTGGTCCACCTGAAGAAGGTTTTGAAGGCTCTGCAATCTGCAGGCCTCTCTATCAAGGCATCCAAATGCCAGATAGGGCAGGGAACTGTGGTTTACTTGGGCCACCTTGTAGGTGGAGGCCAAGTTCAGCCACTCCAACCCAAGATCCAGACTATTCTGGACTGGGTAGCTCCAAAAACCCAGACTCAAGTCAGGGCATTCCTTGGCTTGACTGGGTATTACAGGAGGTTTGTGAAGGGATATGGATCCATTGTGACAGCCCTCACTGAACTCACCTCCAAGAAAATGCCCAAGAAAGTGAACTGGACTGTGGAATGCCAACAGGCCTTTGACACCCTGAAACAGGCAATGTGCTCAGCACCAGTTCTAAAAGCTCCAGATTATTCTAAGCAGTTCATTGTGCAGACTGATGCCTCTGAACATGGGATAGGGGCAGTTTTGTCCCAAACAAATGATGATGGCCTTGACCAGCCTGTTGCTTTCATTAGCAGGAGGTTACTCCCCAGGGAGCAGCGTTGGAGTGCCATTGAGAGGGAGGCCTTTGCTGTGGTTTGGTCCCTGAAGAAGCTGAGACCATACCTCTTTGGGACTCACTTCCTAGTTCAAACTGACCACAGACCTCTCAAATGGCTGATGCAAATGAAAGGTGAAAATCCTAAACTGTTGAGGTGGTCCATCTCCCTACAGGGAATGGACTTTATAGTGGAACACAGACCTGGGACTGCCCATGCCAATGCAGATGGCCTTTCCAGGTTCTTCCACTTAGAAAATGAAGACTCTCTTGGGAAAGGTTAGTCTCATCCTCTTTCGTTTGGGGGGGGGTTGTGTAAGGAAATGCCTCCTTGGCATGGTTGCCCCCTGACTTTTTGCCTTTGCTGATGCTATGTTTACAATTGAAAGTGTGCTGAGGCCTGCTAACCAGGCCCCAGCACCAGTGTTCTTTCCCTAACCTGTACTTTTGTATCCACAATTGGCAGACCCTGGCATCCAGATAAGTCCCTTGTAACTGGTACTTCTAGTACCAAGGGCCCTGATGCCAAGGAAGGTCTCTAAGGGCTGCAGCATGTCTTATGCCACCCTGGAGACCTCTCACTCAGCACAGACACACTGCTACCAGCTTGTGTGTGCTAGTGAGGACAAAACGAGTAAGTCGACATGGCACTCCCCTCAGGGTGCCATGCCAGCCTCTCACTGCCTATGCAGTATAGGTAAGACACCCCTCTAGCAGGCCTTACAGCCCTAAGGCAGGGTGCACTATACCATAGGTGAGGGTACCAGTGCATGAGCATGGTACCCCTACAGTGTCTAAACAAAACCTTAGACATTGTAAGTGCAGGGTAGCCATAAGAGTATATGGTCTGGGAGTCTGTCAAACACGAACTCCACAGCACCATAATGGCTACACTGAAAACTGGGAAGTTTGGTATCAAACTTCTCAGCACAATAAATGCACACTGATGCCAGTGTACATTTTATTGTAAAATACACCACAGAGGGCACCTTAGAGGTGCCCCCTGAAACTTAACCGACTATCTGTGTAGGCTGACTAGTTTTAGCAGCCTGCCACGAACCGAGACATGTTGCTGGCCCCATGGGGAGAGTGCCTTTGTCACTCTGAGGCCAGTAACAAAGCCTGCACTGGGTGGAGATGCTAACACCTCTCCCAGGCAGGAATTGTCACACCTGGCGGTGAGCCTCAAAGGCTCACCTCCTTTGTGCCAACCCAGCAGGACACTCCAGCTAGTGGAGTTGCCCGCCCCCTCCGGCCAGGCCCCACTTTTGGCGGCAAGGCCGGAGAAGATAATGAGAAAAACAAGGAGGAGTCACTGGCCAGTCAGGACAGCCCCTAAGGTGTCCTGAGCTGAGGTGACTCTGACTTTTAGAAATCCTCCATCTTGCAGATGGAGGATTCCCCCAATAGGGTTAGGCTTGTGACCCCCTCCCCTTGGGAGGAGGCACAAAGAGGGTGTACCCACCCTCAGGGCTAGTAGCCATTGGCTACTAACCCCCCAGACCTAAACACGCCCTTAAATTTAGTATTTAAGGGCTACCCTGAACCCTAGAAAATTAGATTCCTGCAACTACAAGAAGAAGGACTGCCCAGCTGAAAACCCCTGCAGCGGAAGACCAGAAGACGACAACTGCCTTGGCTCCAGAAACTCACCGGCCTGTCTCCTGCCTTCCAAAGATCCTGCTCCAGCGACGCCTTCCAAAGGGACCAGCGACCTCGACATCCTCTGAGGACTGCCCCTACTTCGAAAAGACAAGAAACTCCCGAGGACAGCGGACCTGCTCCAAGAAAAGCTGCAACTTTGTTTCCAGCAACTTTAAAGAACCCTGCAAGCTCCCCGCAAGAAGCGTGAGACTTGCAACACTGCACCCGGCGACCCCGACTCGGCTGGTGGCGATCCAACACCTCAGGAGGGACCCCAGGACTACTCTGATACTGTGAGTACCAAAACCTGTCCCCCCTGAGCCCCCACAGCGCCGCCTGCAGAGGGAATCCCGAGGCTTCCCCTGACCGCGACTCTTTGAACCTAAAGTCCCGACGCCTGGGAGAGACCCTGCACCCGCAGCCCCCAGGACCTGAAGGACCGGACTTTCACTGGAGAAGTGACCCCCAGGAGTCCCTCTCCCTTGCCCAAGTGGAGGTTTCCCCGAGGAACCCCCCCCTTGCCTGCCTGCAGCGCTGAAGAGATCCCGAGATCTCTCATAGACTAACATTGCGAACCCGACGCTTGTTTCTACACTGCACCCGGCCGCCCCCGCGCCGCTGAGGGTGAAATTTCTGTGTGGACTTGTGTCCCCCCCCGGTGCCCTACAAAACCCCCCTGGTCTGCCCTCCGAAGACGCGGGTACTTACCTGCAAGCAGACCGGAACCGGGGCACCCCCTTATCTCCATTCTAGCCTATGTGTTTTGGGCACCACTTTGAACTCTGCACCTGACCGGCCCTGAGCTGCTGGTGTGGTGACTTTGGGGTTGCTCTGAACCCCCAACGGTGGGCTACCTTGGACCAAGAACTGAACCCTGTAAGTGTCTTACTTACCTGGTAAAACTAACAAATACTTACCTCCCCTAGGAACTGTGAAAATTGCACTAAGTGTCCACTTTTAAAACAGCTATTTGTGAATAACTTGAAAAGTATACATGCAATTTTGATGATTTGAAGTTCCTAAAGTACTTACCTGCAATACCTTTCGAATGAGCTATTACATGTAGAATTTGAACCTGTGGTTCTTAAAATAAACTAAGAAAAGATATTTTTCTATACAAAAACCTATTGGCTGGATTTGTCTCTGAGTGTGTGTACCTCATTTATTGTCTATGTGTATGTACAACAAATGCTTAACACTACTCCTTGGATAAGCCTACTGCTCGACCACACTACCACAAAATAGAGCATTAGTATTATCTATTTTTACCACTATTTTACCTCTAAGGGGAACCCTTGGACTCTGTGCATGCTATTCCTTACTTTGAAATAGCACATACAGAGCCAACTTCCTACAGACAGGCTGAATTAAAAAGGCAATTTGGTGTCACAATTTATATGTTAAAAACAGCCAATGGTCAAATTTAAAAAATAAGGCCCTCATAACAAGTCCGGTGGTCTTCAGACCGCCAGACTCACAGTGGCAGTTCCAACGCTGACGGGCCGGTGGTGTGGACTGCCATGTAAGAGTATGGCGGTTTGGCCTGTGCCAAACTGCCACTTTCACGTTCCTACCGCATCTCTGATCCTAGATAAGTATCTAGACAATCTAAGACCACCAGCGGTATTTCGAGTCCCCTTTCCGCCAGGGTTTTTGTGGTGGTAGAACCGCCACGAAAACCTGGGCAGAAAGGCTACTGGCGACAGGAATTTGTATTCCTGTCACTGGTAGACAACTAGCACACTCCCCCCTACATCCAAGAGCCCCCAGCATCCTTCCCTTACAACATTCTCACCCCCAACCCCTGCTCACCATAGTAACCCCTCCCACCCCTGCACTTACACCCAACCCCCCACATTCACCCACACACCCAAATGCACATGCACACCCTGTCACTCACTCACAACGCCCTTACACTCGCACACACACACACACAACACCCCCAATTCCATACAAACACACACACACACACAACACCCCTTTCAGACGGTCACCCTACCTGGTCGTTGAGGTGGTAATCCGGGAGGGAACGGGTCCTGGCACTTGCACCGCCGCCAGCGCCCAGCCAACACAACACCACCACACCTTTTTTCGTATTGAAATACGGCGGGTGGTGTTTTGTTGGCGTCGCGGTGTCGGCAGTGAATGCAACCGCCACTAGACGGCCGACCACCAGTACAACTGCTGGCTGTTTTCTGCATGGAAAATGGCAGAAAACCACCCGCAGTCGTAATATGGCAGTCCGAGGACCGCCCTGCTGGAGGTCTTTTGGCGGCTGCCAGCACGGCGGTCTTCCCCGCCAAACTCGTAATGAGCCCCTAAGTGTGATTATGCAGGATGTCTTGGATGTCATCAAAAGAGAGAGAGACCAAAAAGGACTCCACTTCGGCAGGCGTCAGTGACCAGCGGGTTGGCAGAAGGATCCACGGAGCAGAAGTGTGCAGAAGTCCCAGACACAGAGAAACCTGCGTAGGCGGCACCATCCATTGTGCAAAATGGTGTTGGAGCCATAAAGTTCACAAGTGGTGGCTCATAAGTTGCCTCGTGAATTAACCTCAGTCTCAAGGGGCAAAACTGTAAATGACCCCTCATCGAGAACATTAACAGTTCCTTGTTCACAGGAGGCACGGGCTGTCCGGCAAGACACACTGAAAGTGCGCATTTGATGAAGCACCAGATGCAAAGGAATACCGGCTGCACACACCAAAAGACTGGTCTGAATGACAATGACTAATCGCTCTCCAGCTCCCCCAGCAAGGGAGCATCGAAGTACTGCCTCATGCGTTCATGACACAGCTGGGCTCGTGCTAGCTCTATCACTCCGCTAGGCTGAGATGGGACAGCCACTGTATATCAAAAATAGCAGCAACAGTATTCCGCCAATTAACGCCAAAGTTATTGGGAATCCATTAAAAACACTTAAAAACAGCGATTATATGGCTGAAGGTATCACTCCAAACACGGTCTGGAAGGTGCTGGCAAATCCATAACAGACCGCTTTAGAGAAGTGAACAATCCCCATAGTGTCAGATGCGTTGAATATTCTGTCCACTAATTCTCCAAAGTGGTTGGGAAAATTGGTATTTAATAGGGACTCTATTTCAGCCGATGATCTTGCTAACTGGAGATTATGTGTCTCCTTGGCTGATGTCAGAGCTACTTGTTTTTGGAACAATAGCGCCTTTAATCTGCTAAGCTTGTCAAAATTTACTTTCAAAGTAGCAATGTGTGGCCACATTTCTGCCACTCTTATCTCATGTGTTGGGGGAAATAGAACACTGCCACAAGTTACAATTTGAGAAACCGAAATTGCGTAAGCAGTGCCAGGTTTCATGCCACAGCAGGTTTCATTGTTCAGAACCACATAACTTCCATTTGAAAGTATATGAAATACTGGACAAATCAGAGGGACAGGAGTACCCTTCAGATAGCATGCCAAATTGGTGACCTCGGCATTGCAAAGGCCATGCAAAGAGACTTGCTTACAGATCGTTGAATGACTAACAGTAGTCTCACGTTCGTTTCCACTAAGAAAGGCCTCAGTTTTGTCATAGAGACCTATGAAAGGCAACTCCCAACTCTTCGTGTATGTAACGGTCTCCTAACCGCTCATATCTGCGTACAGCAAGAGGTTTCAAACATTTTGTGAAACAAAAAGTGGATATAGACAAATATATAACTCCATGAACTAACCAACCCGCTGATGGTGTTTCTGCCACAGTGAAAGACAGTTTTTATAAAACAATTGTGGAGTAGACATGAGCTAAAGTAAAGGTAAGATCTCAAATTAATCCATATTGTCAACCCAGAGTTTCCTTGCTTGTTACTTGAGTGTGTCAACATTTTAACTCCTACATGAAATACTAGGGTTTCATCAGGACAAGGGGGTTGAGGAGGCATCTGTAAAAATCAATGATGGGGTTAGTAAAAGATGGCAGTCTGTAAGATGTGTCATAAAATCGAAGGATTGTACCAATTTTTTTTTTACCTGAAAACCCTTTATATAGAAAAAAAAGATCCAGCACACATGTACACCTTTCTGCAGTAAAAAATGAATGAATTAATATACTCAATCAGGGAGCAGGCCTGTGATGATAAAAATGAAAAAAACAGGATATTGGAAGGCTAAATAAACAATTGGGTAACCACCAGTATAAATTCCCAATAATTTTATTCACCCCCGAACGTCAGTGCCAGGATCCTGGCAGAGAAAAGTCTTGCATTCTTGTGTCCTTTGTTGTAGCATATACTGTCTAAAACATTAAGTTCTTCCAGAAGGGTTTGTATAATTCGTTAGAAGCATCTGTAAACATTGTTGTTTACTAGAACAGTCTTAGATTGCTGTCCTTACATTAGTTCTATTTTGTTTGTATTAGTCTCTTAGCATAGTACAACTTTCTGAAATTAGTGTACTCAATAAATATAAAGTTGTGGTCACTGAAATGAGACACTTCTTTTTAAACTTTCTAATCCAATGTTCTATCAGCCAGGTGGGGTATATTTAGTCTCAACTAACAGCGATTGTCTCGCCTCTGTCAATTTCAGACTTTTTATTAGAAAAAACATTTTTAATCTCATAATAAAATAAAGAAGGCAAGTCCTTAAGAAAACCTACTTCCTTCCTCACATGCTGCAGTTCTCTAATTACTATTTTAAGTTTGACTAATGCAATATTCCAAAGACATGTTCTAAGCTGAGCAAATACTAACTCCAAAGCCATGTCTTTAGGCATGTTCCATGCTGGCTGCACTTCCTCTACTTTTAGCTGGAGCATGGGCCAACTGCTGATTGCTTCCGACTGAGAGCTGCCCTTCCGCTGATCCCGCTGTGATGAGGCACTATTTTATTTTTTCTTCTTCCCTGCTGACCTTTTTGAACCTCTTGCCATTTATAGCTATATTTTACTGTGACACACACCTCAAAGAATCCCTTTACTCCTTTGAGATGAATGTTTATTGTGTCATCAGATGATGTTATCTGCTCTTATTGTGACAACAGATATTATCTGCTTCCAAATGTAGGTTCACTAAGACATGGACGCAATTGCTTTCTTTATGATAAGAATTTTTGCCAAATGTCATTTTTTTCCTTTTCATGTACAGAGAGATTCATTGATCTGCTTAGAATTTCAAGGGTGTTGTGTCGAGATCTAACAAGCATTGGCAGAGCCAATTGGTCTCACCTTTGAGACTATTGGTTCTGCCATTGCCATTTGTACATGCTGTGCAGCATGGACATTGCTAACTTTGGCAATGATGTGTAGCCATGCTGTATAGCGAGGTGACTAAAAATAATAAAAATAAAAAAAAGACTGATGCCTCCAGAGCTAATGCACTTTAAAAAAAATCTACTTGCCCTGGCTGCGTCATAGCACTTTCTTAAATTAGTTTTAGCCACACTGCAAAGCATCTGCGCAGCTGTACAGCATGGCTACAAAATATTGCCAAAGCTGATGGCTCTCACAGGCCAGGCCTATTTGCTGTGCCAATGTGTTAGTGGTCTTGGTACATTATGCACAAAAATGCCTATTTTTGTACTAGCTCCTATGTCTTCAGGGACAATAACATTAACAAAGCTCATTTTATTAACTAAAGATGTTTGTAAAGTGCACACTTTCCAAAAACTTTGTTTTTAGTGTCAGAAGGGGAGGGACTGTAAAGACAGAAAGGAAAGGGCTATTTTTTCAACTTTGTTCATAATTGGTTTTAATGTGTATGGAAATCAACATATATTCTTCTCTTTTGTCCTTAACATAAAGCATGTTTAAAAAGTGTTATAATTTGTTTTCAGTAGTTTCTCTTTTATTGTTTCCCATCATTACATGTGCTTAAGTCTCCATTTTATGGTTTTATTCAATGACCAGTAAGCTTCTTCTCTGCACTAATGTGCATGCGAATATCCTTTTTAGGTTTCGCTTCCAACAGTTCATGTGCTCTCACTTGCAAAAGATACTGTTTTCTGCAATGGGCTTGGAGCCTGCCCATTACATACCATTTGAAGCCTTCTTTGTCACTCTCATTTGTTGCCTTCTAATTGGGTAATTCTACACCCCTCTTGTCCATGTTGCTTTGTCTCTCCCAACCCCACTCGCGGTTCTCCATAATGCTTCTTCTCCTCCATCCCCACCCTTCTGTTGTCCATGCAGCTTCTTTCTTGTTTGTTTTGTGTCTGGTTTGACAGTGCTGCAGTCATAATTTGCCACTGCACAATAAACTTTAAGTGGTCTTTAGAAGAGTAACATATTTCACCTCACACTAAAGTGCTTCAGTTGCAATACACGAGGAACTATGTTACAACTCAAACCTACAATGAGTCATTCCACTTTTTGTCACATTAAATCCCTAATCTCACACAAGGATTCTAAACACAAATAACCCTAGATTGCACCATATGAAATAATGGCATTTGTGTACATGTCAGTCTGAATCTCAGTGTTAGCCTGACCTTGAGATAGCCACCTTACTGACTTTTCATTTTGCAGACCAGGAGGCAAGACCCCATGATGGTTGCCCAGACGTCTTCATAGATTAACACCAAAAGCTGCATCCTCGCAACATTAAAAATATCATCATTTAAAGACTGCTTGACAACAAAAATAAAAAGTATTGGTCTGGTGAAATTGAAAAGCACGAAAAAAGTTAAAGATGCAAAACAATTAGCATTAACTTGCAACACAAAGAGAAATATTAGACAAGAACAAATACTGGACCATAACGTTGTAAAAATGCTGCTTAGAGGTGAACAATGAAATATGTTAGAAGCTTTGGGTACCTGTATCACAATTTCGCCCTCAAGTGTCCTTTAAAGCAATAACAACTTAACATATGTAAAACTGCATAGCAAGATATGACTGCATGTGTCAGCCTGTTTCTTTGCCGTTTATCATTTATTTGGCATGCCTACTGTAAATAAACTCAGCGAAGACATTTGGCAAATACATGTAACCCGGTCTTGAAATATATGACACGAAAAGACACGCAAGCCCAATCAGTGGCAGTCAAAATTATTGACAGAAAGCCCGTATAGTCACGAAACAAAGGCACCAGAGGAGGCACATTCAAACACAAACCTACTAACTCATACATGGTTGTGATCTAGGATCCAAAGCCTTTTTTCAGTGCCAGTAGACTACAATAAAACACAGGAAGGAATTCAAAGGAGAACAGGATTGATTAGTTATTCGTTTTTTTTAACTATTTTTTTACAGCTTATACTTTTATACAAGCATTTAGTTGATGGCTAGGTGCTTCAGAATTTAGCAGATGGGGAACTGAGACGTATAAAGGTAAAACCATTTGTTTGTGAGTATTATTTGTTGTGGTTATCTGCAGAAGTCAGTGTTACACTTCAGGAGATCTCACAGGTTCGAGTCCCAACGGGCTCAAGTCAGTGTTTTTCATGATTTGAACGTTGATACAACATTTTCCGACTCGGGCCTGATTTAGAATTTATTCAACAGGGAATTCAATTACAAACTTGACGGATATCCTCTACCTTACTATAAGTTCATTATATCCTAATGTACTTGTAATAGGGTAGAAAGGATTTCCGCCATGTTTGTGATTGAGTACTCGAACTCCAAACTCTAAATCACAAACTAAGACACTCTCCCAAAGTTCAGGAGGATCAGTGGATAAAAGACGAAGAGTGCCTTGACAGGCAGGACCTTCCAGAAAGCTGTTGAAAATGAAGAAGTGCGTGTTTGACTGCCTCTACCACAGCCGGTCATTTAATATGGTCATTAAAGCCTCTTTCTTAAAGAAAGTAAGACAGTGGACAAGAGGCAGTAAAGCAGAGGTCACGTTTGATATACTTCTAGGCTTTTACAGTTTCAGTATGCAAAATCACACTGTTTGGTAAGAACATGGAATGACTGCTAAAAGTCGTCAGTGAAATATGCACCTGCGCATGTGCGTAGCCTACAAGTTACATGTTGAATCACAACAGATCCAACTCAGCCCTTCATGCTGCTGAGGTTGATGTAATAAGCACAATTAATAGAAACACCTGTAATTTTTGACGCAATGAAACAGAAGAAGTACAACATCAAGTGACATCAAGTGACGTAGCAATACTATGCATGCATACATAAACAATAAACAGCAGAGTAGCAAAAAAAAGAAAAAAAAACAGCTGTCTGCGGCTTGCAGTAATTCTGACTCCATGAGGTGCCATTGATGCACTACATATCGTAGAACATCAGCTTTTGTAATATAAAATAGTTTTAATTCAAATATTGTGGCTACGTCTGTGTACATGTGCCATTTCAGAATGGTCTTAAAAAACTGATATCTAAATCAAAATCTAAGAATAAATTCAAACACGCTCACTAAAGGTTGCCTACGACATGGTAGCTTAACTGGATTCCGTTTGCTGCTATAGTCTTAGCTTAGTTAATCTCCCTTTCACTCTTCTCTATGCCATCTACTTGTGTGCATTTCTCCTAACTTTATCTTCTGGGACTTATCTCTTCTTTGAAAATATATTTTTACAACTTTTGCCAGCGTCACCTATGTCAGACATGGCCAACATAGGTCTAGTAGGTCCAAGTTTTCTAGGTAGTCACTGAAAGTGCAAATATGTTCCATTTAAATTCAGTGGACCTACGGTGGACAGTGCTATCATATGCACTTCTTAATGGACTGCCTGTTCTGGTTTCTCAGAATTGTGACAGCAGTTGCCTCAGGTTTGTAAACGGGTTTTGTTCATCGATATAGCTAAACAGCAAATTCACCACTGGCAGGTCTGCAACAAAGGCAAGAATAATGACACCAATCTAAGAAAATTAACAAGTGTCTGGAATTTCTCTCTTTCGAGACCACTGCAATAGGAGGTAAAAACGGAACAGGAACACTTTCCAAGACCAACTCGATAAACCTAATTTATGGTCGTGCGGCAGTATTTACTGACTTACCACCGTGCATCAATATTGTGATTGTTTGCTTTACTGACCTGCAGCCGACCGTCAAGCGTCCTCTGGATGGTGACACACTTGCTTGGATGAGCGCCATTGGTGGTGATCGCCGTAATCAGGGAATCCAATTCATCTTTTTTCTCCTTCAGTTTCTTAACTAAGCTTTCAATTGCTCGTTTGGCAAATGTTTCACTTTCCCCTCCTTGTCTATGGCACATCAAACTGTGAACAATGCTCAGACAGGCATCGTTACTTGTCGGGGTGTTAGCAATTGACATACTGACAAAAGACGTCTATCTTGTCCTCCGATGTAAAACCAATGTCCAACAAAATAGGACAACAACCAGGCCCAGCAATGCTGAGCTACCGTGAGATGGGCGATCAAACAAACATGACAGGTTGAAGTCAGTCCGCCTATGGAAAAAACACAAATAGCATATTACAATTTAAAAACGAAAGTGAAAAACGAAAGTGAAAAGAGAAAGTGTCCCATTTACCCAAATGCAAATATATATATATATATTTTTTTATAAGTCATTACTTGTGAGGATCATCCAGCATAAGATACCCTGAAGTTGACAGTGTGTTTAATTTGATATAGCAAATACATTAAAATACATAAATTTTGATACAGGAAATAGCTTAAGAAAACGTTTTTTGTAGATATCGGTATATCTCTTTGTACACTATTATTTCTGTACTTCATGGTTAACAGAAGAGACTACGCTGTGCTGCGATAGGACTGTATCGTGAGCAGCATGTACATCAATGTGCGTGGCCTGTGCACAAGGATTCCTAGACGTGTCATCTGTGTGCAGGAGAATGCTTGTAGCCCTGAGTGCAAACATTAATGTTGGTATTTCAGTATAGGTGCCTGAATGGCAGTTGGCACAAAGAGGAAATTATTTCTCAAAGGAGAGGACAGAGTTGGTCATAATATTCAACTTGACCACAAATGTGATTTCCATATTCATTCTACATCTTTCCAAAACAAATTAAGCATCCATTCTCTGCTTTAAAAAAATAATGATGCCTCCCATCCAGCAGTTTGGAAAACAACCATTTATCTGTCGGGCAAATATTCCAGCATACATCCTTCCATCCATCTTTCGATCATCCACTCATACAGCTATCTTTTTGGCAGGCATCCATCATTCTGATTGGAATGTATGCATCCAACTGGTATCCAAACGCCACCTGAACATCAATTCGTCAACCACCTACCTGTCAGGCAATTTGCCTAGCATCTATACACCCCTCCATCAGTCAGGCACCCATCCCGCTGTTGTTTCTGTCTAACCACGCATCTGACTTATTTAGCCATTGGTCCATCCACATAGGATCTTTGTATTAGAAGTACTTACATTATTAAAACTTAGCTGAAGCAATAGGCTGACAGTCTTGAGGCAAGGGGATGCTTTTCATCAATTCTCGAACTGTGTCTGAGAATCCTGTGAGCAGAGCCATCAACATCCAGATGGGAAAGGAATAAGGATTTCATCGTGGTTCAAATCTGCTTTGGGGAAAGGTTGTATCCTAGGTGAAAGTAAGTGAGCTAGAACAACGCTCACTGTATTTTGAACAGTAGGCCAAAGCAAATATGAAAGCCAAGAGACTTTGAAATTCAGTTGAATTGAAGGATGAAACGTGTTATTGGGAGTATTTGTTTAAGACGAGGATATATTCAGTCTTGAAAGAGGTTGACTTCAGATAGGTGGGTGGCATCCATATTTGTATCACAGATATGCAGTTATTGAAATGTTGAATTGCTTTGCTTTTGGAGAATGCAATTTAGTTGTGTGCCATCAGCTCACTATTGAATTTTGAGCCCACAGATAAACACTCCAAGGAGCTCCAGTTTCATTTTGAAAATGGCTTGGGGACAATGGTTCCTTATGGAATAGTGGAGGGCACTTTAGAGAAGATGAAGGGGGCTTGGTGGTCAACAGTGCTGAAAATTGCAGAGGGAGCAAGAAGAACAAAGAAGTGGAACTTGATTATTATTTGCAAAGAGGGAATCATCTACAACTAGGATGGTAGCAAACTCCACCCTGTAGTAGCGTAAGAGGTGGCTGGTATCCAGATGTTGTTGTGGTTCTGTACCAGGGATGTGGACAAGTTTTTATGTTTACTTTGTCCTTGGGACAAGTAGGCCCAACCCCCTGCAGCACAAACCCTTTGGCTGCCTGATTACAGAGAGTGGAACTCTCTGCAGTTGAGGTAATGTGTTTCCAAAAGATAATGCTGTTCGAACTTGTATTTATGGTTCATTATTTGAAAGCCTTCATTATTAGGGTGAGTGCTGTAAATAAATGTTTTAAGGTCACACTTCACTACTGACGTTGGTTCCGGTACCCAAAAAAAAACGTGTATATACATGTTTGAAAAGTTTAGGCTATGCTCCCAGAATGCTCTCTGATTATATGCAAATGAAGTGTCATTTAGTAAAATGTGTTGATGCATGCTAGTATTTCCCAAAAATATTTTGAATGGAAAATCAGTGTAACCATTTTCAACACGATTATGGGAAGCATGAAAATAAACAAACACTGACAAAGCCAACTGATCTGACATATTTTTATAAGTTTTTTAGTTTCATCAATGCGTGTCTTGTTTTGACATGGCTTTTGTAACACTTTATTGTTGTGGGAGCTACCAGGCCCTCAACATTGTAACAAACACTGGCAAACCCCCCCCAAAAAAGTTTTTGAACTCTCTAAAAGCACACCAGCGGCATAACAAAGGCCCCGCAGCCGCCCTCCAGGGGGCCCCTTCAGCACAGCACCTGCCCTGAGTGAGTCTGGAGAGGGGGCTCCTCCATGTTCTTTACAAAGGGGCACCCTCCAGTTTAGTTACGTCACTGATTGCCACTGTAGTACCTGACACTGAACAAAACTACTTTGTGTGACAATATGCTCCTTGTGGAAGAGCAGAATGCGATCACTCACAGTAAAGCCAGCCGAAAGAGAGAGAAATAGAAGTTTAATGAAAACAAAATGTCTTTGTTAACACCAGACCTAATTAGGGACCATGACCCACATGTAGGTAGCTTTATGCATGTCGCAAACAGCGACTTTCGCTGTTTGCGACATGCAAAAAGCACACTGCAATGCACAAACCCAGTTTTGCGATTCGGTAACCTGGTTACCGAATCGCAAAACGGGTTTGCGACTCGCAATTAGTAAGGGGTGTTCCCTTCCTAATTGCGACTCGCAGTGCAATGTAGGATTGTTTTGTGACCGCGAACGCGGGCGCAAACCAATCGCAGTTTGCACCCATTTCAAATGGGTGCTAACACTTTCGCAAAAGTGACCACTGCCTGCTCTGAAAAAATTAAACAAAAACGTTTCATTTTTCATTTTTGTTATGCATCTCGTTTTCCTTTAAGGAAAACGGGCTGCATTACAAAAAAAAAACTGCTTTATTGAAAAGCAGTCACAGACATGGTGGTCTGCTGTCTCCAGCAGGCCACCATCCCTGTGAGGGCCGCCATTCGCGAGGGGGTCGCAAATTGCGACCCACCTCATGATTATTCATGAGGTGGGCATTTGCGAAGCCCTTGCGAATCACAGATGGTGTCAGGGACACCATCCTACATTCGGATTTGCGACTCGCAATTTGCAGGTCGCAAATCTGAACCTACCTACATGTGGCACCAAATTCTTAAAGAAAGTCACAAAAGTGCACCCATGGTATATGTCGTACCCTATAAAATATTTGTGAACTGTATTTTAGCATGGGTAAAATACGATGTGTAGATTTGCTCATGTAAAAATCTATTGAGCATTTGCAAGTTCATTTTCCCTCCAGCCACTTTCTTCCCAACCCTGGAAGAAGTTCTAATTCTGCCATTGTCAGGAGTAAATGTCCAACCTTTCTTATTATGGGAAAATATTAGAGAGAAGCTGGTAAAAATCTTTAAAACATGCAGGTTAGTAGGTTTGCAGACTCAAAGGCATTCCAGCCCTAGAACTATTGCTTACTGCTTCCTCCAGCCCCAGTATGCAGATCTGCAGAAAGGTGGCAAAATAAGGAAATTGCTACAGTAGGGATTGAAACTGCAAGTATTCAAGCCCTACTATGGTAGTAGCCCTGTCATAATCAGAGAGGCTATTATCAGAGCACTTACATAATGAGATTGCTGCCATAATTTGTCGCCACACTACATGGCACCAAAGGGACAAGTAGATCTTTTTACAGGACAAATAGATTTGAGAAGCAACCTGTCCACTGGACAAGTAGATATTTTAATAAATTCCACACCCCTGTGTACCAATTGCTTTTTCTATTTATTTTCTGACGTATGGCGATTGTGTGAAGGGTCAAGAGCAGACTGTATTGCTGGCATCAATATTAGACTTTTCAGTAGGGAGGGGATCTGACCTGTTGTGTGAGAGTTTAGAAAGAGCTTTTCAGTTTTCAAGGCAATGACTATATTGAGGAGTTCTGTGAATATTTCTACATTATTGAATATCAGAGATTATAGTCTTCACAGATATTGCGTCAAGGCTGTAGATCAGTGGTTCCCAACCCTATGGTCCGGGGACGCCTGGGTATCCGAAAAGCCTTCTCAGGGGGTCAGCGACTACTTAGAAAATGTACAGAAAACAGATTAGGTCCCCAGCTTTAAGTAATAATTCAGTAGGGGGTCCCTGCTTTCCAATAATGATTCAGTGGGGGTCCCTGGATTGCAGTATGGATACAGTGGGGGTCAACAGTAGCCAAAAGGTTGGGAACCACTGCTGCAGATGATAGCTGCAAGGTTGGCAAGTGTGTTTCTGAAAGTGGCCCAAATAGGAGCATACAATGGAGAGAATGGTCGGCACGTCTGGTTAGTTACTAGAGATGTTGACACACATTGTGATCAACAATTTCCCCACTGCCCACGTGTGGATATATGAGTGTTTTCTGGCTGTATGACTATATGTGTGTTTATTATCCGACTTTGCATGTCCACATAGATAAGAGTAAAAGTGGCTGTATGTGCGTATCTTGGTGTATATGGGTGGCACTATGTATATAGTCTGTATGTCTGCTGGTCTGTCTGCATGCGTACCTCAACGGTACAATTACAAAGACTGCAGATTGCTACAACTAGACTACCCATCTACCCACACCCACAACACCAATCTGATATCTCACTGTCAACTGAAGTACTGCCATTTTATTGATAAAACAATGGACATTGGTCATGACTAGTGAAGCTATGTGGTTCTACAACTGCGATGTTTAATGTATAGTTACTGATTTATCATACTTGGGACTCAAGAAATATTTTCCATATGTTAAGAGTTTCTGTCTTACATGTTTTATACCACTCCATTCTGTGTGTTATAATCTCCCAAACATGTAATATATATAAGGCTTAATACGGCTTGTGTGTGTGTATATAAACGCTTCCCTTTCACCCATTAGCTGGTGGTGGTACATGCAATAAATGAAAAATGCCACTGCGGCTATGTTTTTCTTGCTCATGGTAACTGTGCCTAAGTGGATGAGGCGGTCTATGACTATTTAGGGCCTCTTCTTCACATCCTGGCTCTAGATACGGGAAAATGTGAATTAACTTGCTCAGCTAAAAGGTTTATCTTTCTGTTACATTTGAAGATCACTTGCCTCCTTTCTCGGGGCTTCAGGATAGTACACCTAGGAGGGAAAGGAAGCCACACAAAGTCTGTATTCAAAACTCTATACACTTGGGTATTGTCTTTGCTTAGGAAACTGTTTTATGGTTCAGATGGACCCTCGTCCTAATACATTTTTTGATGTCAGGGTGTCCTTCAGTGGGTATCCGCACGCTTTACAAATCCTCATCCATGCATGCTGAAATGCTCATCAGGGTAGATGATGATGGGATAAACCAGTTTGGGCAGGTGCTAGGGCAGGTTTAAGAAGATTACAATTTAGAAATATGAGTGCAATCCACAGTATAGAGCAAGAAGCTCTGAACTAGTACAGCTACAGAGAGAAAGGGAGTGATTACAGCCGTTAGCAATGGATGAATGTCTGAATGAAAGAGGTGCACTGATCAAGCCGCATAATATCTGCAAGTCATAAAAGGTTGTGACTTGAGATTTCTGAATGCAAGGGGGTTAGTGCACAGATGTTAACGAGATGACCTACACAGAAAGAGCACGTTGTGCTGACCATTTTGATTCAGCCCCTAGAGGACGTAGTGCATTACACATTTTCAGGCCAATTAGGCCTACTAGAATAAAATTATGAACAAGGCCCTTAAAACACAAACTACTCCCAGCTGTAAATCAAATCAAATCAAATCAAATCAACAACATTTATAAAGTGCGCTACTCACCCGTGAGGGTCTCAAGGTGCTAGGGGGAGGGGGATTACTGCTGCTCGAAGAGCCAGGTCTTGAGTTGCCTCCGGAATGCGAGGTGGTCCTGAGGTTGGTGGGGAGGGAATTCCATGTCTTTGCTGCCAGGTAGGAGAAGGATTTCCCACCTGCCATGGTGCGGCGGATGCGGGGCGACGGCGGCGAGTGCGAGGTTGGCGGAGCGAAGTTGGCGGGTGGGCGTGTAGAAGCTGAGGCAACGGTTGAGGTAATCGGGTCCCTTGTTGTGGAGGGCTGTGTGTGCGTGGGTGAGGAGCCGGAAGGTGATCCTTTTGTTGACGGGAAGCCAGTGCAGGTGTCTCAGGTGGGCGGAGATGTGGCTGTTGCGGGGTATGTCTAGGACGAGGCGGGCGGAGGCGTTTTGTATTTACTGCAGACGTTTCTGGAGTTTGGCGGTGGTTCCTGCGTATAGGGTGTTACCGTAGTCCAGGCGGCTCGTGACGAGGGCGTGGGTCACAGTCTTTCTGGTGTTGGCGGGGATCCAACGGAAGATCTTCCGGAGCATGCGGAAGGTGAGGAAGCAGGAAGATGATACGGCGTTGACTTGTTTGGTCATGGTGAGAAGTGGGTCCAGGATGAATCCGAGGTTGCGTGCGTGGTCTGAGGGGGTTGGTGCGGTGCCAAGGGCCGTGGGCCACCAGGAGTCGTCCCAGGCGGACGGGGTGTTTCCGAGGAGGAGGACTTCCGTTTTGTCGGAGTTCAGTTTCAGGCGGCTGAGTTTCATCCATTCTGAGACGTCTTTCATTCCATCTTGCAGGTTGGTCTTGGCGCTGGTGGGGTCCTTGGTGAGGGAAAGTATCAGCTGAGTGCCGTCGGCGTAGGAGGTGATGTTGATGTTGTGTTTGTGTACGATGTCGGCGATGGGGCTCACGTAGACATTGAAGAGAGTCGGGCTGAGCGAGGAGCCTTGTGGGACGCCGCAGATGATCTCTGTGGGGTCTGAGCGGAACGGTGGGAGGTAGATTCTTTGGGAGCGGTTGGAGAGGAAGGAGGTGATCCAGTCCAGGGCCTGTCCTTGGATACCGGTGGAGCGGAGGCGGGATATTAGGGTTCGGTGGCAGACGGTGTCAAAGGCAGCCGAGAGGTCGAGGAGGATGAGGGCGACTGTTTCTCGGTTGTCCATCAGAGTTCTGATGTCGTCTGTGACTGAGATGAGGGCGGTTTCTGTGCTGTGATTGGCTCGGAATCCGGACTGAGAGGGGTCGAGTAGGTTGGTGTTATCAAGGAAGTTGGTAAGTTGCTTGTTGACGGTCTTCTCTATGACTTTGGCAGGGAAGGGGAGGAGCGAGTGGGGCGGAAGTTTTTCAGGTCGCTGGGGTCTGCCGTAGGTTTCTCCAGTAGGGCGTTGACTTCTGCGTGTTTCCAGCTCTCGGGGAAGGTGGCAGAAGCAAACAAGCTGTTGATGATAGTCTGGAGATGCGGGGCGATGATGTCGTCGGCTTTGTTGAAGATGAAGTGTGGGCAGGAGTCCGAGGGGGCACCAGAGTGGATGGAGTTCATGGTAGCTTTGGTCTCTTCCGTGCTGATGTGAGTCCAGGCGTTGAGGGTGATGGCTGGGATTGTAGGTTCTATGGTGGTTGGCTGTGTCTGGTGTCCGAAACTGTTGTGTAGGTCGATGATCTTACGATGGAAGAAGGTGGCGAGGGAGTTGCAGAGTTCCTGTGAGGGCGTGATGGCGTCGGGGTTGGAGAGCTCTTTGACAATGTTGAAGAGTTCTTTGCCGTTGTGGGTGTTCTTGTCCAGTCTGTCTGTGAAGGAAGTTCTTTTAGTGGCGCGGATCAGTTGGTGGTGTTCGCGGGTGGCGTTTTTGAGGGCAGACATGTTTTCTGCAGTGTGGTCCTTGCGCCAGGCTTTTTCGAGGGTGCACCAGGTTTTTTTTAGATTCATTGAGGGTGTCTGTGAACCAAAGAGGTTTCCTAGTGTTGGTCTGTCTTGGGAGACGTCTGAGGGGTGCGAGGTTGTCTGCGCAGTTGGTGATCCAATGCGTGAGGCTGAGGGCTGCGTCGTTGGGGTCGGTGGAGAAGGTGGGTTGGTTGTCGCTGAGAGTGGAGAGAAGCTGTTCCGCAGGGATTTTGTTCCAATGTCTGCGTGTGATGGGTTGTGTGCGGAGGTGGCGAGTCTCGCGTCGGAAGGTGAAGTGGACACATCTGTGGTCGGTCCAGTGTATTACGGAGGAGTGGCTGAAGGATACGTGGTTGCAGGCGGAGAAGATGGGGTTGAGCGTGTGTCCGGCGATGTGGGTGGGGGTGTTCACCAGTTGCTTGAGACCGAGGTTGGCGAGGTTGGCGAGCAAGGCGGTGGTGTTGGGGTCGTCGTTCTGTTCCAGGTGGAAGTTGAGGTCGCCGAGGAGGATGTAGTCCGGCGAGGCCAGGGCGTGCGGGGAGATGAAGTCAGTGATAGAGTCGCTGAAGAGGGCGCGTGGTCCCGGGGGTCTGTAGATGAGAGCTCCTCTGAGGGTGGTCCTGGGGGTCGGTGTGGATCTGGAAGTGCAGGTGTTCGGCGGCGAGGGGGGTGTCTTCGGTGGAGGTGGTGACGTTGATGGAGTCCTTGAAGACAATGGCGATTCCTCCACCGACTTGGTTGGTGCGGTCTCTCCTGGAGATCTTGTAGCCGTCGGGGATGGCTATGGCGATGCCGGGGGCCGAAGAGGCGTTCATCCAGGTCTCAGTGATGAAGGCAACGTCCGGTGGAGTCCAGGAGGTCCCATAGTTCAACGGCGCGCTTGTGGACGGAGCGTGCGTTGATCAGGATGCATTTGAGGTGGTTGTTAGCGCGTGGGCTGGCTGGCGAGGTGGATTCGCGGTGGAAGGTGAGTTTGCAGGTGAAGCATGCGAAGGGTCCATGGGTGCGTTTAGGGTTGGCTTGGAAGCAGGTACTGGAGCACCCCGGGATGAGGGCGTGGAGGGTGTTGGGGTCGTAGTGGTGCTGTGGGGTTTGGGGGTACTGGGGGCCAGGGGGTCGAAGCGCTGGGCGCGGTCCAGGCGCGGACGGGCGCAGACGGGCTTGCCTTTGGCACGCCAGCGGCGCGGCCGCTCAGCACCGCCATAAGAGGGAGGAGGGGGGGGGGAGGGGTCAGCGCGAAAGCGGAGGGGGGGGGGTCAGGTAGAGGGGAGGGGAGAAAAGATAGGGGAGGGGGGATTACAGAGGAGGAGGGGAGTCAGGAAGAGGAGAAGAGAGAAGAGTCAAGAGAGAAGAGAGAAGAGAGAAGAGTCAAGAAGAAGAGTAAAGAAGAAGAGTAAAGAAGAAGAGGAGAGAAGAGTCAAGAGAGAAGAGTCAAGAAGAAGAGGAGAAGAGTCAAGAGGAAGAGTCAAGAGAGAAGAGAGAAGAGTCAAGAAGAAGAGTCAGGCAGAAGAGGAGAGACCTGAGAAGCAGAGGGGAAGCGTCCAGAAGATGAGGAGAGACCACAGAGGAAGAAAATGAACACGCAGAGAAAGTACAGAAGAGGAGTACAGGGATGTGGAATTCCTATCGCCCGACGCCCGGGACATCTTGTTTGGGGTCAAGGGCAACAAGTTTTTATGTTTACTTTGTCCTTGGGACAAGTAGGCCCAACCCCCTGCAGCACAAACCCTTTGGCTGCCTGTTTACAGAGAGTTGAACTCTCTGCAGTTGAGGTAATGTGTTTCCAAAAGATAATGCTGTTCGAACTTGTATTTATGGTTCATTATTTGAAAGCCTTCATTATTAGGGTGCGTGCTGTAAAGAAATGTTTTAAGGTCACACTTCACTACTGACGTTGGTTCCAGTACAAAAAAAAAACGTGTACACACATGTTTGAAAAGTTTAGACTAAGAGGCTAAGTATAATGCTCCCAGAATGCTCTCTGATTATATGCAAATGAAGTGTCATTTAGTAAAATGTGTTGATGCATGCTAGTATTTCCCAAAAATATTTCTAATGGAAAATCAGTGTAACCATTTTCAACACGATTATGGGAAGCATGAAAATAAACAAACACTGACAAAGCCAACTGATCTGACATACTTTTATATGTCTTTTAGTTTCATCAATGCGTGTCTTGTTTTGACATGGCTTTTGTAACACTTTATTGTTGTGGGAGCTACCAGGCCCTCAACATTGTAACAAACATTGGCAAACCCCCCCCAAAAAAGTTTTTGAACTCTTAAAGCACACGTTGCCACCAGCGGCATAACAAAGGCCCCGCAGCCGCCCTCCAGGGGGCCCCGTCAGCACAGCACCTGCCCTGAGTGAGTGTGGAGAGGGGGCTCCTCCATGTTCTTTGCAAAGGGGCACCCTCCAGTTTCGTTACGTCACTGATTGCCACTGTAGTTCCTGACACTGAACAAAACTACTTTGTGTGGCAATATGCTCCTTGTGGAAGAGCAGAATGCGATCACTCACAGTAAAGCCAGCCGAAAGAGAGAGAAATAGAAGTTTAATAAAAACAAAATGTCTTTGTTAACACCAGACCTAATTAGGGACCAAGACCCACATGTAGGTAGCTTTTTGCATGTCGCAAACAGCGACTTTCGCTGTTTGCGACGTGCAAAAAGCACATTGCGATGCACAAACCCAGTTTTGCGATTCAGTAACCTGGTTACCGAATCACAAAACGGGTTTGCGACTCGCAATTAGTAAGGGGTGTTCCCTTCCTAATTGCAACTCGCAGTGCAATGTAGGATTGTTTTGTGACCGCGAACGCGGGCGCAAACCAATCGCAGTTTGCACCCATTTCAAATGGGTGATAACACTTTCGCAAAAGGGAAGGGATCCCCATGGGACCCCTTCCCCATTGTGAATGTCACTGTAAACATTTTTTCAGAGCAGGCAGTGGTCCTGCGGACCGCTGCCTGCTCTGAAAAAATGAAACGAAAACGTTTCATTTTTCGTTTTTGTTATGCATCTCGTTTTCCTTTAAGGAAAACTGGCTGCATTACAAAAAAAAAAAAACTGCTTTATTGAAAAGCAGTCACAGACATGGAGGTCTGCTGTCTCCAGCAGGCCACCATTCGTGAGGGGGACGCAAATTGCGACCCACCTCATGATTATTCATGATGTGGGCATTTGCGAAGCCCTTGCGAATCACAGATGGTGTCAAGGACACCATCCTACATTCGGATTTGCGACTTGCAATTTGCAGGTCACAAATCTGAACCTACCTACTTGTGGCCCCAAATTCTTAAAGAAAGTCACAAAAGTGCACCCATGGTATATGTCGTACCCCTATAAAATATTTGTGAACTGTATTTTAGCGTGGGTAAATACGGTGTGTAGATTTGCTCATGTGAAAATCTATTGAGCATTTGCAAGTTCATTTTCCCTCCAGCCACTTTCTTCCCAACCCTGGAAGAATTTCTAATTCTGCCATTGTCAGGAGTAAATGTCCAACCTTTCTTATTATGGGAAAATATTAGAGAGAAGCTGGTAAAAATCTTTAAAACATGCAGGTTAGTAGGTTTGCAGACTCAAAGGCATTCCAGCCCTGGAACTATTGCTTACTGCTTCCTCCAGCCCCAGTATGCAGATCTGCAGAAAGGTGGCAAAATAAGGAAATTGCTACAGTAGGGATTGAAACTCCAAGTATTCAAGCCCTACTATGGTAGTAGCCCTGGCATAATCAGAGAGGCTATTAATTGCTGCCATAATTTGTCGCCACACTACATGGCACCAAAGGGACAAGTAGATCTTTTTACAGGACAAGTAGATTTGAGAAGCAACCTGTCCCCTGGACAAGTAGATATTTTAATAAATTCCACACCCCTGGGAGTAGAACACACAGGTCGGGGTGCAGAGGAGAAAGAAGAACACAGATGAAGAAAGAAGAAGGAACACGCAGGACGGGGTGCAGAGAAGAACACAGATGAAGAAAGAAGAAAGAACACGCAGGTCGGGGTGCAGGGAAGAACACAGATGAAGAAAGAAGAAAGAACACGCAGATCAGGGTGCAGAGGAGAAAGAAGAAGACAGATGAAGAGCAAAGCAGGAATAGAACGCGGTGAGGAAGAGAAGAAATGAAGAACACAGAAGAAGAAAGAACACGCAGGTCGGGGTGCAGAGGAGAAAGAAGAACACAGATGAAGAAAGAAGAAGGAACACGCAGCAAGTGGGCTGCAGAAGAGGAGCAGAGAGCGAAGGGAAATGGACAGCAGAGGTGCGGAGAGAGGTTAGAGGAGAGAGCGGAAGGCAGAAGACAGAAGTACAGGAAAAGAGAGGTGAGTAGCGCGGGGCTGGGCGAGGGGCTGGGCGGGGGGAGTACTTACTGTTTTAGCAGGTCTTGCTGGGAGGTGTCAGGAGCCTGGGCTGGTGGAGCTGCAGCGGCAGGGGGAGCGACCTACCCTCGGGTCAAGGGTCGCTGACTCTGCCGTGCAGCGGCCGCCATAAGAGGGGGGAGGAGGGGTCAGCTGGGGGCGGGGGCATGAGGGGGGCGATGAATGGGAGCAGGGGGGGGGCGGGCCGAGCAGGAGGTGGCGGCGGGAAAGCGGAGGGTGGGGGGGTCAGGTGGAGGGGAGGGGAGAAAAGATAGGGGAGGAGGGTTACAGAGGTGGAGGGGAGTAAGGAAGAAGGAGAAGAGAGAAGAGTCAAGAACAGAAGAGAGAAGAGTCAAGGAGAAGAGTCAAGAAGAAGAGTAAAGAAGAAGAGGAGAGAAGAGTCAAGAGAGAAGAGAGAGGAGTCAAGAAGAAGAGTTGGGCAGAAGAGGAGAGACCTGAGAAGCAGAGGGGAAGCGTCCAGAAGATGAGGAGAGGCAACAGAGGAAGAAAAGGAACACGCAGAGAAAAGTACAGCGGAGGAGAAGAACACGCAGGATGGGGTGCAGAGAAGAGCACAGATGAAGAGAGAAGAGAGCACACGCAGGTCGGGGTGCAGAGGAGAAAGAAGAGACACAGATGAAGAACACAGATGAAGAAAACAGATGAAGAAAACAGATGAAGAACACAGAAGAAGAAAGAACACGCAGGTCGGGGTGCAGAGGAGAAAGAAGAACACAGATGAAGAACACAGATGAAGAAAGAAGAAAGAACACGCAGGACGGGGTGCAGAGAAGAGCACAGATGAAGAGAGAAGAGAGCACACGCAGGTCGGGGTGCAGAGGAGAAAGAAGAGACACAGATGAAGAACACAGATGAAGAAAACAGATGAGGAACACAGAAGAAGAAAGAACAGGCAGGACGGGATGCAGAGGAGAAAGAAGAGCACAGATGAAGAAAGAAGCAGGAAGAGAACGCGGTGAGGAAGAGGAGCGGGGCCGAGGAAGAGCAGAGCACGCAGCAAGTGGGCTGCAGAAGAGGAGCAGAGAGCGAAGGGTGAGAGGACAGCAGAGGTGCGGAGAGAGGTTGGAGGAGAGAGCGGAAGGCAGAAGACAGAGGTACAGGAAAAGAGGTGAGTAGCGCGGGGCTGGGCAAGGGGCTGGGCGGGGGGAGTACTTACTGTTTTTAGCAGGTCTTGCTGGGAGGTGTCAGGAGCCTGGGCTGGTGGAGCTGCAGCGGCAGGGGGAGCGACCTACCCTCGGGTCAAGGGTCGCTGACTCTTAAAACAACATTTCCAACCATGAGAGAACTTAAAAAGACACTGAATGGTGGGAGAGGTTATTATTTTGGGTACTTTCCCCAAAAACTTAGTGTGGGGACTCAGAGATGACCTAGGCAGAAAGTGTGCGTTGTGCTGATTTTTTTTTATGGTGGTCTTATTCTCCTCAGACCACCATAGGATGAGTAACGGGCAAAATGTTTTGTAAAAGGAATGCCCCACAAAGCATTATAGGGTGAGTTTCAGAATGCAGCGAATATTGTAGTATCTTGTCCGCAATGCACAGAACAGCCTCTAGAGGACACCACAATAAGAATAGCATTTGGAAGAAGCATGGTCATGCAACCATATAGTCAGCCCCTAGAGGGCGTAACCACATGAAAATAGAATTACAGAAACTAATGCAGTGTAACCATATATTTAGCCCCTAGAGGGTGTAGTGCCCTGCATATTTTCAGGCCTAGCAGGCCTACTGCAATAATATTACAAACGAGGTCCTTAAAAACACAAACTACTCCCAGTCGTAAAACAAAAGTTCCAGCCATGAGAGCTTAAAAAGACACTGAATGGTGAGAAGGTTACTATTTTAGGGTTCATGCAACCCAGTGTTGTGACCCGGAGATGACAGAAAATGTGTCGTGCTGAACAGTTTGGTGGTGGTCCTATTGTTGTAGAACCACCACAGGCTGAGATATGAGCAAAAATGTTTTGTAAAAGAAATGCACCGCAAAGCATTATGGGGTGAGTTTTCCGAGTGCAGTGAATATTGTAGTATCGGCTCTCCTGCTGTGCCAGGAGAGCCAGGTTGAAGATTTCTGTGTTTTTTCTGTTTAAAATGTGCCAGTTTGTATATTTTTCAACTGCTAAACTTGTATGTAAGTGGTACTTATGTAAAGTGCTCCTTCGATTGAGTTTGCGCTATATGAAACATCAAAAAATAAATAAATACAAACAAGACCCAACACCCCCCTCCCCTTTCAGCTTGCATCCTTTGGGCGGCAGACACCACAAAAAACCAGGGCATGCCCAAAAAACAAGGAAGAAACAACATAGGGACACAACCTCAAAGGGGAGAGGAAAAAGACAAAAGTAGTGCACCACAAAAAGGTATATGGCCAATCGTGCAATAATCCATGTAACAGGATCAGTCTCCAAGGTGGTAACAAAATAGTCTCGAGGTGGGACAAACGTAAAGCATTTACCTTCAAAATCAAGGAAATTTTGAAAGGCAGGCCAAGGAATAAATTAAAGTGATGGGCGTGATATGGGCATGGTGAAAGCCCAAATAAGTATACTACTACATGTCAAGAGACAGTGCATGCGGGCTGCCTAGGCTCCAGCCCTACGGCAAATTCCAGCTGCTGGGCCCTCATAAAAAAGTTAAAGTGTCGTAAAGTACAGTGGTGCAGAATAGACTGGCGTAGAGTGCAGTGTCCTAGATTGCACTGGTTTTATGAGTAAAGCGGTAAAGAGTGCACTACCTTAGGGTGCAGTGGTGTAGAGTAGAGTGGTGCAGAGTAGTTATTAGTGGCGTAGAATGAAGTGGCATGAAGTGTAGTGGTCAGGGGAAGTGGAGTGGTGCATTGTAGAGTGCAGAGATGTTGAGTGGGATAGAGTGCAGTAATGTAGAACAGAGTGGTGTAGAAAGCAGTGGCACGGACTGTAATGGTGCAGAATAGATTGGAGTTGCGTGAAGTGATGCAGAGTGTAGTGGCACACAGTGCATTGGCGTTGAGTGCAGCAGAGTGGCGCAGAGTAGAGAGCAGTGGCATTTACTGTACTGGCAAAGAGTGCAGTGAGTGGGGCAGAGAGCAGCGACACCAAGGACAGTGGTGCAGAGTAGAACAGAGTAGTGTAAAGTGCAGTGACGTAGAGCACAATGGTGCAGAGTGGCATAGCGTGCAACGGCATTGAGTAAGTGGTGTCGAATAGCATTGAGTTCAGTGGTGGAAAGTGCAGTCTCGCAGAGTAGAGTGTCAGAGTGCAGTGGCGCAGAGTGGCATACAGTTGCACTGAGCAGAGTGGTGAAGAGAGTAGTAGTGTGGAATACAGTAGTGCAGAGTAGAATAGCGTGGCATAGAGTGCAGTGACAGAGTGCAATGGTGTAAAGAGGAGTACTCTGCAGTGGTGCAGAGTAGAATGGTGATGAGTTCAGTGGTAGAGAGCAGTCTTGCAAAGCACTGTCGTAAAGTGGTGCAGAACAGAGTGGGGCAAAGTAGAACAGAATGGCACAGTCTGCAGTGGTGTAGAGAGCAGTGGCATAGAGTGGAATATAGTAGCATCGAGTGCAGTGGATGCAGAGCAGCTGGCATAGAGTGCAGTGGCATAAAGTGCATTGATTTTGAGTAAAGTGTTGAGTGCACTGGCGTAGAGTGCAGTGGTCTAGTGTAGAATAACCCAATCGCAGTGGCGTAGAGGAGAGTGGTACACAGCAGAGTAGAGTGGCATAGAGTGGTGCAGCACAGAGTGCAATGGCGTAGAGTGGTGCAGAGTGGGGTAAAGTGGTGTTGAGTGCAGGGGCATAGGGTGCAGAAGCGTAGAGTATATTGCTGCAGGGTAGAGTGAAGAGGCACAGAGTTGAGTGGTGCAGGGTAGAGTGCAGTGGCAGAGTAGTGGTGTAGAACTCAGTAACAGTAGAGTTGTGCAGAGTAGAGTACAGTGGTATCAAGTGCATTGGCTGTATGTGCAGTGGCATAGAGCAGATTGTTTGAAAGTAGACTGGAGTGGTACAGGGTAGGGTACAGTAGTGTACAGTAGATTACAGTGGCATAGAGTGCACTAGTGGAGTGGTACGCATTGAGTGCACTGGTGTAGAGTGCAGTGTTTTAGAATAGAGTGGACTGGTGCGGAGTGGTGTAGTGTGGAATGGTACAGGGTAGACTGTAGTGGTGTGCAGTGGTGCAGATTAGAGTGGGTTTAGTTAAAGGAAGTATGCATAGTGTGGTTATGTACTGTCATTACAGACAATACATCTTCAATTGAAATCACCATGACATTTGCACCAACATACAGTTTTACTGATAAAAGTACACCTCGTACAAACAGTGTGTGGGAATGTCATCTAGTGAAATGATTTGTTTTGATTGTATTAAAATATTTGTTTTCTCCACGCTTCATAATTACCATGGTATATGCTTTTCTAATTCTGATATATTCTGAAATGTCTGCAGAGTTCATTCAGAGACATTTAAAGTTTGCTGTGTGCTAGAAAAAAGAAAACATCGTACAGCCTTCCTCAAGCCACCAGTAGCAAGCATGATTGTCACAAAAATCCTCCCACTTTGAAGTCAGAAAGAAAAGTAAACACCAAGCTCCCTGCAAGACAGAGCCAGACATTTGATCTCTGTCTTTGAAAGTACAGCAAGTGTGAAAGATAAGAACAAGATGCAAAGGCATAGTTACAGAAATCCACTACTTATGGAATGATATGGTAAATAGGATTTGGGCAAGGGAAGGGAGCAGCAAATAGAAAAGCAAGCAAATATGAGTTACAAATCACAAAGCCAATGGTAAGCAATGCCCATGGAAGCTTACGGAATGTCTCCAAGTTGTCTTTAGCAAACCAGACAGCTATGCTTTCCGATGGGCGCCGACCTAAAGCGCAGTTCCCCAAATGCAAGCAAAGCAAGGATAAAAGTCATCCAATCAAAAGGATGGTAAAGAAGCTGAAGAGGCAGGATGTCCGTCGAATAAGAAGTAAATGAGAGTAACAATAAAGTTAATTAATCAAGGATTACCAAAGGGCTGACCTACATCTCACTATAAGTATTGGTACTGCACACAAACGTTCTCTCATCTGTGAGCAACACTTAAAAAGCACAAGTAGTTATGTTAATGACTGGGTCTAGTGCACTAGGGAACCAAGTAAAA
The DNA here is from genome assembly GCF_031143425.1 of Pleurodeles waltl. Lineage (NCBI taxonomy): Eukaryota > Metazoa > Chordata > Amphibia > Caudata > Salamandridae > Pleurodeles > Pleurodeles waltl. The sequence goes on along the minus strand of NC_090436.1, from coordinate 147,939,629 downwards.
AATAATTTAAGAAGTACGTACCTGTGACCACGAGCGCTTAAATAACAAAGAATTGACTTAAAGATCCTAAATATAAAACTATATCATAAAACGTAGCAGCCTTCCTAAATTGGTACAAAGAAGCTATAAAGAGTTGACCAGGTACTGGAGTGTGAGGATTAAACGTCAGATGCCAAATTAACCACTCCAGGGACGGAGCTAGAGCTTGTCCCTGCGTCACCTCCTGTATGTGTGTTTCCCCAATTACTAGTGAGAACTTAAAAGAATATGTATAAAAGGAGGGGGGGTCTATTGGATGTATTGAATTTCCTCATACTGGCAAGAGATGCTAGGGGTGCACCACAAGGTGTGCCTGGCAATGTAGCAGTTCAGGTCAACTGGCCGGCAGGTGGGGCACAGGCAAACCTAGAGCAAGTGCAGCGAGCACATGACAATACAACCTATGTGACGATGAGACAAGTAACTAGTATGCCCCCACCAAACTTGCCAACCAAAAGTTGATCACACGCTGCACCCAACCAATGACATTGGACAACAGGGCTTGCAGTTCACCCATGACTAGAAAAAAGAAGACATACTGCTGAGCAAAGGTTAAGAATGACCAAGAGTACAGTCTAAATGGAATAACCTACCACTCACCAAGTAGCAAAGAAGATAAACCCAATGGTATTACCCAAATCCAACCTGATGCACTTCTTCCTCTAATGAACCCAACTTCTGGAATAGGACAGGGATGTGAAATTCCTATCGCCCGACGATGGACATATTGTTTGGGGTCAAGGCCAACAGATTTTCATGTAGGCCAAATCGCCTGCAGCACAAACCGTTTGGCTGCCAGTTTACAGAGAAGGAAACTGTCTGCAGTTGAGGTAGTGTGTGTACATATGTTAATGCTGTTTGAACTTGTATTTATGGTTCCTTAATGAGAAGCTTTCATTATTAGGGTGAGCGCTGTAAATAAACGTTTTAAGGTCACACTGCACTGCTTACAGTGGTTCCAGTAAAAAAAAAAAAAAAAGTGTACACACGTTTGAAAAGTTTAACAATATGCGGCTAAGTATAATGATCCCAGAATGCTCTCTGATTGTATGCAAATGCTTACAGAAGCTTGTAAGCAAAAGTGAAGATTCTTTGCTTTCAAAATAAAATGTTCAGAAAAAAATGCAAGTAGGAAAAAAAGTTTCACTGCTATGAAATGTTAGGAACTATTTCTTTGAAGCATGATTTAGTAAAATGTGTTGATGCATGCTAATATTTCCAAAAATTGTTCCTAATGGAAAATCAGTGTAACCATTTTCAACAAGATTATGGGAAGCATGAAAATAAACAAGCACCGGCAAAGCCAACCAGTCTGAAATGTTTTGTGAGTCTTTTGGTTTTTCCAATGCATGTCTTGTTTTGATATGGCTTTTTAACACTCTATTGTTGTAGGAGCTGCCAGGCTCTCACCATTGTAAGAAACACTAGTAAAAAGCAAAAAAGATTTTGGTCTCCAAAAGCGCACATTGCCACTAGTGGTGTAACAAAGGCCCCTCAGCCCCACTCCAGGGGGCCCCCTTAACACAGCACCATCCCAGAGTGAGTTGGGGGGCGGGGGAGGCTCTTTTTTCTTTGCAGAGGGGCTCCCTCCAGTTTTGTTATGCCACTGATTGCCACAGTAGTTCCTGGCACTGAACAAAGTTACTTTGTGTGCCAATATGCTCCTTGTGGAAGAACAGAATGCGATCACTCACAGTAAAGCCAGCCAATAGGTAGAGAGAGAAATAGAAGTTTAATAAAAACAAAATCTCTCTGTTAACGACAGGCCTAATTAGGGACCCCATTCTTAAAGAACATCACTAATGTGCACCCATGGTATATGTCTTTGAATTGGTGGTTTCCATAAACTCACCAGAACTTACAAAGGTAGATCAGGAAATCATACACCTAGAAAATATTTGTGAACTGTATTTTGGCACGAGCAAATATGCATGTGTAGATTTGCTCATGTGAAAATCTGTTGAGCGTTTACAAGTTCACTTTCCCTCCAACCACTTTTTTCCCCAACCCTGGAAGAACTTCTACTTCTGCCATTGTTAGGAGTACATTTTCAACCTTTCTCATTATGGGAAGGATTAGAGAACAGCTGCTGAAAATCCTTAAAACATGCAAGTTCATAGGTTTGCAGACTCAAAGGCCCTGGAACTATTGTTTACTGCTTTCTCCAGCCCCATTATGTAGATCTGCAGAAAGGTGGCAAAATAAAGAAATTGCTACAGTAGAGATTGAAATTGCAATTATTCAAGCCCTACTATAGTGGTAGCCCTGTCATAATTTGAGAGGCTACTATCAGAGCTCTTACATGAGGTTGCTGCTATAATTTGTCGCCGCACTACATGGCACCAGTGGGACAAGTAGATGTTTTTACAGAAGTACATTTAGGAAGCAAACTGTCCCATGGACAAGCAGATATTTTGTTAAATTCCACACCCCTGAATAGGAGATATGACTGTCCATGTTCCCTGGTCTTCTGCTTACCTAAGGAACATCCAACAGCAATTCCCTAAAATTACAGATAACCCTCAAACTTTTTGTGAAGAATTACAGACAGCATTTCAATGTCACAAACCTAACTCTGCTGATGTTAATCAACTGCCATACACTGTTATACCAAGTGAAGTGAGGGATCAGTTATAAGGAAAGGCCTACTGGCTACAGTAAGGGTGCTTGGTTGTTATCACTATTATTGCTACTAGAGATACGCCTACAAAGGCTGTCAACAAATTGGTTAATGTGAATAGAGATTGGACTAATGTTAGTAACTGCAAAGAAAATAAAGGTGAAACTCCAGCGGATTATATTAATCATTTGAAAGAAGTATTATATCACAATTTCTTTTTAATGTTAATGAAAATGCTGAAGAAATTGTTGATGCTGAATCTGTTCACAGACTATTAACTAAGGTGTAGGAACAGCCGAGAACCATCTGGATTGGCTGGCAGACAAAGGGTATTTCGGATTTGATTTACTATTGCTAATCAATGTGGTGGACTGCAGGAAAGAAAAAAGTATCTACTGAATCTTAAAGCTAATTAATAACTTTGCAAAAGCTATTTTCAGCAAATGGGGTTGGGGTCAGGAATGGCAAGGCAAAAATGACAGTGGTGGGCCAGGGAAGAAAGATTCACCAGAGGAAACCAAGGGTGTGGGAGGAGTCTGTTCTACCTGGTGGTTTCTCACATTTTCATTATTTTAAGTTGGGAAGCTGAACATGCAATTGTCCTAATTTACCACAGAACTCAGTGTTAATCTGAACAACCTGAATTTACCCAGATCCCACAAACTCAACACCGTAACTTTTAGACAGCCTATTGCTCTGTGAATGTTTTGATTTCTGTAAGTCAACAGGCACCGTATGTTCAGTGTATCACTAATGAAAAGCCCACTATTTGGCAGGCTGATATTACTGCTACTTTAACTGCTGGGAAACACCTCTCTTGCAATACTTTTGACGCAGTTCCCATTTTCAGCATATGCACTCCCCACTAGGTTACTGATCTTTGCCTGTGTCTTTAGTCCTATACCAACTGACTGGTCTATCTCTTGAATCATACCTACCTGTGATCAGTCTACGGCGGGACCTAATCTGTAAATTTAGATGTACTGCATATTGGACTGGTAACTTTTTATTTAAGTATTCCTAGAGAAAATAAAAATGCTCTTTTATCCATCCTATGCAAAGATAAAAACATGTGATACTGATGATACCAAACACACACTAATCCATGTACAATATGCTTTATCAGATCCCTTACATACTGTAGTCTGAGCATTATTGAGAGAAAGTGCCATCTTCTGCATGGTCATCCCCATTTTTTTTTAAATCTCTTTTTACTGAAGTCTTTCAGTTGAGATACAACTACAACGCTTAAACACCTTGGACGCAGCAAGGCCACATTAATCAAATACGTTTAACACACAACTGTCTCACGATTTCCAAGTGCAAAAGGTAAATACATACATAGAGACTCGGGGGCCTGAGAAGCCTAGGAGTAGCGGAGGCAGACCAGAGTATTAATGATAAAGGATTCCTCCCCCAACCAGGAACTGGAGGGGGGGGTTCACTCTTTAAGTGAATGGCCTGGAGAGGTCTCCGTTAATTTGGATTCTCGTTGTCAGGGATTCATAGGAGGCCATTATCTTATCAGTCATCTTAGGACCTAGGCCGATCTTATGGAGCACACCATGCAGAAATGGCCTGCTGACTCTGTCAAACGCCTTCTCTGCGTCGAGCGAGAGGAGGCAAGCAGGGACGGTGTGTCTGCACCTTGCCTGTTATGGACAAAGCCGACCTGGTTTGGGTCGACTAGACTGGGGAGGTACGGTACTAGTCTGTTACCTAAAATGTTAGAATAGAGCTTTGCATCGGTGTATAAGAGCGCTATTGAGCGGTAGGAGGCAAACAGTGTTCAAGTTTTAGCACTGCAAATAGTCTCGACGTCCACCAGGTCCCTTAATGTTGTTGAGTGGAGGCACTAACATGGGACAGGCAGGGTACGATCTCCCCCACCTACTCCAAGTCAGTTCTACATGTGTGTGATCTAAAATTGAAATGTCAGAGATGCAGGAGACGTTTAGATCTATTAATAGAAGGTGTGTGAGAAAAAAATAATCACTTCACGAGTATGATTGGTGGACAAGAGAAAAAAACGAGTAATCCATTTTTGTTCAGGTTGTCTTCCCTCCAGGCATCTTTTAAACTCAGGTCTGTCATTTTGCGCTTCAGAGCCGCTGACATGGCACCAGTACCTTGCAGCGTGGATGTGCTGCGGACTGAAGAAGGGTCTCAGGCCAGGTTCAAGTCCCCTCCCAGAATTATATATCAATCCTCCCAGGATAATTGCTCTCTTAGCAAGGACTGAAGGAAAGCATCTTGGTTGTGGTTAGACGCATACACATTGAGAAGTGTGAGGGGGTGTTTACTGCGGTGTGTGGTGAGTTTGAGGAAACGTCCCTCCCCATCTCACACCACCCTGAGAGGCTTCGTACAGAAGGAGGCGTTACAAAAGAATCGCAACTCCAGCTGTTTTGGAGGTTGCAGAAGCCCAACAGTGGAAAGGATATTTGGAGTGTGCCATGTGCAGGGTATTGTGTTGGAGGAGGTGTGTCCTGTAAGAAGATGACACCCGCATCTTGTTGGAGGAGATATCACCAAATCAGTTTCCCTTTATTTGGCGAGTTGAGCCCCCGCATGTTGAGTGTGAGAACTTTTAACCCAGTGGTAGAGGTCATGAGGAAGCATTAGAGGTTGGGGTACAATGCTCTTCACATGAGAGGAGCCTGAAAAAAGTGGTGGAGGAGAGGGGAGCAGTGGTGGCGGTAACTGTCAAGTGGAAACTAATGCCAGCCCTAAAGCCATGGGGTGTGATGGTGTGTGAGGACAAGCTAGCATGTTAAACATGGAGGAGTCCCTCCAGGGTGATATGATGCCTAGGCAAATAAGTGTGCGCAACAAAAATCAACAGAACATCAGGCCAACAGGGACTAACCAGGTGATCCTGAGCAGATTGGGGATAGCACACGTTGACGCTGGCCGACCAGGGGAAGTCTCTTCCCAAGTTTCTGGATTCAGGGGATAGGCCACCAGCAAGTATCAAAGTCAAAGATGTGAGGCTCGAAGGACATAGTCTGCAAGTGTGGTCAGCTATCCCCAAGTAAGTTATGAGGTCGTCTTTTTGGGGGAATCTGTGGTGTCAAGAAGAGTCTGCTGGACATGTGGAAGATCCTGGGGGCAATGAGGATTTCAGATTTTTCAAATGCTGAATGATGTCTTGCTAGGCTTCCTGGGACAATCTCCATTTTGTTTAGAGGCAGGGTGAGAGGAGGCGACGGACCAGGAAGGTAGGGGGTCTCCCTATCCGGAGTGCCTGGGGGTGACGGCTTCATTCCCTCGGAAGCTGGTTGGATATTCAGCAGACATAGGGCTTCATGCAGGGATTGCAGGGTTCAACGTCTGCCCTCCCACTCAAAGATGAGAGTGGAAGTGTGGCCCCATTGGTATCGGATGTGGAGCTCACAGAGTTGAGGCGAAAGTCTATGCGTCGCGGCAGAGCAGAGGGGGCCAGGTCATGGAATAGTTGAAGTGTGTGTCCCTTTTATATCATATCAGCTTTTTTCCTTGAGGCCTATAGAAATTAACTTGTGCGAGGATATCTGGAGGGAGAATCAGCCGACTCGGCGATCCTGCCACGCTGTGCGCTCTATCAAGCATAGGGAGAAGGAAATCAGGGTCCACGCGGATGGCATGTAGCAACTCCACAAATGAAAGACCTAATATCATAGCGTTCCATTCCCTTGGGCATGCTCCTGATGTATTATTCCTCCGGCTGAGACTTTCCAAGTCTACACGATTTAAGTGGAGGTCCATTTGTTGATCTTCCAAGGTCGCCAAGAGATTAGATAGGGCCTCAAGGTCTTCCGCTCGTGATTCCATGACCTGTCCCATGTCGCCGATTCTCTCGCCCAGACTGCCTACATCCCATTTGATTTCATGAATACAGGATTTCAATACAGCTTTAAGGGAGCCGATCTCAGCACGCAGTTTGCTGAGGAAGTTGTCCATGTAGGCCTTAGTAAGATGCGTCGATAGTGTGGGTTCAGATGTCGATCCCACCGCCTCAGGTGGGGAATACATGGCCTGCTGCTGTGTCTTGTGCCACAAGAAGGTGAGTGAGGTATATCTTGCTGCGGCTCCCGATGTGGTTTTGGCGGATTTGCCACATTGCAATGTAGGAGGTCCTGTTGTCAGATGGGGGACCGCTGGGTGGGGGAGTAGAAGCACAAGCAGCAGTGTCCGACAACAGTAAAGAACCTGGAGAACTGAGAGGAAGTTCGAAGCCCGGCAAAGAGAAGACATGCTCGCCGTTTCCAGGTTTAGGCAGGGGAGCTAGTCATGCCAGTCTGCTACAGAATTCCTCTGGTGTTGTATGTCACAGCGGAGTGTCTTATCCCCAACTTCCAGGATCCAGGCAAGAGACCCCAAATACACTCCAGGTGGTTCTAGATGAAGACAAGTGCAGGTCCTGGTGTGAGGGCCAGGTTAAGACGTCAGTCCTGGCTCCCAAGCATCTGCAAGATCAATGGAGGTGTAGCAGCATTTTATTTGGGGGTTGGGGGGACTTCGCTGAGTGCAAAGTCATGACAACTTTGCAAAAAAGTGATGCTCCCTGCAGGTCCAGGTAAACAGGTGGGGCAATCTCACGGCAAATGACGAACCCCCATCCCCCAGTCCCCAGCCAGTGGAGGAGGTGACTGCTTCGAAGATGAGGGACACCATTCGCTGAACCTGTCAGTGGGGATGCTTCAAAGGAATCTTTCAATAAATATGTTGTTTAAGCCCTTGAGGAGGTGCAGGCATCAGCATTCAACCACAGCCCCCGACTCCAGACCTCTTGTGGGGGGCTGATAGTGGGCGCATCGTGTTCAGCAGGGCCTGTGCCACCCCGAAAAGGAGCCCTCGTCCTCCACAGCTTCAAAGGTTGGTTCCAAGGTGCCCCACGCTCGGGGGTTGTGGGTTCTGATAGGGGGGTTCCGCATGGCCGAGGCAAGCCAAGTAAGCGTTTCTTCAGTGGGTGTGAGGCAGCATTCCCCTCAGGTTCAGGTGGCTCTCAGCAGGGAGTAAGAGTTCATCCCCTAGGCCGAACCACCCGAGAGCACCAGTCCTGGATAATGCAGCTGGAGGATGAGGCAGGTTGGCAGGTGAGGCCACTTAATATTCAGTCTCTGCTGTGATGTGGTTCTGAGGGGAACCGTTGGTGCACTGTTACCACAGGCCCCAGAGTGAAAGCATGCTGAAGAGCACTCCACCACGTAGGGCCTCGAGGCAATGGCCTGGGAACAAGGTGAAGGCGTGGCCCTCCCCGCTCAGGTCTGCTCAGATGCTGTCTTGGAGGGGGCACACAGCTGACCGAGCAAGTCAGGGTCGCCATACTCACCGAATTTGGGGCGTCCTAGAGTCCGCGTCTCAGAGCTCATCGGCCCACGGGGCCACAATGCAGTTGGCTGTCCTTATCTGGGCTCCGCTCCCTCCTAAGGCCCCACCAAGAGGGGCGGCCTGAGCTCTGCTCCCTCCCCAGCAGGACAGGTCGATGAGTGTCAGGGGAAGACTAAGCCCCACCGTCCGCATCTCCCAGCAGGTCGACTCTGGAGGATGTTGAAACCCTTTCAGGAACTGCAGGAGGAGTATGCTCTCCAACACACAAGTTTTTGGATGCTTGCAACTTCGCCATACCCTGGCATCTATGCTCAGGACAACCCCTGAAATCCCGGACTTTTCATCATTGGAGGCTAAGCTCCTCCTGATGAATATGACAGAACACACATTATCTCAGACATACAAAATGTTGCTAAGAAATTTGCTGGATCCAATGAAGAGGGACTTAAGAGAGCTCGAGGATGATTGGAGGCAGTCATAGGCTCAGAATTTAAACATTTAAATAAAATTGCTCGAACTCACATACTACACCAGGGCTCTGCTCCACCGTATGGGTTTCCTTGCAGATGGTGGCTGCTTGCGATGTGGGACTGCCCTCGGGGACTTGGCACACAAGTTTTGGCACTGCTCTGCCCGCTCTCGCTTTTGGGGGAGGGGGTTCTGGGGAGGTTAGAAGAAGTATTGGGCTGGAGTGTTCCGAGGGACCCTAAATGTGTGCTCTTACATATCACGAATGATCTTGGAGACACACAGTATCAGAGGGTACTCCTGTGGCTCGGGTTATAATTGCTAAGTAGGATATTGCAAAGGAAAGGAAGGCAATGGATGCCCCCTTTGTAAAAGGTTGGGCCAAAGGCATGGATTTCTGCATGGGGCTGGAAAAACCCATATACTATGCATGGGGGTGCCCCAAAAGCATTATAAAATGTGGAAAGGTTGCGCGGAGGCACATGGAATACACCTGGAGCCATGCCCAAACAAGCCATGGGTGAGAGAAAACATGGAGGGGATACATGGGGGGGCATTAGATAATAAAAGAGATAATAGATGTCAAGGAGTGGGATAAATGGGAACTGTGGCCTGGACAGGATTATGATATTTCATGTTTCTGAGATATGCAATGTTGTGACACTAATTGGTACTGCTGGTGTGCCTACTGGCGTAGGTTCTCAATTCAAGGGGCCATGTTGCACCAATGTACTGGGGGAAAATTCAATAAAGAGTTTATATAAATACCTTGTTAAATTACAAGAATGTGCACTCATGCTAAAAACAACACTTGGTTAAATAAGCATTTGCAAAGCCAATTGATCTTACCTATGCAAGAGCTATTAGCTTTGGCAATATGTTTTAGCCATGTTGTACACCAGCGTAGCTGTTCTTCAGCATGCTCATATGTTAGTGGTGTACATATGAGTATCGTAGAGCGGTGTCAAGTGGCGAGGAGTGGGCTAGAGTGGTGTGGCGTAGAGTGTTGTGGAGGGAGTAGAGTGTCGTAGAGTGGTAGGGCACTGAGCTGAGCAGGTTGTTGCAGAGAAGAATGGCAGAGTGGAGTAGTGTGATAGAATGGAATGGCATAGAGTGGAGTAGCGTGGAGTAAGAGTGGCATAAATGGAATAGTGTGTTGCAGAACAGAGTGAAGTAAAGTGACATGGAGTTGTATAGAGGGAGCTGCGCGGAGCGTTGCACAGTGGAGTAGAGTGGAGAGGCATAGAGTAAAGTAGAGTTTAGTCGAGTAGGGTCGTGGATTGGAGTGGAGTATAATGTCAGAGTGGAGTGGCCTAGAGTGAAGCAGCATAGAGTACAATGGTGCAGAGTAGATTGGCACAGAGTGCAGTTGTGTAGAGTGTACTGCCATAGAGTGCAGTGGAACAGAGAATAGTGCAGCGGGGTAGAGTAGAGTGGGGCAGCACTGACTGCAATTAAGTAGAGTGGCACACAGTAGAGTGGTGTAGAGTGCAGTGTCAGAGTACAGTGGCGCAGAGTGGACTGACGTAGACTGCAGTGGCGTAGATTGGCATAGAGGGGTGCAAAGTTGAGTGCAGTGACAAAGTATTGCAGAGTAAAGTGTTGTAGGGTACAGTGGAGTAGCGTGCATTGGCATAGAGTGGTGTAGAGTAGAGTGACAGAGTACAGTGGAGCAGGGTAGAACAGAGTAGCGTAGAGTGCAGTGGCAGGGGGTGAAGTGGTGCAGTGTGGAATGGCGCAGGGTATACTGCTGTGGAGTAGAGCCAAGTAGTGTGCAGTAGCATAGAGCGGATTGTTTCAGAGTAGAGTGATTATGGTGTAGAGTGGAGTAGTGCAGGGTAGAGTGCAGTGGCGTGGAGTGGCATAGAATGCAGTGGTGCAGAGCAGATTAGAATGGATTAGCATAGAGTGCAGTGGTGTTTAGTGCAGTGACGCAGAGTAGGGTGCCTTAGAGTGTAGTGGCGTACAGTGCATTGGAGAGGAGCAGAGTAGAGTGCCGTGGCACAGAGTGCAGTCATGCAGAGTAGAGTGACGTAGAGTTCAGTGGCAGAAAGTGCAGTGTTGCAGAGTAGTGTGTTGCAGAGTGGAGTGCAGTAGAGTGATGCAGGATAGAGTGGATTGGTACAGGGTACAGTGCAGAGAAGTAGAGTGGATTGATGCAGAGTAGAGTGGCACAGAGTGGAGTGGTGCAGGGTAGAGTGGCATGGCACGGAGTAGAGTGGGATAGAGTGGACTGGCGTGGAGTACAGTGGCGTGGAGTGATGTAGAGCAGAGTGTAGTGGCGTACAGTGCATTGGTGTAGAGTGTTGGAGTAGAGTTCAGTGGCAGAGAGTGCAGTGTGCATAGGTGTACAATACAGTGGTGAATAGTAGAATAGGGTGGTGTAGAGTAGATTGCGTAGAGTGCCTTGGTGTTAAGTTTAAAGTGCATTGGCGTAGAGTGCAGTGGTTAACGTGTCAGCGTGCAGTGGTGTAGTGGAGAGTGGTGCAGAGTGGACTAGAAAGACGTAGAGTGCAGTGAGTCAGTGTTGACCATTTCCTTGCTCGATTGGAGTTTAATCAGAATGGCAGTACCTTCACTTCCTGGCGCTGTTTTTCCTGTAAGAGGAACTGGTTTCCCTACGGGTATTTACAACTTTTCTGGCTATTTTAGATATAATTGCCCCCCTCCCCCAGATAATTCATATCTGAAATCTTAAATTTGGGTTGTCAGCTCATCTCCTCATGACGCTGTGACTACTTACGGACACCTTTCTGTATGCATTGTGAATAGACCTTAAACTTAATTTTATTACACAATCTTGCTCTTTTTGTTTTTCTTCCTTTTTATTCTTCTTTCAAAGAGGGCAGGACGTATTAGCAGCCATCCGCAAGTTTCCTTATTGCCCCCCACCACGTGGGATTTGGGCATTGCAGCGTAAAAAAATTATCCGCATTAATTTATGCTTTCCAAACTTTTTGTTCCCACAGCATCCCTGGATTTGGTACTGGTACCAAGACATGACCTTTCAATTCTATCTTCAATCCAATTGCAACCAATTTCCCTTGTTTATTAAATACTGCCTTTTTGCCTTTTTGGCAGCAATCATGCTCTTTGTGCTCCTTCTGTCCTGATGACAGCTGCACTGTCTGGTAGGCTTCCAACTGAAAAGGACTGGTAAAATGTCTCAGATGGATACACAAAGCAAGAACGGTAACCCTAAAGTGCTGCTCCATGCCCTTGTTATTCTGTATCACGGGTCTACCCGTGTAAGCAGAAAACGAATGACCCGTGCTGCAAGCATTCACTGAAATGCCCTCTTTCTTTCTTCCCCCCTTCCACTGCCCAACAGTGTTGTTGTTCCTGTGCCACTTGCCCAGCCCACAGAACTGGGAGGGGTGTCAAAACCAACCTTGATGCCCACCCACCTCTAGTACACCCTTATGTTTGTTTTATGGTCTTAGTTGGTATGCTTTCAGTGTAGAGTGAAGCCTGTCCATATGCCTAAGTGGGCGGAATTCCTGCAGAAAAAAAAGGTGGTTGGGAGTTTTTTATCAAGGTTTGGAATACCCCGTCGGATAGAAATTGAGAAAGGAGCCCATTTTGTGCCATCAACAGTTAAGGAACTATATAAGGCTGTAGAATTTAAACAGCGCTTCCATTGCTCTTATTTACGTCGTTTTCCGTGAAGGTTTGAAAAAAGGAAAACTAATTAACATCTGTAGTGAAAGGGGTAAAGTGTCCCAATGCTGTGGCTTTGGCACTCTGGCAAGGAGAGTTGGAGCACGTCAGGCTACCACTAAACCCAATGTAGGACGCTATACAATCTTTAGGGATGCATACAAACAGGCAGATATAGTCACAAGTACAACCCCCCCCACACACACAATCTCATATATTTAAACACTCTTGGGCACACCTCATAAAATCAGAGTTTATTGGTAAAATGACCTGCTCCCAGTTATCTCCTGGCACAGCCTCCTCCCCCTCCCTGAAGGGAGAACAGTAAAGCACAAGACGTGCATTTTGATCTGATTTCACGTCCCTGAATGAAGCTGGAAGAATGCATGTGACTACGAAGCCTGACCATGGCAGTTCCAGCCAGCCATCGTGTGGCCCGAGAGAACCAACACTTAACGACAGTGGCCAGGAGGATAGCAAAAGATGTACATGTTACAAACAGAGTTGAGTTACCTGTGCGTCCTCCACATACTGTGTCCTGTTCTCCTGGAGAGGCAAGAGCCCAACAACACCGCCTGACTATTTTTGTGGATTGGTTCCAGACAATCTCTTGCCAGAATAGCACTTTATCTGTAAGCTGTTTGCCATCCAGCTATGGTCCCAACTTTAATCAGACTGACTCCCTCCAAACATTGAGCCCACTTTGAATTTGAGTGGCAAGTTTGTTGGAGGCCAATTGTCACTGTAAATGATACATTTCCCATTGTAGAAATGTGACTCAAACATTACTAACCTCTAATATTGATTACATTAATCTAGGCATTCCATACTGCGTTCTTCATTCCAAGAAAATAATACAGAACCTTGACCAGAAGGGAGTCGATCTCCACTGCCCTATGTGCGCATCACTAGATACCCATTAGCAAAAGAATATTCTAAAAACCATACGTACTTGTCCCAAAACGTGGTCAAATAGGGGCTCTCGGCTCTTAAAATTGAAAATTAAAAACATTCCGATACATGGACGGTGATCGCCTCCAGGTTCCCATAGGTTTGGAAAACAGTCCTATACTGATCGTGCACTTAAAAGTCTAAACCAATAGAACTCTATTGTACTAAAAAAGAAAATCCAACATACTGCATTACCAGTACATACCTCTTCATATGTCCAATCACAGCCTCTTTGTTTTATCAAACCATGCACAGAGCTCATTAGTGGCTTCAGTAAGTAGTTGTATCAGTGACAGTGCAACGCATTGAAAGTTACACAGTGCTCAATAAACATATCAAACAAAAATACTAGCCTGGACATAAGCTTGGCTGTTTGGCTTATCCAGTATTCCTTTTTTACTTGGAACAAATCGAAACACCTGTCTGAAGGATGGCAGGTGGAGAAGAAGTAACTACATCCAAGGACTGAGGACCAGAAGTACAGCTGGACTCTTGAAGGAATATAAGGAAGCACATTTCTGCTGGATGGATACCGCTGATAATTTATGTCAGAAACAAAGTCCAGCATCCAATTTGTTCTGGCCTCACGAAGTTTGTCGAGATTGCTGTTGTTGCGACCAGAGGCCTCAAACTTTAGAGCCTCAATGACGACTGCAAAGATGACTTGCACATACAAAGAATCATAAAAGCCCATGTGCCTCAAGGAGCGCTGTTGTAATGTTCTTCCCTGAGTAGTGATGACAATAAAGTGCAAGTGTTCGTCCAGTGGCAATGACAAGAGGTACGAGTGACTGTGCTCCCACACTACCTTTCTTGTACCAGTTGCTCACAAAAAAAACTAACAAGAAGGGTAGGGGCACTTTGCTAGTGCTACAGTACCTGTTATCCAATCAGCACTGATAAGGGGTGTGGGCCTGTGCACCTTTTCTAGTGCTGCAACCCCAATGCCCCATTACCAGCAATATGAACCCCAATGGGAGACTCATCGCCATTTGTCTTTACTTTTTCTCATGGTGTCTATGACTTCCTCCATGAGCAGCCTGTGACTTCAGTGTGAAGAGTCCAGGTGCCTCCACCCACTTTATGCCCCTCTTGTCAAACCTCAAACCTAGTCAGCCATTTTACCTGATACTGCAGCTATTATTGACTGGCTTTGACAACGTCTAGGTAGTGTCATCCCGAAACACCAGCGAGGACCTGTATGTTTTCCCACCAACAATTAATTAAGAAACTCTTTTGAACTACATGACTGCCACAACAGAATTTTATGTTGCACTTAGTTGTAGATTTTCATTTAAATGTTTCCCTGTCCTGAAAGTGTGTAGTTTCTTCCAAGAAAGTTACCTAGCAACTGATATACTCATCCTAAAGTCGGTACTCTACGATCGCACACACCATAATTTGCTTAGGTTACTAATATGTTCTTTAGGAAAGTAAAGTCTTCTTTCTTTAACAAAAACAACACAGCCTGGACAACATATTTACAGTAAGGGGCAGCATCGAACCTCACACCACTCTCCAAGAGTAAGCTTTGACTGTTCAACTTCTCTACACCCTGAAAGTCACAACCCAAAGAGGCGGTAATTGGCAACTCAGTAAGCTTAGAGTAGCACCTGACTCTTGTGGTTCCTAAATTCACAGGCATTCCCTCATTGCTGGCAAGAAATACAGACCACGGAGAACTGGTCGGATAGCCCCATACAGTTTGAAAGTATTCTAATGCAGATTTGCCACCAGGCACAAGATCCATTCAGCCTTAAATCAATACATAAGCTGCCAAGGACTGCAAATATCCACTGGGCATTAACGTATAAGCCAATATTTACAGCAGACACCAAGCATCCTTTAAGTTGAATTGCAACTGTTACATTAGCTGACAGCAACTCCTTGGCTCTTCCATTTCCTACTGAGAAGGTCATATCTACCACAGTCCAAAATGTCATGATGAGGATACCAGCCCTGATTTTAATCAGAATGTATTAAACCGCGAAGCTTATTAAAAAAATATGTGTTGCCATAAAAGGCCCAACAATGATTGGTAAGCTGATAAATTGGACTTGAAATTATATTTCACTTGTGAAAAGGGTACTGGACTAAAACTCGACACTCTACCCACCAAGGAAGTTAATCACAAGCAAATAGATATTGAAACTGGCAAAGGTTGCTTAAACGACCAGTTCTACAAGAAAAGCTGAAATCACAAAGGTTAAAGCAGCTTTCGACTGCATCATACAATTCCCTTGACCATAGTAAAGTTGCAGCGAAGTAGCTTTTAAGAGCTGCTGAGTCCTTCAGTTGCCCATGAAGTGACAACTGCCATCTATTTAGCAATGAGATCAGGATCAGGAAGAAAGATGATAGCTTTTATCCACGATCAATAACTATGCCAGATGGTCTCTGGAAGCCATGAAGAAAAATATTAAAGTCAAGGTCGAAAGAAAGGCACTAATTCCAGCGATTATTTACTTACTAGGTTTAATCTCTAAAAGCACAACAGCTTTCCAGCAATTTGGTATTATTTTATTTACGTGTTGTGTTACATATGTAAACAGACCGTAAAAAGAACATAATGGATGTAGATTTTTTTATGATTTCGTTGCGCATGTTTTCCTCATTTTAAAAATATATATATCAGAAAAAATGTGGGCCTGATTGCTATTTGTAAAAACGTTTTCTTGTGCTTACTTAGCTCAGAAACATTGTTTCATTTGTTAATTACCCACTTTCTATCTACATGTTTGCTAAAATACATTTCATTTTGTAGAAAAACTTTGCTTCTAAACAAAAAAATACATTTTTCTTGGTACTGAAACAGAGATAACACTTCACCTCACTCAAAAACTTCACGTCAAAGACATTCAGATTTAGTAAAAGTTTCAGCAGACGTGCTTCCCACGCCGAAAAACAGATCCTCATCTTTGGTACTCACGTCCTTTCCATCAGACTTTCTTGGCACCAATCTATTCCCAGTCAAATCAGTGGCGACTAATACTACTGTTTTACTCAAAACTTTACATTATGAACCAGTTTAATGAGCTTATCAAACTCTGGGACACCCCCAACTTAACTCGGTCTAAAACAAGAAATCCTTTCTTCCAGCCATCTAGTTGCTCTGGTCAGAGCCACTTAGACTCATCCGGCCAGAAATTTCTGAGAAAAACACGTGGTCACGTGTAGATGGTGCTACAATACAAGATGGAAAACACATACATTTGTCCTAGGCAGGGTGCCCAACATGTGCACAGATTAGTAACTATCCCATGCCACGCTTCAAAACCAGATTAGAAAGTACAGCTGTGATCTGACAATCACTCAAGTGATCAGATGCGACAATCCTTTCCAACATATATACAAAAAGAATACTAAAATGTTGGTAAGACCCCAACAACCATGACAGGTTCCTTAAAAGACTGTCACTAGGGACTGTAACCCTTTCCAAGATAAACAAGTGCTTCCTGGGTTAGTAAGGAGATCTATCTTTTTGCAGATCAAATATTAAAGTAAAGGGAAGCCAAGTTGCATTTTGTTCTGACTCCTTTCTGAAAAACCTTAACTCGAGCCAACCTCTACTTTTAGAATATTTTGCAACCTGTTATAAAAAACAATAACTGTTTTGTACTCCATATTCTACTATTATACCAGGAAGATCTTTGAAATACACAGCACTGGAAATGATTGTATCATCAGACTTAATAGGCGAATGACTGGTTGGAAAAAAAATGCATAAATTACAGGTTCTAGTACTGCATGCACTACAGCCACAAACATGGGTACACACTTAACTCTCCTGTTTTAGCAAAGTTGAGCAGTCAGGTCTTTCTTGATGCGGTCGTGGAGTTGGGAACTGTGATATACCAAAGCATAGTAAATAAACTAAAACACAAATAACTGCCAGCACTTCAAAGAAGAATATGATTATTATACTTACAATTACAGGGAGTGCAGAATTATTAGGCAAGTTGTATTTTTGAGGATTAATTTTATTATTGAACAACAACCATGTTCTCAATAAACCCAAAAAACTCATTAATATCAAAGCTGAATATTTTTGGAAGTAGTTTTTAGTTTGTTTTTAGTTTTAGCTATGTTAGGGGGATATCTGTGTGTGCAGGTGACTATTACTGTGCATAATTATTAGGCAACTTAACAAAAAACAAATATATACCCATTTAAATTATTTATTATTACCAGTGAAACTAATATAACATCTCAACATTCACAAATATACATTTCTGACATTCAAAAACAAAACAAAAACAAATCAGTGACCAATATAGCCACCTTTCTTTGCAAGGACACTCAAAAGCCTGCCCTCCATGGATTCTGTCAGTGTTTTGATCTGTTCACCATCAACATTGCGTGCAGCAGCAACCACAGCCTCCCAGACACTGTTCAGAGAGGTGTACTGTTTTCCCTCCTTGTAAATCTCACATTTGATGATGGACCACAGGTTCTCAATGGGGTTCAGATCAGGTGAACAAGGAGGCCATGTCATTAGATTTCCTTCTTTTATACCCTTTCTTTCCAGCCACGCTGTGGAGTACTTGGACGCGTGTGATGGAGCATTGTCCTGCATGAAAATCATGTTTTTCTTGAAGGATGCAGACTTCTTCCTGTACCACTGCTTGAAGAAGGTGTCTTCCAGGAACTGGCAGTAGGACTGGGAGTTGAGCTTGACCCCATCCTCAACCCGAAAAGGCCCCACAAGCTCATCTTTGATGATACCAGCCCAAACCAGTACTCCACCTCCACCTTGCTGGCGTCTGAGTCGGACTGGAGCTCTCTGCCCTTTACCAATCCAGCCACGGGCCCATCCATCTGGCCCATCAAGACTCACTCTCATTTCATCAGTCCATAAAACCTTAGAAAAATCAGTCTTGAGATATTTCTTGGCCCAGTCTTGACGTTTCAGCTTGTGTGTCTTGTTCAGTGGTGGTCGTCTTTCAGCCTTTCTTACCTTGGCCATGTCTCTGAGTATTGCACACCTTGTGCTTTTGGGCACTCCAGTGATGTTGCAGCTCTGAAATATGGCCAAACTGGTGGCAAGTGGCATCGTGGCAGCTGCACGCTTGACTTTTCTCAGTTCATGGGCAGTTATTTTGCGCCTTGGTTTTTCCACACGCTTCTTGCGACCCTGTTGACTATTTTGAATGAAACGCTTGATTGTTCAATGATCACGCTTCAGAAGCTTTGCAATTTTAAGAGTGCTGCATCCCTCTGCAAGATATCTCACTATTTTTGACTTTTCTGAGCCTGTCAAGTCCTTCTTTTGACCCATTTTGCCAAAGGAAAGGAAGTTGCCTAATAATTATGCACACCTGACATAGGGTGTTGATGTCATTAGACCACACCCCTTCTCATTACAGAGATGCACATCACCTAATATGCTTAATTGGTAGTAGGCTTTCGAGCCTATACAGCTTGGAGTAAGACAACATGCATAAAGAGGATGATGTGGTCAAAATACTCATTTGCCTAATAATTCTGCACTCCCTGTAGATAAATTAGGGAAGTTAAAGTAAAGATGGCCAAAGAATCAGAGATTCTGCTGGCATCTACTGGCGATGAGATAGGCCCTCTAAACCTTCAGACACCAACAGGGCAAAGCAGTCAAACACTAAGACACAGTTCAACCATTTAGATGTTATGCTCGATCTCTGCACTAATGTATCTGTGGCTCATTGAGTAAGTCTGATGATCAGATCATTTACTAAAAGACCACGCAGCTGATATCACAAAGAAACGGTCCTGAGAATGGGTAAGTCCAAAATTGGCCACTATGAAAGCAGGATGCTGTAAGCTAGTACTTAGCATTCCCCAAACTGTAGTTAACAGGGTCCAGTAATCAGCGTTCAACAAGACAAAATTCATAATTGAATTATGTTTAGTGCCCAGTTGCTCTCTTGAAGTATTTAATAAAAGAGACAAGGTGATGCAATATTTTAAGGGCCTTTCTTTGGAAAAGAGCCCTGCTGGGATTTAGGTGGGAGGCCAAAAATGACTTCAAACTGGTTGTAGCTAACAAGACAACCCCAAGAAACAGCAATCAAGTGGAATACCTCCATATCACTTTAGAGCTGAATGGAGGATTCAGAACCATGTGGAGAGGGGAGTGCTGTGGTTATGAAAGATTCAAGATTGCCAACACTAAAGGCCTGCAAAAGGACTCAACTCTTTCTCTACCTCAGAACCCATTACTTCGGCGGATATTATTAAGAGATGAGCTTCAAAAAGTCATCATGGTTCGTCGCCACACATTCCCTGCAGTGCCCTGTACAGAGGCTTCAATTAAGTTGCATTTGATCTCCCGATCATTGACCTGCTCATCTACTGTTTCTGCAGTCCAGCTACTGCATTGTACAAAACAGGATGCAGTATGCCTTTTTTAAATTAAATGGCAAGGCTGTTGCAGGAGAAGTCTCTCACAGTGCAAAAGAACAATGATCACAGGGGTTTTACAAGGAGTTGTATATAAGACAGAAAGTGTGATTATTATCCAAATTTGATTGGATTAACCTTCAGTGGTTGTTCCGGTAACTAGGGAATGAGGAACATTAAAGGACCACTCCCTCACCCTCTCCAGCAATGTAGTACTGGAGACTCCATTGGCACAAAGGGTATCCACAGTTACCCACAGATAAACCACAACACTGGAATCAAGGAGACGGCTGAAATGGATAGTCTTCTTCCTCTTGAAAGAACACAGATTCCGCCTACCACCTTTTACCTCAGAAACCAAAAAACATCAACTGCCACTTCCCTCACAGCTCATCCCTCAGCGCTACACTGTACAACATCTACATGACCCCCTTCGCAACGTCAGAACCCATGGAACAAACATCAACTCCTACGCTGACACCTAAGCTCATCCTCTCACTATCAGAGGACCCCTCCACCACGAAGGCCACCTTCCGCAGGTGCTTGACGAGCATCGCTGACTGGATGAAAAACAACTGCCTAAAACTCAACACACAAAGTGCTGATCTTCAGGAACAACACCTCCTCGTGGAAAGACTCCTGGTGGCCTGCCAAACTAGGACCTTCACTCACTCCGACAGAGCTTGTTCGCAACTTTGGCATCATCCTGGACAACAAGCTCACCATGAAAACCCAGATCAATGCAATCTCTTCCATTTGCTGCCTCATTCTTTGCATGCTCTGTAAGATTTTCAAACGGCTTACCAGATGAATCCGTCACTCAAGCTCTTGTCACCAGATGGCTGGACTACGGCAATGCACTCAAAGGAATCGGCGTGCACCTTCTGAAGAGACTACAGACTATACAGAAATCAGCTGGCAGACTAATACTAGACCTCCCAAACAGACCCACACCATCCCCACCTCACAAAGCTCCACTGGCTCTGCATTCAGAACAGAATCCATTTAAGATGCTGATCCACACTTACAAAGCCCATCATAATCGAGGACCAGCATATCTCAACCAGTCGCCTGAACTCCCGGCAACACTCCAGATACCTACGCTCTGCTTCCCTCTCCCTCGCACACACCCCCAGCATCCGCAAAAGCAAGAGTGGAACAACCTCCCCCTTCACCTACCTACCTCGTCCTCGCTTCTGCAATTCAGAAAAGGGCTCAGGACCTGGCTGTTCAACTGAGCCCTCTAAGCAGCAATGTTCCCAGGACCTGGATACCCTCACAGGTGACTAGCTGCACTCTATAAATCCTGACTGATTGACAACCTGTGCTGACACTTGAGAGTCTAGCCTGCTGAGATAAACATCTAAATATACTTTTCCTGCCAAATGGACAGAAAGCCCAAGGTGAAAAGAAGTCCTGTAAGATGGGAAATTCTCTTGCAGCTCTATCCTTGTGGGAGTGTATCCTTTCCACCTTCCTCTAAATGAAGGAAGTTTTCATTATGTGAGACTTGTTCCTCAATATATACCCTCAGTCATGGGAGAAGAATCTGATTCTCGTCTGAGGGTGACAGTGGTGATGCAGTCTCCCATCACATCTTGGCAACAGGAAACAGCCTTACCAACGAGGGCTGAGCCACGCGTGCAGTTTTCCCGCAAGCTAAACCACGCTTGCCTGAACCATGCATTGGCATGGTTTCTGCCTTAATCACACATGTGCCATGCATGTGCGTGGTTAAGGCAGACAGGGTGGTCTAGCTGTTCCAGGAGCAGGAGGAAGTAGCAACAGGTGAGGTAAGTGGGGCTAGGGCATTTTCTTTTTAAGGGGGGGGGGGAGATGTGTTACTTTTATTTAAGCAAGTAGAAGGCTTTTAGGGGCTGGGGCCGGGTTTGGGGGTTACTTATGAGGGGTGGGGTCTGGTTAGTTTATTTGGGTAGGGTTTTAGTGCTTAGGGCGGAAAGGGATCAGGGTAGTTGTAAGAGCTGTGGCAGGATTTTAGGGCTCAATGCTAGAGGGTTGGGCTAGTTGTAAGGGTTGGGGTGGGGTTTTAAAGTTCAGGGCTTGGGGGGAAGGGTCAGTTTGCAGGGCTTGGACAGTTTTAGGGCTCAGGACGGGGGGCTCAGGTCAGGGTAGTTTTAAGTAGGGGGGCAAGGTTTTAGGCATTAGAAGGGGGGGTCGGGGTAGTCTCAGGGGCAGAGTGGGATCTGTTTTAGGGCAGGGGGTGTTTAGGGCTCACGGCGGGGGTGGGGAAAGGGGCCGTTTTAAGGGGTGGGGTGTTAGGGCCAAGGGCAGGGGGGGGAATTTACCTTGCATCTTCCTTTGCCATACATGCTTTTAAAACAAAATTCTTGGTAAAGACACGCGTGGTAAAGACACGCGTGGTAAAGACACGCGTGGTAAAGACACGCGTGGTAAAGACACGCGTGGTAAAGACACGCGTGGTAAAGACACGCGTGGTAAAGACACGCGTGGTAAAGACACGCGTGGTAAAGACACGGTAAAGACACGGTAAAGACACGCGTGGTAAAGACACGCGTGGTAAAGACACGCGTGGTTCTGCCATGCATGCTTCCATCACACAACCCTTGGCAACCACTGCCTTGGTTACCGTACCGGTTACACCCAAGAAGACACATCAGAACACACATACAGTGTCACTGCACAAGAGGACCACTGACATACGGTAGGCAGCACTGCCCCCTTTGCACAAGCCATGGCCGACTGCAGCATAATCAGAGTAAGGATGCAAGAACTTCACCAAAGGGTGCTGCCTAATGGCCTCTTAATATAAATCAACCCCAGAGGCAGCAGACAGATGGAGGGTCCTTCTTAGTATTTGAGTGTATGTTGAGACGTTTGTGAACATTATGAAAAAACCTTTTGTAATACTGGGCAGTAACAGCTTTTTGAGCACTACTGTGCACCTGTCTGTAGAGGTACTAGTGGCAAATCATAATAATCAGTTAAGATGGAGGACAGGTGCAGCCAAAAGGACAACTCTATGTCCCACTTTTTATCTGCTGGTTGTTTCCAGGACTGTCTGAAGGGAATACACAAGATTTACCACCAGAGCATCATCCAGGAAAATGTATTTAGTCATCTTCATCTAGGTAGTGACCAATTAAGCGTGTTCAGGGGAGAGGACCTTCACAAGCTATTCTCATAGAAATTAAACTGTGCCCCAGCTTGAACGACTGGAAGCGTTGAACTTAGAGAATGTGCTGAACTTTGATTGGGAGTGGGTCATTACCCAAATGCTTAAACTTGGACTTATAAGGTGAGCTTCCCTCCAGCATGTTTAACACGGTTTAGACATGGATTCCTCCTGCTGGTGGCGCTTCTAGAAAATGAAGTTTGCTGCCAGTTTCTTTCTTGCTAGAAACACACGTGAAGGCCCATGTAAAAGCTCTGCTAACCTGGCTGTACTCTTCACAGTTCAATGAACAAGGAGCAGCTGATCAACAAACTCTACGGCACCCAGCAAGAATGGTATACCTATTTTTCGTAATGCCACTACCTCATGAACCAGGGCGCAGGATGCCTACTTGGATTCAGTAAATACTCTTTCTAATCTTCAAGACATTCTCCTCTTCCTCTGCAGGTTCCCAAAAATAGTATAGACTTATTGCCAATGGAACTGCATGGTTTCTGCATTATTTGTTTGGTTGCTAATAGTAACTATCATCGATTCATAACAAAGTAGCTCAGTTTTGGTAGGAGAATTGCAATCCTCAATTCTGGGTTATATCGATCGCGGTCAGCTAGTGATCGCAATCATATTTTTGCAAACACTTCTTAGCCTTACTAATGTTCCAGTACCTTCCTTGAGGTGGTAGTCTGTCCTCTCCTTTCATAACTGTGCAGCTATCCGCAGCCGTACTGTGGTAGCAAACAATATATACTGGGTATAGCCAGGAGCCCTTGATAGAATACAGTGACCATAGTAAAAGCTTATCGTTTTACTAATGCACTGTTTTACTTTTGTAGAGTTTTGAGTACTTGTTATCATTTTATTTCTTATTTGTACACCAAATACATTTTTTCTTTTTTGTGATTAAAGAGTTGCTTATTCATGTCTTTATTGCAATTGAGATAAGTGGGTTTATGGCTCCTAGAAGTGCCCTACACGATGTTCTTATGAGTTACACCTTGCCAGCTTGCCACATCTACCAATAGGCTCAAAGAGGCATAGTGAGGCATAGTGAGATTCCATCAAAGATTGAATTCCTAGAGCACTCGTTTTAAGGGAGCACATTCGCACACTTTTATAGGGCCATTATGGCCAGTGCAACTGCCTGGCCTAAAACAAAACGTCTGGAACACCAACGTTATACATTTTTTGTGAATCAAGCAAAGGGATCATATTCTTTGAATACCACCCACACATCAGTCAACCACGAGTGGGGCCAAGCAATAAGACCATTCTTACATACTCATTAACAGATGTGCTGTAATTGTAGAAATGTTATGTGTTACCAGTTAAACTAGTGGCATGGGTTCAAATAAATTAAGTGGTGCAATTATCACACGAAAATACTGAATATGAAAAGCAAAAGGCTTGTTGTCAACACATGTAGAAAACTGTAGCAAATAGTGATAGTGTAGTTACTGTATATTCCATGTTTGTTGTTTCAACACACTAAATTTAGTCCCAACTACAGCACCAGTATATATCTCGATCAGAGTGTAAGTTCTGCTCACATTTTGCAAACATGGCTGTGTTTACTCATCTTTTTAATCTCAATGTGTACATTGAGTGTAAACACACACCTCAGACGGCACAAATATGATTTGATTCGGGATGTTTTTACACCTAGTAACAACACCAGGGTAGAAATGATAGGTAAATCTAAAAATAACATCGAAATAGAAAAATAATTATTTTATAGGTTATGGTCTCAAAAACCTGCACAGAAATCCAAATGATCCAGCCAAAACTTGTCTTACCTATTGGTTCCCACCAGCATACTAATTTAGAGGAGAGTAATAATGAAATAAGTGTGCGGTAGGGACATCAATGCACTTTTCTACTATTACAGTGGACTCAAAAAAATAAACTAATACTGCATTTGATCATATACATATTGTAACTAGCTATAACAATACAAAGCAGGGGGGTTACACCTTAAAAAGCAGTAATAAAGTGCAGTAACACTAATGTTTTGTACCCAATACAGTTTAATAATTTTGTTTTTATAAAACATGTAATACTAATGTTTTGTTATCTCTTAGCAATGTCAATAACAGAGGTTACTAGTGAAAATGTAAGGTTTTTGTTTGAACTGCAGGAAATACCATGTAGGAGCATGATTATTACAGCTACAGGACCCTACCATCATATTTTACGCAGACTTTACAATGCGCTTATTAGTTGCAGTAGCATGCAACAGAAAGCACCACCTGGCTAAGCATGGAGGCCCTGTGACCAGTGAAGTCGGATCTTATTCCACAAAGCATACAAAAACGTTGCCTTAGTCTGAAATGCTTATTGACTTTCTAGTAACCCTATTAGCTCAATTCTCCCTTTCTAGTCCCAGGTTTCAATTCAGTGAAGACGTAAACTCCCCAAGATGAATGTAAAGGTGATGTTGTGCTGGGTGTCCATCTTCAGGTGATCAGGCTAAGCACAGGCATTCAATCTCGCCCAGTTAATGATCACTCTGAACTCTTCTGTCAATTTCTGAACATGGAACAAATGCAAATATAATTGTGACTCTGATTCTTCAAAGGATTAAGCAATATTGGCTTCTTTTCGTTGTAGTCTCTGAATGTTGTGACAGAGAGCTTCTTGCCCAAACTGCAAGGAGAACCAAAGATTCAAAAGGGCGACTAAACCTAGGGGCAGAAAGGAATACGGACCCGTTTGTCTGAGATCATGCCTTCTTAGTGACTCCGGACCTATTAAACATGCTAAAAGTTACGTCTGGTTGCCAGAAACAGATATTGGCTTTGGACTGCAGTAGCCAAACAACATTTGCAATACAATAGGTCTCGTGTTTGCTTGAGTTAGAGCTATTGGCGCTGTAAATGTATAACTGGACTTTTCTTGCCACATAAATTAGTCAACCCTGCCAGATAATTTTGTCCTCTCAGCCACATAATTTCAGTGTCCCTGCATACAACTTGAGCACTTCCATTTACATTCTTCCCCTATCTGCAGCAAAAAAAAAATATATTGCCATTATTTATTATGTTTATATTACACACATAAAAGTAGACTACAACAGTCGAAAGACAGCCCGTGCAAATTGCCTAGGATTGACCTAAAAACCTGGGCTGAGTGAGATACTCACAAATGGACATACTTGAGAGCCCCGAAAACCGTTTAATGGTGGTTAAAAAGATTGGACTCGCAAAATTTGTTACACATGACAATGGTCATTTGGGAACTATGCTCCAACACGACTTACACGGTTTGACAAAATTATCTGTTTACAATGTAGTACATCTTATGGCAAAATATCTTTTACATCCTAACTAGGCAATATCTTTACCAAAATGCCACTTTCTGATAAACATACATTATTTTTTCTGTTTCTTTTTTAAACAAAATGGATACCTGGTTTTAATGCTGATTTTCGTGTTTGGATACAAAAAAAATAGTTAACTGTATGCCAGATGAACCAATAATGTCATCGTCCAATTTCCCATATCCTAGCAATTTATTACCATGCTACCAGAACCTAAGGATAGCATTATTAGACAATACAACACATTTAAGTGGTACAAAAGGATGCCTGCAAATAAGGATCTAGGAAGCAGCCTGCATGTTTTAGAGATAATGTTATTATTTTAGCAAAAGAAACTACAGAAGGGCTATTATTTGTAGGTGCCATCCCGCAGATAACAAGTAAGAAAAAACTGGCTAGACCTGCAAACTGTAAAGTTTTCTTTTTTTTACATGTCCAGACTTCACATTCTTAGAATTATATACCAGCTGTTTTATGCCGTCTGATGGGAAATAAATAAAATATGCATATATTTGTAAGACGGCTCATGGGTTTGAAATGTGTGCTGCAAATATACATGTCAAAGAGTCCACAAGTTCGCAGCCGCGCTCAAAGAATGGCAGACCTGGGGGTGGCGTTAGTGAAGCAAAGACACTAAAAATAAGTGTGTTGGACAGAGTGGCAGATTAAAAACACTTATTATTTGAGCGTGAATGCATGTTAGCTTCGGCTCTGCTCCCTCAGCGAAGGGCTGCTTAGATCATAGTCCTGGTAAAATTCTGCCTGGGACCAATTGTCCGCGTGCCCACCGCACTCTGACATGCTTAATGACTTCTGCTAAAGAAAACTGCACGAGCTCAAACAGCAAAAGGAACACGCGCATAGGCGCAACCAAAAACAGGAGTTTGGTGTCCCCCCCCCCCCCAACGCTGGATGTGCCTGCGTTAACCACTACCTACTCCCTCCGCAAACACTTGACCCCTAGCTCCAGCAGCACAGACAACCACAATGGGGATGTTTAAGTTTTGGCTTAAGCTCACCTGTTATGTGAAAACAGTTTTCTTTTTTTTTTTATGACCTATTAATGGGAACAGGACACCAAAGGCAAGATTTGCTGAGCGATGTTTAATCAATTATGTGTCTGCGTCACTACTTTTGCTCGCCCCCCAATACCTCTGATCACGTTTGTGCTCTTCGCAACTTCAAAGCGCCATGTCCATCATGGTGCAGGATGCCAAGGATAGAGGCAAAATAAAAAAGTAGTTTGCCTACGCTAAGTATTACAGCAATCGTGTAATTATTCATCTAACGGGGTCAGTCAGCAAGGCAGTAACAAAACCGCCCCAAGGCGGGACAAACGTAAGGCATTTACAAATGACTTTAAGGGATTTATTTTAAAGGCAACCCCAGGAACAAACTAAAGTAATGGCCGTGGTTAAAGCCCACAGATAGGTAATAGTTCAGAAAAGCAGTGCTTGTGCGCTAATATGTTCGACCGAAAAACGAAAGCCCTTTCTAGGTATGCATTAATCGAATGGATAACAGATCACTGACATCTGCGCTACCGAGCCAGACCTCAAAACTAAGAATAACAAACATTTGCAACGCAATGGGTCTCACATTTGCTTGAGTTAGAGCTATTGGCATTGTAAATTTATCACTGGACTTTTCTTGCCACAAACTGGTCAACCTTGCCTCAAAATTTGTTTTTTTCCTGTCACATAATTCCAGTGGCCCTGCATATAACTAAAGCACTTCCATTTATCTTCTTCCTCTATCACCACCCCACCATCAGAGTTGTTGGCGGGCTAACACAATTTCCAAAACAAGACAGCCACAGAGGAGTAACAAGAGAAATAAACTAGTAGGGTCACACAACTACATCAACAGTGTTCAAACAGTCATAGTGTAATAAGGACGGTAAGTTTGCCTGAATCATGGTCATAATTGCAATAAGGAGAGAGTAATAAAACACATACAATTATCATATAAACCCAATAAAAACCTTTATCAGAAATAAACGTTTGGCATTTGACTGTAATTCTCAGAACAGCTCCTAGAGGATACCACAATGAAAATAGCATTTGTAAGAAAGATATATATTCAGCCCCTACAAGGCATAACCACATAAAAAGAAAATGACTGAAAGTATTGCAGTATAACCATATACTTAGCCCCTAGAGGGTGTGGTGCATTACACATTTTCAGGCTCAGCAGGCCTACTGCAATGATATTACAAACAAGAATCTTAAAACACAAACTACTCTCAGCTGTAAAACAAAAGTTCTAGCCATGAGACAGGTTAAGAAGACACTGAATGGAGGAAGAGGTTATTATTTTGGGGTCCCCACTAACCTAGCGTGGGATCCCAGAGATGATCAAGACAGAAAGAGCAGGTTATTGCATTTTGAAGATGGTCCCATTGTCCTAGGACCACCACAGGCTGAGTTATTAGCAAAAATGTATTGTAAAAGAATATTCTGCAAAGCTTTATGGGATGACCAAGTGCAGCAAATATTGTAGTACGCTGACTGTAATGCTCAGAACAGCTACTAGAAGGCATCACATTAAAAGTAGCACTTGTAAGAAACATGGTCATGTTACTTTACAATTAGCATCTAGAGGCAGAACACACAGAAATAAAAGGGCACAAAATAATGTAGTACAACCATATATTTAGCCCCTACGGAGCATAGTGCCTTACATATTTTCAATCCTAGAGCCCCTACTACAATACTAAGCCCCTTAGAACTCAAACTACCCTCAACTGTAAAACAAATGTTCCAGCCATGACAGTGCTTAAAAAGACAGTGAATGGTGGGAGGGGTTATTATTTTGGGATCCCCACTAACCTAGTGTGGGGACCCAGAGATGACCTAAACAGCAAGTGTGTCATCCTCAACATGTTGGTGTTGGCCCCATTGTCCTAGGACCACCACAGGATGATTTATGGGCAAAATATTTTGAAAACGAATTCTTGCAAAGCATTATGGGGTGAGTTTTCCTGAGTGCAGTGAATATTATAGTTAGGCTGTCTTGCGGATTACTGTGTTTTTTAGTAATGAATTTATCAATTATAAGTGTTTTTGGGAAAGCTATGGAGCGTGAAAGGGATAGCCAAAAGAAATGGCTCTGATTAGGTAACAGTGTGAACAATGTGACCAGCGCTCCAATACCACCAATGGAGTTTGCGCTGTCGGCACTGTGAGCCCCAATGGCGTACGAAAGGAGAGAGACAAAAAAAAAGTTCACCCATGCTGAAGTATATCGGCAATCGTGCAATTATCCAAGTAACACGGTCAGACTGCAAGGCGGTAACATAACCGCCCCAAGGCGGGACACAAGTTAAGCATTTACCAATGACATCAAGGAATTTTTGAAAAAAACGGGTAAAAGGGATAGGCATAAGATGGGCGGGGTTAAGGCCACAATACTTACAACAGGTCAAAGCGGTTGTGCGCTTGACCTAAAAACATATTTTCTTTATTCTGGTATCTGGGCACGTCCAGATAAAAATACACTGGACAGAGTCAACAGAAAAAAAAGTGGCCAATGCTCCCTCCCAAATTATGTTCATCTAGGACTCTTGGCTTGTGCTCTTGGTGACCAAGGAAAATCAGTCCAAGTTTCCTGCATATGACAAGGTGATGAATTTTGGATTGGGGTGGGGGTGGCAGCATTGCCATGTACTTGAGAGCTGATGGAATTTTTTTTTTCCAGCTGGCACAACATTGCATAAATTTTACACTGGTCTAAAAAAGGCCTAAACCATTTTACAGTGATTTTAATTTGGCACCTTGCACAAAGGAGAGTTTAGGGGCAAACTGATTTTATTTGCACAGATCATTTTTTGAATAAAACAAAGAAAAAAATGCGGACCAGTTGCAGGAAATGTAGTCACTTTTCACATGTCGTACAGTTTTTCACAAAGAAAATCTGCCACACAAATAACCTCCATTACAATCTAAGTGGCTGTCAGGATTACTATACGCCGGATTGAAAGGTGACTCACCTTTCTGTTTTTTAGGTCTTTGAGTGAGTTTAGCTCTGCGGATCCGCCTGTAAATTAAAAATAAATATGATGGAATTTTAGTTCAGTGAACTGAAATTCCACTGCATACCACGGGGTTTAAAGCATGGGGTGAGTCGCATCAGACCCCAGCGGGGTCAGACGACAATATAAACACGAACTGCAGCTGGCCACGTCGCTCGCAGAGCGACAATACGGGAGGGGGGGGGGACAGCTTCCACACGTCGCTCCCCTGCTAGGGATGCAGATGGACAAAAGGGGCCACCGTACTTAAAGAGGGTGGTCCATCCCTTGGTTTATGGGCCCTAGGTGTAAGGAGGGAGGAGTGAGGTTAGGAGGTCTCATAAGGGGTGACCTCTCAGGGTTGGGCCTCTTTGGGACAACAACGATAAAGTGGACAGCAGCAGATACCTGGCTGTGGGCACCCGGAGCGAGTCAAAACCAAGGTTAGTCAGAGGAAGTAGGGGGCCAGGGCCAGGGCGCTGCAAGGGCGGGGGATCTAAAGGGGGATGCTCCTACTGCCTGCGATCCGGTGTTCATCTTACTATGATGTGTGTTTGGATCCCATCTACTTTCTGCTGTGGGATACGGCAGGGACACGAGTGGGACAAAGACCCTAAACACGTTTCGAGGGGGCGGGGGGGTCACAAATTCCAGCATATACAGACTTGTGTGGTCGGGTCAGTGGGGTGCCTTTCCAATCGACTAATGTATAAAAATAAAATAAAATAAAAAGACGTCTCTTTTCGTGCAGCTTTCCATAAACGGGCTCGACCGGATTGACAGCCGAAACCCTTGCCCCACAAACTCCCCCCACCACCCCAAAAAAATGTTGGTGCCAGAGATGCAGTGCCCAATAGTTGGAACACGCGGATGCGCCCCCAAATCACAACCCCTCCCGCTCCCTGTTCCTCACCTTTGGCAGCACCAATCACGGTGGGGCCCGGCGAGGTGCAGGCGCTGGGCCATGGGGGTGCACGGATCCATTGCGCAGCGTGCCCATCCCCCGCCCGACACGAAGGGGACGCCGGAAGGCGGGGCGCGCCCAGCGTCACGCGCGCTTACTGAACGCGCGTGTGTGGGCGTGCATGTACCTCCCCCGCCACGCCCCTCAATGTAAATGTACACGAGGGCGGAAAGGGGGGGGGGGGTCACGCCCAGCTTCAGCCGCTCTAAAAGAACAAGCATGTGTGTAAACGTACACGCGGGCGGGAGATGCGCATCCAACTGCCATAGCGCAGCGGCAGGTTTGCTACCTTGGGTGCAGCAGGCTATCTGTGTACAGGGGTTCGAATACAGCCAATGCCACCTAAATATATTTCAGCTACCAGCGCAAAAAAAAAAAAAGAGAGCGAGAGGAAAAGACAGGCGCGAGGCACTGGGTGCCTAGTAGGGCAGCTGGGCGCAGATGGCGGCTCGGGGCAGGGAGCTGGCAGACATATGTGCGAGCGGTGGCTCAAAAAAAAAATTATCTTTGCTCGAACTCAAGGATTATTGACAAGGGGTCGAACAGTGCTCAGCAGGCATGGGGTATGTGACCTCCAATGGCCATTCATAGTTTGGCTGCGAAAGAGAGAGGGTTAGCACCACTTGATAAGGATGGATGAGGCATTGGTGCCTTTGCAACACATATACGGTTAGGGCACTGCCTCTTTATTTGCGGCGTCCAACTATGTGAGATACATATATATATATAATGATAAATATATAAATAAATAAATAAATAAATAGCTAAATGCTTACATAAATAAATTACAAATTGTGATGCTTTGGTGTTAATTGTCAATTTGCTTCCAGGCGGCCGCCGAACTGTTGGGAATTCCTGCGGTTGGCCACATAAGGCAACAACGAGGCACAGGCATTAGGGTACTGAGGTGGAGTAAGGTACACGGTAAGTGGAGATGGGGTACCGGGGTGACTGCAGCGAAGGGCGGTGGCAGGCGAACAGCAAGGTGGCCGGGCCTGACAGCGGAGCACATGAGCGAGGTTTTCCATGGGGGCGGCACAGGTCACAGACGCGGACTGACGAAGAGGTTTACTTGCCAGGTACCCCGTGGGATTGTAGTAAAGCGCGTAAGAGGGCAGCGGCTATCAATTCAAGCCAGCGGGGGAATACATTATATTGTCAGAAGGTTACCCCGCTAGGGTGCCACCTTAACAGCTGATGAGCGACCAGGAGGGCCGGTAGGTAGCGGCGGCAGCGCGGAATCGGGGTGGAGACCATTGGGGCTGGCAGAAGCGGCCACGGGTTAGTTACAGAAGCTGAAGGGTACAAAAAACTAAAAAATACAAAAGAAAAGAGAAGAAAGAGGAGGGTGAAACTTATGGTCTCTGGGAGGTACACAAGCCAGCAAGGCAACACCGGGCAAGCAAATAACGTGGTGGTGCATCTCCAAGAGCACAATAATAAAGCTGTCTTCTCTCAATTGCAGACCTAAGTTCCTAACCCGCACACACATCGGGTACAATGGAAGTCCACGGTTCGCCTTCACTCTTTGCCCCCCAGGGAGAACCAGGAGGAGGCTGATATCTGGGCGAAATTCATGGCCATGGGACAGGCGAACGGTCTCGAATGGGAAAAGAAGAAAGTGGCAGCACAAGGGGTGCAGCAGCAATCAGGAACTCCCGCTGCGACGAACACGGACGAGGTGCAGCCTTCAGACTCAGGCCTCTGTCTCCTAAGCGAGGAAAGTGTTGTAGCGCCTGCCAAAAGGAAGAGGTTGGCAAGGGCCACAGCTGGGAGCAAACTCAAAAGAGCCAAGAAGGACATGGCGGAAAGAAATTTACCAGAAAGTCCCTCAACTTCCCAGAAGGACAGCGGGCCAAGGAGATCCAAGAAAGACCGTGAGGAGCAAGAGGCTGCTGGTGCAAGTGGGGTTCCGCTCACTGCTGGGGGGCTTGCCCCAGGGACGAGCACGCCAATTGCTCAGGAGCAGAACGGCCAACGGCCTGCAGCCCCACCCCAGGAGCATCAGGGCAGGGGCTGCAGGTGGGACTGGGTAAGATGATGGAGGCAATGCACAGCTTCATGTACTCAGCGAAAGCGCTAGCAGGTTTGGGCATGGAGAAACAGGGCGCTAGCAACAGGCGAGCATGCGCAGGGCAGGTGTGGGGTGGGGACACCAACTCTCCGCCGAAGGTGCAGGGCGAGGCTTCTGCGCCTAGAGCTGAGGTTACGGACAGGGTCGCAACAGATAATCTAGCAGGCGGGAGTGACAAAAGGACTGTTGTTAGGCCGGATCCCCTCTTGCTGTCGGGGAGGTTATCCCTGGCGTGGAGGGTCCCTTTAGAAGCTAGAGAGAGAATATGGAATAGGGAATTCATTGTCATTTTCTCGCTGCTCACATTTGCCAAGGAGGGCGCAGGCATAACAGTACCCAACAAGGAGGTAGAGAAGCACAAATGGAAGAGGAAGGTTAAGCCAGAGGAGTCAATAGACAACTGGTTAGAGGCATTCGAAATGCTGTCCACAGTGATCATGGAGAAGTTCCCTGAACAGGGACCGGCTCTGTGCAAATACAACAGGGTCATACAGAGTGGCTGAAATACGACAGGGGGCTCAGGCAAAAGATGGAACAGGCACCAGAGATGGCATGGGAATGTTGCGAAATTGAACTCTGGGTGAAGTACATGGGCAATGGCAGAAGGACAGCAACAGTGACACCCATTTCACCGGACACAAACAAGCAAGGCCATACTATTTTAAGCAGCAGCTTAGGCCCCCCTTTCGAGGGAAGCCCCGCAAAGGGGAAGAGGGGCTTATCAGTATAGGTTCAACAATAATTCATGTAGGCTATACAACACTGGGGCATGCTCATGGGGTGCCATCTGCAAATTCACCCACAACTGCTCCAAGTGCGTCGGTTGGCACCCAGCAGCCAACTGCAACGAAGGGACCAAGACCGATAAGCCAATGGGTACCAATGCCGGTGCCAAGCAGCCTTAATTGTCCGGAGTCGCAACACACTACAATAGCACCTTCTCCCATAACTTTTAGCACCTTGGCACACATCCTCAAAGGCTACCCTAGACAAGCTGAACATGAGCTATTGTTCAGAGGTTTCAGTGAAGGTTTTAGGATCCCATATTCCGTCCCGGCAGTCACTAAGAGAGCCAATAACTTAAGCTCAGCCATGGAAGCCCCAGGAGTGGTACAGGAGAAGCTGGAGAAGGAGCGTCAATTGGGGAGGGTGGCTGGCCCCTTTACCCAGCTACCCCTTCCAAATTTCATTTTGTCACCTCTGGGGATTGTACCAAAGAAAGAACAGGGCAAGTATAGGATTATCCACCATCTCTCTTACCCCACAGGGTCATCCGTGAACGACTACCTGGAGGAGGGAACGTGTTCGGTTTGTTATGCTTCGTTTGACGAGGCGATTGACCTGGTTCACGCAGCAGGCAAGGGGGTGCTTATGGCAAAGGCAGACATTGAGTCAGCGTTCCACCTTCTCCCAGTCCACCTGAGTAGTTTCCACCTCCTAGGGATGAAGTGGCTGGCCAATACTTTTACGACAAGTACATGCCCATGGGTTGTGCAGTGTCATGTTCCTTATTCGAAACTTTTGCATGCCTCCTGGAATGGGCGCTGAAGGAAAAAAAAAAACCGGGGAGTTCTCTGCACTACCTAGACGACTTCCTCTTCATAGGTAAGCCAGGTTCTAGCAAGTGTAGGGCTACCATCAATGCATTTGAACACCTGAGTCAGTCTTGCCCCAGGGATGAGCAGATTGCCAGAAGACAAGGTCATGGCTCTTCAGGCCGACATTCGGCAGGTGCTGAGCAAAGACAAAGCGACGCTAGCCACAATTCAGAGCCTCCTAGGCAGGCTAAACTTTGCAGCGAGAATTATACCAGTGGGCAGAATCTTTGCCAGGCGGCTAGCAAGGGCAACAGTGAAGGTTAATAAATCCCACCACTTGGTGCGCCTCAGTGCGGGCCTGAAGGAGGACCTGCGCATGTGGCGGTCATTTCTGGAGGATTTCATTGGTACACTGTTGTGGTGCACTCCATGGTGCACCAGTCAGCAGTTCCAGCTCTTTACCAATGCTTCAGGGAGAGAGGGCTTTGGGGCCATACTGGACCGTCAGTGGTGTTCGGTAAAATGGCCCAATGCACGGAGGAGGCATGGACTCACAAAAAACATCACTGTACTAGAGATGTTCCCAATTGTCTTCTCTCTCCCTCTGTGGCCACAAGTGCTAGCCAACAAGAGGATTACATTCTGGTCAGACAACAAGGCCGTAGTACAGGCTATCAACTGCCAGCCCAGGAATTGCCCGGTATTGGTAGGGCTGTTGAGGGAGCTAGTGAGAGGTTGTCTGTTAGGAAACGTGGAATTTCGTGTGCGGCATGTGCAAGGGGTGACGAATGTAGCCGCTGATGCTTTCTCGTTTTCAGTGGGTAAAATTCCGGGCTTCTTGCCCCCAGGCGATGGAGGAGATGACGCCGTTCAATGCGGAATGGTGGCGATTGGTACAGTGGAACAAAGGATAGTGGTGCTGGGAGAGTTATCACTGGCCCCTGATACCCGAGCCAGATACAGGGCATGTTTCAACAGGTTTACATCAGTAACACATTCCTGGGGAGCTGGGGAAGACCATCCACCGGCCAGAAGAGTGCATTGCTTTGTACTGTGGGCAAAAGACAATGGGAAATCACATGCATGGGTCTAAAGGCACCTGGCGGCAATCGCCCATTTTGCAAAATTGAGGGAGGAGGGAGATCCAACTGCGGGCTTCCCGTTGAGGGCAGCCCTGAAAGGTTGGGCTAGACAAGAAGGAAAGACACCTGACCAGAGGGCACCCATCGATCTAGACATGCTAAAGGGTTTGGTGGGGGCGCTCACAGTCATTTGTAACACACAGTATGAGGAGCTGTTATTCTCTGTCACATTGTCCCTAGCCTTTTTGGGGGCATTCAGGACTTCAGAGTTAGTGGCGAAAGCGAAGAGCGACACATCTGATAGGGCACCAAGGTGAAGTGACCTCAAGATGGGTCAGGACATGGCTGAGCTGAAAGTGCGGCACTCAAAAGCTGACCAGAAAGGGAAAGGTGTGGTGGTGCGTTTGCGAGGGCTAGGGGACCCCAAGTGTTGCCCAACAGAACTGCTCAGGAGGTACACAGCATGCCGTCCGACACAACCAGGATACCTATTGCTTCACCAAGATGGCCAGCCTCTCACACAGTTTCAATACAGAAGGGTCTTGAAGTGGGCAAAGGCGGGGTACCAAGGGTGCAAATGGTCAACACATTCCTTCAGAATCGGTGCGGCCACCACAGCCCTTGAGGAGGGTCTGCATTCGGGGGCTATTAAGCGGATCGGGAGGTGGAAGTCGGACAGATACAAACTGTGCATTTGTTCCAGAGACTGGGAAGGGTTGTCATCACGACCTCCCCAATGGCAGAGCATTTAGTGAACCGGGGCAGGAGGCTGGCAAGGGTCCTAGATGAGAAGAGGGCATTGCGGTGGTGCTAAATGTGTTGAATGTATTGTAATGTTGTTTTGCCATAGCGTATATATGGCGATCACAGATGTCAATAAAGTGTGTGGTAATGGTTACCTGCTCATTCATCTAGGGGCTAAGACAGTATGGGTGATGGGCCACTCCTTAGTTGCCAGAGCAGAACAACGGGCCAGGGAAAGAGGCTGGAACCACGGTTTCAGTAACGTCGAACTCTCCTGGATGGGAAGCCCAGGAATGAGATGGGCCATGCTGGAACCTAGAGTTGGCCAGCTGGTGGGGAAGAGAGGGTTTAAGCCGGACATTCTTTTGATCCATCTGGGTGGAAACGATCTAACTGCTTGTGGGAGGGGCCCCCTGTTGCAGGCCATGAGGCAGGTCTCGCCAGGATCGCTGCCCTGATGGAGGACGGGAAATAATTTGGTCTGAGATTATTATCCTGCGGGGGTGTGGCAGGGAGCCAGGTCACCTGCCGCCATTGAAATGTCCAGGTGGAGAATCAACATGTCCCTGCAAAAATTTGCGAAGCAACAGGGATTTGGCTTCATCAGACATACCCTGCTGAGTAGACACCTGAGCGGTAATTTAACGCCACACGGGGTACACTTGTCTGACGCAGGCACGGATATTTTTCTACTAAATATTAGAGACGCTCTAGAAAGAGCAGGCTATATGTTGGTAATAAGGGATGAGAACAGGTGAGGGGGGGCAGGGTTATCGCGAGATGCCATCCCCGAGGCTTGGCAGAGTTACAGGGCGATCCTAAAGCTTAAAATGATTAAAAGGTCTCCCAATGGTGATTCCTGGAGCCAAAAGCAATTCCTCAGGCCACTGGGAGTCTTCACGGTGGGGCCTGGGATGACGCAGCAGCGCTCCTAAATCCCGCAAGGGACAGTTGGAATCCTGAGCAACTGTAGAGACTGGCCTGGGTCTCGCTCTGACTTGTCAGGAGCATGACACATAAATAAAGTAGCAGAGTGGTAAACCACGATAAAGGAACGAGCTGTAAGAATCTAGGTACACTGGTGCACAGAACACCAGACGGAACAGCTCTAGCTTTCTCAGGATGGGTGTCGGCCAATGTTAACGAACTCATCTCCGACACCGGGATCACCCATAAGCTAACCCAACCTGTGTAATCAATAAACTTGCGACATATTATTCCCACAAATGGTGTCCCGGGTGTTTTATTATGTTGCATGCATTATATTGTTGTAAACTTCAGTTGCACACACCCTAAGGGGCTAGGGGTAGCAGCGCTATGCAGCTGGCAACCTTGCAAGAAGGGCGCCAATAGGGGGGGGGCAGCTTCCTAGCGTTGCTCCCCTGCTAGGGATGCAGATGGACAAAAGGGGCCACCGTACTTAGAGAGGGTGGTCCACCCCTTGGTTTATGGGCCCTAGGTGTCAGGAGGGAGGAGTGAGGCCAGGTGGTCTCATAAGGGGTAACCTCTCAGGGCTGGGCCTCTTTGGGCGAACAACTATAAACCTCCCTTCCACCCAACAACAGCTGCAAACCAGGGCTGGATGCATACAGGGAAGAAGGGGATAGGCATGTATGTTAGACAGACGTGTATAACATGACTTTCTTTACAGAAGAATCAAGGATCGTCGCAAAGCGGAGTTACAGGGCGATCCTAAAGCTTAAAATGATTAAAAGGCCTCCCAATGGTGATTCCTGGAACCAAAAGCAATTCCTAAGGCCACTGGGAGTCTTTATGGCGGGGCCTGGGAAGACGCGACGGCGCTCCTTAATCCTGCAAGGGACAGTTGGAATCCTGAGCAACTGTAGAGACTGGCCTGGGTCTCGCTCTGACTTGTCAGGAGCACGACACATAAATAAAGGAGGAGAGTGGTAAACCACGATAAAGGAACGAGCTGTAAGAATCTAAGTACGCTGGTGCGGAGAACACCAGACCGAACAGCTCTAGATTTCTCAGGATGGGTGTCAGACAATGTTAACGAACTCATCTCCAACACTGGGATCGCCCGTAAGCTAACCCAACCTGTGAAATCAATAAACTTGCGACGTATTATACCCACAAATGGTGTCCCGGGCGTTTTATTATGTTGCATGCATTGTATTGTTGTAAACTCCAGTTGCACACACCCTACGGGGCTAGAGGTAGCAGCGCTATGCAAGCAGCGTTTGGCAACCCCTTGCTTGGCCCTAATCCACTGTTTATGCAGCATTTTAGCAGACTGCTGGGGTTGGCTCTGGCTGCCATTAAAGCCCCACAGACTTTTGAAATTTCATTGAAGTTTAGGTGAAGGTAATAAAATTAGCCGGTCCTCTGTGCTAGCCCAGCTCAAGCTGGCTGTAGCCTTGTCTTGCGCCCGACACGGACTTCTTGAGTTCAATCAAGTGATTTGGGGGAGAGCAAGGAAGAGAGCTGGAAAAACACATCTCCCCAAAGACTGCTCTGCTAACAGCGACTGAGCTTGTTTCACCAGTCGGCCAGGAAACTCAATACAAGTTTGCACTCTATAAAACTTCAATGTGGCATGTCCTCCACAGAGAAAGGAGAGACAAAATAAATAATATGACTACATGGTAGTCATGTAGAGCACTCAAACACCACTGATCAAGTTAGTGCTGCATTAATCTTATAAGCACCATGTCCTCCATGAGCATCAGTGCGAACGAGAGGGATTAAAAAATGAATTAACATTTTTTATTAAGTAGTTCGCCCACAGTTAAATATATCGGCAATCGTGTAATTATCCATGTAACAGGGTCGGTCCCAAAGGCGGTAACCAAACCGCCCCAAGGCAGGACAAAAGTAAAGCATTTACCAACAACATCAAGGGATTTTTAAAAGGCAAGCCCACGAATATATCAAAGTAATAGGCGTGAGTTGGCCATTGTTAAACCCCACAGATAGATAACAACACATCGGATAGCAGCGCTTGCAGACTGTTACACTCGACCTAAAAATGGGTCTCCACTAAACCCTACTTTTCTGTCATTAACATTAAAAGCAAAAACTCATCTCGCTCTCAGCAGTGAGTGAAAGAAACCTTAAGGTAACCCAAGTCAGCATTGCAGTCCCTGTTTACTTTTCATTTTACTTCATACTGCATGGTATATGACCTTTCTCCTTAACACTATGTCCTTTTCACCGATGACATCTATAGTGTATATGCTCCTCCTCTGCTTGGGCTCTCAGCAAAGCACACAATTGATGGCCATAAATGTGCAAAACATAATTATCAGGGCTCCCGGTTTTACGGTCTGTATTTTTTTGTTTTACATTTCCGTCTGTATTTATCCATATCTATTTTTTGGCCATTTTTTTGGGTATTTAGATATATTTATTTTGTGATCAGATGAACTGATAACTTGTATATTTCTGCATTTAATTAACGGATAAAAGTGCACTCCTAGTTTGATGCATGTCAGGGTTTAGCAGATTACACAGCCAAAATCAATGAAATAATAAACCCACATGAAACAAATAGCATATTGAAACAAATACATGTTGAGAATTTCAGTGATTTAAGCAAATCGCATTTAGCTGTGTAACTCCCCATACTGCTACTATGTACAGCTATTGGCCTGAAAATAATTTATCTCAGTATGGAAGTCAAACTGTATTTTTCTGTTTTTAAAAATAAATACAGACAGGAAACCCAATGTTTTCTGTCTGTACTTGCAAGTAAAAATAAGTAAAAACGGAAAACAGGGAGCCCTAATAATTAATTTATGGGACAGTGTGTGAAGGAGGTACACACCTGTGAAAAATGCTGGAAGTGCCAAAAGAATATGGAGTGTTTACAACTGAGAGTGTTACAGCAGTAGGAATGTGTGAGAGAAAGTGGTGAAACAGAGGGGCCGAAAGGAAGCAAATAAAGGAGAGAGTAAAAAAAAAAAAGACAGCAATGAAGAGGCCGAGGACTGAAACTTGAAAATGGACGGACTTCACAAAAGACATGGTTAGCGAAATGAGTTTAAATGTTTAACGCTGACAGGGAACACTTAAAGGCATGCTGTGAAGTGGATAACAGGAGTGACTGACAAAAATACTGGTTAGATGGAACGGTGCGTCAAGCACAGGTTCCTTGTCACCCGGCTCTTAATTCATAGGCCACGCCTGTTGGGGAAGATTTCTAGGTGTGCTTTATGGGTCACACATCCTTAAAAGACCCTCCCCTATGCTTCTCGTCCCACTTCAAGTACTGCCCTCAAGGAAGCCATGTTTCTCAACACATATGATTGCCACTTTAGACTGGTTTATACGAAAATGTATAAAACATCTACGAGTTTCGAGACAATGTACATTAAAACAAATCAAGCTGCCATTATTAGGATTTCCCCATCAATAACACCAGGGAAGTTACAGAATAGCCAGACTAGTACGGCGAATACTTCACATCCCTTAGAATAAGCACACACACACACACAGGTTTTAGGACAAGGTAATGATTCAGTTCATTGGATCGATGTTTATCGTACGACTGTACGTAAATACTATAATTAGGACTGAATTTATTTTACTCTAAACATGGATCGTACTCATTCTTTACACTTCAGATGTTTTATCACTATGTATGTAAAATATCGTTTGCACATTAAAAGCTCGCACGACCCTGTTCTGAGTGGAGGCTCTAGATAATAAATGATAGTCTCCTCCACGGCCCCAAAAACAGTATAACACTCCAACAAAGCCGACACAACTTAGGTGAACGGTCTTAAAACCAAAATCGATACACGAGAGACAACTCACAACTTGGATCATTGCCACAGAGGATTGACCCTGCTTCAGACTAGTAGTAATACACGTAGAAATCATCGTATGTAAACACTGCATAAAGTAACAGAAATACACCCAATGATATTAAATTTTAAAAAAGCAACACTGTATGACATACGTCACACTTTTAGACGGTAGAAATGAACTCTACACTCAATGGTCCATGTCACACCCTCTAACGTTTATGGTACCCAAATAACTCAATAGTGAAACTGATTGAGAAACAAGTGTCAAGGATGGCGACAGCGTCCGCTAATTCGCATGGTGTCATGCTATACGCCCCTCTGGGTTGAGCTGGACATATCCACAGACCCCCGGGTCTGTCCCTCCTGCCAGAATGAGCTCGAACACCGTGCTTGGCACTCTACTCCCCCGCCTCCCCTTGCAGGAGCTGGGCACAGCGGCTGGATCCCTATCGCGACCCCAGCCCAAGCAGGGAGCAGGAGCGGCTCAGTGGCAGGACAGGCCCGGAGGACAACAGCGGACCCTAAGCGGACCTTATCCGTGGACATAGGGAGGGAGGAGACAGCGCGGGCCTGGGCGAAACCAGAGCGCCTCAAGATCCCAAGACCTCCGTGGGCTGGACCCTTCCTGCCCCGTGCCCGCCCTAGGTCCGCCGGACCCCGCAGAGGCCGCACAGCCCTCACCGCCTACCTGCAGTCACAGCCCGCGGCGGCCGCTCTCCTCCCGCGAGCAGAGCCGCAGATCCACAGCGAGGCCCGGCCGGGCGGAAGTGACGCAGCGGAGCTGGCGCAGCAGGCGGATTGTAAACAGCAGAGTTCGCCCTCGGCAGTGCCGCTCCGCGAGGGGGAGCGCGGCGGCGGGGGCGGCTCAGCGCTGCGAACCAGATACCCGCAGAGAGACACGGGCGGCCTGCAGCACACAATGGGTTGTAATAACGAGGCCTTGGAGCCAGGGGGCTGCGAGAAAAGAAATGGGAATCTTCAGCTGTTTCGTACATGCCAACATTTTCAGGCCGGGAAGTGGAGCATTTTGGAAAAATAAAATCGGGAAGATGGATTTTCCCCATTGATTTATACTGTGACCGATGATAGAGCGGTCCGTAGTAATAATTTACCTGTATTCGGACGCTCTTTAGGCCGATGAATCTTTTGACTTAGTGGGAACTCTCTGTACTCATAATCGATCAATTTCATCAAAATCAATAATCAACTTTCAGTCAGGAATAACCACACCAGTTTATTGCAAAGTTAGTGAATTTATTTCCCTATATTAACAAAGCTAGCACAATATAAATGTGTCTCAACACCAAATGATAAACATATATGAACATTAATAGCTGTCCATATCGTCGAAACAAGTGTAATCTATGTAGCATTTGAATCACAAGGCATTCGATAATGGCAATGTAAAGCACTAATACGATAATCTGTAATGGGCTAATTGCGTACATTTAGTCAGCATAACAAGATCTCAAATTGCATCGTGCGACATATGGAATCCTCATCTAACCTCAAATTAGCATCGGCATGTGGGACTTCATGCAAAAACAATTTAGCAACATTAATTTAGAAAACTCCTAGCTAGGGCCCTTATCAAAATCAGCAGTTGGTTACCTAAAAGAAACACAATGCAATTTTACAATTTTCCTTTCATATTTACCAATTACGATCAGCATACAAGGAAGTCTTCGTCTCACAGGTACCGTTCTTCGGTCATCATGGGTACCGTTTCTCGATCAGCATGGGACGGGACAAAGGGGCAGGGGTGAACGGGGCAATTGCCTCACGGCGGCAAGGTAAAACTACTACTTCATGCAAAGGGACAAATCAAAGTTAAAGTCTCTAGGGCAAGAATCATTAAAGTCTCTTTCTCTCGACTAGAGAAAGCATCAAAGTCTCTCAAAATGGCGTCGCAGCAAAGTGGGCCATAATAGCTACAAAGTCTGCAAAATGGCGGGATGTCCGAGTAATGGCCGTAATGATCATAATGGCTACCTTCTTCTCGTGCACCTGGGTTTTATAGACAACGGTTCAAGTCCAGTAGGGTCTCCATTGGAGGGTTCATAGGTTAGCTTCAAATTGACCAATCAAAAACAACAGTTCTCAAGCTTTTACTTAAGCATACATTATCCTTGGAGATGGGTACGCAAATCGCAACATTGTCTCCCGATTAGCTCACTTTCAGAGCCTCCATTGTCCGCACCTGCAAGTCGACCTTGAATTAAAGAGAAAATATGCCAGGCTGGCACTAACTTTAAGATAAGCATGTGAACAGCTTCTGTGGAAAAGTACAGCTTCAAGCAAAAATACACGTTTATTAGCACAGTGGAAAAGTACGAGCATCTAAACCGTGAGACCAGGCAACTAGGCCAAAGCCTCCGCTAAAGTAATGCTAAGCTAAGGCATTTCAAACAAGCAAATCGTAGCACACGTTTATGATTATGTCGGATTAGTGCAATTCTAATATACCACGTTATATAAAGCACGCGTATAAATGATGGCAAACTACTCTGAGGGCACATTTTGTCCCCGTACAACCTTTATTATTTCAGTTAATGTCACACATGATTATTTCAGCACTACGTTTAAGCGTTAATAAATCAAAACCTTCATTTTCTGCTTCATCAATCCCTCCTCTGATGACTACTTGTCATCACACAAATTTAGCCCACAAATTTAATTCCATTAAAATTCTGTCAGTTCCCTTTTCCTTTTAGTTCCCCTAGTTTGCGCTTTGTATTCTTCTGCCATTCTTTTCATAATTTTCTCTTCTTTTCTTCTTTTAATTCTTTCCATAATCATTATTATTCCCCTTTTTATTCCCCAAATTCCAAATACACAAATTATTACTATTAATATTCCTTCTATTATTTTCAATAATATTCCATTCCAAATTCCCCCAATCCAATGTCCCACTGAAGCAAGTCCCTTTCCAACCTTCTCCCACACTCCTGGTTCTTTCAGTTCCTTCAAATCTGCACTTTCTTTTGTTAGATTAGCAAGCATAGTTTTAATTTTCACACTATTATCAGGTATATAGGTACAACAGTGTCTTGCACCAATCATTTTGCAAACGCCTCCATCCTTTGCTAAAAGAATGTCTAAAGCAAGCCTATTTTGAAGAGTCATAGCTCTTTCCGCTGCAAGTTCAGCATCTATCAGGATTATAGCACCTGAAAACTTTGTCAACATGTTATCCACTATAGTAGACAACTTTCTTATTTTGATGGAATTCAGCACAACTCCCAATGAAGGAATCATGGCTCCAAATAT
This sequence comes from Pleurodeles waltl, assembly GCF_031143425.1. Taxonomy (NCBI): domain Eukaryota; kingdom Metazoa; phylum Chordata; class Amphibia; order Caudata; family Salamandridae; genus Pleurodeles; species Pleurodeles waltl. The sequence continues at coordinate 147,895,271 of NC_090436.1, read as the reverse complement.
ATCACCTACCACAGCAGCTGCGGTCTCTCTTTTCTGGATACGATGGGATCCAGATGTCTTTTGAACCATCGATACGTCATCCAGTTGATAAACCTTTGGGAACACTATACCCAAATAACATCTTCCCCACCATCCCTTTGGAAGACGATAATAGGCATTATGCCCACAAATGTAATATACCCCTGGAATGACAGGGTCAAGTCCGTTCATCATGAATGTCCATTTGGCCTTAAAAATAAACGTATGTTTGCATTCACTCGCTCCTACAAAAATGTTGTCATAATAAGATTCTCCTCGGTATATACAAAATTTCCCTACATGCCAAGCATCTAAAGCTATTTTCCCTTGTGTCTTTATAGCAGCAAAATCATAATTATCTACTGAAGTCCTCTTATGTAACTCCTTTTCTAATTTCGCCTTCATTTGAGCCCTTCTATCATCTGTGCGATCTAAAAAGCTTATTTCTACAGCAGAGACTGAGCAAGTAAGGTTCTCCCTATGAGCATGAGCCGTTTCAAAAGGTTGCATTGGCTCGAAAAATTCCCTCATTATTTTAGCATCCCAATCTTTAGCAATCTGGTTAAGCTGCGCTATTATAGGAACATAAGCAAAGGTAACATCATAATTCGAGTAAAAATACTGTATGTTAGTTTGACCATAAAACCTAGACATCACTATACTACATGTAATCCCGTATGTAAGAGGCATGTGGTGATAAATCACCCCTTCCTTTACTGATGTCGGTATCTGGGTACACACATAACAATCTTTCGCATCCATAGTTTCAACATACTCTGTTAGTAAGCGGTAGAAAACGTTATACGAAAGCTCTTTCTTATCGTGCAAGAGCCTCTCATCCAATGCTAGTCTTTTCAATGGGGTTAGTTCAGTGACAGTAACAGGAACAAAAGTAGAAGCCTCGATATTCTCACTTTCACCCTTTCCATGCATTCCAAACACAATTGCCATTATTATTAGTACACATGTAACTACCAAGCCTATACACACATATTTACAATATTTCTTTCTATTATTTTGCGTAGCGTACCTAGTCATGATCTGTATAGAATCAGAGAGCTAGAAGCACCTATAAATGAAACTACTTAGCAATTCAGTTACAAAGCTGAACGAGCGCAATGTTCACACCGTCTTCTTCAAAAGGCCAGTCACTTATCGGTTAGCAGCATTTGTCTCAATTCAGCAATAACTCAGTCTTTATCAGTTTAGCAAGTGTCTCATCCGGTTTAGCAATGTCTCAGCTGGTTGTTTCTTTCACGTTAGATTGTAGCAAGCAATATCATTTACTATTCTTTCAATCAACAGAGTCTATGAAACTTTTCTTTTCTATTGGTATCTCTTCTTCTTCTTTGTTCTCGATGCTTAGAGATACAAACTCGTCAGTCCAATCGTCATTGACTGCATATGCCCATTCAGGACCAGAATACCTCCTGTTTGGTATCCTTTTCCTTTTCAATTTTGCTTCTCTTTTCGACTCTGCTTCGCTGGCACTTTCCTCCTTTGTCAAGTCTTTTTCTTCGCTTGACGATTGTTCCACGACAGTCACTTCCTTTCTTTTCTCTTTCACTTTTGGCCTTCCTCCCTCATTCAAACTTTCTTTACCCTTTTCTTTTACTGGTGAGATACTTAATCTCCTTTTTGCACTGTGTACGTTTGATGGACCTGCTGTCTTTTCTGTGGAAGCTTGGACTTTTTCGTTCTGTTCTGCCTCGTTCCCTCCTTCTGGGGAATCAATCACGTTCTCTTTTTCTTTTTCTGTATCGTCTGCTTCTGGGAAAGCCCTCCTCTGATCAGGCTCTCCTGCTTTTTCACCTTTTTCGAGCCCTCCGTCACCGTTACTTTCGTCAGGCTCTTTATCACTTTCAGCTGCTTCAGGCTCCTTGTCACCTTCAGCTGCTTCAGGCTTTTTGCTACCCTCAGCTGCTTCAGGCTCTTTGTCACCTGCAGCTTCTTCGTCGCTGTCTGAACTTTCTCCTTGGTCTTCCCCAAGTGAGTCAGACTCTTCGTTCTCCAATAATATCTCCTTTTCTCCTGCTGCTGCTTGTTCGCTTTCAGTTCGCCTTTGTTCTGTCTCAGCACTCGGCACTGTTTTATCAGGCACTGGCAGTTTCAGCGCTTCAACTTCCTCATCTGTAGGACACAGCACCTTCTTTGTGTGACTGGCGTGAATCCAGTTGGGAACTCCCGCACACTTCACAGCGGTAGTTGTCGTCAGGATCACTTGGAAAGGGCCTTTCCAACGGGGTTCCAGACACGATTTTCTCACGTGCTTCTTCACCACGACCCAGTCACCTGCTTTCAGTGCGTGTCCTGGACCTTGGATCGGTGGCAAGGTGGTCGCTTCCACCTGGTGAGAGAAAGAGCGAACTACGTCAGCCAGACCTTTGCAGTAGTCTAACACCATATCATCTGTAATATTCAAGAGCATGTTTGCGGGAACTGCAGGAAGTCTCATAGCCCTGCCCATGAGAATTTCGTGCGGAGACAATCCAGTTTTTCTATCAGGAGTGTTTCTCATTGACATTAGCACTAAGGGCAATGCGTCAGGCCATTTCAAATTTGTCGATGCACATATTTTTGCCATTCTCGATTTCAGCGTACCATTCATCTGCTCCACCAGTCCTGATGCTTCAGGGCGATAGCTACAATGCAGCTTTTGCTCAATGTTCAGTGCTTCGCAGAGTAACTTTATCACCTCGTTGTTGAAGTGACTTCCCCTATCTGATTCTAAAGAGATCGGGAATCCGAAACGTGGTATCAACTCCCTCAACAATAGCTTGGCAACTGTAAGGCTGTCATTTCTACGTGTGGGGTATGCCTCAATCCAGTGACTAAAAATGCACACAATCACCAACACATATTTCAGACCCCCATGCACAGGCATCTCAATGAAGTCCATCTGCATTCGACTAAAAGGACCGCTTGCCCTACCAATGTGACTCGCGTTCACGACCGTTCCCTTTCCTGGGTTCATCTGCTGGCAAGTGACACATCGATGGCAAACTGCTTCTGCAGCTTGACGAAATCTGGGGTTAAACCAATCAGTTTTGAACAATCTTATCATGGCATCTCTCCCTAGGTGAGCTTGCCCATGATAGAACCGCGCAAGCTGTGATAAGAGACTATTTGGTAAAACATATTTTCCTTCATGTGAAACCCATAACTCGTCTTGTCTCTTTATACATTGGGATTTGATCCAGGAATCTCTTTCATCCTCCCTGACATTATTCTGTAATGCTTTTAGTTCCTCTATTGTATCTACGACCTTCAAGGCAAATGCTTCAGCTGGTTCGAGTTCTGGCTCACTTATTGAGTTCCATTCATCTCTCAGTAATATACAGTTCAAGGCGCAAAATCTTGCGACTTGATCCGCATATGCATTTCCCAGAGAAACATAGTCCTGTCCTTTCGTGTGAGCACTGCACTTTACAACTGCAACTTCAGCTGGCACTTGAATGGCATGTAACAATTCCCTTATTCTTTCCCCGTTTTTCACTGGGGATCCTGAAGAAGTCAGGAAACCTCTCTGTGACCATAGTTGTCCAAAGTCATGCACAATCCCAAACCCGTATTGGCTATCAGTGTAAATGGTGACTTTCATCAATGCAGACAATTGACATGCTCTAGTGAGGGCTACAAGTTCTGCTACTTGTGCAGAATAGACTCCTTGGAGCCATCCCGCTTCCAAGACACCTGTTACAGTACATACAGCATATCCTGCTTTCAAAATCCCCATCCCATCTCTTAGACATGAACCATCAACAAAAAGAATTTGGTCATTTTCATCAAGCTTGGTATCCTTGATGTCCGGTCGAGGTTTTGTGCAAAATTCAGTCACCTGAAGGCAGTCATGCTCGACGTCTTCAGCGTTCTCAATTTCGGCATTTTCTCCAGGAAGCAAGGTTGCTGGATTCAACGTAGTGCACCTTTTCAGCTGCACATTCGGTGAGCCCAGAATAATCGTTTCATACCTTGTGAGTCTTGCTCCTGTCATGTGCTGCGTTCGGGAGCGGGTCAAAAGTATCTCAACTGAGTGAGGGACCATGACTGTTACTGGGTGTCCCATCACTATTCCTTCACTCTGAGTGAGGCTGATACCAACTGCTGCTACGGCGCGCAAACACCCTGGGAGTGCTGCTGCAACCGGATCCAAAGTAGCTGAAAAATACGCTACTGGTCTGTTCACGCCACCATGGGCTTGGGTCAAGACAGACAAAGAACATGCATCACGTTCATGACAAAACAATGTGAAAGGCTTTGTGTAATCAGGCATACCTAAAGCTGGAGCCCTGCACATGCACTCTTTCAATTCAACAAAAGCATCCATCTCGTCTCCTTTCAGCTCAATTTCATCCAAGGCATCCTTCTGGGTCAATTTCAGTAGAGGCTTTGCTAGAGACGAGAAGTTGGGAATCCACTGGCGACAATAACCCACCATTCCCAAAAACTTCCTCACCTCCTTCCTTGTCTTGGCCGGGATCATTTGAAGTACACTTGTAACCCTTTCCTTCATTATTCTCCGTGATCCTTTCTCTATCTGGTGACCCAAGTATTTCACTTTCTTCTGACAGAACTGCAATTTGGAAGGAGACACCTTGTGTCCGTTTCTTCCCAAATGGTTCAACAGGGCAATAGTATCGGCTGTGCAACCACTTTCTGTCTTTGATGCAACCAGTAGGTCGTCAATGTACTGTACTAGAGTTGACTCGAATGGCAATTCTAATGCTTCCAAATCTTTCTTTAGAATCTGATTGAAGATTGACGGTGACTCAGAAAACCCTTGAGGAATTCGATACCAACTGTACACTCTGTCTAGGAATTTGAAACAAAAGAGGAATTGGCTGTCCTCATGAAGAGGCACAGAAAAGAATGCCTGTGACAAATCGATGACTGAGAACCATTCAGCATCGCAAGGAATTTGAAACATTATTACAGCTGGATTCGGTACGACAGGGCAGCACTTGACTATGATGTCATTTATTTTCCTCAAATCCTGCACGAGTCGGACCTTTCCGCTTGGCTTTATTAGTCCCATTATTGGTGAATTACATGGACTGCTTAACACTTCTTTCAATACCCCTTGTTTTACAAATTCGTCAATGAGTTGAGCAACGTTCATGAGGGTATCTTGTGGCATGTGGTATTGTGGGGTCTGGGGAAAGATTGCATTGGGCTTTACAGCCACTTTCACTGGTTCCACTCCTTTCATCAATCCCACCTCTTTCCCTGTCATATCCCACACTTCCCTTCCGACTGTTTCCCGTAATTCAGCTGGGATGTCCTCTTCGGTTATCATCGGGAAAAGACAAATCAGAGGATACTCTTCATCGACTGTTTCCATTTCATCCCCCTCTACACTGTCCTCTTCTTCTCCATCACTGCTCGTCTGTATTGTTATTCCTTCGTTCGAACACATTATCGAGCAACCCAATTTGCACAATAGGTCTCTCCCTAACAGTGCTATCGGGCTTGAGTCACATACCACAAACTGATGTACCCCTTGATAGTTACCGATGCTGACTGGTACCGGATCTGTAATTGGGTTCGTCAGATGTCTGTTTGCTACTCCCACCACTTGAACTGTCCTCCCTGAGAGTGGCAAATTTGGTACTTCACTACTCTTAACAGTTGAACGTGTGGCTCCCGTGTCAACCAAGAATGAGACACGATGACCCATTACTCTTCCCTCTACGTACGGACCCCTTTGATCAACTTCCAAGGATGCCGCAAGCACACAATCTCCTTCCTCTTCTGAGCTTTCACTCTCCCATACATTGTTTATTCCACTCTCACTGTGTAATGGGAACTGTTGTACTGTGCCGTTTGTACTCATTACCTGACCCGTTACCTGTGGAGGAACCATCACTTGCTGCTGACTCATTGGTGCCAAAGGTATTTGCATTTGCTGATTAGGTACCATAGGTAACTGCTGTTGCATCGGCTGCATTTGCGTCATCTGCATACGAGGCATCTGCATCTGCTGCGGCTGCATAGGTTGTAATCCCTGCAATTGATTTATGGTCTGAAAATTTGGGTTTGGACTTCTCATTTTCGGTCCCCTCATTGTCTGAAATGCATTGACATCATTGTTTTGCTGACCAACACCTGCACCTGCACCTGCACCTGCACCTTCCTGCACCACCATCGGGCACTCGCGTTTCCAATGACCTACCATTCCGCACGCGTGACACGGCATTACCTTCTTCATTGCCTGCACACCCGTTACAACAGTGTTTAAATCCGGACCATTATTCACAAAACCTCCTCTGCCTCTGCCTCTCGCCTGTGGCTGAAACGCCATGTTTCCCTGCAACTGCGGTTGCGGTTGCGGTACCTGCTGTTGGAACCCTTGCATCCCTTGCAAACCTTGCAGACCTTGCAAACCTTGCAAACCTGTTTGAGCTGCCTTAAGCTGCATCATCATCACCTTCTCTTTCAGCCTTTTCTGTTTCACTTCAATTTCGTCGCTACAGTATTTCGCATAAGTCAAGACTTCGTCAATCGGTTTAGACTGCCAACAAATCAAATGCGACTTTATCATCTGACTTATCTCTGGTCTCGGCCCTTCCACAAATCTGAACACAAAATGAACCATATCCTTCGCCTCAATTGTTTCCGTGCCACTGTAATTCTTGAACGCCTTCAACAACCTCTCATAGTAACTATGAATCGATTCTTTAGCCTCTTGGGCAGTTCGATCAATCTTCTGCCAATCCACATTTTTCGCGGCAACCTTCGTCTTCAAATGCTCAATCACCTTATAGTACAAGCTCATCACCATAGGTGATGGTGCACCCGTCTCTCTGTCTCTCTCTGGTTCACTTGTCGGCCAACCTACAGCTCTTTTACAATCCTCCCACAAATCTGCCGGAACCACGATCTCAAAGAGAGTGTTCAGATCTTCCCAGAGACATTTTGCAAGCTTCACAAACCTATCAGTCTGTTGATACCATTCAATCGGCTTCTCTCTCAGTTTGGGAAAATCATCCGTAAATGACTGAATGTCGCTTCTGTGCCATGGTACATGTATTAATTTTCCTCCTGCTGTCTCCCTCATTGGTAACATAGTTACTGTATCACTACTCTGCGGTCTTTTCTCATTGTGCTCTGTAGCACTGTCCCTCCTCTTATCCTTCCTCTTTACCCACCTGCTTTCCCATTTGTCTAGGCACCTCCACACTTGTGCATTCTGCAACAATTCTCTAAGGTGTGCCTTCATGCCTGCTGACCTCATGTGTTCAAAATCTGTGGTCCCAAAATCCAACCTATAGCTCCTGCCCAAGTGTTTTGTCTTGCCTATGTCAATCCCATTTCTGTCCGCTACTTCCTGCAAACTTTTATGTACCTTGTTCACTTCTTTCGTGATCTTTGGACATAGATACCTCAGCTCTTCTTCCGTGTAGGACTCTAACCTATTCACACCCATATTCCCTTCCACCAATTCTTGTGCTTCCATGTTCAGCCTCATCCTATTCAAGTAATCTTCTCCTTTCCCACTGTCTGAACTTTGTGTGGAATTTAGACTGTTGAACCACTGTGTCAACTGTTGCGCATTCACCCCCATCAGCGTGGCGTTCACATCGACTGCCATTGACGGTTGTGGCAACTTTTCAGTATTCGATGTTAAAGGTATTATCAGTGGGGGACTCGACCTCACCAGTGTTGACTGAGCGCATATGGGACTAAACTCCATCAAGGATCCAGATCCACTTGGCTGAGCCGCTATCGGAGTTATCCCTGGAGTGTTCTCTATGCACCTCCTCTCTGTCCCATTCTGCAGCATTGGTCCCTGTCTGCTCGTACCTAAGTTAGGCTGACTGTACAGAGGTACCGGTGGACCTACAGTAATGGGTAGTGATATCGCGTCTGGGTTCTGTCCATTTCCCATATTCTGAGGCATGTTCATCCCCGTATTATGGGTCATCATTGTCGGCATGCCCATCTGACTCCCTGTCATCTGAGCATGTGCGTTTCCTCCCTGCATCTGCTTTTGGGGCATCAAAAACTGAGTTGATTCAGCTTGTGTCATTATTGGGTTGTGACCATTCTGTACTCCCCTTACTGTTTGTTCTAGAACCATTCCTCCACTATTGTCACTGCTGTAGTACCCTGGCATCTGTGGTTGATAATTTTCTGCTGGCTTCATTATGGGCACATCTGGATATATTCTCCTAACCTGCGGTACCTGCGGGGTGAACAGCAGACTCGGGTCCTTAGATCCCGATGACGCTCCTGAACTCTGAGTTTCACTGTTCTGTACCGATGCCGGAGGGGCAGAACTGGTACTTGGACCTTGTCCATTTTCCGCATAAGGTGGTGGACGGTCGTTCAGCAATTGCATTATTAACTCCTCATCCTCTAACTCCTCTTCTCTTCTCAACTTTTCCTCGTCCTCTCTATCCTTGGAACACTTCCTGTCTGTCTTACAGGTAGCTTTCTTACCTGTCTCCTCTTCCTCCTTAGTAATTGCGGGAAACAATTTTATTCCCTGCAATACATCTGACCTCCACACCTTCTGTGCATTATCCCACCTAGCATCCGCTAGTGTCTTTTCTACCTTTCTCATTCTGGTCTCGAACTTCTTTTGCTGTTGCTGTCTGGCCATCAGTTCCCAAATTGCTAGAGCCTCAAACTGTGCTGGCCTGGGAGGCACCTTCATGTCATACATCGTGAATCTCAAATTCTCTAGAATTCTTATATTGAATGTCCCATGTATCGGGAACGCTACGCTCCCATGTTTCTCTGTCAACTTGTGCCATTGCTTTAGCCAAAGACACGGAGCTACCCCCTTCTCTTCCATTACAATGTAAGCTGGTGTGCCCTCGGGCGGCGTCTCCTCTCCTACACTCGCTTTAATGTAAGACTCCCCCTTCATCGCACTCCTGAATGCTTTAAAGAATTTCATTTTCTCGTCTTTTATTTCACCAAGTTTATAATCAATAGGTCACTTTAATTCCACAAAGTTTGTAATCAATAGGTGACTTTAATTCCCGGAATACTCTTCGCTTGCCTTTCCCCTTCCAATCGAGTCCCACAGACTGCGTCCAATCCGTGCGCGACCCTTCTCTGCAACCAACCTATCCCAGCGCGGCTCTTAGTGACGTCACACTCACACACACTGCGGCTGACAAAGCCTCGCGGCTAGTCTTCCTTCACTCACCTCCTCTCGTAACAACTCCTTGCATATATTGCGAGCTACCAAAAAATAAAACAGATCTGTCGGTTTACTACAGGAAGGGTAACACAATCGCTTCAGGACCTTAGGGACCTTTCACTAGCCTCGGGACTTTTCACTAGCCTCTGGCCGCTATTCCGTCTTTCTCAGTCCCCACATTCGCAAGCAAATCTGACCCGCAGACCTACTCTCAACTTGTCAATGATCTGTTCTAGTGCACTTAGAATCTTGTCAAAGCCCGAAGTCGAAGTTTCTTTCGCTCCCTAATACACGTACCGACTTGTTGACCACGCCCGATCAACCTACTAAACCGCCCAGACCACAACATGGATCAACATACTCCGGAGTCTCTTGACCTCGCAGGGCCCGTCTCAACAACAACAACCACGTGGACCTTTTTATGCACAAAGCGCCAGACGCACATGAAGTTCGACGACTTCCCTACTCTCACACTCGGAGCCGCACCTCCGCTATCTCTATGAAGTTCGACGACTTCTCTACTTCTACACTCGGAGTCGCACCTCCGCTATCCTCAAAAAGAAAAAAATCCTCGCAACCTTTTCACACACCCTGCGGCAATAAGCTGTGCAAGCGCCAAAACCCTAACTTCACTCATACCATCACTAGTACCGCCAACGCTGTTTCCACACCTCCGTTCTCTCCATTCGCAAGCTCCGAGATCCCGGGAAAGTCGCGGTGGACCTAGCCCATCATCATTCTGTCAATCAGTTTTATCCAAGAAAATCTAATCCAACTTCTCGAGTGGGGTCTCAAAATGCGTAACCGTTAATTCAACACCATGTACTATACTAGTACAGGGTCCCAAAAGACGAAACCGTCCTCTGCTACCATCTACTGATAGAGCGGTCCGTAGTAATAATTTACCTGTATTCGGACGCTCTTTAGGGCGATGAATCTTTTGACTTAGTGGGAACTCTCTGTACTCATAATCGATCAATTTCATCAAAATCAATAATCAATAACGAACATAAGCAACCCCTTGAACGACATAACACTTTACAATTAATCTAGAATACATTTCGGCGAACCCTGACCTTTCAGTCAGGAATAACCACACTAGTTTATTGCAAAGTTAGTGAATTTATTTCCCTATATTAACAAAGCTAGCACAATATAAATGTGTCTCAACACCAAATGATAAACATATATGAACATTAATAGCTGTCCATATCGTCGAAACAAGTGTAATTTATGTAGCATTCGAATCACAAGGCATTCGATAATGGCAATGCAAAGCACTAATACGATAATCTGTAATGGGCTAATTGCGTACATTTAGTCAGCATAACAAGATCTCAAATTGCATCGTGCGACATATGGAATCCTCATCTAACCTCAAATTAGCATCGGCATGTGGGACTTCATGCAAAAACAATTTAGCAACATTAATTTAGAAAACTCCTAGCTAGGGCCCTTATCAAAATCAGCAGTTGGTTACCTAAAAGAAACACAATGCAATTTTACAATTTTCCTTTCATATTTACCAATTACGATCAGCATACAAGGAAGTCTTCGTCTCACAGGTACCGTTCTTCGGTCATCATGGGTACCGTTTCTCGATCAGCATGGGACGGGACAAAGGGGCAGGGGTGAACGGGGCAATTGCCTCACGGCGGCAAGGTAAAACTACTACTTCATGCAAAGGGACAAATCAAAGTTAAAGTCTCTAGGGCAAGAATCATTAAAGTCTCTTTCTCTCGACTAGAGAAAGCATCAAAGTCTCTCAAAATGGCGTCGCAGCAAAGTGGGCCATAATAGCTACGAAGTCTGCAAAATGGCGGGATGTCCGAGTAATGGCCGTAATGATCATAATGGCTACCTTCTTCTCGTGCACCTGGGTTTTATAGACAACGGTTCAAGTCCAGTAGGGTCTCCATTGGAGGGTTCATAGGTTAGCTTCAAATTGACCAATCAAAAACAACAGTTCTCAAGCTTTTACTTAAGCATACATTATCCTTGGAGATGGGTACGCAAATCGCAACATTGTCTCCCGATTAGCTCACTTTCAGAGCCTCCATTGTCCGCACCTGCAAGTCGACCTTGAATTAAAGAGAAAATATGCCAGGCTGGCACTAACTTTAAGATAAGCATGTGAACAGCTTCTGTGGAAAAGTACAGCTTCAAGCAAAAATACACGTTTATTAGCACAGTGGAAAAGTACGAGCATCTAAACCGTGAGACCAGGCAACTAGGCCAAAGCCTCCGCTAAAGTAATGCTAAGCTAAGGCATTTCAAACAAGCAAATCGTAGCACACGTTTATGATTATGTCGGATTAGTGCAATTCTAATATACCACGTTATATAAAGCACGCGTATAAATGATGGCAAACTACTCTGAGGGCACATTTTGTCCCCGTTACAACCTTTATTATTTCAGTTAATGTCACACATGATTATTTCAGCACTACGTTTAAGCGTTAATAAATCAAAACCTTCATTTTCTGCTTCATCACCGATGCCCGTAAAACAAAGATAGTTTTGGTTAAAAATTGGGTACCTACCACCTGAATCTGGTCTGTTGAATAACTGTTTTCCTAACACCCGCAAAGAAAATCGCAGAGCCCTTATTTAGAGCATATGTTAATAATCAAACAGCCGTTTAAAGTGCAGTGAGTGCGTCGTCGCCAGAATGTAGCCATGAAGTATTTTATTGCCGTTTTCCAGGCGCTATCTGATTCATGCTCGGATTACGTAGTTTATGCAGATCACTTCATTTTTTTCAATAACAGGGGGCTCCTAACGGTAACATTCCAGATAACTGCTTTACTGTTTCACAAAACCTTAAGCTCCCTTTGTACAATATTCAGGGCACAAGTCCTAAGGAAAGTAGTGGGGGATATCAAATGCCATTTACAAGTGGTAACACAGGAAGTGGTGCCAGAAGAAGCAATGCTATGCCCTTATAATCATTCTTAAAAAGTGAATGGCCTATTTGACAGAAATAACAGTGTACGAAAGTGCCCTTTTTATATGGTCACCTGTTATAATTTAGTTCATAAAATCATATAGTATTGTTGTTCACAATTGTATGGAGTATATCTCTATCAGTATTATAATCTATCCATTGTAAGGCAATAACCTTGTATATCTGTAGGTACATTATTTTTCATGTAACAGTGGTAGGCTCCAAAGCTCTCCTTCAGAATGTTAGAGAATGGAACAACAAGGTGTGCACCTTGGAATGTTGATGAAGAGAGCTAAGCAGAGGAGAGTTTAGAGGTTGCCCACCTGGTTGACCCAGCATTTCCTCTGCCCCTGTAGCTGCTTCCACTAAGACAATATTTTGACCCCTTGCAAGAAGGTGTGAACACTCCCAGGAGTCAGAAACCAAGGCCTGCCTGCGCAGGAAGTGTCACCTCCCTTCCTGGCAGGAAGGCTAGTTAAGTGGCACTTCAAGGTGGTGATCTTTAAAAGGCACACTGCCATTGATAAGCAAGCAAGTAAACTGTAACCCAAATTAGGACAAAGCCATCACCCAGCCCCAGGTAAATTTTCACCCGGGCAGATGGGAATATTAGATAGTCAGGAGGCATACACCCCCAGACAGCCAACAACACAGACAGGGTGGGCTACCTGGTCTGTACAGCGGAAGATCAGTTTTGCCATCATGAAAAGTGGCAAAATAGAGGGTTCTGGGCAGAAAAGGACACGCACCCGGATGTGGTCAGCTCAGGGGCGGATGAGCCGCTGGGACTAGTGCCCATTGGCCAGTTATCCCCATACCAATCTAGGGTTTAAGAGGCACCCCTGACACCAGAACCTTAGATCTGCTCTGAACTGTAGCCAAGGACAAAGAAGAGACCCATGTCTGCATCTCCAGGACTCCACGAAGAAAAGGGTGCAAAACTCTGCACCTGTGGCAGCACACCTGCACAACTACGACTCGTCCCAGAACAGAGACCGGTTCTAAAAGGAAGGAGAACCCCACTGCAACCAAAAGGCATCACCAGAACTCCCTTGGGTTAGAGGTACTAGTTCCCTCCAGCCTGCATATAGAAACCACATACCCTGAACAAAGAACTTACTGGCCAGCGGGCCCGCTGAGGGATTGCCCAAAAGTAAACGGTCTAGTGGCTTCTGGGGAACATAGTCCTGACCTCCAGCAACTTTCAGTCAACTAGCACTTTCCACCGTACTCCATGACATCAAATCATCCAAGTGCTGTTTGCTGCTGCCAAGGTATGTTGGTGGCTAGTCTGACTAAAGACCCCTTTGTTTAATGCCGCACATCGAGGGAGCACCCATACAACTTCAACCACTCACCTCAGTGGCGCCGTTGTTAAGTTATTGCATCCGTTTCCTAACCAGCACCGTCTCGGTTGTAAAGCCTGCACTTCAGATGCCAGAGCTAGGTAGAGTTGTTCTGCCTGGTGCATCCTGGTCATGGCAGCCATGCAAGTTTAACCCCAGTGAGCTCCCCAGTAGGAGGCTGGACTGGCTTGTAGTGAGTACCAAGGGGTACTTGCACCTTGCACCAGGCCCAGTTATCCCTTATTAGTGTATAGGGTGTCTAGCAGCTTAGGCTGATAGATAATGGTAGCTTAGCAGAGCAGCTTAGGCTGAACTAGGAGACGTGTGAAGCTACTACAGTACCACTTAGTGTCATATGCACAATATCATAAGAAAACACAATACACAGTTATACAAAAAATAAAGGTACTTTATTTTTATGACAATATGCCAAAGTATCTTAGAGTGTACCCTCAGTGAGAGGATAGGAAATATACACAAGATATATATACACAATAGCAAAAATATGCAGTATAGTCTTAGAAAACAGTGCAAACAATGTATAGTTACAATAGGATGCAATGGGGAAACATAGGGATAGGGGCAACACAAACCATATACTCCAAAAGTGGAATGCGAACCACGAATGGACCCCAAACCTATGTGACCTTGTAGAGGGTCGCTGGGACTATTAGAAAATAGTGAGAGTTAGAAAAATAACCCTCCCCAAGACCCTGAAAAGTGAGTGCAAAGTGCACTAAAGTTCCCTTAAGGACAAAGAAGTCGTGTTAGAGGAATAATGCAGGAAAGACACAAACCAACAATGCAACAACTGTGGATTTCCAATCTAGGGTACCTGTGGAACAAGGGGACCAAGTCCAAAAGTCACAAGCAAGTCGGAGATGGGCAGATGCCCAGGAAATACCAGCTGCGGGTGCAAAGAAGCTTCTACTGGACAGAAGAAGCTGAGGTTTCTGCAGGAACGAAAAGGGCTAGAGACTTCCCCTTTGGTGGACGGACCCCTCTCGCCGTGGAGAGTCGTGCAGAAGTGTTTTTCCGCCGAAAGAACGCCAACAAGCCTTGCTCGCTGCAAATCGTGCGGTTAGCGTTTTTGGACGCTGCTGTGGCCCTGGAGGGACCAGGAGGTCGCAAATTGGACCAGGAGAGAGAGGGGACGTCGAGCAAGACAAGGAGACCTCTCAGCAGCAGGTAGCACCCGGAGAAGTGCCAGAAACAGGCACTACGAGGATGCGTGAAACGGTGCTCACCCGAAGTCGCACAAAGAAGTCCCACGTCGCCGGAGAACAACTTAGGAGGTCGTGCAATGCAGGTTAGAGTGCCGTGGACCCAGGCTGGACTGTGCACAAAGGATTTCCGCCGGAAGTGCACGGAGGCCGGAGTAGCTGCAAAAGTCGCGGTTCCCAGCAATTCAGTCTAGCGAGGTGAGGCAAGGACTTACCTCCACCAAACTTGGACTGAAGAGTCACTGGACTGTGGGGGCCACTTGGACAGAGTTGCTGGATTCGAGGGACCTCGCTCGTCGTGCTGAGAGGAGACCCAAGGGACCGGTAATGCAGCTTTTTGGTGCCTGCGGTTGCAGGGGGAAGATTCCGTCGACCCACGGGGGATTTCTTCAGAGCTTCTGGTGCAGAGAGGAGGCAGACTACCCCCACAGCATGCACAAACAGGAAAACAGTAGAGAAGGCGGCAGGATCAGCGTTACAGAGTTACAGTAGTCGTCTTAGCTACTTTGTTGCAGTTTTGCAGGCTTCCAGCGCGGTCAGCAGTTGATTCCTTATCAGAAGGTGAAGAGAGAGATGCAGAGGAACTCGGCTGAGCTCTTGCATTCGTTATCTAAAGTTTCCCCAGAGACAGAGACCCTAAATAGCCAGAAAAGAGGGTTTGGTTACTTAGGAGAGAGGATAGGCTAGCAACACCTGAAGGAGCCTATCACAAGGAGTCTCTGACGTCACCTGGTGGCACTGGCCACTCAGAGCAGTCCAGTGTGCCAGCAGCACCTCTGTTTCCAAGATGGCAGAGGTCTGGAGCACACTGGAGGAGCTCTGGACACCTCCCAGGGGAGGTGCAGGTCAGGGGAGTGGTCACTCCCCTTTCCTTTGTCCAGTTTCACGCCAGAGCAGGGCTAAGGGGTCCCCTGAACCGGTGTAGACTGGCTTATGCAGAATTGGGCACATCTGTGCCCAAGAAAGCATTTCCAGAGGCTGGGGGAGGCTACTCCTCCCCTGCCTTCACACCATTTTCCAAAGGGAAAGGGTGTAACACCCTCTCTCAGAGGAAGTTCTTTGTTCTGCCATCCTGGGCCAGGCCTGGCTGGACCCCAGGAGGGCAGATGCCTGTCTGAGGGGTTGGCAGCAGCAGCAGCTGCAGTGAAACCCCAGGAAGGGCAGTTTGGCAGTACCAGGGTCTGTGCTACAGACCACTGGGATCATGGGATTGTGCCAACTATGCCAGGATGGCATAGAGGGGGCAATTCCATGATCATAGACATGTTACATGGCCATATTCGGAGTTACCATTGTGAAGCTACATATAGGTAGTGACCTATATGTAGTGCACGCGTGTAATGGTGTCCCCGCACTCACAAAGTCCGGGGAATTGGCCCTGAACAATGTGGGGGCACCTTGGCTAGTGCCAGGGTGCCCTCACACTAAGTAACTTTGCACCCAACCTTTACCAGGTAAAGGTTAGACATATAGGTGACTTATAAGTTACTTAAGTGCAGTGTAAAATGGCTGTGAAATAACGTGGACGTTATTTCACTCAGGCTGCAGTGGCAGGCCTGTGTAAGAATTGTCAGAGCTCCCTATGGGTGGCAAAAGAAATGCTGCAGCCCATAGGGATCTCCTGGAGCCCAAATACCCTGGGTACCTCAGTACCATATACTAGGGAATTATAAGGGTGTTCCAGTAAGCCAATGTAAATTGGTAAAATTAGTCACTAGCCTGTTAGTGACAATTTGAAAGTAATGAGAGAGCATAACCACTGAGGTTCTGGTTAGCAGAGCCTCAGTGAGACAGTTAGGCATCACACAGGGAACACATACCTATAGGTCACAAACTTATGAGCACTGGGGCCCTGACTAGCAGGGTCCCAGTGACACATAACAAACATACTGAAAACATAGGGTTTTCACTATGAGCACTGGGCCCTGGCTGGCAGGATCCCAGTGAGACAGTGAAAACACCCTGACATACACTCACAAACAGGCCTAAAGTGGGGGTAACAAGGCTAGAAAGAGGCTACTTTCTCACACAACCACCCCCCAAACGAAGGACAATACGGCTAACCTTGGCCAGTTGAGACTTTATTGTCTAAGTGGTGATAAGTAGAGAGTAGCTCTGCAATAGACTGGTTACTCCCTTTATCATCCACTATATGGTTACTTCCCTGTGGGGATGTAAACCACCCTGTTTGAAGTTTTTTAGCTAAGCAACAATGTGAAGATGTATTTTCAGAGTTTCTATCAGTAAGTTTTAGTTTAGAGCAGTGGGAATTGTCCACTGAACCTATTTGTAATGATGGAAATGCCAGACAGGGATGCTGTCTCAGTAAAGCCATAGCTGGGCAAAAACTTTGTCCATATGGCTGGAAGAGAGAACAGGGATGCTGTTTCTCTTGAGTTGGAGCAGGGCAGGGATGCTGTCCTATGAGCTCCACACTAGGGCAGGGATGCTGTCCTAAGTGTTGTGAGGCAGTGCAGAGTTTCTGCACTAAACTTTCTCTGGGAGGGATTCTCCATGTTAACTAAAATGGTGCTCTTTTTCTCACCAATGTTAGTTATCCCACAGAGAGGTACTTCTACCTCAGGGAGTACAGCTTTGCTAGCTGATGCTACCTTGGAACAGGTGCCACCCCAGGAGAGGTTTCTCCCACCACAGGAATGGTATCCTGAATGGTAGGGTGGTTAGGGGATACTGTGATACCCTTTTTACCTGTTGATGGAGAGGGATCCTGAGTTTTAAGGCCTTCTCTCCTTTGCTTTTTCATTTCAGTAGAAATGAGAGGGAACAATTCCTCAGGGATGCCCAGCATGGCTGCATGGGCATAAAACTCTACATCAGCCCAACCTGAGGCCTCTAGGTCATTACCTAAGAGACAGTCTACAGGTAAGCTAGGTGATACCACCACCTGCTTAGGGCCAGTAACTCCACCCCAACTAAACTGAATTATAGCTAAGGGAAGAAACTTAGTGGAGTTATGGACATCAATAATTTTATACTGTTGTCCAATGATGTGTTGTTCAGGAGCCACTAGGTTTTCAGTCACCAAAGTGATATTGGCACCTGTGTCCCTGTAGGCCAAGGCCTCAACACCATTTATTGAAACTGTCTGCCTGTACTTATCCATTGTAAGGGGACAAGCAGCCAGTGTGGCAAGGCCAATGCCACTAGGTGTGACAGAAACTGTCTTGGGACTGACTACCCCAGTTTCTATGATGGACCCATAAGTGAACCCAACTACACCCTTTGCTTGACTGTTGCCAGCAGTCCCACCACTAGTACCACTACTGCTAGGGGCACTAGAGCTTGATGTATTAGTGGTGGTAGGCTCAGGGGGTTTACCTGGACAGGACTTATCCCCTGGCCTATGGCCTCTGTTTTTACACACAAAGCACCAAGGCTTTTTAATGTGTGCAGGTTGAGAAGAAGAGGAAGAATTAGTTTTATCCCCACCCTCTGAAGAGTGTTTAAGATTTGAAGTGGGATCTTTGGTTTTACCCTTATCCCCATGCTTATCTTGAGATTTTTCACCATCTTTCTTCTTATTGCCATTTTTGTCACCCCCTGTATGAACTTTTCTGTTCACCCTTGTTCTGACCCATTTGTCTGCCTTCTTTCCCAATTCTTGGGGAGAGGTCAGATCAGAGTCTACCAGGTACTGGTGCAACAAATCAGACACACAATTATTAAGAATATGCTCTCTCAGGATCAAGTTATATAGGCTGTCATAATCAGTAACTTTACTGCCATGTAACCACCCCTCCAAGGCCTTCACTGAATGGTCAATGAAATCAACCCAGTCTTGTGAAGACTCCTTTTTGGTCTCTCTGAACTTTATCCTGTATTGTTCAGTGGTTAAGCCATAACCATCCAGGAATGCATTCTTAAGAACTTTGTAATCATTAGCTTCATTTTCTTTTACAGTAAGGAGCCTATCCCTACCTTTTCCACTAAATGATAGCCATAGGATAGCAGCCCACTGCCTTTGAGGGACATCCTGTACAGCACAGGCCCTCTCAAGTGCAGCAAACCACTTGTTAATGTCAACCCCCTCCTTATAAGGGGGAACTATCTTATGCAGATTCCCTGAATCATGCTCTTTTGCAGGATGACTATGGGGAATACTGCTGCTGCCACCATGGGTTTCTAAACCCAGCTTCTGTCTTTCCTTCTCTAATTCTAAAGACTGTCTATCCAAATCCAGCTGTTGCTTTTTAAGCTTCAGTCTGGTTTGTTCCACCCTCAACTTATTGAGTTCCCTTTCTAACAATCTGTCATCAGGGTTGGTGGGAGGGACATTTCTAGATACAGAGGTATGATGGGAATGAACAGAAGGAGACCTGTCCCTTACAGAGGGCACCCTAACAGCTTGGCTGACAGTGTAATGTGAGAGCACATCATCTGGATGATGTGACTCCACCTCAGTACCAACTATGCTAGACTGTCTTGTAATGGGAAGGCTAAGAAGTTTCTTTCCTGAACCTTTACCTGGGGGAGTCCCTGGATCAGATTGAGAACCATTAGCTACTTTTTCAACAGATGGGGCACTTATAGCCTTATCTTGTTCTCTAAGCATGTTAAGTAACAGTTCCAAGGAAGGATTCTTCCCTACACTCAAACCTCTCTCTATGCAGAGACTCCTTGCTCCTTTCCAGCTAAGGTGATCATATGCAAGTTTGGACAGATCAACATTTTTGCCTGTGCCAGACATTTTTAGAGAGAGTTAAAGTGATAGAAAAAGAGAAAAAAGTTTGTCAGAGCTTTTAGAAAGACAGAAAAAAAACTTTAAAAACTTTTTAGAAAGTTAGAAGTACTTTTCAGCACTTAGAAAAGAGTGAAAAGAGGAAATGCAAAACTTTTTGGCTATGTGTATATACACTGACCTTGTTTTGTATATTTTTCTCTTATGAAAAGTACAATGACAAGAGTGGTAAGTAGTCTCAAAGCACTTATCCCACCGCTGCACAACCAATGTAGGACGCTGGACTGGCTTGTAGTGAGTACCAAGGGGTACTTGTACCTTGCACCAGGCCCAGTTATCCCTTATTAGTGTATAGGGTGTCTAGCAGCTTAGGCTGATAGATAATGGTAGCTTAGCAGAGCAGCTTAGGCTGAACTAGGAGACGTGTGAAGCTACTACAGTACCACTTAGTGTCATATGCACAATATCATAAGAAAACACAATACACAGTTATACTAAAAATAAAGGTACTTTATTTTTATGACAATATGCCAAAGTATCTTAGAGTGTACCCTCAGTGAGAGGATAGGAAATATACACAAGATATATATACACAATAGCAAAAATATGCAGTATAGTCTTAGAAAACAGTGCAAACAATGTATAGTTACAATAGGATGCAATGGGGAAACATAGGGATAGGGGCAACACAAACCATATACTCCAAAAGTGGAATGCGAACCACGAATGGACCCCAAACCTATGGGACCTTGTAGAGGGTCGCTGGGACTATTAGAAAATAGTGAGAGTTAGAAAAATAACCCTCCCCAAGACCCTGAAAAGTGAGTGCAAAGTGCACTAAAGTTCCCCTAAGGACAAAGAAGTCGTGTTAGAGGAATAATGCAGGAAAGACACAAACCAACAATGCAACAACTGTGGATTTCCAATCTAGGGTACCTGTGGAACAAGGGGACCAAGTCCAAAAGTCACAAGCAAGTCGGAGATGGGCAGATGCCCAGGAAATGCCAGCTGCGGGTGCAAAGAAGCTTCTACTGGACAGAAGAAGCTGAGGTTTCTGCAGGAACGAAAAGGGCTAAAGACTTCCCCTTTGGTGGACGGATCCCTCTCGCCGTGGAGAGTCGTGCAGAAGTGTTTTCCCGCCGAAAGAACGCCAACAAGCCTTGCTAGCTGCAAATTGTGCGGTTAGCGTTTTTGGACGCTGCTGTGGCCCTGGAGGGACCAGGAGGTCGCAAATTGGACCAGGAGAGAGAGGGGACGTCGAGCAAGACAAGGAGCCCTCTCAGCAGCAGGTAGCACCCAGAGAAGTGCCAGAAACAGGCACTACGAGGATGCATGAAACGGTGCTCACCCGAAGTCGCACAAAGAAGTCCCACGTCGCCGGAGAACAACTTAGGAGGTCGTGCAATGCAGGTTAGAGTGCCGTGGACTCAGGCTGGACTGTGCACAAAGGATTTCCGCCGGAAGTGCACGGAGGCCGGAGTAGCTGCAAAAGTTGCGGTTCCCAGCAATGCAGTCTAGCGAGGTGAGGCAAGGACTTACCTCCACCAAACTTGGACTGAAGAGTCACTGGACTGTGGGGGCCACTTGGACAGAGTTGCTGGATTCGAGGGACCTCGCTCGTCGTGCTGAGAGGAGACCCAAGGGACCGGTAATGCAGCTTTTTGGTGCCTGCGGTTGCAGGGGGAAGATTCCGTCGACCCACGGGAGATTTCTTCGGAGCTTCTGGTGCAGAGAGGAGGCAGACTACCCCCACAGCATGCACAAACAGGAAAACAGCCGAGAAGGCGGCAGGATCAGCGTTACAGAGTTACAGTAGTCGTCTTAGCTACTTTGTTGCAGTTTTGCAGGCTTCCAGCGCGGTCAGCAGTCGATTCCTTATCAGAAGGTGAAGAGAGAGATGCAGAGGAACTCGGCTGAGCTCTTGCATTCGTTATCTAAAGTTTCCCCAGAGACAGAGACCCTAAATAGCCAGAAAAGAGGGTTTGGTTACTTAGGAGAGAGGATAGGCTAGCAACACCTGAAGGAGCCTATCACAAGGAGTCTCTGACGTCACCTGGTGGCACTGGCCACTCAGAGCAGTCCAGTGTGCCAGCAGCACCTCTGTTTCCAAGATGGCAGAGGTCTGGAGCACACTGGAGGAGCTCTGGACACCTCCCAGGGGAGGTGCAGGTCAGGGGAGTGGTCACTCCCCTTTCCTTTGTCCAGTTTCGCGCCAGAGCAGGGCTAAGGGGTCCCCTGAACCGGTGTAGACTGGCTTATGCAGAATTGGGCACATCTGTGCCCAAGAAAGCATTTCCAGAGGCTGGGGGAGGCTACTCCTCCCCTGCCTTCACACCATTTTCCAAAGGGAGAGGGTGTAACACCCTCTCTCAGAGGAAGTTCTTTGTTCTGCCATCCTGGGCCAGGCCTGGCTGGACCCCAGGAGGGCAGATGCCTGTCTGAGGGGTTGGCAGCAGCAGCAGCTGCAGTGAAACCCCAGGAAGGGCAGTTTGGCAGTACCAGGGTCTGTGCTACAGACCACTGGGATCATGGGATTGTGCCAACTATGCCAGGATGGCATAGAGGGGGCAATTCCATGATCATAGACATGTTACATGGCCATATTCGGAGTTACCATTGTGAAGCTACATATAGGTAGTGACCTATATGTAGTGCACGCGTGTAATGGTGTCCCCGCACTCACAAAGTCCGGGGAATTGGCCCTGAACAATGTGGGGGCACCTTGGCTAGTGCCAGGGTGCCCTCACACTAAGTAACTTTGCACCCAACCTTTACCAGGTAAAGGTTAGACATATAGGTGACTTATAAGTTACTTAAGTGCAGTGTAAAATGGCTGTGAAATAACGTGGACGTTATTTCACTCAGGCTGCAGTGGCAGGCCTGTGTAAGAATTGTCAGAGCTCCCTATGGGTGGCAAAAGAAATGCTGCAGCCCATAGGGATCTCCTGGAGCCCCAATACCCTGGGTACCTCAGTACCATATACTAGGGAATTATAAGGGTGTTCCAGTAAGCCAATGTAAATTGGTAAAATTAGTCACTAGCCTGTTAGTGACAATTTGAAAGTAATGAGAGAGCATAACCACTGAGGTTCTGGTTAGCAGAGCCTCAGTGAGACAGTTAGGCATCACACAGGGAACACATACCTATAGGTCACAAACTTATGAGCACTGGGGCCCTGACTAGCAGGGTCCCAGTGACACATAACAAACATACTGAAAACATAGGGTTTTCACTATGAGCTGGGCCCTGGCTGGCAGGATCCCAGTGAGACAGTGAAAACACCCTGACATACACTCACAAACAGGCCTAAAGTGGGGGTAACAATGCTAGAAAGAGGCTACTTTCTCACAGCAGCGTATCAGAAGTGTGATCAGAACCCGCGGCTCCCATGTTCAGCACCAAGGACAAGCAGGACATCTCTGCACTAGGGCCCCACAAGCCAGGTAAAATTGGTCCGACTCTCGAAGCTTGGTCCTGGGACCTTAATTTCCAGTGGGTTCCACTGAACTCACTGTGTAAGTGACTGATTGTCACTAGTGGGTTTTCCAATAGACCGCAATGGTAAAGTTTGACAGCTTGTACAATACTGATTTATTTTTCGCTTTTAAATCTATAGCTGCAATTATATGTATTGGATTGATTTTGTTTTGATGTCTAACTTATTATAAAAATGTGCTCTATTTTTATAAACTGGTGTTTTGATTTCTTTCGAGTTGTATCATTTACTTATCCATGTTGGTACTCTGAGATGCTTAACACATGGTCCTCTAGTAAAGCCTGACTGCTCTTTGCCACAATGCCAGGACTGAGCTAGGGATTTCTTAGTGTGAATCCAAACAACCCAGTTTCGGGTATTGTGAGAGTATTCCATATCTTTTAAACAGGCATGTGGAACTTGTAAACTACATTTTTAAACTGCTTTTAGTGACTAAACAAAATATGTTGGGTGTGTTTTTGTTAAAAATTTAACTTGCTGATATTTTGTGTTTCTTTCCAGCTGATAGTGTTTGGCTAGCTTCAAAGCATAAAAGTGCATTATGTTTACAGTTCCTTAGCAATACATCTGAGGCTTGGGCTAAGACGAACAGAGCCCCCTCTCTAAAAACAGTATGGGGACTTTGGAATATAGTCAGGCCTGTCTCCCAAGATGACCTCTTAAACATTGTTAAAAAGATCAGTGCCACCTACTAATACAACGACCTCATCTCTGGTGCTCCCAGTAAAGCAAAGTTTGCATTGTTTTCTGAAACCTGGGGAAAAATCTCTCTCAAGGTTTCTTTTCCGACTCACTTAAATGTGGTAAAATCTCACCCCTGCTCAAAAAACCCAAACTCGATCCCCACCTATCAGAAAAATCATTACCATTCTCAAACGTTCCTTGGTTAGGAAAGACCATTGAAAAATGTTTATACCCTCAACTCTCTGAATTCATCAATAGTGAAAACAAAAGTACTATCAGTCCACCAATGTGGATTCAGAGTAGGTCATGTAATTAAAGTATCAGCTTCAAAAATCCTAGATGACATACAGCGAATACTAGATGGTGGTGGATGCTGCTTGTTTTACTGAAAGTAACAGCTGCCTTCAACACAACTGATCACAACAGATCACTTAACCTCCTTAAACACTGCTTTGGATTAAAGACACAGTCCTCACATGGCTTTCCTCCTTCCTCTCCAAGCGCTCTTAAATCATAAAAATCAATAGCAATGTTTCTGACTCAGTCCCTATTGTTTGTGGAGTTTTACAGTCATGATCCATCTTACTTCGTAGGCTCTTTAAGCTATATGTTGAACCAATAGCCGAAATCTGCCAAGATTCTAGCATCTTCATCCACTAATATGCAGATGACTCGCAAATTTACCTGAAAACCTCAACACTAAAAGACATCCTCACCTTGGGAGCAGTCCAACTTAATATCCAAACCTGGATGAAGAAGAACATTCCCACCCTTAACCCAAAAATAATTAATTAATTCAATATTCCCCACAGTCTATAAAATATTACAATGCAGATCTGTTACAGCTCATCATTCCAGATGTGACCCCACTTTGCCATCATCAGTTTAATTTCTTGAAATAATAGTTAAGGCATCTCCAACCATGGCCCAATACATAAAGTTGTCCAAAGCGTGAAATTTCAACTTCTGTTGTGAGTGCCCCAGAGACTCAGTGATAGACCTAGAGGCTAAGGAAAAGACCACAATGGCAAGATTGAGGAGCTGGAGACACGGAATGGTTCTGGAATGTTGCTTTTTGAGTGCGTCTGGTTATAAAAGCTCTGAACGCCCGATGCCTCATGCTTTTTGTCTGTTTACTCACCTGACGCAAGCTGCTAATTGATCCTGCATATCGCACTTGGGGTCTTCAGAATCTGGTTGCAACTGGATACTTCGCATCAACTAGCTCTCTTGGAGGCCATCTACTGACATCCAGTCCTGTAAAAGAAAAAAGAAAAGAACAATTAACCAACAGAAGCCTGCGCTTGAAAACATATGGTAACATGCGCACACGCTGCGCAGTAGTGTTAGTTACCATCCAAATTCTCTTCCTGAAGAGGGGTCTCATAATTGACAGGCCGAAGACAGTATAGTGGGAAAGAGGTGTTATAAAAGTAATGCAGGGTAGGAGTTGTTGAGCCTTGGTGGAAATAGTAAGTTCACAAGTGACATACTCCCTGCAACTCTTTCTTTAAATTAACATACTGATTTCCGTACCAATCTCAACGATCAGACGACGTAACACAAAACAGCCAAGAAGACATTCACGCAGAATAGAAGGACTTATAGAGGCGGACCAGACAACTGTGGATGCCCAGCTCTTTTTCCTTCCCACCCCCCCTTCCCCTTCAGGGCTGGCCCAATGCCAAGTGATGTTAAGCTTTTGGTTGGTGACTGCCTTGTGGAGGAGATTGGGAACCTTGGCGGCAAATTCAACTCATTCCCACAGGGTGGCACACCTAAGCAGGTCGGTGCCCAGTCCTGACAACTTCATATGACAAAAAAACGGAAACCAGTCCTACTATCAGAACACATAAAACTGCTGCTCACGCTCTGATCCTCTCTCAATTGGATTTTGGTAATGCAGTTCTAGCAGGGACTTCTCAACCTGCACTTATGCCACAAAAATCTGTCTTGCATGCCACAGCCAGACTGCTCTCCGCAACCAAGAAATTCAGTAACAGCTCCCTAATACTCACTCAACTGCATGGGCTTTCTGCCGAGGCCAGACTCAGTTTCAAGCTGGTCTGTCTAGCCTTTAAAGCCATGCAGTCAAAAACTCGCCCTATTTGACCTACCTACTCAAGACCTCACGAGGAACCAAGAATCTTTAAAGTAAAGAAAACTTCCTTCCTGATATGTCCTTATTCTGAACTTCGCATGCTCTGCAATAGTCCTTCTCAGGAGCAACCTCTACTTCTGCCTACTAAAATCAGAACTACTCCAACACCTCTCTCGTTCCGTCATCTATTAAATACACACCTCTTTAGACAGTACTTGATCCAATAACTCTACATTGTACAACAGAATTGCAATTTTATCCACACTTGAATGTGGGAGCTGATCAATATATATGCAATTATCACCCCCCTCTTCCATTATTCTTCCCCACCAACCCCCTCTTGCTTACTTTTCTCCAACTTTTCTTTACTCCCTCATCCCCCTGCTCAACTGTCCCTCCCCCTTTCCTTCTTCTCCCTTCCCATATCCTTCCTCTTCCCACTTTTTCTTCTCTGTTTCCTCCAATTGTCCTCCCACAATACCCCCTGCCCACTCACCTATTTTACATTGTATCTCCCACCACCTTTTCTCCTCATTCACAAATTCAAGTTGTATGTGAGACCTTGTCATATTTATTTTTATCCCATCAAGCATATCTACCCTTGGGGAGTATGCACCATATACATTTGCAAAATAAATAGGTATGAGGTGTGGTTATCGTTTTATGGAAAGCAGCGCATAGCAGCGTGATGGATGAAGTGTGAGAGATAGGCACAAAAGTTTTGGTTTTCAGGAATATGGCTGCTTCAAACAACTCTGGTATTTCTTACGCTCATAATCCACCGAGCTGGTTACCGCACTGGGTTATCCTTTCTGAGATTTATAGTTTATGGGCCTAAATAGGCATATACTGTGGGATAGATGGCGGGAGATATGCTAGGATTAACTTTCTTAATATCATCCCAAATATGATTGTCATTGTGAGATGTCAACAAGTGGTCAGAGTATACAGCTAGTAGTGAACTAAATTAGAATCCTTGCTTGGCTAGAGGTATGTTGCAGATTTCTTCAGTTACTGAATCCCTGTTCAGTTGGTGTTGGGTGGTTTATTGCTGTGGACTGATATGGTGGTGGGTGATGGACATGAGTTATAGGGGTCCCATCCTAGTGCATTTAAGAGGGTCAAGTTCGAGGGAGATTTTATGCAGTCTGTTTCAACTACAGTTGGCTGCTCTGTCACTTCAATGAATTGAATAGTGTTAGTGAGAACCAGAATGTTTATATATGAATTGACATAACTATAGAATACCCAGACTAGACAGGTCAGTTCATCATAATTTACCTGGACATATAAAATTGTGTGGTGTTTGAGTAGTCATGTATCTTTGAACTGTGGATTGCATTAGTCTAGGGCATAATTAGATACTCTCTTTTGAAAGAGCACCCAGCTTGTCTTTTTTAACCTCAGGGGACGCAGATGGTAAAGTTACCCCCATTTTTTATAATCTCTCTCCATTTTTTTAGGTCTCGGTTTTTACAGCACAGCTGTCAAACAGGCCTATTGCTTGCAATATAGCGAGAATGGACTTTAGGTCCGCTCCTTCATAACCATAGCTCATTCTTTCCACTCTTACTTACTCCCTTGTGTGTCTTGCTCTGTGATGCTAATGTTCAATGCATTCGCACCTTAAATCTAGATCCATTGGTTTTGCCAATGTTTGTTTTTTTAGGTCTCTGATGGACAGCTCAAAAGAGCAACAGAGCGCTTTACAGACTATTTTCTCTTAATTGTAGCGGGAGAATCATGTCTGTGATATGGGATCCAGCTGAAGGAAGATTACAGAAACAATAATGTTATGGGATGTCAGAGATGGGAGCAAGTAATCAGGGCAGTATATTATGCACTCGATTTGTTCATAGATGCTGTTTGAGGCAGCGTGAACTAAACTGATGCACACGCATATTTTTTTTTTTTAATCAAGCACCGAATACTTGATTAAAGCTCAGATTCCATGGCCAGAAAATTAGCTACTAGATCATATCTCAAAGAGAACAGTGAAACATGTACATCGGCACAAGCCTAAATAGTATTTTTCTATAAGTGGCATAACATGCCAGTGCATCTGTTTTTCACTCTCAATACTTTGATTTCTGATGGAGGACGCTCGCACCTGTTTCTCAAGTTTAGAAGACAGGGGGCACTAAAATCCCACGTTAAAACGGGTAATTCCTTCAAAGTGACTTATGTTTTTTGACCTCAGCAGCAACAATTCCTTTAAACTTTGTTTCTCCGAAAAGGACAAGATGATAAAGGTGATAGTGGGGAAGGTAGATGCCATCCTGGAGACCCTGGAAGATGATATGGGAAAGACCTGACATATATAACCTAAGGCCCTCAGTTTTCTAGCACAGAAAAGTGAGGCGTCCACTTTGAATTAGCCATAGGAAAAGATCCCATCTAGAGACAGAATGGCTCCTATTCCAGAAGCCTCGCCCCTCTCTGACCTCAATACTAGATAATAACAGCTCTGGTGATGTAATTCGGTCCACTTGAAGGAAATTCTGTGCTGTTATCAACTGCATCATAACTATTTGACATTTCTTTCTGTGTTTATATTTATTTTTTGCTCATTTTATCTGTTTATGCATGTTTACTTGGGGTTTTGTGAGAAAAATGAAGTTGCAACTAATGTATTTCTGTACTAATAAATGTAGACACATATCTGAATGGCTGATGGATATTAACAATATATGTACCACATACAATACATTAACACGCTCATGAAAAAATAAGCTTTGTAGTACAAATAGGTTTGCACCTCCAGATGATAAACCTTCATGTGTTATCGTTAGTAAACTCTGACACTTCACTGCAGGTAAGCAATCAAACGTTCTGAAATATTTCAGGACTTTCGAGCCCTAGTAATATACAAAGTATAAGGCTTATAAACAAGTGCAGACTCACTCTGCGGCATCCAGCACAGGTCTGTCTTCCATGACTCCAGACTTCTGCGTATCATAAAATACGTGCATCAGAAACGACAATGCTACATTTCCCCCAAATCAAATGTCTTAGTCCATGAATTTGATGAGTCAATTAGTGGGTTTTGGTTGACCATCAGGTCCAAGACACGTGGTTCAACCTTCACAAAAGGAACCGGGTACAAAGGGGACCCCTTTCTCTTTTCGAATCAAATATTACCCGCTTGAGGTTTCGCTATCTGATCAAAGGTGTGTGACTAATACATTTCTCTATGGCTCCTAACTAGGATGGAGACGCCCTTTTGGGACAGAAATGTCCCCTGCATTGTAAGAGATGTGCATTCCTGCCCTGAGTGCCCAGCTGCAATGATATCTGGATTCCCCGGTACTGATTTTTGCTCTGATCATGAGTGAACATGGATCATGCTTGTGCGCAGTGACCTAGGCCTGACTCACAGTTATGCACTCTGTTTATATTGAGAGAAATGTGCCAAGTGCTACCCGTTGAAGATAAGAGGCAGTTAACTGACAAAAGGAGGGTGGTGGCAACATACCAGTTTTCGTGTTTAGTAGAATCAGTAATGTTAATGGGCATTTTTACCTGTGTCACAGAAGTGAGCCTTAATGTCCCGTTCATGTAAGGTGCAATGGCTCTGTTCTTAACTCACCCTTGGCCTGCATGGATTGTTTGCAATGCTAGATACCATGTAATACTTTGTGCATGTGCGTACTAGGACAGCACTTGATACTTGTGTGTGCATGCTGGGTTGGATGTGTGCCTGTGGATGGTACATTACCTGGAGGCCTGGTGGATCCATTATGGAAGCCCTTGGCTTACAAACGCTGGAGTGGTGGGGACTGAAACCCCCAAACAGGAGATGTGCATTGCTGACATTCCTGAGAGTTGGGATGTGTCATACACACTGAAGGGAGAAGAGCAGAGCATCCTCTGTGCACATCAAAGGTCTCTGATTCCAGGAAGTTACTAGTCAGTGGGGCCTTGGCTCATTGCCAGGAAGATATTAGGACTGATAAGGTTGGCACTACCAGGAAATCTGATAGAGAGGAAGGCTTAGTCCTTTGAACCCCTGTGAGGCATATGAGCCAGGTGTGAGCCTTGTTTACTCCCTTAGCCTGTGTTATGGGTCACTCAGAATAGGAGACACTCCCGCTGTGTCAGACTGTCCCTTTGTCATAGGGCTTCAAAGGAGCTGACACCCCCAACATGAATTTGAAAGGCTGGACACTAAATCACTGATGTGTCTGGATTTGGACTATTTGCCCCATATTTTGTGGACAGCACATTATCATCAGGATAGAGAAGATCGCCAATACGTCTTTGCTGCTGGAATCAGGACTGGGGCCAGGGTCTGCCTGTCTCCCTGCTTGGTGAAGGGACATCACCCAGGGAGTCAAAAACATTTACCCTGAGCCTGCAGCACCCGCCCTCTACCTGCCTGCCAAGACCAGAGCACCCTGTGAGCCGGAGGAAAGCACCTAGGCTGCCTGACAAGACCAGCACATGCCGTGATGAGGAAATCATCTGACGTCTGTCTGCCTGTCAAGAACAGGGAAGTCCTGTGAGGAGAAGAAGAGAGCTTGGAGAGAGCAAGGCTCAGCGGGGATTCTATTGGAGCGTGAGAATTGTTGGTCTGGTCAGGAGTGCAGGCCATCCGCCCTGATCTTGCAAAGTTGGTGGAACCCATGTTGCCAGGAAGGGGATCACCATGAAATCCAGGTTATTGCCTATGTGTGCACCAGAGTCAGAGACCCTTGTGTGAGCAGGAAGGGGGCTGCCATGAAGTGTGGGCTTTGTCTGTGCGGGCGCCAAAGTTCAAGACCCATGTTTGACCAGGTAAGGGGCCATCATGCAGTGTGGGCAGTTGCCCCAGTTCATCATGCGAAGGAAGCAGTACAGAACACTTATCGATTACTGCTCGAGCCGGGCATGGACGTCCGGCATCAATATGAGCCATCTAAGGACCTAGAAGGCCTGTGTGTCAGTGAGAAAAGACTCCAAGAGATCACTGGTCTGCAGTAGTGAGACACTGCAACACAGAGAGAAGCGTTGTGAGTCTCCCAAGATTACCGTCTGCCATTAGGTCAGGTGAGACTGTTCCAGGCTACCAGGCTTGCTGAGGACTTCCACAAACTTAGCATTCTTAAGAGGGCTGTGCGGATTATTTAGTGCATCATAAATGCTTTGTGTCTTTATATTAAATACTCTGTGTTACATAAACTCTTGCATTTGACGGGACAATCCACTTATTGCTACTACTTTGTATTTTGAGTTATGAGCCTGTGTTGCATAGAACCTACCTTCCGCTGAGAAGCCTTTGACTATTCGACCTGTGCTACCACTGAGAGTCAAGTGCTGGACGTGGTAGTACTTGGCTCATGTTTTCAGGACCCATAATAGGTCGGGCCCTGTCTATTAGGGGTTGACCTAATAGCCACTGCTTGCTCCAGGGCTCTCTGACAGGCCCATTTCACCCCCCTCATATTTGTGATTTAGGCAGGGTCTCAAAAGCCCTTTCATGAATTCGAAATAATTTTCCAACTCCTTTAAGTGCCTTTGTATATGAAGGAAAACCCTTTTGTGGGTTGCAAACCCTGTGCTTTTGTGAATCTCCGAGCTTGACATGAAGTCCAAAGTCCTTTATACATCAACACATTTCCCTATAGACACAGAATGGCTAACAGCATTTGATGTATCAGGCATAAAATTATCAACCACATCATTGTTCTTAGGATACTCTTCAGTGTCTGCTCAGGAACTTTTAGAAAAGATCTTGGGCTGCACTCCATTCATTATCCTTAAGAATGAGGAGTTTGGGCTGGTGATGTTCTTTCTTTCCATATGGTGCTCTTGTATCCTCAGCAGTCAGTCACTATGGAAGGCTGAGGGTATAGTGGAAAGTCAGCTTTATAAGAGCTCTGGTTAGAACACAATCTGCCTGGCCCAGAGGGGAGGACGTGGCTCTCTTTTTCCTGTCTGCATAAGGCTGCTCTTCCAACAATGATTATGCTGCTCTGTCTCCCAGTGTATCACTGATATAGACTGTTTCCTCTATTTGAGACAGGGTTGTATCTTTGTCCTGAAGAGCAGCTTCTCTGTGGATTTGCCAGTAGTACTGTAATAGCAGATCTCTGTAGTCTGTCAGGGTTTGTAGAGTGCCTGTGATAAGGGTTTAAAAGTGATCTGGGCTATTTGAATAGGCTTTCAGAGTGTCCAAGAAGCATTTCACAGTACCATTCACCAAGAGCAGTGATCTTCAAGTGATGAAAACCTATGTAATTAGCAAAGACATTGACTTCCTTTCCATCAGAGGGCCAGTATCCAACTTGACTATCTTAAGTATGCCAAAACATGAGAAGATTTTGTTCACAGCATGGTTAAGAGCATGGTCAACAACATTTGCCAAGGTGCTGGGTACAGTCATGACATCTAGGAATCGGGACTATGACAAGAAGATGCTTTCCCCTGGAGAGTGACACAAAGAAAAATCAGTATCAAATTCATCCCAGATGATTGTGGTAATGGGGACAATTATGGGTGCTCAGACGTGCTGTCTTCCCTTAAACTCTGGCAGACATGACAGGCACCGTTGTGCCAGGAAAAGGGATCCAGACCTTTTACATCAATAAGTGTTCAATGGCTACAATTCATTGATGTCCTTCATGAGTTCGCACATAATTCTTAGAGGTAAGCCTAGGTTTTCTCTTAGGATGTGCTTTTCCCATTTTAGGCACCAGTTTAGTAAGGGTAAGAGTTCTTAACTTGCTCTCTCCCCAATTAATCCAGGATCTCGCACAAGTGAAGCTTAGAAGAATATGTGATCTGGGAAAGGACTTTGCTGTTGGCTATCCCACTAGAATAGGCATAATTCTTGGCCTAAAGAGCCTGCTGCTGCAATTGACCTGCCTGAGGAAGAACCTTGACTGCAACTTTCAGGAAAAATTACTGACTGCTTGCAAAGAACAGAGACCAGCTGACATAAATGACTTGTGATAGACATCCATCAGGCTAAGTCTAGTCCAGACACACAAGGTATCCCCCTACCAGCCAGCTGCTCACAGTCATCAGGAGCTGCACAGTGACATCAGAGAGCAGTGGAAGAGCCATTGCTTTCCAGAGGACTGAGGAATTACCTCAACCTGAACCTCTGATCTGGTTGGGGTGGTACCTAGAGAAGGTAATCCTGATTGCAGATCTGATGGAATTTTGTTTCTTGCCCAAACCTTTCCAGAGTTGTTTGAATCATCAATCACTACCCCAGAACATGCATAGTCTACCACTTTGTCCTTGCACATCCTGTTCCCAGTGGTAGTTGCCACAATCCCCATGGATGCCAGGCCATCAGAATTGTTTTGACCATGACTAGTGGTGTTTAAGATACAAGCCCTTATCTGTTTAGGTACCTAGGTGCTATGGCACCTAGGCCAGCCACTTCAATTTATAAATAGTTCAGTGGCGACTAGACTAGTAGTACTCCAGTGGACTGATTCCTCACAACAGGCACTATCTAGGCCGTTGTTTTGGCAATTGCATCAAAAGCCAATTAACATTCTTTCTCCAGTAACTAAAATAAAGGTACTGCAAACCAAACACAGTGTTTCCCTTTGAAGAGCATCAACACAAATTATCCTCCTATGAAGAACATTTAATTGGTGCCCCTGTGTTAAATATTTTACAGTGCATAGCACTTGAACAACATAATAGTGTTTGAGTTCCTATCTATGGCGAGTAGGGTACTAGAAATCTCTAGTTTTCTTTGCCTGTAAGCATATTATGTGTACTTTATTATTTTCATGTATATTAAAGTACTTTAGTTTTCTCAAAAAGGGGCGCACACAATTCACCCAGATGCACTGTAGTAAATGCAGTGCATGATGACACTCACTTTAGTTGAAAGTCTTTGTATTCACCATTGTTGGTGCAGCCTGTGCTATGCATCTCTAGACATGTCAGGATATTGTCCCTTCTTCAGTAGCAATGCTGCTCACAGTCTTCTCAGGTTTCTGTACCAATTCCAGATTGCAGGTGTATCCAAGAACTTGCCAACTTAACAAGGAGTCTTCATGGAAGACTAGATCTTGGATACCCTAAAACCAAAGAGGCTCTCCAAGTACTTTACCACCAAGAGGGCGCATCAGACCCTGCGGGGCCACGACCAGGGGTGCTGCTGTGGGCCATAATAGCTCACCTCTTCAATTATCAGGCCCAAGACACAATTCTTAAACATGTCAGGGCTCACAGAACACTGCAATATGAGAGCCAGAATATTATGGTATTTCTAAAACACACACATAAAGTGCAAGACCTCTGAAAATACTATGGACTGATCAAAAAGATATTGCTGGACCTGACCATTCGTTATATCCTGATATTCCCAGTGAAGTTGCAAGCTCAACCCAATGGCAACGTCTTCTTCTTTACCACCCCCAGGGAAGCTGGGGACTGGGTGGACACTATGGGAGGAGCAGTGCCCAAACAAACAACTGAAAACCCCAGTCAAAAATCTGAATGCTTGAGGACAGACTATTTGGGCTCTGCTCAAGCGAGTGGAACCCAGAGAGGTGGCAGGATTGTGGTGTGTCCAGATGGCATGTGGCTGACTCCACCTGTGTCCCTCACACCAGGGAATCCTTCATGTGTCAAAGGGGAGACTCAGACTCTGAGTGATAGTACAGACTTGGGGAAGTCCCAGAAAGGTTGAGAGGATCAGGCAGACCATCAATAAACATTAAGGTGGTCATTATGACATTGGCGGTGAGTGATAAAGTGGCAGAAATACCGCTAACAGGCCATGGCGGTGAGAACTCCCATAGACAGCCAATGTACCACACCATCCGCCAGGGCGTTCACACAACTCACTACGGCGGTATTCAACAACAGACAGGCAGAAGAAAAGCTAACCATATCATGACACTCAAATCCACCACAATTTCCGGGACGAAACCAACGCCATCAAAAGCCTGTCGGAAACACTGCACAGAAGACCAAAGACTCACCATCAGAGACACAGAGAAGAACAACGCCACCATGGAACCGGAACTGCAAGTCCTCCCGCTGCTTTTCTACGCCATGCTTCACCTGGAACACTAACTCCGACGAAGATGATGACGGTGAGTACAGCCGCCTAGCACACAAGGGAGGGAGGGAGGAAAGGGAGAGTGACACACACATGCACAACACACACCATACACACAACCAGCTGCAGACGTAAAGCAATGGCACACAACACACAGCATAATAAAACAAGGACTAGATTTTAGAAGTACTGAAAATGTATTATCAAGGGAAAAGCCACCACATGAACTGGATATGTACAATTGTCCACAAAGGGCCAATGCCCAGTCCAAAGTACTAAGGGCTCACATGGCCACAAGGCACAGTCCAAGGCCCAACTCATTTCCTGACGACATCCTCACAGAACTGTGCAGGGGCATCATGATTGAAGTGGGCACACACCTCAGGGGGAGTGGGTGAGGGGCACCTCAGCTGAAGTCATGAACTTGCCCACTGCTTCTGGGGGGGGGGGGCTCCTTGTCCATTTTCCTTTGCTGGGGAGTGCAAGGTCACAGTCTCTCAGGTGGGGAACTCGCCCACTGCTTCTGGAGGGTGCTCCATGCCCATATTCCTTTGCTGTGGAGTGCAAGGTCACAGTCTCTCAGGTGGGGAACTAGCCCACTGCTTCTGGAGGGGGCTCTTTGCCACTGGTGGTGGTGGTGGTGGTGATACCCTGCCAGCCTCTGCTGGAGATGAGCGCTGCTGTGTCTCAGCTTGGGAAGGTGCCTCCTGGGCAGCCTCTACAGGAGGTGAGGGCTGCTGTGTCTCAGCTGTGGAAGCTGCCTCCTGGGCAGCCTCTGCTGGAGGTGATGGCTGCTGTATCTCAGCTGTGGAAGGTGCCTCCTGGGCAGCCTCTGCTGGAGGTGAGGGCTGCTGTGTCTCAGCTGTGGAAGGTGCCTCCTGGGCAGCCTCCGTTGGAGGCGAGGGCTACTGTGTGGCAGCTGGAGGTGAAGGGCTTCTTCCCTGTCCTGGCTGTTGGAGTGGGATCCTTCCTCTTCCTGGCTGTTGGTGTGGGATCCTTCCCCTTCCTGGCTGTTGGAGTGGGATCCTTTCCCTTCCTGACTGTTGGAGTGGGATCCTTCCCCTTCCTGGCTGTTGGTGTGGTATCCTTATCCTTCCTGGCTGTGGAAGTGGGATCCTTACCCTTCATGGCTGGTGGAGTGGGATCCTTCACTGTCTTGCTTCCATAACTAGGAGGTGCCTCCACTGTCCCCGTGGACTGTTTGGCTGAAGTGCTGGGCTGGGTCGTTGAGACCCTGCTCTTACGGGCAGGATGGGGGGAGGGAAGAGGTCAAGTTGGGCAAGAAAAAGCTTCCTAGGGACGGTGGGGCGGAATGAGGATGGAGGGATGGTAGTGGAGGTTGAGCGAGTGGTTGTTGGAGGAGTATGTCTGCTGGACTTAGGTGCAAGTAAATGGGCAGTGTGCTGATGTGAGGTGGATGGCTGTTGGGTGTCTGAGTGCCTGTGTTTGTGTCCTTTGGGGGGGGACAGACAGGGTGTGAGAGGACACAGGGGACGCGTGCATGGATGTTGTGGAGGTGACTGCAAGTGAGGTGTGTGTGTGCTGCTTGGTGTGGTGATGGTGGTGGATGTTGAAGCAGTGCATGCAGGTGTGAGTGTGGGTGTGACTGTGAGGGAGGTGGAGGAGACAGTGGAGGCAGTGGATGTGGTTGTGTGTGCAACTGTCTGGTGTTTGCATGAGTACTTGTGGGCTGAAGTGTGGTGCTTGTGTTTGACTATGCCACTCTTGTGTGATGGCTTGTGTGCATACTCGTCTGTATGTGTGCTGGGGTGGGCTGGGGTTGATGAGACTGGGACTGGGAAGTGGTAGTTGGAGGGGGGACAGTAGGAACAGGGACAATGGCTGACATCAGAGAGGAGGCCACAGCCTGAATCATTCTCTGTTGGGCCGCCAATCCACAGTGGATGCCCTCCAGGAATGCATTGCTGCACCAGGGATGCCAGCCCCTGGATGGCATTCATAATGGTTGACTGACCTACAGAGATGGATCTCAGGTGGTCAATGGCCTCCTCACTGAAGGTAGCAGGGCTCACTGGGGCATGGCCTGAGGTGCCTGGGGCGAAGGAGATGCCCACCCTCCTGGGTGAGCGGGCACGGGCAACTCGCTGAGGGGCTACTGGGAGGGCAGTGCTGGTACGGGGGTGGAGGCTGTACCTGCAGCTGGGGTGGTCACAGAGGTGTCTGCCACCACCAGGGAGCTTCCATCGGGGGAGGTATCTGAGTCTGTGTTGTCACCTCCTGTCTCTGCTGTGGTGCTCCCCTCACCCTCCGTCCCACTGGTTCCCTCGACATAAGTGGACTCTGCCTCCTGGGTCCTGTGGGATGCAGCTCCCTCTGTCGCCTGTGCCCCTGCTCCTCCACCAGATGATGCTAATGCACACATGGACAGGATGACAGAAGAAAAAAGGGGAGGGGGGAGAGAGAGAAAGGGAACACTGGGTCAGTTACAGCACCAACACCACAGTTGGCATACACAGCACCGTCACACACAGCGATCAGGATTGAGCACTATGCTTTGCACTGCCATTGATTTGGCTAGATGCTGCAGCAAGATGAGGGTCAAACACCGCCAACTGCACCCCTCCTGGGACCCACTAAGGCCTGACTGACATGGAATGCAAACAACGTAGGTTACCTGCATTTACCATACACCCATTACCCTTGAGTTGGATCACGCTGCAATGTCTGGCCTGGCATTAAGGGGCACCCACTAACTCACAACCACCACCCGAATCCCATGCCACCTACCAATTATTGTAGTAATGCCCACTGTACTCACCCACTTGTGGATGCTGTGATGCCCTCAAGCACCCATCCAGCTCTGGGTAGGCCACCGCCAGCATGCGGGCCATCAGGGGGGGGTCAGGTTGCCTGTCCTCACACAAAGCAGTCTCCAACACCCTCAAGTGTGTCTGAGGCCAGGTGCAGGGAAAGGCAGGGTCTTGTGCACTATAAAAACTTCTTTTTGAAATTTGCCTATTTCAAAGGCCGAAATGGGTAGAAGTATTGGACCTCTCACACCACATAGTTAGAATTCTTCTGGACTGAGGAAATTTTGCCAGGAAGAAGAGCTGGATGCTGTGGGAGGAACTGCCACTCTGCCGGTTGCTTTGTTGTGCTGGCCTGCTGCCTCACCGTGGTCCCATCAACACAGCGGGCCTGGATTTTCCAATCATCCTCCCTGGGTGCCAATTTTTCATCTACCCACAACTCATCAAGGAACCGAGGCTACATGTCTGGAAATCAATGCATCGTCTTTCCTCCAAGGAAAGAATCAATGCATCACCTCCCCTGACAGGAAGCAACGCATCATCTCACCTGCGAGGAAAGAATCGAGGCATCCCAGTAAGGAACCGGGGCATTGCTTTGCTTTTCCGGTGCCTCATCTCTCCTGTGGCCCCATCATCTTTGTTTTTGACACATCCCAGGTACCTTGTGCTAAAGAGATACATCCATTGATTCCTATGGATTAGGACTTGCTTAAACTTTTAAAAAGAGATATTTTGACTTGTGTATGTTGGTCTTTTGTCATTTTGATCTTGCTTTACTCAGATACATATTGCCTATTTTTCTAAACTGGTGTGGGGTCCTTTTGTAGTGTTTGTGTGTGTGTGTGTGTGTGTGTGTGTGTATATATATATATGTATATATACATATATATATATATACATACATATATACATATACAAATACATTAGATAATGCCTCTGAGATAAGCCAGACTGCTTGTGCCAAGCTACCAAGGGGGTGAGCAGGGGTACTCTTAGCTGTGTGACTTCCGTACCCTGACTAGAGTAAGGGTCCCTACATGGACAGGGTGCAAACCACTGCCACCTAGAGACCTCATTTCTAATAGGGGTGCTCAGTGATTCAAGACTACTGATGGGCAGTGGTGTCCGCACTTGAGAGAGCTTTGGGCTGGTTGCATGCTTCGAGTATTAAATTATGTCTCCTGGGAGTGATCCACTTCACAAGAAAAAGTGACTTAGCATGCAATTTATACTGTTGGGATTAGTGCTGCCTAAACGCAGGATTGTCATTAAGTGGGTATCCTCACAATCACCATCATTGACATCCTGGATTTGAGACATGGCAGAATGGGCACGAGCTGAAGAAAGGAACATATGTAAGACCAGGAAGGACAACAAACTGGCTGATGATATACAGACTTGGACAGCCATGCTGGCAAAACTGCTTGAGCCGCACAATGCAAGGCCTCCCTGAAGAAAGGGAGGTCGAGTATGGGTGCTGGTGAATTTGTAAGGACTAGATACAGCTTGTGGGGGAGGTGGTTTGGTAACTTAGAGGTCCTAAATGGCTTAGAGGCATTAACAGCTCCGTATGTATATGCCTCCTGTGTAAGACTGAAGAACATTTGAGAAATCTGTGCAGCACTTCTAACCTTCTCACAGTAGAGCTGGTGAAGGGAGGGAGTGGAGTTGCATTGGGGTTGTTTACTTTGTATTAATATATGGTGAGACGACGTCAGCCACTTGTGTTATTGCCTATACCAAATGCCCATAAAAATGTATACAAAAAAATAAACTCAACAAGGAGTCAATCACAAAAGGGGAGAAGGGAGCACACTGCCTGGTATACCAGCACACAATTCACAGAGATGCACTGTGGTAAATGGGGAGCATAATGACACTCACTTGAATTGAAAGTCTTCAGTATTCACCAAGTACTTTCGTTTTCTAAAGTAAAACACATACAGATGTGATAATCTTATTGATCGGCATTGTTGAGTTAAATGGAAACCTACATCATTTACTGGAGAAAGTCATGGTCTGCTCGCCCCAGCTATCTTGAAATATTCAAGTGCTAAAAGGGAGTACTAGGTCAGTCATTTTGGGATCAGTAGTAAAGTATTCCAGAACACCTGTGGTGCATAACATCGTTGTTACAACTGAGACACACTTACTCCTAACTGCCCTGGGACCGCGGGAAGAGGTTCCTCGACAGGGCAAGAGAAGGCCTACTCTTAAGTCAAGAAGGAGAGTTTGGCAGCAGCCTGGACATGTGAACAGTTACATTTATTTCTTTGTGGTAAAGATTCCACTGATACTGATCACTATTTGTTACTATGCATTTTTAGTAACACAAAGTAAAATATGCCCCTCCTCATTGAAAGATGTCGTCTAAGACTGCAGCACCATGGATGCCACATTGTGCACGGTCTTGGAAAATGGTTATGATCCTCCAGATTTCTTCTCATGAGTTCAACTGTTACCCACTACATCTCGGGCATCAATTGCTGAAGTATATGCTCTGTTACACAGCAGGCCCATCCCATGACTGTAGACAATAGCTACAGCACTAAAGGTACTTAAGATGACCCCACAATAGACCCTTTGATAGTACTCATTCACACTCAGCACTGGAGGATCTGAAACAAATTCTCGAAAACTCACAGGCACATTACAGAGCTAGACCCAAGAGCGTTCTAGCACACCCATGGTAAGTGGGTACAATAAAGAAAAGGATTGTAAACTGAGAAGTCAAACTAGCTATACCAGACGTTTTTTGCTTTCCTCACTACAAGTTGATAACTTTTGTTTTCATTTGCCAATTCTGGCCTCGCTGCACGACATCTCAGTCTTCATTGTGAGGGTTTCCTCCACCCTGCAAAGGGCATGTACTTATCACAGAACATCTAGGAGCATCTGTGCTAAATGATTCCACTACACGTGATGCTGCCAGAGGGTCTTTCTGTTGCTAGCACCTGCCCAGTGCTGGTTAAGCTTTTTCAGCTTGATTGATTGCCCACTTTTATTAACTGGACCCTCCTATTTCTCCTTCAGTTGAGGTGGGTTCCTCCTCCTGTCCTAAGACCTACCCTTGTCCTTAGCCGTCAGCTGCTACATTGGAATAACGGTTTGTTACATCATTAAATATCAACACACACTCAAACCAATAAATAATACATTCATAGTTGTCTCGTTCATAGTGTTAATGCTACTGTGATATGTAATCACATCTCTAATATTATTTATGACATTGGTATTTACATCGATCAGTACATAGGTACAATTGCTACTTTTGGTGCTATGGTTTGCACGGCTGATTTCCTAGTTATGAAATGCAAAGCTAACCAATACTGGTGAATTACACTGGTTGTTAGCTTTTATTTTGTAACCGTTATTTCACTTTTTTCCTTCAGGGCTTTAGGTAAAAAGATGTTGGGTACAGCTGAGTGGTTCTAGGTCGTATAGGCCTTAAGTGACAGCTATTCACAGTGACGAGGACCAACACTTCACACAGTGCTGTAGACATTATGAAGGCACTTGTGGCCTACTTCAGCAGCAAGCATTGCTCAGGCCAAAATGATACATCTGTGGCCAAACTAAAGTTTTATATAATGTTTCATTGGCTCGTGTGGCGCCTAATGCTCATGAATCTTGAAAGGCATTATGTCCAAGGACGGAATAGCAAAAGTGAAATATGGACTTTGGAAAGGTGCCGTAATTAAATGGTTTCCCAAGATACTTCTATTAAACTGACAGGCCAAGGTTACAGTCAATACTTTGGGACAAAACAAAAGAGTGTTTTTTGGACTTTAAGGACATCTGCCGGAGGAACTGTACTCCCAAATTGTTTCTGCTTACCATCTGGCAGCAGCGTCTGTTTGTGACTGTGCAGTGTTCCACTCTGATATCTTCTGCATGATAAAAGCCCGAGGAAGGATGCTCTGAAGTTTAGCAATATCAAAAACGTCGATGATTGGCACTGGCCATGTGCGCACCATGGACTCCCTCTGTTGCAGATGTGAATGACAACCCAATATTGATAGTTTGCACATACTGTGGTACTGATCTAATTTAACCCTAGCTACAGGAATAGTTTACAAAGAAAGTGCTCCATTGCTTCAAACTATGTACCCTCAACAGAAATGGTTATCCTCCTTAATATTTCTGATGTTTTGGGCATGACACCTCACTAGTGGAGCAGGTCTGCTACTGCCTGGAGGTGGCTCATACTTTCATACTTAGGAAATGGAGGACAGACTGCCCCTCATGGAGAATTGTGTAGTGAACTGACGGTAACAGCCTCTCATTAGACACTGATTCACAGAATAATCAACTCCCAGTCTTCCATTACATCAGGGGACCTCTTTCTGCGAGGTAGAACAGTGCCTCAATATCTTCAACAATATCCTAATCACACAATATTTATAATTCTCTACACAAAGTTTCTCTCATAACCAATGGAACACCTCAGACCTTGTTTGCTTTGGGAATCATACCCTTTTGGATGTTGATTTATTTTGTAAATAAACTACTTAAACAATCCCAAACCATCTCTCAATACCGTTGGAAATTTCTCCTCCCAGCCATCACTCCATTTTCAGTCAATACACATGAACCATCCTTGGCAATACACACCTTTGAGAGAATTGTGACTCCTTGGAAGTCTATGGACTTGTTCCAATATGCCACTAACTTTACATCAGGAGGATTTAACACATGCTCTGGGAAGATTGTAAGTTGTTCCTTACCAATCAATGTATAATGAGCACCGGAATCCTCCATTACACGCACCTCTTTAACGGTACAAAATGGATTGTCTGAATACATTTTGTACCATTAGATTGACGGTAAAGACATCCCCAAACTGGCTTACTTGCAAAATAAATTCTACTACTTTATCCCTTTTTTTTGCTCTTCTACATTATTTACTGAGCTTCTAGATCTCCTGTGAAAATTATGTGATCTGCCAAAATCCTGGTAAAATGTCCTTTTGGTTTACATCTCATGCATTATCTGTCCAACCAAAAGACAGTTTTTGTTGCTAGCAAGATGGCTCTTCCGACCACAAATGGAGCAGTTTGAACCTCCTTTATCATTGTGAGCAGTATTGTTCAAACATAATGGTGCCTTTTCCATCTCATTGCTGCCTTTGAACTAAGGTCCATATGTACGAACACTTTTTCCCATAGACACAGAATGGGTAAAAACCTTTGCTACATCTGGCCCTTAGTTCTTTGCACTGCTGCTACTTTTTCCAGCTGCATGTCCTCTTGCATGCCAGAGTTATTGTATACAAGAAGGTGCTTGTAGCCCGCCCATTGCTCAGCATTCTTTGGCTTCATTTTCACTCTTAGTTGCTGCCTTCTAATTGGCCAGTGTGTGCTGGCTTCACTTCCTCTTCTTGTGGCTGGAGCATGGACCAAGTAACTATTGCTTCAGCCTGATTGCTCTCCTTCCACTGATCTTGCTGTGATTGGGGTACTACTTTTTTTTTCTTTTTACCGTCACCCTTGTTGAACCGCCTTGCATGTGTAGCTATGTTTTACTATGCCACACACACACAAGAAGCCCTTTATACTTTTGAAATGGATGTATATTGTTACAACAGATGCTATCTGCTTTTATTGTGACAACAGATGTCATCTGCTTCCAAATGTATTTTCATTAAGACATGGACATTGGCACAATTGCCTTTTTTGTATCAGATTTTTTTTGGCAAAATGTCATATTTTTTTTTCTTTTTCATGCATGGTGAGATTAACTGATTTGCTCAGAATCACATGGGTGTTGTGCTGCATCCTAACAAGCATTGACAAAGCCAACATGTCTAACCTTTGAGAGTATTGGCTGTGCCATTGCTTTGTTCATGCTGTACAGCATGGGCAATGTTGACTTTGGCAATGATTTGTAGCCATGCTGTATAGCAGCGTAGCTGCTATGCAGCATAGCTAAAAATAATAATAAACAAGGGACAGTGATGCATGCAGCACTAATGCACTTAAAAAGCCCATTGGCCCTGGCTGCATTGTAGCACTTTAAAAAAATTAGTTTTAGCCTCACTGCAGGGCATCTGTGCTGCTGTACAGCATGGCTAAAAAATATTGCCAAAGCCAATAGCTCTCACAAGCGAGACTTATTGACTTTGCAGGTGATTGTTCTTGCGCCTTCTTATTACTACCTTCTGCACCAATTGGTCCTGCAACATTTCATCCAATAAACCTTTAATTGCATGAAGTTACCAATACCCACAAAGCAGCTACATAATTTTCTACAGATTCATCTGGAAGTTGTCCTCACTTTAAAACTGCAGTCTCTCCATCACTTCTTTCTTACCTTTTCCAAAGTTCACATCAAACATCCTTATTGCAGTATCATATTGGTCTAGATCTGTTTCTTCCTCTTCAAGAAGTGGCAGAACATTTTTTAATATGCATTGCCCCTCAGCACCCAAACAATTATTGACATATTGTTGGCTTCCTAGAGGCATTAAATATGTCCCCTCCTACTGCCTCCACAAGCTTCGAAACCCTCTTACTATTTTTCCCAAAGGGGTATAGATTCCCCAGGAGAACTCAGAATTGAGATGGTGCTATTATTCCTTCCATTCTAGGTGAATACTTACAGTTTGTAATAAGAATAACCAGAGTTTGTTGTTTATACTGTGAATGCAGAGGTTTTATTCATTTTTTTGTTGTTGTAAGTATAAAGCGTTTTACTTGCTTGGTCTGTATATAAGCGATTGTCACTGGGCTGAGTTGTTC
Organism: Pleurodeles waltl; assembly: GCF_031143425.1. Classification (NCBI taxonomy): domain Eukaryota; kingdom Metazoa; phylum Chordata; class Amphibia; order Caudata; family Salamandridae; genus Pleurodeles; species Pleurodeles waltl. Next base: position 147,851,075 of record NC_090436.1, on the reverse strand, counting down.
TGTTGTGTGCACGTTGCTTCCATAGGGCACACTAAAATCCTTCATTTATTCTTAGAATTTTGCACGGCAAAAGGCACTTGTAGTTGGTGTTACACATAGGTGCAGAGACCCTTTGTTTACCTTCAATTTTGCTAGACTGAAGACGTTTGTGAGTGTACTTTGCTGTCACACACAGCATAGAGGTTCTTTGTTTCCTGGATGCTGTTAGGCAGAAGACACTTGTATGTTGATAAGGAGGAGGTCACAAGATGATCCACACTACCGTCAGCAACAGAGAGTCATTTAGTTGGAATGTGCATGGCCGACAACTGAGGAGACTAATAATGTAAATGAACTGGGCACTTCAACATTGATATTTACAGAGCAGATTCACAATTTTGGCCATGGTCTGTCAGCATTTAGGGCCTGATTTAGATCCTGGCGGAGGGGTTTAATCCTTCACAAACGTGATAGATCTCAGGATCACCATATTATGATTCCATTATAGCCTATGAGGATCGTAATACGGCGGATGGGATATCCGTCACATTTTGCCAGAGTATTCCCTCCGCTAGCATCTAAATCAAGTCTTTTTGATCCTGGTTACTGGCCACAGTGGTGTAGCCTGGTGGGGGAGGGGAGGGGTGGGTCATGGACCCTTGTGCAAGCAGTGAACCTAGATCACCCCCAGTCGGTATTAAAATACTGTTATAAATGAGATACAGCATGCCTATCACCCTCCTGGGCCCCAGAATCAATGCAGATCAAACTTCCTCATTCTTATCGTCTTGTCTACTTTCTCCATCCTGCTCTCCTTGCATCTCCTTCATCCATTTAATGCTTGTCTCTCTATCCCCTTCCTCAGTCTCTCTATTCTACCTATTCTGTCTGCCTCTTTCTCATCTCCATCCTCCATTCTCCATTCTCTCCTTATTTCTGGTTCCTTTTCCTTCATTTCCCCCTACCACTTTGCTCATCTTTATCTCCATTCTCTTTCTTGTGCAATCTGATTTTCTTCTCCCGTTCGGTCACCAGGATCCAGGGTGGGGCTATTAGACAAAAAAAAAAAAAAAAATAACAATTGCGAGTGGTGATCACTTTCCAAGTCTCTATAATTCCATTAAGAATGTTGTAACCCTTATATGTTTATCCATTCAAATATAGGATCATGCTCATCCTATGTATTGATAGAGATGTAAGATTATGGCATAACATGCATTGCTTTCTGCTAAACTGCTTGAATCCATTCAGATAGTTTCCAGTGAGAATAACTAAAGCAGATGAGAGTTTCTCCCGAATTGATTCCAATACATTTCAGACTTTCTCCAGATTATCTGTAATACGGATTATTAATGAGGATAAATAAATGTATTTTTAAATATGGCTCAAAAAGAAGGTCTGCAATTAACAGCAATTCTGAGAGTGGTCTCAAAATTATGACCTAGATGGTCTAATTTATTAGCTATAAAAACTGATAATCTACTGCTTTATTGGCCCTTGAAGGTTTGATTCTTTGGTTTTTCCTAGATTACAAAGTGATTAATACGTAATGAACCAGCTACACAAGACTTCTGCATTCAGCGAACATAATGTACATTTGCTGGGAACACATATTACTCAGGATCTCCAAGCTTTAGGTGAAGCTTTCACCCAGCCACTAAGCAAAGTTTCAGACAAATGCAAGTTAAAGTCTGCAGGCAAGAAGTTCTGGGATTACTACATATTATATTCAAAATATCATTAGGAGTGAGGATTTAAACCAGGTATCAATACGTTTATGAAATAGCCTCCTTTCAAAACTGAGATGGGGGAATTTGGGGTTGATTCGTTGGATTGCTACTTGCCTAAACATTTTTCTTTATTTTAATTGCTAATTTGCCAACTTCTTTTAAATGCAGTTCTTGAAGACTGAATGAATTAAACCGGCCTACATAAAGAACTCTGCAGTACGCTTTGAGGATTTGCTTGTTTGGCTAATTACATTTGGTGTAAGAACAAATGGGTATTTCGGTTTTAGAACCTCATTTACAATAACTTCCTGCATGTCCAGTGTGGCAATATCCATATTTTGCATAACCTGACTGTATCCAAGTATGTGAGGTGAGTAATCTCTTCTCTCCTTTTAGCTCTTGGGAGATTGGTAATGGATGTTTCTGGAGGTAATACACTTTTTCATTAAAATTATTTTTTAAATATAAACTATTTCTCTCTTTAGAATGTCATAATTCACCTCAGTATGACTTTGTATCGACTTTAGTAAAAGACGATACACTGAAAACAGAAATAGAATTATCTATTTTTTAGTTCATCAACAACAACACAGTTATCTGATCAAGCTATTGCCTTCCATCATTCGTTATGGTTATGTTGCAACAGCATTGCGAATCTCCACTCCACCTATAATCACCGATAAGCTTACCACCAATTACGTTATTAGTACCTGAATAGTATTAAATCTTACTTACAATTGATCTACTGGTGTGGACGATCTGGAAACAATTACAAATGATGGAACTTTTTCTTTAGTAGCCTACTAGTTAATAAATTTGTCTGAAGTATCTACAGTAACTCTACCAGACAAATTAATTTAATGATTTTAGAATTAATCTTATCATTACTTACGAACATAGGCTAGGTTATTGGCTTTATATAAGCAACCTTTTTTTCAATGTCTGTAGCTTTTTCAGCTTGATTTACTAAAATATACTATGAGGTTATTTTCTGAGATCCGTTTTCTGTGACTGCCTTTTCTACATTAGGTGAAAAGGGTTCTGGAGCATCTTCCTCCCCTGAACAATCAATAGGGTCATTAAGTATATCGGACATATTTTATTATTTTCAGGAGTAATTCCATCAGAGAATCAAAAGTTTTGCTTTAGAGAGCTTAGTGATTTCTAGCTTAGTTTGACACAAACATTTAACTAGTGCATTTACAATTGTCTGTGGTAACAGAGTAGTTAAATCTATTATATCTTCAAGCCTAGTACGTGTTGTTTGTTGCTTAATTACACCTCAAAGCAATATCCATTTTGAATTGCTGTTCTGCATGTGGCAAGAGGAGGCTTATGGTTGAGATGTTCTTTAACTCCTGTAGATGAGTAGCTATTCTAGCCGCATAAACAAAAACAGATGTCCACCCACCAGCCTTTCAAAGTCTTTCTGAGTTCACACCAACGACACCCTGAAGTCAGGAAAATCTTGACACCCTTCAAGTTAACTCCACGACCTTGGATACATGTGATGCCAAAGTTGTTGATTTAGTCTTCCCAGCACTGCTGCCACTCATCACTCCTATCTTATGAAAACATGAAACCCTTGTACCTCTAACAACCTTCCCAACTAAAAACAATATCTCTAGTCTATGTTGTGTTGCCAAACGTCTTGAGACATTAGCTGCTCACAAAATATTATCACATCTGAAAGTAAATGTCCTCCTCAGTGACTTTAATCTGGCTCCATATCTCAGTGGTATACAGAATCATTGCTACTAAATATCAGAAAAAAACATACTCAACTATCTGCATAACCTGTGCCCTGCTTCATCTTAATCTCTTGATGCTTTTGGCACCATCGATTACCCAATAATCATCACTAACTAAAATGTACCAACTTGTTGAAAATTGGCCCAATCTTTTCCAAATCTACACACATCGCCTGTTCAGTTCCACAAGGTTAAGTGTTAACGCTGCTGAGCTACATGACCATAACCAGGATCCTAGGCTACTAACAGATAAGACATCACATGTACACTATATAAATGCAAATAAAATATTCAGTGCCATCTTAAGGTGGAAGACACCTCAATGAAAGTATTGCACTATCTATTCCAAGCTCTCAATTAAAGTATTGTACTGTCTATTCCAAATTCATCACAAAATGCCTAATTATTTTTATGCCTGACAATACTAAAGGAGAAACAGTTGGGCTCCAAGTTCCAGAATCGGGACGCAGGCTTTGAGTATTATCATAGGAGATATACTAATTTAAATTTGCACACGTTGACAGCGTGGAGGAAGTCCCGAAATCTTATTAGGTGCTGTCCATGTCAAGTGGTGGAAACTGAATGACCGCATGGCCAATCTGTAGTATGATCCACCCCCCCTTGTGTTGGCTCCTCTTCACACATCCCACCCACTAGATCAGGGCCGTAATAAAATATGAGCATGGTGAGTAGACCACAAACAACTTTGGTGGGTGGAGAACAATCCCAAGTTTAAAGAATAGCTTTCTCTAGCAACAAGACATGCCCAGTCATAATTCTTCCCTGACAAGAGTTACACTTGCTCATCATCATGTACACACTCCCAGAAATGTTGCACCCACTAGAAGTGTTTCACCAGCTTAAGAGGCCAGTCCTGCATCAGTTATGATATGCATCAACCCAAGAGATTATCACTTTCCAATCTGCATTTATGCCATCACAGGAAAAGACTACACTCATTTTTGAATGGCAAAGCAGCCCAGAGCCACTCTCCATGACTAACAGGTGTAGCATTGTAAAGACCATTATCATACCAATTCCAAACTAAATATTTGTTTGTACCAAATGAAACACCGGAAAACGGGAGTGATGAACTGAAACTTTGTCACATGTAATTGAAAGGCTGTATTTTCCGTGCTGCCAATATCCTGATTTGGTTGATAATGGAATAGCTTCCATTTGGTTCAACAAGGAGTATTTTTTCAAATTTACTTTGACCATCCCATAAATATTTTGCTATATTTTGGTGTGTTGCTGGGGCGGCATGGGCGTTAATGTATGCTGGGAAACCTCACTGTCAGACCTCTTGTACCTATGGAAAGTTATTTACCTAAGCCTATACCACACGGTTTGCAAAGCACAGCCATGATGAATTCTGTGTTATGGAAAGAGCATAGAACATCTACTAAGCATCGGGTAAAGGTTCCACGCAACTGGCCTGCAGGGCGATTCTTTGTTACTGCGGCACCTCATGAGGAAACCCTCTTGAAAACATTTCTTCCCCTTCACCTATTCATGACCACACAGGATCGAAGATCTCACATATACAAGATGCACAAAACCAAAATGTGAACACTGATCAGTATCATCCACAGGTGACTACAGTGGTGACATAGGCCACCACTGACAACAAAGTTTGGCTTGAATTCAGTAGGTTGTACGCTCCAGTGAATGGGGAGTAGGACTGTAAACATACAAGGCACTTTCACAGAGCAAATTTGGATTTTCACTGATGCTTACAACGTCTCCACCTCTGTGAAAGTACTACAACTAAATACATTTTGATGTGTTGTAGTTTCTGCCTTTGGGTCGCAAGATAGGTGTTCTATTTTCTTTAATTTCAGTTATGAAAAGAAAGTTTGGGTCAATATATTAAATCAGTGGTTCTTAACCTTTTGCCTTCTGTGTACCCCCTTATTCGTTACTGGAAGCCAAGAACCCTGATTGAATTGTTATTGGAATCCATGGACCTCCACTGAGCCATTATTGGAAAGTGAGGCCCCGGCTAAGCTTTTTCGATGATCTGAACTGAAAACAGTACACAGAATATACAGAAACAAGTATTAATCAAATATACAAATAATGAAATATTTTATTTCATTAACAAATATATATTTTTAAAAAAATCAAAATTGTAATGGAAAGGTTGGCCCTTTTCTACATTCAACTTAGCCCATTCATCGTCCATACTATATTCTGTTTGATGCATTTACACTGCCCCACAAATCAACCTGCAGACATTAACTTAATTTTTAGCCTCCAATCTGAAATTCCTTCACATTTACAGAACGTTTACAATGTTTAATTTTACATTTTGCTTTCTTAGTATATACTCTTTATTAATCTGTTAATATTATTTTGTTTTCCAAGCAGTCATGGACACCCTGAGAAAGGTTTGCGGACCCCCTGTGGGTCACCGGACCTCAAGTTAAGAATCACTGGAATAAGTAATGCTGTTGATGAAGAGGAATATTACACTATGGGTACTCACTATCTGCTTGATTTCTTGGTTTCTTCCCGAGTCGTAGTGACTATTCCTCCCCTACAGCTTCCTGGCTTGCAGTGTCCCCTTCACCCCAGTATCTTTAGGATGCTTCCCAATTCCTTTTTTATTGTTAATCTGCAGATGTACTTTTCACCTTACTTCCTTCTCTTTAAAACCTATTTACTGTAGGATCATAGATCTACTGGTATTCCAATATCTATGTCGGAGAGCAAAAAAAGGCATTTACATATTTTACGTATTATCCCATCCATTTTCCAATGACAACTGAACTCTAAAACTTACATTCTCTACACATTCTTTAGAAATTAGGTTTTCAATAATTCCCAAAAACTTTCTATTACATGGCAAAAAGAGGGTTTTGATGAATGTCAATATCTTGTTTAGTGTGCAGCAGAAGCAATATGAACCCAATCATTCATCAGTGAATTATGTTTAGGAGAAAATACCACTGTTTTAATGTATTTAATTTAAAATTAGCTAATATTTCAGTGCGGGGACAGGTAGTATACCTAATATATCAGCACAAAAAGTGCACTTACAACGATACAATACTACAAAATATAGCACAATGATATCAAAAAATTATACTGACAGAATAAAAAAACTGGCATAAGGAACGGACATAGCTTTTTAACATAGTTTTTTTTCCAATAAGACACCAAATGTGGAACTGGCTCCACTCTACATTTTAAAATTAATATTAGGAAAAAATAAGCTGCAAGTTTTAATACATGTATCACACTTCTTTGCAGACACTTCTAAAGGTTTTCTCTCACTAAAAGATAACAAGATGTACATTTCGTAGTTATGGAGGCACACAATGCCTATTTCTCAAATGCAAACATTTGAAAATTCATTAAAAAAATATGGACACTTTGAGCTTCATTAAGAGGGTGGTGGACCAAGGATGTGGCGGTCTGACTGCCACATTACAACCCTGGTGGACGGACCCGCCAGGAGATCGCCTTTCCCGCCAGGAACATTGTTCTCGACAGGGTGACAACGGTCTGAGTTGTACTCAGCCAGGGCGGTGCTGAACTAAGCGCCACCTGGCTGATTACATGTCACCTTACCACCAGCTTTTTCGTGTTGTTCACCATGCCATGGAAAGGCTGGCGGTACTTCCCCGCCCAGCACCCTTGGAATGCGCACTATTTGCTTTGCATACAAAGCGCGTTCCAAGGGTGCTGTTTGCTATGATATTGGCCTTGGCTCCCTTAAAGGAGCTGAGGCCAATAGCGTAGCACTGTTCCCGCCGGTCAGTCCCGCAGGACGCGTATTACAATGTCAGCCCGGCAGGAACATTGTAATACGCTTGGGGAGGCGGGGTGTGGCACGGCCATGGCTGTGGCATCGTCCCCGCGAGTTTGGCGGTCCAGTGGTGGGCTAAACTCATAATTAGGCCTTTAAACTGATTCATAATGTATTTCAACACTAAAACAGTTGTTGTACTGCCTACTAGAATCAGTTATTATGCATCTACTGCCGAAATCTCTTTCACAAACTATTTTGAGTGTTTTTTCCCCATAATTAAGACGAATTTCTCCTACTCACAAGAAAAGCATTCTTTCTCTACTAATATTTGGACACACTGGCATTACGTTTTTCGATACTCCATAATTTTACAAATGCAACTGTGATAAACAATCAATGGGAACAGGGCAAGTGTGTTGTCAGGCAAAAGTGTATTTGCCTACTGCAGCACACTATGGCATGTTACACTCTAGACGGCGGGTATAGCTTGCTGCTGAGACAGTACATAAAACACAGACTTTGTTGGTGTCGCTAAAGAGTCCAAGCCATGGACCAATTGCCCTTCTGACTCTCCCACACATTGAAACTGAAACTTATGGGAGACTTAAGTGCTTTCTTTATAGGGCGAGCCACACAGAGATTTTAGGAGAACCAGGATAGCTTTAAGTGTATGTTTGGTGATGCATAAGAAAGACTGTAACGCTGCTATCGAACATGTCAAGCACAAAAATCTCATTTATGTTCTAGGGGGTCTTGAGAAGCTTGAAATAGTTTACATTCACATTACTTCTGCTTTTTATAAGGAATCACAATTGTCATAAAATCTTCAGCTAATGTCACTTCTTGAAGATTTACAACCAATTCGGCTTGTCTTTTCAGTTCAGTAATATCATCGTCTCCTTCTCCAATCAGGTCAGGAGGCTTATACCTCTGGCTAAAATGTGTCAGAACCAAATGTTTAACTCCACAAAGCTTTGCAAACTCTGCTGCGACCCGTGGTGTGCTGTGGCCATGCTCTCTTGCTTTCTCCATCTGACTATCGTCCAATGTTGCTTCATGTACTAGCAGATCCGCTCCACTGCACAGTTTCACTCCACCAGCTCCAACAACGCCTGAACAGTCACCTAAAATACAAACCTTTCTTCCAGGAATGGGGACGTCTAAAACATCCAATGGTGTGATAGTTACTCCATTTTCTAAAACCACAGAGGATCCGTTTTTAAGTTTTCCGTATATGGGTCCTGGTTGGATACCTAGACACAAAAGATTGATAAGCATCTGATTATTACCTCAATACATATTTCACAAAGGCTGCATGGTAGAAACATCTTGCTTTTTAGAAATATATTGCACTGTAACTTAGTGAGTTGATGCTGCAAACGCAATCATTCCGAGATACTGAATGGGAAGCTGTTGTGGAGCAGAAGTGTAGAAAAGGTGAAATGGAATGAGAGGAATTGGATCTACTCAATTATGATTTTTAGTTTGTTTCTAAAAAAAACAACCCAGGATTGGTTGTTAATGAATAGTTTGAGGGGGGAAAAAGCTATGAACCCTCTACTACAGTGGTTCCCAACCTGTGGTCCGGGGACACCTGGTGGTCCGCGAAGCCTCCTCAGGGGGTCCGCAACTGCTTAGAAAATTAAATAATATTAACAGATTAGGTCTCCGGCTTCCAATAATTCTCAGTGGGGGGTCCACAGGTTCAAATAATGATTCAGTGGGGGTCCCCGGTTTCCACTAACGATAAAGTGGGGGTCCCCAGAAGTCAAAAGCTTGGGAACCACTGCTCTACTATAAACTAGATATAAGCTTCCTAATCACGCATACGTTGTTTTTATCTTAAGCATCAATAGTTCGAGACAAAGAAGCAGCTAGTGATCTGCAATATTTACTCAGGAGCACCTGCTTTATGTTCAGAAAAGTGACTTTTAGGAAAGTGAAATTTATAACGAGAACACAAGCAAAAAAGTAACATGGTTAGAGGTATTATGTTATAGTATGCAGATTTGTAAAGCAAATAATCACACGTAAAGGAATCAAGGCACTGATAATCAAATCTACTTACCAACATAATAAAAAAATATATATATTGTAAATTTTAAATTAATTTATTGTCTCGAAAAATAAATGAAACCATTTTTCCTAGATAACTCAGTTAAAAGGAATACTATTTTCTTATTAATAATATGCCCAAAGTGCATGGAAAAACAATTTTAGTTTAATAGCACTTAGGAGTCCATATACGGATTTGCTTCCATGTGTACATATTATACTTGCACAAATAAATTGCCACGTTTTTTGAGACAAAAACTTACAGCCTCATCATGACACTGGCCGTCCTAAGACCGCCAATACTGCAGTAGAGGTCCGACTTGCGCACTCGAAGCGGTCCGACCGCCACATTATGACCCTGCCGGTCAGACCGCCAGGGGACTGCTGTGCACGCCAGGAACATGGTTCCCGTCGGCCTCACGGCAGTCGGAGTCATGGTCAGCCATGGTAGTGCTGAGTTCAGCGCCACCACACTGATCGCAAGTCCAGTTTCCGCCAGCCTTTTCATGTCAGGCACCCCACCGTGAAAACGTTGGTGGAAACAGTGCAGGGGGCCATTTTGTAGCAGTATTATTTCACTATTTTGTCATGTTCACATTATTAATATTGAGTGGGCAAAAGTATCACCTTATTAGTACCAGTTTAACGCCTAAATACAGCTTTCACTAGGTGGCCACTTAACATTTACAGAGAGCGTGCAAAGGTATGGCACTATTTGAGGCACTTTTAATCTTAATAACTTTTGATCTGTCTGACCTAGAAATACGCTTTTTTTAAATTAAAAATATGCATTTGATAGTGGATTATGTGACCACTGTGGTAAAAACCTAAATATGAGAGGAAATGTTACAGAACTGTTTAGTTCATGTAGTCCTGATCTTTGGCTATGGCTGTATTTAAGCTGGTGTTGCATCTTTAAGAAAGTCTAAGTGCATGCCTTAAGTCTGTGAACAAAAGAATGTATAAATATGTTACCATCATGGCAAAATGAACATACATGACTATTCAGTGCACAGCACTGTGTTTTGATGGAAAGCTGCGGAATCCTAGGAGCAAGCACATTATAAAGAAAAAGCTGTGAACAGCTATTAAAATGGTGTGTCAGCAAAGTAAATACATCAAAGAACACACACTGGTACTGGTTCTCAAACTGCATGTTGCATCTACAGTCGGACAACAGGATTATTTGATAGTCCCATCACTAAAACCTAAGGGGAACACAAACGGGACAATGTAACCATTCTCAAAATAACATTGGCTTGATGAACCGCCATCCAACCAAAGGCAAATCACATGAAACCAATGACTGAAAGAGGCTGACAAAACCCACACTCACTCTGTACTTCATATTGTTGTTTTCCAAAGAACTGGTAACACAAGGTCTTAGAGATATCAAAAGGTGTGCATACCCAGACCAACAAAAACTGAACAAGTGAATGTGGAGCATGACTAACAGAAGCGCAAAGTGTTGTGACGTTTTCTAATCGGACGCTGGTTTCTCTTCGACTGAGACACCCAACATCCCAAAGCCTTGCTTCTTCATAGAGAGGGGATAGTTCTCTGTTCTTGAGTAGATAAAAATGGTACTTTTTCAGAATACAAGGTTGGCTGACTATGTGATATGTTGTAAGTTGCCCATTGTGTATTTTTTTTATTTTTTTTTAATACTAGATTTTTCTGCTCCTATCATTACCAAGAGACAAAAGATATTGCAAGTGAAGTCATTATTAGTTTGTTATTGCTAGTGTTATTTTCACTTGGAAGTTTAGGATGTATATCGGTTTTTATTTTTGAAAGAACTATTATAGCTGTGATAAATCTGAAATTGTCTCTTGTTTTCATAGGGTTTAAGATAAGGTTTCAGCAGCTAGAATGAAATGCTTTGGAAATAATGCATTTCAGGCAGACCATATCTAAAATGAATAAACATTGGGCAATACTAGAAATTCATATAGCAACTGTTTGTTACAAAAAAGGGCAATTTAAATGAGGTATTTGACAAGCAAAAGCAAGAAAGACTATTCCCCCAGGAACAACACATTTACAGCCTAATTCTTTAAAAAAACATTTTTGCCACCAAATAGTGTTTAGGTGTGAAACAAATAAATGATCTGCAGTCCTACATTCCACATCCTGGATCATAAACAGTATTTGATTAATTCTGCAATCACAAATTGCAGCTGTTATGGTAGAAAACATGCCGTTATGGCAGATTTCCCACTCTTGTGTAAGGGAGAGACACTGAGCTCCAGGGGTAATGGCTCTGAAAATGCAGTGACCACACACAAACATGTTCACTTTTAGATACTCACAAATGATTTGCTGACAGTAGTTATTAAAAGTTTATATAGTGCTCCTGCACCAGAGAATAACAACACGCGAGAGAGAGAGAGAACTTGGAACACATCATAAATGATATAACTTAATAAGGATAAACTTCAGGAGTCATCCATCTGAGAAAGTGAGAGTACCATGGAGTCCGTCAAGCATATACTGCAGCAGCACACATTAAGAGCTACATTTCAGTTAATTCTGTTGAGTGATAACACAGCACAAGGTTATACTTCACAAGAAGTAAAGAATGTGGAATTGCTTGAGAAAAAGACAGTCATTAATTCAAGATAACATAGAAGAGGGAGTTTGTAGATGTTTAATAAGAGCAAGGTGTGTAGTGGATGCAAGTGATTCTGTTGTGAAGCAGAACCAAATTGTCTTTGGTTCCCAAGTGAATGAAGAGATACGTCTATGAACGACTGTGACAAGAACGTGTAGAGAACTAAGTAGTGGAAATGCCAAAGGAAACAAGTTAGTATAAGAAAAAAAATTGCCTCCTTAACAATGAGTCTCAAACATTATTTATTGATATATATATATATATATATATATATATATATATGCTTCCTCCTCGGCAACGCTTTCAGGGCATTGTTCTTAGGACCATCCATTGTAGACTGGATGGTGGGTGATGTGTTGTGTCATCGAATGTCTATGGTATTGACTTTCTAGGGTTTTGGAATGGGCCAGGGAAAGTACTAACAACATCAAATACAGAATTTGCTGCCTGGCATGTTACAAGTATTCAGTAAAGAGTTTGAAGATTCACTTTGAATGAGCCTTCTTTTCAATTTTGCTCTAGGATCATGGGCTGACAGTTCCAACAAGACATTGCATCATTATAAGACAAGTTTTTTCTGGACAAGAGAATTTTAAATCAATGTAGTTTACTTAGGATTTATGTACATGTATTCCACTAGAAAAAAAAGACAAATGTAAGTTTCAGGATCGGGAATTGAGTAAAACATCACTCTAGACCTAAAGTGTTGTAGAAGAAGGAATTTCACACAATATGGAGAAAAAAATTAAATATACAAATGCACCTTTCTGCATAATTTAGGCTCAAGCAGATTTTTCATCTGGGACAAACTCAACCAGCGTACATTTTGTGATGTTAGGACTACTCCTGTCATCCACATCTCTCATAGATTTTCTGGATACCCCTGAGCTTCTTTGTAATATCATAAAAGTTGGAAATCAACTGGAAATTTAAGAGTTAATAATGGAAGTGGAACTGTGACTTTATGAATCCTCCTTTTGTGAATTTGGTATTAAGTACATGTTATTTTGTGCCTACATAATATGCTGTACCAGAACCAGGGCTACTGGAATTATGTGGCAAGGAAGGGCCAAATTATGCAGCAGGGTTAAGTACATTACACTGCAAGAAAATGCAAATTATACAGCGTAATTTTGCACATTTTAAGAAGTAATACTTCATTATATTTTCATTTTTAACACCTGTTAACTCTGCCTGGGCATTGGTTGAATCTCATAAGTGCCAGTGTAACACCCGTATATAGTAATAAGAACCGAAAGGTGACCAGTCAATCTTTGCAAAGGGTGTTCTCTACTGCTCAACAACATGTGTAGCTGCGCCTTGAGTAACTTTCGAACACTGTTTTTTGTTACAATCTGCAGATTATGCAGGAGATGATAGATTATGTGGTAAATGGGACAAATCTATAATTGTGCGGGAAAAAAAAAAACACAGCCGCACAAACGCATAACTCCAGTGGCTCTGACCAGAACTTGTGGTAAGCAGTACGTCAGTCTTCTACATTCAATTAACATGGGCTAATAGAAACAGTTATAACAATACAAAGCAAACTCAGTATAAAAAGCAACTGTCTTTGTCATTAGACAATCAGGTCTTGCCTATGGCAGTGACTGTTTTGTTGTGTGTGTGTGTGCGGTGGACACGGACCTATTTGGAACCGTGGACAAGCATACTTCAACTGCTGAGTTTGTGTATGACCTTTGACAGGTTGGTGAAGCCAGAGTTGGATGACTGACATGACTTTAACATAAGATTATTTCTGGAAATAAACAAATTGGTTTTCAAAGAATAATCCTCTCGACAGAGACTAGTAACACCAGGGAGTAACACAGATTGAAAAATACATGTACCTACCAAACTCCTTAAGTTTCTGTACATTCAGTTTTCCAGAACGTGCTCTTTCTTCAACTACAAATCCAAAGGAAGGTATGCGGTGAAACAGTCTGAAAGCTCGCACGATGAACTGCTCATCATCAATCAACATGTAACAGTCTTCTGTGGGATCCATGTGAATGGTCCTTCCCTGTACTTCTTTGGAGGAATCTTCCTGTCCATTTTGCAGTGACAAGTCCTTAAATTCCTCTGCAGGACACTGATCTGCCGAAGGAACTAGTTCATGGACTTTATAAGAGAAGACCAGTTGAGAGTGGGAGATCTGCAGACTGCTCCAGATGAAATTGCGTAGTCCTACTGGTCCATAGATATCTACTGGCTGTTTGTCAGTTGTTGTACTGCTCTGTAGACTAACTGTGCAAAGAAGGCCAGGAAGCCCAAACAAGTGGTCCCCATGCAGATGTGTTATGAAGATTTTAGTTATTCTTCCTAAAAGTAAATTTAGAAATACCAGTCAATTACATATTGCATATGTATAAAAGAAAATTTAGAACAGCATGATAAGCGAGCCCAGTTAAAGAAAACATTATCATGCCATATGTGTGATAGATGACATTATGCAAATGCTGATAGCATTGAAATACAGGTGTAATAATAATAGTATGATTGTAATCCCTGTATAGAAGAACAGTGAAAAAACAACAGCCATCCAATTTTTTTCTGTTTTCAAATTTATATGTAGCAAATACAGTCACTAGACAACCATTTACTGAACATTTCTATGCTGGTTATTTCAATATCTATAGGAGGCTTAACATTATCAAGGAATAGACCTAAACACCATTATGGCAGAAAATAAATATTATTCCAAGGAGACAGCAAATGAAGACTTCACTGACCTGCTTTAAGGTTGCTTCTCATGAACTGTGTCTGAGTCCCCTCTCCACAATCGAACAGCCAACATTCCCCCTCGTTCCTAAGAACTAAAGCAGATGCTCCTCTAGATGGCCCTGGATAGGCTGATCCTGTACCCAAGAAGGTCACATCCATTGTCATCTTTACCTTGTGAATAAATTATCTAAAAAGATAAAAATGTACATAGTGAGATATAAACTATAAAAATGATGAGCACAAACGTTCACTGATTTCGAGGGGGAAATGCTTTTTATAGGCCTTTAAGGCAAATGAAAGGGGTTTTTACTTGTCAAAAACACACCTTTGTGGCATTGCATCACTCAAATCTCATAGGAACTCATCCCATTGTTATTCACTGTGATAATGTAATAACTTGAGTCCGCATAGATTGTTATTGGTGTTTCATTAATCAGGGACAACGGTGGTCATTACCACCTTCTACCTCCATTTAGCCATGCAATTATGAGAGAATGATAATCATCTCTGAATTAAAATGATGCTGCCAACCCCTCCTGGGAACGTGTCCTTAATGCTCATTTCCGATATCGAGATTCCTTCTAAGTTAACAGATTATGGCTTATAAAGGGACAAAGGCATACAGAGAAAAAGTTGCTAAAGATCAATTTGGTCAAATAGAAGAACCAAGACTGCAATGCAGGTCTGTTTGATTCGAGGCCCATAACTATCCCACCGTTCCACATTTTACTGAGTGGACCATGACAGAGAGTGCTGTCCTCCTGAGTAACATCCAATATATGTTGGGATCTATTTCAGTTTTGATATATCGCCCTCACGTCCAGGACTGAGCCTCATTCGAAGCCAGGGGTGTGGAATTTATTAAAATATCTACTTGTCCAGGGGACAGGTTGCTTCTCAAATCTACTTGTCCTGTTAAAAGATCTACTTGTCCCTTTGGTGCCATGTAGTGTGGCGACAAATTATGGCAGCAATTAATAGCCTCTCTGATTATGCCAGGGCTACTACCATAGTAGGGCTTGAATACTTGGAGTTTCAATCCCTACTGTAGCAATTTCCTTATTTTGCCACCTTTCTGCAGATCTGCATACTGGGGCTGGAGGAAGCAGTAAGCAATAGTTCCAGGGCTGGAATGCCTTTGAGTCTGCAAACCTACTAACCTGCATATTTTAAAGATTTTTACCAGCTTCTCTCTAATATTTTCCCATAATAAGAAAGGTTGGACATTTACTCCTGACAATGGCAGAATTAGAACTTCTTCCAGGGTTGGGAAGAAAGTGGCTGGAGGGAAAATGAACTTGCAAATGCTCAATAGATTTTCACATGAGCAAATCTACACATCGTATTTACCCACGCTAAAATACAGTTCACAAATATTTTATAGGGGTACGACATATACCATGGGTGCACTTTTGTGACTTTCTTTAAGAATTTGGGGCCACAAGTAGGTAGGTTCAGATTTGTGACCTGCAAATTGCGAGTTGCAAATCCGAATGTAGGATGGTGTCCTTGACACCATCTGTGATTCGCAAGGGCTTCGCAAATGCCCACATCATGAATAATCATGAGGTGGGTCGCAATTTGCGACCCCCTCACGAATGGTGGCCTGCTGGAGACAGCAGACCACCATGTCTGTGACTGCTTTTCAATAAAGCAGTTTTTTTTTGTTTTTTTTTTTGTAATGCAGCCCATTTTCCTTAAAGGAAAACGAGATGCATAACAAAAACGAAAAATGAAACGTTTTCGTTTCATTTTTTCAGAGCAGGCAGTGGTCCACAGGACCACTGCTTGCTCTGAAAAAATGTTTACAGTGACATTCACAATGGGAAAGGGGTTCCATGGGGATCCCTTCCCTTTTGCGAAAGTTTTAGCACCCATTTGAAATGGGTGCAAACTGCGATTGGTTTGCGCCCGCGTTCGCGGTCACAAAACAATCCTACATTGCACTGCGAGTTGCAATTAGGAAGGGAACACCCCTTACTAATTGCGAGTCGCAAACCCGTTTTGTGATTCGGTAACCAGGTTACTGAATCGCAAAACTGGGTTTGTGCATCGCAATGTGCTTTTTGCACGTCGCAAACAGCGAAAGTCGCTGTTTGCGACATGCAAAAAGCTACCTACATGTGGGTCTTGGTCCCTAATTAGGTCTGGTGTTAACAAAGACATTTTGTTTTTATTAAACTTCTATTTCTCTCTCTTTCGGCTGGCTTTACTGTGAGTGATCGCATTCTGCTCTTCCACAAGGAGCATATTGCCACACAAAGTAGTTTTGTTCAGTGTCAGGAACTACAGTGGCAATCAGTGACGTAACGAAACTGGAGGGTGCCCCTTTGCAAAGAACATGGAGGAGCACCCTCTCCAGACTCACTCAGGGCAGGTGCTGTGCTGACGGGGCCCCCTGGAGGGCGGCTGCGGGGCCTTTGTTATGCTGCTGGTGGCAGCGTGTGCTTTAAGAGTTCAAAAACCTTTTGGGGGGGTTTTGCCCATGTTTGTTACAATGTTGAGGGCCTGGTAGCTTCCACAACAATAAAGTGTTGCAAAAGCCATGTCAAAACAAGACACGCATTGATGAAACTAAAAGACTTATAAAAATATGTCAGATCAGTTGGCTTTGTCAGTGTTTGTTTATTTTCATGCTTCCCATAATCGTGTTGAAAATGGTTACACTGATTTTCCATTAGAAATATTTTTGGGAAATACTAGCATGCATCAACACATTTTACTAAATGACACTTCATTTGCATATAATCAGAGAGCATTCTGGGAGCATTATACTTAGCCTCTTAGCCTAAACTTTTCAAACATGTGTGTACACGTTTTTTTTTTTTGTACTGGAACCAACGTCAGTAGTGAAGTGTGACCTTAAAACATTTATTTACAGCACGCACCCTAATAATGAAGGCTTTCAAATAATGAACCATAAATACAAGTTCGAACAGCATTATCTTTTGGAAACACATTACCTCAACTGCAGAGAGTTCAACTCTCTGTAAACAGGCAGCCAATGGGTTTGTGCTGCAGGGGGTTGGGCCTACTTGTCCCAAGGACAAAGGAAACATAAAAACTTGTTGCCCTTGACCCCAAACAAGATGTCCTGGGCGTCGGACGATAGGAATTCAAATTGCCAACATCACACAAGGAGAGACACGTTCCTCATTACTTGAGCTTCCCTCCAGGACCCCTTCTGGAACTCCCCACCACACATGGTGCACTGGTCTCCCAAAACAGATGTAAAGAGTCTGACTTTTTCTTCATAAATCTATCAGAGCAGTTTTATCTAGCGTGGGCGGAGGTGAAGAAACCTTGCTTTCATAGTTTCCTTTTTAGAATGACTTCCTTTCAGGGGGAATTTCCAGGAAAAGTGAAGGTTGACTTCCCCGATTGCCTGCCTATCCTCCCAGGGCAGCATTATTTCAGAAGACGATCCACAAGCTGATGCAACAGGTAAGAAAATTGAGAGTACCATCATCACATCTAACTTTACATTAAGGGTTTGCCACCTATGCAACTAATAACATCCAATCATTAATATGTGATTTTCAGGCTTCGGCTGAAGAGATGCAGCAGAGAAAGGTCTGTATCTCCCCCACCTCTCTGTAATGGAACAGGAGGTTACATTTCTATCCAATGTATCATTTCATAGTTTGTGAGCTGCAGGTCCATCATAAGGGTCAGGTGGCATATCTGGATGTGATCCTGGTATGTGAACAATTGCCTAAAAGCCTTATTAAGCAATCTAGCTTTTAATCGATTAAAGGTTTTTTACTCTCAACCAGAAAGACCCCATAAATTAGTCAACCAAGGTCACTTTCAAGAGGCAGAGGATTTAGTTTTCGTCAGGCCTTTGATCCTCAACCTTCAACCTCTACAGGATCTGGTCAGCCCTTTAGTTGAAGGGGTTGTGGCCAGGGTAGCCTCTTCTCTGTCAACTCCAACCCTAATATCTCCTGCAAACCCCAAATCATGGCTGTACAGGGACACGTATGGGGGAGAGAGAGAGAGGGACCAATTCTGCATGTTTCAAATGTCTGCCAATCAACAGTGACAGATTCCTGGGTTCGCCAAATATTCGACATCCAAGCCACTCCAATAGAGTTTTTTCAACCAAATCCAACTGATGGCTATATTCTTCGGCATCAAGGACTAATAAAGGGCATTCAGGATTTGCTCAACAAGGTGTGGTGGCACTCCCAAAGAAGAAAAGAGCCAGGAATGTTATTCTTTGATGCGGCTGTTCCATAGCCTTTGGGCAACTTTCACCCAAATCTGGACTTTAAAAAGTTAAATGCCTACATTCAATATCAGAAGGTAAAAAATGGCCTTCCTTCAGAACAACATACTCCTAATACACCCAGGAGTATTTCTGACCTCTGTGAACGTTTACCTCCACATCTCGTATCATTTAGAGTCCTAGATATACTGAAGGTTATTTGCCATTGGGAATTATTAACAATTTTACATGCTTCCTTTCAGACTAGCTTCAGCCCGAGAGCGTCTACCAAAGTGCTTGCATCTTTGGTAGATAATCTACATACCCAGGAGTTGTTGCGGTCATGAAATTGTTTCTATACTTGCTTAAAGTGCTACAAAGCATTTGATTTATTGCATATTACTGCATAATTTAAACATAATGTCTTCCTGCATTCCAACATTATACAATGCCCATTTAGCAAGTAAGTGTAGCCTTGTTAGAAATGGGGTCTTTGGTTGCCAGTCTGGTTACCCCCTTGTCCAAACAAGGACCGTCACTCTAGTCAGGGTAAAGGAGAATCACACTCAGTTAACCCCCGCTTACCCCGATTGGTAGCTTAGCACGAGCAGACAGGCTTAACTTCAGAAGCAATGTGTAAAGTATTTGTACCAACACACACAGTAATACAGTGAAAACACTACAAAAGGGACACCACACCAGTTTAGAAAAACAGCTAATATTTATCTAAATCAAACAGGACCAAAACAACAAAATTCCAACATACACATGTTAAATTATGAATTTTCAAAAGAATAAGAGTCTTAGGGCCAGATGTAGCAAAAATAAAAATTGCGACTCGCATTTTGCAATTTGGAATGCCAGAAAAAAAAACGATCCGATTTTGCGACTCGCAGCCGGACTCGCAACGCATTGTGCGAGTCCGCAGATTGCGAGGTCGCTTTTTGCGAGTGTGCAAAAAACGAACTCGCAATTAGCAAATAGATGTCGCAAATTGCGATTACCTCGAAAATTGCTTGCAGGTGCAGCAGAACACTCCAGAAAGCACACCAGAACACTCTGGAAACACTTCCTGGCACGTGATGATGACATCACAGCCAGGAAGTTTACTAATACACCTGAGAGGAGGGAGGACCACACCCTTTTATAACTGCCAGTCTTCACACAGAACAAACAGCAGCTGCCATGGAGGGAACCCCACGAAAAAGAAAACTCAAATTTTCTGAGAGGGAGCTGGAGGTGCTGACAGAGGAATGCTGTCAGCACCATGATGAGCTTTTTGGGAGAGCAGCCCTCAATGTTCCTGAGGCCACCAAAAAAAAACTCTGGCAGGACATCCAAGATAAAATCAATTCCCTGGGTCTGAGTGGAACATTATCAGACACGATGTGCAGCTGCTGCATACAGTGCAAAGCTGCCATATGACCCACCAATCGCAGTAGTTATGATGGTTTGCGTGAGCATTCTGAGTCCTCCCAGCAGTGTGGGAAAATTCACAGAATGCGTTAGCATAACCCCACATAAGTGACACTTGGCGGGGCTGAAATGTAATCTATTGTTTTTACATATTTGTTGGCTGTCATAAAATAAAGTGTAATATATATATATATATATATGGTTTAAGTAAATGTTGATCAACATTTACTGGTTGTTGCACATTATCATACTAATACATTTCAGGTAAGTGTGAATTGTAGGCGACTCTTTATAGGCCACAGTCTAAGGAGTTGCTGTGTCGGCTGTATCAGTAAGGGATAAACTCAAAGTTTACTTGTATAAGTGAACTCTATGCCAGGACCGAAGGCGAGGATTATGCATACCTTTCTTCACTCTTTATTAACATTAAAAGTTCAAAAGAAAAGAAAAAAAAAACAAAGACTACATATCCCATGATCCAAGGGATAGTGTCCAAAGCAACTAGCAAACAATCTACATGCAGTCTGCTAGTCCATACATAACCATGACTCCCCAATTCCTTCCTCTTTCTTCACTGCTGAGTCAGTTAAGTCCCTCACTTTCCTTAATATCTTTAACGGTGTTGGTTTTGGGGGATTTTTTTTTTCTTGTGCACTCAGGCTCTGTTTACGCTTTATCGTACTGTATCTGATCATTTCACAATGCACTGTTGTTCATATCTCGCATAGTAGGCTATGGCCCGCACGAGTTATTTGGTACCACACAGGTCAATTAGGTGGTGCTCTTTCACGCCATCAGTGGTGCCTGCGAGGCGTGTTACGATCGGCTGTGAAGCGCACATCAAAACACAGCGCGCCACTGATCAGTAACGCGCGTTAGGGAGATACAGTGGGTTTTCCTGGTCCACCAGGGAATCCACCTGCTTCTCTCCCTACCAGCCCTTGCATACACCTTGATCACGATATGTGGAATTGGGCATTCAGGCCTTTATTTCCTTACCTCCGCTGACGCCACCTGGTGGCTGTACAATAAATATATATACCTACAGCTGGCTTGGAGCACAGGTGAGGGGGCTGCCTATTTCAGGGCAATTAATTTTTCGGGTGCTCCCACCCTCTTTCTCATGGCGTCCTATGGGGGACCATGAGAATTCACCCAACCTGGCGTTCGAGGAAGAATGACTCCCACAACACCACCTTCCTGCTGAGGTCAACAAGCTCTTTTATCAGGATGTCGCCAAGGCGCTGGCTCCCCTGCAGGAAAGTGTGGCTAAGTTGACTGCCCACGTTTCTAATGGCGCTGGGATGTTGGTGGACACGGGGACAGGCCCTAGTGGCCTTAATATTTCTGCTCCCTAGAAGACACACAAACGTGACGCAGGGCACCAGGAAGGTTTCAACCATTTGAGAGAAGCCTCCAGTAAGAGTGTGCAAGCATTGAAAAACGCAACCTACCAGGAGGAGGAATTGCCCGGAGAGATTATCGATGAGGTTGCTCCTGAACTTGACCCTGATGTGGGGTTGCCTGCAAAGAAAGGGGAGGGTGAGATGGAGGAAGATGTCTCCTCTGATGAGGACCGTGACTCTGGAAGATTTTGGCGCCCGGCTTTGGGACTCTAACGAGTCCAAGATGTTTGAACCAGAGGGAATCTACCACTCTAGGGTCTCCGAGTGGTCCCTAGACCAAAATGTTGCAGATTACTGAGCCAGCAAAATAGCCATCCTCTTAGTAAGGAGGTCCATGCTGGCTTGTAGGCCGAATGCCCACACTAGATGGCAAGGTTGCAGCGACCCCTGATGTTGACGCCAAAATGTGAACTTTTTTCAGATACAGAAGGGATCTCAAGAAAGGTATTGACCGCTCTTGGAGGGTGTGTCAGAGTAAACTACTGGACTTTCTGGGGCCCTTACTCAGATTATCCATTTGGCTGAACAATCTCAGCAAATGGAGAAACCTCTCCCCACTGAAATCATAGCAGGATGGGCTCAGAGGGCGGTGTGTCTACTGGGCAACGCCAACTGTGCCCTCTCTGCAGAGAGATGTCACTCACTGCTAATATAAATAGACCCTAATTTACGCAAGTTGTCCAACTCTGAAACGGGCGGTCGCACAGGGGAACCTGTTTGGGGAACCCTTTGTCAAGGAGTTAGGGAAGTTTGTGGCTACATTCTCGGCATTGGATAAGGCACATACCTGCATCAGAAACATTTTCCCTGAAAAGGTTTTTGCTGGGGCCAGAAGAGGCAGGGGTTGCTCCTCCGACCGCTCCAATTTCAAAGGCCCCAACAGATGTCAGGCAAGGTGCAATAATGGATGGTACGACTGCTGCAATGGAGTGTTCTTTCCCAACAGGGGAGGTGGAAAATGCAGGAACATCTGCAATGTCCATGGCAGTGTGAACGCACCAGGAGAATTCAACGTTAAGCAATAGCCTTTTTCTCCTTCAAGAAATGGGGGATGGGGAAGGCTGAGGCTATTGGCACACGAGTGGGCAGAGGTGACGTCAGACTCTTGGGTCTTACAAACAGTAAAAGGTCTTCACATAGAATTTTCCAGATCCACAGTTCAGGTGGTAAAATCAAAACTGCTCTTCTTTTCAGAAACAGACATGGCCTTGATCGACGCCGAGGTACAAGAGCTCCTCAGGAAAGGGGCAATTTGCAGGCTGGTATTACACCCTCAGGGGTGTTTGAGCAACCAATTCTTAGTAGAGGAGGACAAAGGGTGTCTCCCGGTCATAATCTTGTGAGCCTTCAACGAATGGGTGATATTTCGCCATTTGAAAATGGAAAGCATTCACATCCTCAAGGAGCTTCTGTTGCAGGGAGATTGGGTGGTGCGGCTAGACCTCAAGGATCCGTACATCACGGTCCCCATCTTTCCATCCCTTTGCTGCTTTCTCCAGTTCATGTAGAGACACCAGGTGTTTGAGTTCCACTCTCTCCGATTCAGACTTTTGTCAGCACCTTGGTGCTTCACGGAACTCCTCAAACCAGTAGTCGAAATCCTCAGAACGAAAGGCATCAGATTGATAATTTACTTAGACAATATTCTCCTGATGGATCAGTTTTGCTCCCAACTTCTGTCTCAATTGACCACAACTATTATCTTATTGCAAGACGTAGGTTTTGTCATAAACCAACAGAAATCAGAACTTGTACCAGCCCAGAGCATGAACTTCCTGCGGTTTCTCATAGACTCTAATGCGGCCACGCCCAGCCTACTGGAGTCAAAGATAAACAAGATCAAGAAGGAATTGAAGAAGGTACTGAGAAGGGACAGGATTTCCCTCAGACAACTGGCCAGGATAGTGGGTTTATTATCCTCTTCTACCCAGTCCATCTTCCTAGGCCCTCTCCACTACAGGGCTTTCAGCGTCTAAAGGCGTCCCACCTAAGGAGAGGCCTCAGAACTGATCTCTCTGGCCTCAGAGGCTTGGATAGAGCTGCAATGGTGGTTAGACCACATGGACACATGGAACGGCAGAGCGATCTCATGGAGTCAGATGCCAGCCAGCAGGGCTGGGGCACCAGGTGCTGCGAGATCTCCATGGGGGACAGATGGACACAGGAAGAGCTGAACCTACATATCAACTGACTGGAACTCCTGGTGGGATCGTTTGTGATCAGATCTCCGACTCGGGATAGGGTATCCTGTTGCAACTTGCTCAGGATGGACAATGTGTTGGCGATCCAGTATATAAACTGACTGGGCGGGACACGCTCAAGGGCACCAGTGGAAATTGCAAAGGACTTCTGGCACTACTGCCTGCAACACCAGATTTCGGTGATGGCAGAGTACCTGCCGGGGTCCAAAACACAATAGCAGCTTGGAACTCCAAGTATGTCAAGGATTCCAGCGATTGGCAACTGGACAAATCGATCTTCTGGGAGAGTGATGGCTCAAAATCATCATCAAGTTCCTCAATCGTTCGGATAACACCCCTTTGGAAAACACAAGCTTGGTTCCCTGCACTTCCGGAACTACTGTAGGAGGCCCGATCATCATACTTTAATTTCTGCGGATACTGTTGGACCCCTTGGGACATCCACATCTACTTGTATTGCAGGGCCATCTAGACCTCATGGAGTGGAAGATTTCCAGCGATGATGGGAAGACTTCAGACCTTCGAAGGAGGATGAGAAATTAATTCAACAGACATGGGCCCCAGGGTCAAGCAAGCGATACAGATCAGCCTGGAGCAGATGGGTTTGTTGGTGTATGGAGAGACACCTGTATCTCTTAGGGTCCCCAGGTTACAGGTATCTTAAATTTCCTGGCCGAATTGGCAGGTTCGGGTATAGTCTATTGTATGGTGAACTCTTTCAGATCAGCGATATCGGCTGGCCACCCATCCATCAACAATGCTCCTGTGGGGGAACATCCTTAGGGTATGTAAGTTGCTCAAAGGGATCAAGATGTCCAAACCCCCAGAACCCAGATATTCTGGCTTGTGGAACATCAATCTTGATCTATGTTTTTGTCAGAATGGCAAGATAATCAATATCTCTCCAGGAAAGAGATTTCAGCAAAATTGGCTGTGCTGCTTTGCCTAATGACTTGTAAGATGTCAGAGCTCTGGAAGTCACAGCAAGGTCCTTCACCCCAGTGGGGGTTACATTCACTATTTCTAGAAGTACAAAATCCAATACGAGGTCAGTAACATAACCAGCCTTTGAGGCAGCTCCCAAATAGTGTGTGATCAGGTGTCTTAATGCCTATGATGAGATGACGGTAGATATCAGACCACCAGGGGAGAGACAATTGTTGATTGCCATCATCAAACCCTTTAAGGCAGTTCCCCCTCTATTGCCAGGTGGGTAAGACGGATTATGGCAAAAGCAGGAGTTAACACCCATGTTTTTGGAGCTTATTCAACGAGAGGGGCAATGGCTTCTAAGACCATGCAGGTAAGTGGCAGACTAGAAGACATTATGAAGGAGGAGGACCGGTCTTCTGCATCTACTTTCAGAAGGTTTTACTTCAAACCTATATATGAAGTGTCTGCACTTGTGGTGAGTAAGCTTTAAACAAGCATAAACCTCGCCTCCGGTCCTGAAATAGAATGAGAAATTTCCTAGCTAACGAGAAGGAAAGTTTCAATTCTATTAAGGACACAGAGGTAAGGATTATCCCTCCTGATGTATCGGTGATACATCACCCACCCATTCTTGGAGACAACAGTAAGTACTCAAAAGACATTAAGAGGTAATATCATATATTTTTTTCACATGATTAGGGAAAATGTGTTTCATGTTCTCTCAAACACATTACGATCAAATAGAATTATCGTTTTATTATATACGACTTACTGGTGTATGTTTCTAAATTACACAGTTGTGACTGAAGGTCTGATTTGTTATTGGACAATAGTAACATGGATATTACATATAAGGGAACGGATTTAACAAAGTGTGCTTTACTCTTGGGATCTGATACCAAGACCGCTAGAAGCTGCTTGAACTTAACCTCCTGTAGTGACAAGGAAGGACTTGGGGAGCCATGGTTACATAAGGACTTGTGAACTGCATGTGGATTGGTTGCTAGTTGCTATGGACACTGTCCCTTGGGGCATGGGATGTGTAGTCGTTGTGCTTTTTCCTTTTGAACTTTGAAGCTGCTGTTAATAAAGAGTGAAGGCCTCTGTGAACTTAATTAAATTCTTGTTAGCTAGGATATTTCTCATTCTAGCCCGTTTAAAAAGAGCTCATACTGGGAGGACTGGGTCGAGGAAGACTAGAACATGGAGTACCAAAGATTACCGGTAAGCAATCCATTCAGGTTTCTGCTTGTTAACCCCTTCTCCGCCTCTTCCTCCGCGCTGACAGGACCACCCAGAGGCTAGCTTTTGCTTCGCCATCACAGGCTTCTGATGAATAGGCTAATCAGATGGCTCTATGCCACTCAGACACCACTTTTCAAATTCCTGGATTTTGCTTTTACATGTTATAATAAGGTGTGTTGATCCGACTGGCTCAATTTAAATGATCCAAGACCACAAGACCCAGAATAAATCAATTTGTCAATAGAAAATTCAGAACTGGAAATGTTGTGCCCCACTAACATGCAATCATCTGGTCACCCTACTCATGAAGCCTCCCTGGGTATTGCACCTCTACACCCTATGAACCCTACTCTCATGATCTGCTAGGGCCAGAATGTCTGCCCACCTACTTCAACTCTGATATTATATTTCCTCAAACTACTCACCATTCAACCCTGGGTGGGTAAACTCTTAAACGCTCTCCTTAGGGTACCAATCACTATATAAAACAAGCATTTGCAATGCAATAGGTCTCGCGCTTGCTCGACTTAGAGCTATTAGCGTTGTAAATCCTTATCTGGACTTTTCTTGCCACATAAATTGAAAATGAAAAGTAAAACAGTTGACATAAGCAAGTCAATTCAAAGCGCCACGGCCGCCATGAGCGGAAGCGCAAGAGTTATCGGCTCCCTGCGTGAATGTCTAGCGAGGATCACGGCTGGGATGAAAGGCAAACTGAAACCGGAGGACTGTTCATCACACGCTGTAACAGGAGGAAACGTGACGTAGTGTGATGGCCAACAAAAACGTTCACTTAGTTAAATCGTCTGGGAGGGAACTCAGCACACAAAGGGGTACCTTTCACAAAATGCACCAATAAAAATGAAGCATTTAAAACAAGCACACCAAAGAATTAACAGCAAGAGTGGGCGTGGTTAAAAGCCTGCAGACAGATTACAACCGGCCAGAGCGTGTGCACGCTCGACCCTAAACAACACTATCCTATTCATTATAGAATGGGGCAACGGAATTCCCCTCCTTCCTTGATCGGAGGTTGGGGAGGGAGAGGGGGGTTGGGTCACGTTGGGAGCAGCGGGCTGGTACTAATTAAGTTGAATCAATTAGTGCCATGATCCGTGCTCCACACAGAGAAACGGAAATGATGCCACACGTCTTGACGTTTTACGAGGCTGTAAAAAAGAGTGCCACACAAACCAACAAATAGTGAGCAACAGGCGGGCTACAATCCCTTTACTAAACACAACAGTCTCGCAAGCGAGACGAATGCACTCGCATGCTCGACCCTAAAAGTACCTTAAAAAGTAGTAAGCCTGCTGCCTTTGCATTTGTTTACTTTCTACTAAGCAGCACTCGAATAGAGCGACCACATTTAACGTACACAAAAAGCGAAAACAAGGCAATGTTGAATTGAACGCTGTAACTTCACAAAATATTTTGTGCCGCTAGTGGTTCCGGTGAGTTAGAAGTAATCTACTCCAAGATGGCTGCTGCTGACAGAAACCGCTACCAATCCCTTCATAGGGATCTTTGCGAATGTGGAAGGCATGAGACCATCTGGCTCTTGGAGTGCAGCGGCCATTTCGGAATGATAAATACTCATTTGCTACCTAAGAACAGTTTTATAAGTTGCTTAGGTTTGGTCGCTCAATTCTGTTTTGATAACAACTGCGGCAAATTTTGAAAGATCTCTGTCCTCTTACTATACTTTTACAACCATGCTGATAATTCTTTCTGTGAATGACTCCCTCTTGCTGCTCTACTCACCAAAATGACGCCACCTTCCGAAAACAGACCACACAAGCAGGTGACAGGGTCGCGGAACAGCGCTGTCTGGGACGGATGCCAAACCAAATAGTGGAGATTCACAGTGCCACGGAACACATAACAATAAATGCATGGGTAGCGATTGAATTGCACTGTACTTCCGCCTTTCTACCAACAGACCAATAGCTAGCACGTTTCCAACGCGTCAGAAAATCTGAAACTCCTGATAGGATAGAAGCTAGTGTAAACACAGAAGGTGGACAAACAAGATGAGGCTGCGCTTGAAATAATGAAATAGAAGTAGGAATCCTAAATTGATGGCTTTACCTCGGTTGACAGAAGTTGCTCCCTTCCCGAGGCTCTCAAAGTAAAAAACCGCACATCGTGTCTAGCAGGTCAATCTTAGGGTATCCTTTCCATGCAGTTCCAACCAAAATAAACTTAACACAATTTAAAGGTTGCTATTGTTGAGTGTGGCGCGTGGATGTGACGACTCTGTTTTTTACCAAGTGCCTCATTATTCATATTAATAAAAAACAAGCATCCAAGCAGAGCACATCCATAGTGTGGGAGCAAGAAAGTCCAGGATTAGGATGATCAAAATGCATCTGAATGTCCACAATATACATCTCTATACAGTTCATAAATTGGGATTTGACGTTGGAACTGTAGTACAACATGTCTGAATGGGCGTTTATTACTGCATTTGCTCCAAATAATGTTTCACTTGGCCACATCATTTTCACTGGCAAGGCATAAATATCTTTATGCCCTGTGAGTGAAACTAAATGTGCCCGGATACCACATGATATTGACAAGTATATTAAAAAACAGATTTGTACATATAGTATTACAGCACAAAGGTGCTATTACCACAATAGAGTACAACAGACATGACAAAACACATTTTAATGCCTCACTAATAATATTTTAGAATTGCTTTACAGAATAAAAAAACTGGGCCCATACTCTGAAGTATAATGGAGGGAAAAAAGAGTCTGTAGCTGTGATTTTTGCTGCTGCACATGCAAAGGTTATTTATGGGGAGTATGAAACTGGAAGGTAAGTGTGGGTGCTACCACGGCGCATAGAACTCAGACCCCCCCTGTTACCTCGGGAGTGGCTAAAGCATATAGGCACATTATAAGGAAAGCACCACTGTACTCAGATAGCGAACAGTTGTAAAACATGTTTTACACATATTAATATAGATTGTATATATGTATATACCAAGTCAAAAAGGAAGATCATCCTGGAGTCATTCTGAAGTCACCCAGTGACACGAAACCATCCTGAAGTATGTGTATTGGGTGAAATATTAAAAAGAGATGAGTCTGGAGTCATTAGAGAAACTACTCCAAGATAAGTTCCTGATTACTTCAGTGGAAAACGTGATGATTATTTACTACTGCAGGATGATCCTATGATGATTTCAGGATAGTGCTGGATTACTTCAGGATGGGTTTCCTGATTAATTCAGTGGAAAGAATGTGATGATCTTTTACTACTGCAGGATGATATCATGATGATGATTTCAGGATTAGGCTGTATTACTCCAGGGTGACCATTATGAGGCTTATTACTCAAGGATAAGCTCAGGATAACTCCAGAATGGGACTTTACCAGTCAATGATTGTAGGACGCTGTCCTGGAGTGTGGTGGGTACCTATGGTACTTACACCTTATACCAGGTATCCCTTCTTAGTGAAGTGTAGGCAGTGTCTAGAAGCCACGCTTTCTAGAGGTAGCTGTGGATGAGCAGCCAGGGCTTATCTAGGAGACATGCAAAGCTCATGCAATACCACTGTAGTCACACAGCACTTACACACATGAAAGAAAACACTCAGTTGTACAAAAATAAAAGTACTTTATTTTTGGCACAAATCACCACAAAATACTAAACAGGTGACCCACCCTTAGGAGGTAAGTATTACTCTAACTATATACACTAGCAATCAGAAATAGGCATAGAGAAGGTTAGAAAACAGTGCAAACAGTAATAACCAATAGTGACCCTAGGGGTAGCATAAACCAAATACTAAAAAAATGGAATGCGAACAAGGTACCCCCACCTAGGTAAGTAAAATGTGTAGAGGAGAGCTAGGAGTACTAGAGAACCACAAAGGTAAGTAACACAGAACCCCCCAGCGACCAGGAATGCAGGAGTAAAACAATGGATGTTCCTCAACCCACCCAAAGGAAGGAAAATAAGAAAAAGAATACACCCAGAGAAGACTGCAAGAAAACCAGTGGTGGATTCCTGAAGAAAGAAGACCTCTGGAGAGAGGGGACCAAGTCCAAGAGACAGAGTGGAGTCCAGGAGGAGTAGGAGGTAGTGCCCACCCAGCTGTGGATGCAGGAGTTGGTCGACAGTTCTGAAGAACAGGTCAGCACTGCAGCCCAGGAGCCAGAAAAGAGTTCCAGATGGATGCAGAAGATGTCCCACACCGAAAGGAAGATTGTAGATGGGTGTTGGTACAGGATTTCCACCAACAAGCCTTGGCAAAGGCAAACTCGTGGTTCGTGGACAAGAGGCGCTGCTGGGGACCACCAATGCCCAGGAGGATTCAACCCAGGAGGGGAAGTCACAGGGGACCCTCAGCATCGCAGAGAGTACACAGAAGCAGAGACAGCACCCACAGGACAGGGACGCAGAAGGCACAGAGAAGCCTCGCAGCACTACAAAAGTGGATCCCACGCCGCAGGAGAGCCACACAGGAGGCTGGGATTTCCAGGAAGGAGTGCTGGGGACTGGAGCTGCACATTGCCGTAAGATCCCTTGGAGGAGACGCAAACAAGCCCTGGCAGCTTCAAGTGATGCTGTGCACGGGGGTACTGTCCTGTGTAGGAAGGCAAAGGCTTACCTCCACCAAAGTTGGACAGCTGGCAGAAAGAACCAAGAGTACTACTCCGGATCAACACCCGTGATGCAGGATCCACGCAGCTCAGCAGGAGAGGGGATCCACGCAGCCAGTTGTCACTTGTTGTAGGTGCCTGCGGTTGCAGGGAAGTGACTCCTTCCCTCCAAGGGAGATTCCTTCTTTTTCTTGTGCAGGATGAAGAGTTGCAGTCTTCTGAGGATGCACAGCGAGGAAATTGTTGCAAAGCTGGCAGGAACTCTGGATACAATGTTGCAGAAGAGCCTTCATCGTGGATCTGCAGCTTGTGGGTTCCTGGAGGATCCAGTCGCAGTTCGGAGGCCAGAAGTTGAAGTAAAGGTTGGAGAGGCGTCCTGGTGAAATCTTACAAGCCAAATCTGAGTACCCACCCAAGAGAGATACCCTAAATAGCCCTGAAAGGGGGACTGGTCACCTAACCATGTAAGCACCTATCAGGAGGGGGCTCTGATATCACCTGCCTGGCCTGGCCACTCAGATGCTCCCAGAATTCCCTGCCGACCTTGGAATCAAGATGGCAGAACCTAGGGACCCTCTGGAGGAGCTCTGAGCAACCCCCGTGGGATGGTGATCGACAGGGGAATAGTCACTCCCCTTTCCATTGTCCAGTTTCGTGCCAGAGCAGGGACTGGGGGTCCCTGAACCGGTGTGGACTGGTTTAGGCATGGAGGGCACCAAATGTCCCCTTCAAAGCAAACCAGTGGCTTGGGGAGGCTACCCCTCCCAAGCCAGTCAGACCTATTTCCAAAGGGAGAGGAAATCCTTTGTTCTGACTTCCTGGGCTTGATCAGATCAAGCAGCAGGAGGGCATCAATCTGTCTGAGGGGTGGCAGCAGCTGGGCTGCCCACAAAACCCTGTAAGACTGGTGGTAGAAATGCTGGGGGTCCTCTAATGTTCCCCCAGGGAGCATGGAATCATACTTCCAATACTTGCAACAGTATTGGGGTTTGATTCCAACATGTTTGATACCAAACATGCCCAGGTTGGGAGTTACCATTATGTAGCTACCATTATGAGGTAGTGCCCTCTGTCCAGTATACATATAAAATGTCAACCCCGCACTCACAAAGTCCAGTAAAATGGGGCTGGAGTCCCTGGGGGCACCTCTGCTAGTGCAAGGGTGCCCTAACACACAGGTACCTGCACCCTGCCCTCTGGGCTGAGAGGGCCTACCATAGGGGTGACTTACAGTGACCTGGTGCAGTGACCTGTAGTGAAACCGGGTGCGTGCACCAGTTTCACGCAGACTGCAATGGCAGGCCTGCTGAACCCTTTGCATGGGCTCCCTATGGGTTTGCAGAATAAATGCTGCAGCCTATAGGGATCCTCTGGAACCCCAATGCCCTGGGTACCTAGGTACCATATACTAGGGACTTACATGGGGGGACCAGTATGCCAATTGTGGGAAGAAAAAGGTATATTTTAGAGGAGAGAGCAAGCTACTGGGGTCCTGGTTAGCAGGAACCCAGACACAGTCAAACACAGTCAAGCACTGTCAAACATACTGACAACAGGGGCAGAAAATTGGGGTAACCATGCCAAGAAAGAGGGCACTTCCATACAATGGATGCCTAATGATGGATATATATTACCCCAAGATGGCGTCTGGCTGTAGTACTGCATGATGATTTTAAGATGGGGCTGTACGTGTATTACTCTAAGACTGTTTGCCAAACAAAGTCACAGGTTGATTTTTGGTGGGTCACGAAAGTTAAAATAATAAATAAAGATGCCTTTGAATTCTAGGTGTAACTTGTCACTTTTGCCGGCGATTCAAAGACAGAGGTAAAAAATTAAAGAAAACATTTTGAAGGAATGACAGATAATTTTATTTATAATTCAAAATTACCTTAAACTTGTGTTTAGGACTAGTGATGGGGTTTTGTGTTCTAGAATGAGAAATGTTTAGGGGTGCTGAGAGATATTTTGTGATCTGAACTGGGTGGAGTTCAGGCATGAAAAGGCGATTTAGGATTGGGTGGAGTTTAGGGGTGCTGAGTTTTTAAAGTTGTTTCTCCTTTCGTCAGGTCGGGCGCGTTGTTTCTTCTCTCCGCAGGAGATCGATACGTCGATCCGGTCAGCACTCTTGGGTCCGGGCAGACCTTGCGTTGTTTTTACACGCCCATCGGTGTTTGTGTCGGAAATCCAGCCGCACGATGATCTGAAAACCACACAGCGCGGGTTGCGATCTCACCAGCCTCCATCAGCGATGCTGCACGTCATTTCCCCAGCTCCGTGCATCGATCTTCTGGTCACATTGCAGGTGAGCGTCAATTTTCAGCCGCGAAGCCGGCAGCGCATCGATTTTTAAGCCACAGATTGGAGTTGTGTCGATCTTTTCCCCGCACGGCGTTCTGTGCGTGGATTTCTCACTCTTGGGCTGCCAGCTTCTCCTTTCAGGGTCCCAGGATCTGGATGGGCACCACTTGGCAGGGTAGGAGTCTCTCCAGAGACTCCAGGTGCTGGCAGAGAGAAGTCTTTGCTGTCCCTGAGACTTTAAACAACAGGAGGCAAGCTCTAAATTAAGCCCTTGGAGATCTTCACAAGAAGGAAGGCAACACAAAGTCCAGTCTTTGTCCTCTTAATACAGGCAGAAGCGGCAACTGCAGGATAGCTCCACAAAGCACAGTCACAGGCAGGCCAGCTCTTCTTCCTCAGCTCTTCAGCTCTTCTCCAGGGAGAGGTTCCTCTTGGTTTCCAGAAGGGTTCTAAAGTCTATGGTTTTGGGTGCCCTTCTTATACCCAATTTATCCTTTGAAGTAGGCCTACTTCAAAGCAAAGTCTCTCTTGAATGTGAAATCCTGCCTTGCCCAGGCCAGGTCCCAGACACTCACCAGGAGGTTGGAGACTGCATTGTGTGAGGACAGGCACAGCCCTTTCAGGTGTGAGTGATCACTCCTCCCCTCCTTCCTAGCACAGGTGGCTCATCAGGAAATGCAGACTACACCCCAGCTCCCTTTGTGTCACTGTCTAGTGTGAGGTGCAACCAGCCCAACCGTCAAACTGACCCAGACAGGGAATCCACAAACAGCCAGAGACACAGAAATGGTATAAGCAAGAAAATGCTCACCTTCTAAAGGTGGCATTTTCAAACACACAATCTTAATATCAACTTTACTAAAAGATGTATTTTTAAATTGTGAGCTCAGAGACCCCAAACTCCAGATGTCCATCCGCTCCCAAAGGGAATCTGCACTTTAATCAGATTTAAAGGTAGCCCCATGTTAACCTATGAGAGGGACAGGCCTTGCAACAGTGAAAAACGAATTAAGCAATATTTCACTGTCAGGACATATAAAACACATTACCATATGTCCTACCTTAACCATACATTGCACCCTTGTAGGAGGCTGGCCTGGCTTATAGTGGGTACCTGATGGTACTTACACCTTGTGCCAGGTCCAGTTATCCCCTGTTAGTAGATTAGTAGTGTTCTAGCAGCTTAGGCTGATATAGGTAGCTATAGCAGAGCAGCTTAGGCTGTACTAGGAGACATGCAAAGCTCCTACTATACCACTTATATCATATAGTACTATATCATAAGAATCACAATACTCAGAGTTACTAAAAATAAAGGTACTTTATTTTAGTGACAATGTGCCAAAAATATCTCAGAGGATATACTCCCTTAGGAGGTAAGTAAAATACACAAAATATACACACAAACCAAAATCAGGTAAGTAAACAGTTAGAAAAGTAGTGCAAACACTGTAGGATACAATAGGATGCCATAGGCCTAGGGGCAACACAAACCATATACTCTAAAAGTGGAATGCTAACCACGAATGGACCACAGGCCTAGTGTAGTGTGTATTGGGTCGCTGGGAGTGTAAGAAAACACTAAGGGTGTCCAAGATACCCCACCCTAAGACTCTGAAAAGTAGGAGTAAAGTTACCCTACTTCCCCAGAAACACCCTAAAGTCGTGATAGGAGATTCTGCAAAGACAACAACTGACTGCAAAGCACTGAAAATGGATTCCTGGACCTGAGGACCTGCAAAGGAAGGGGACCAAGTCCAAGAGTCATGAAAGTGTCCGGGGGGGGCAGGAGCCCACCAAACCCCGGATGAAGGCTGCCTCTGGGTGGAAGAAGCTGAAGATTCTGCAACAACGGAAGATGCCAGGAACTTCTCCTTTGCACAGAAGATGTCCCTTGGTGTGCTGGCTGCAAAGGTCGCATTTAAAGAAAATGGGTGCTGCCCGGACCCAGGAAGGACCAGGGGGTCGCCCCTTGGAGGAGGAGACAGAGGGGGCGCTCAGTAGCACAGAGAGCCCATGCAGAAGCAGGCAGCACCCACAAAAGCACTTGAACAGGCGTTCAAGGAATCTGAGCACAGCGGTCGTCTCAACACTACAAAGGAGGGTCCCACAAAGCCGGTGGTCAACTCAGTGAGTTGAGCAATGCAGGACGGAGTGCTGGGACCTGGGCTATGCTGTGCACGAAGGATTCCTTGCAAAAGTGCACAGAAGCCCTAGCAGCCGCAGATCACGCAGTACACAGGATTACTGTCTGGCGTGGGGAGGCAAGGACTTACCTCCACCAAATTTGGACAGAAGGACCACTGGACTGTCGGTGTGACTTGGATCCAGCTCCTGTGTTCCAGGGACCACGCTCGCCAAGATGAGAGGGGACCCAGAGGACCACTGATGCAGAAGTTTGGTGCCTGCGTTAGCAGGGGGGAAATTCCGCCGACCCATGGGAGATTTCTTCTTGGCTTCCAGTGCAGGGTGAAGGAAGACAGCCCTCAGAGCATGCACCACCAGGAAACAGTCGAGAAAGCCGGCAGGATTAGGCGCTACAATGTTGCTGGTAGTCTTGCTACTTTGTTGCGGTTTTGCAGGCGTCCTGGAGCAGTCAGCAGTCGATCCTTGGCAGAAGTCGAAGAGGGAGT
This sequence comes from Pleurodeles waltl, assembly GCF_031143425.1. Lineage (NCBI taxonomy): Eukaryota > Metazoa > Chordata > Amphibia > Caudata > Salamandridae > Pleurodeles > Pleurodeles waltl. The sequence goes on along the minus strand of NC_090436.1, from coordinate 147,815,497 downwards.
GCAAAGGAACTCTGGTGAGCTCTTGCATTCATTATCCGAAGAGAAACCCACAGGAGAGACCCTAAATAGCCCTCAGAGGAGGATTGGCCACCTAACCAGGTAAGCACCTAACAGGAGGGGTCTCTGACGTCACCTGCCGGCACTGGCCACTCAGAGGCCTCCACTGTGCCCTCACACCTCTGCATTCAAGATGGCAGAGGTCTGGGACACACTGGAGGAGCTCTGGGCCCCACCCCTGTGGTGGTGATGGTCAGGGGAGTGGTCAATCCCCTTTCCTTTGTCCAGTTTCGCACCAGAGCAGGGGCTGGGGGATCCCTGAACTGGTGTAGACTGGCTCATGCAAGGAGGGCAACATCTGTGCCCTTCAAAGCATTTCCAGAGGCTGGGGGAGGCTCCTCCAGCCCTTAACACGTATTTTCAAAGGGAGAGGGTGTAACACCCTCTCTCAGAGGAAATCCTTTGTTCTGCCTTGACCCCAGGAGGGCAGAAGCCTGTCTGTGGGTTGGCAGCAGCGGTAGCTGCAGTGAAAACCCCAGTGAGCTAGCTTGGCAGTACCCGGGGTCCATGTTGGAGCCCCGGGGATGCATGGGATTGGCACCCCAATACCATATTTGGCATGGGGGGACAATTCCATGATCTTAGACATGTTACATGGCCATATTCGTAGTTACCATTGGGAAGCTACATATAGGTATTGACCTATATGTAGTGCACATGTGTAATGGTGTCCCCGCCCTCACAAAGTCCGGGGAAATTGCCCTGAACAATGTGGGGCCACCTTGGGTAGTGCCAGGGTGCCTTCACACTTAGTAACTTTGCACTTAACCTTCACCAAGTGAGGGTTAGACATATGGGTGACTTATAAGTTACTTAAGTGCAGTGTAAAATGGCTGTGAAATAATGTGGACGTTATTTAACTTAGGCTGCAGGGCAGTCCTGTGTAATAATTGTCTCAGTTCCCTATGGGTGGCAAAAGAAATGCTGCAGCCCATAGGGATCTCCTGGAACCCCAATACCCTGGGTACCTAGGTGCCATATACTAGGGAATTATAAAGGTGTTCCAGTGTGCTAATCAGAATTGGTAAAAATGGTCACTAGCCTACAGTGACAATTTTAAAGACAGAAAGAGCATAAGCACTGAGGTTCTGGTTAGCAGAGCCTCAGTGACACAGTTAGGCACCACACAGGGAACACATTTATGCCACAAACTATGAGCACTGGGGGCCTGGCTAGCAGGATCCCAGTGAGACAGGCAAAAACAAACTGACACACAAGTAAAAATGGGGGTAACATGCCAGGCAAGATAGTACTTTCTTACAACCCTGCCTTTGGGGCTACCTAGGGCCTACCTTAGGGGTGCCTTACATGTAAGAAAAGGGAAGGTTTAGGCCTGGCAAGTGGGTAGACTTGCCAAGTCGAATGTACAGTTAAAACTGCACACACAGACACTGCAGTGGCAGGTCTGAGACATGATTACAGAGCTACTTATGTGGGTGGCACAACCAGTGCTGCAGACCCACTAGCAGCATTTGATTTACAGGCCCTGGGCACCTCTAGTGCACTGTACTAGGGACTTACTAATAAATCAAATATGCCAATCATGGCTAAACCAATTACATACACATTTTGTAAAGGAGCACTTGCACTTTAGCAGTGGTAAAGTGTCCAGAGTAACAAAAACAGCAAAATCAGAGTCCAGCACACATCAACAACCTAGGAAACAGGCAAAAAGTTAAGGGAGACCACGCCAAGGATGAAAGTCTAACACTGTTTCTATAGGTAAGACCTGCAACCATTGCATTTACGTCTTAAAAAGTAAGCATGTCAAAAAGATTGTCTATAAATTGATTCCTATGAAATAATAAATCCCAATCATTCTGAAAACTTCCAGTAAACAGTTTAGATGACATGGTTTCTCAATAATGGTATTCCATGAAGTTGATTTTCTATGAAATCACATTAAACTGAATGCATAAACCTTGTTTGACCTTCTGTGGAAGTTCCTTTTTAGGTCAAAGCCTACCAGACAGCTCAGGTGTCTGGCTTGCTAACAACATTTTGGGGACATTCGGAAAGCTTACCTGGGAATGTATTCCACCCATTGGCCTTTTGGTTTGTAACTCACATTTTCTTTCTTTTCTGTCTTTATTTGTTTTAGGCAGTTCAGCTTGAGTTTGTCTCTTCCCTTGCCTAATCCTTACTTACGTCATTCTTCTGAATGCTCCCTTTCTGTGAGCAGGCCTTTCAATATTGTTATCTTGTCAGATTTGCTGTGCATTCAAAGACAGAGATCAAATGTCAAGCTCCATCTTCCACTTGAGCTCGTATTTACTTTTCTTTCTCCAACAAAAAAGTGAAAGGATTTATGTGACTATCATGCTGGCTACTGGGGGGCATTCTGAAGTGCAGTTGGAAACAAATATTGCAACACCATCAGAACAAATCAATACATTAGGTGATGACATTTCCACACAATATAGTTTGTGCACTGTATACTTGTATCAGTAAAACTGTATGTCTGTGCAAATGTAATGGTCATTTCAATTGAAAAAGCATTGCCTGCAATGGGAGTACACTACCACACCATGCATACTCCACTCTACCCCTCTCCATTCCACTGCACTCTACTCTGCACCACCAATCAACCTCTGCACTACTCAATCCCACTCTACTCTGCACCACTCCATTTGACTCCATTCTACTCTGCACCACTCTACTCTGCACTGCTCCACCCCACTCTACTCTGCACCACTCCCCTCGACCCCACTCTACTCTGCACCACTCAACCCCACTGTACACCACTCAACCCTTCTCTACTTCGTACCACTGTACCCCCACTCTACTCTGCACTACTCCCCTCAACCCCACTCTACTTTGCACCACTTTCCTTGACCCCACTCTACTTTGCACCACTCTCTTTGACCCCACTCTACTCTGCCCCACTCCCCTCAACCCCACTCTACTTTGCCTCATTTCCCTCAACCCCACTCTATTCTGCACCATTACCTTTGACCCACTCTACTCTGCACAACTCCCCTTGACCCCACTCTACTTTGGACCACTTCCCTCGAACCCACTCTACTCCACACCACACCACTCCCTCGACCCAACTCTATTCCACCACTCCCTTTGACCCCACTCTACTCTGTATCACTCCCCTTGACCCAACTGTACTCTGCACCACTCCCCACGACCTCACTCTACTCTGCACCATTCCCCTCAAACCCACGCTACTCTGCACCACTCCCCTTGGCCCCACGCTACTCTGCACCACTCCCCCCGACCCCACGCCACTCTGCACCCCTCCACTCAACTCCACTCTACTATGCACCCCTGCACTCAACCCCACTCTACTGTGCAGCACTCCACGGACCCCATTCTATTTACCACTCCATTTGACACCACTCTACTATGCACCAATCCTCTCAACTTTGCTAGTATGCACCACTCCACTCAACCCCACTTTTCAACCCTGCACTCTACTCTGTACACTCCACGCCAGTACATTCCATGCCATTCACTCTACACCACTATAATTCTGCACCATTGCCCTCTACGCTGCACCACTTCACTCTAGTCTATGCCACTGCACTCCACCTTAACCATTGCACTATATGCCAAAGCACTCTACACCACTTTACTCAAAAACAATCCACTCTATGCCAATCTACACAGCTTTATGGTACTCTATGCTACTGCACTCTAGCCATTGCACTCTATGCCACTCTGTTCTATGCACCGCTGTACTCTACACCACTGCTCTCTGCACCAATCTACTCTGCACCACTCTACTCCACTGCCCTCTATGCCACTCTACTATACACCACTGCACTCTACGACAGCCTGGTCTGCAACGTTTCCCTCTGCACCACACTTCTTTATGCCAGTCTATGCCAAAGCACTGTACACTACTACTGTGCTCCACTCTACTCTGCATCGCTCCACTATCCAAAAGCACTCTAAACTACTACACTCAATCCTTCATTACTCCACTATGCCAATGCAGTCTACCGTGCACCACTCCACACCAGGACACTCACCAGAACTTGCATCATCTGGAAAAAACTCACCACTCAAAATAAACACATTCAAATTCTCATAACATCAGAATAATCAAACCAAAGATGCATGCAAGACCAGTTATCCACAACACTTACCACATCAGAATACTTCACAATTTCAAACCTTTACAGCGTCAGAATACTGAAAAACAACTCACTGCAACACAAGGATCACAACCGATGGAGACCTAAATATTCAGGACTCTCACAGCAATCAATTTGTGGAAACTTGCATCAAAGCTCTGGAGATGAAACTTGTGGGATTGGGAAGCTGCGGGGGGGCGTTTTTTCACCTGCACTGCCTTTTGTCAGGGATGGAGCCAACGTGTGATGTTCCTGTGAACATGAGGTGCTGTGGCAGCCCCTCCCCAATCTAGAAGTGACTGTGTGCCGACCCATTGTTATTCTGTATAAAGACAATGGGCCAGCCCCAACAGGAACAGCATGTGGTGTGCCTCCTACTGTCCTAACCTCAGGGCATGACAGGGAGGCCTCACTTTGGGGGCAGCAGATGTGACAGATGGGGGCTCGTGACTGAGTTTTGCGTTTGTCTCTACAGTGGGTGGAAGGACCCCCATTCATGGTAGCCAAACAAGGTATCCTTTCTACTGACTGATCGCAAATCCAGATAGAACAAACAAGCAAACCAATGTTGTACACATTATTTGTAGTTTTGCCACGTGATAGACAAGCTTTGTCAGTAGGTGTCATCAGCAACGTATTTGCTCTGCCTTAGGCCAGCCTTTCAACTACCTTTGTCAAACAGGGTCCCACAGAATATATTTAAATGTTGTCAGAGAGATCAGACCTTTGGTCATGTACTTCTTTCTTTAAAAAGATCTATGCCAAATAAAGCCCTTTCTCACTAAACTAGTTACATTGAAATGACACAGACTAAGGCCTGCAGTTCAAAATTTAAAACAACACAGTGAATGTGTTCTCAGTTGCAGTTGTACTTTATTTTTTTCTTAAATGCAGCAATAATAACAGTAATAATACAGCAGTATGCATATTGTTGCTGTTCATGGCCTTGGCATGTTTATTCTTGGTAGGGAAGACTTAACTATTCATCTTTCTGAGACTGGCAAATGGAGCATAACATTTAAAACACCTGTTACAGCGCTACAAAACGGCAGGGGGATAATGGAATTTCAGTCCTGTCCTATGTTACTGACTCTACAAGCTATAAAAGACTTTATTTACAGTAACATTCTCCCAGAATTAACCACCTGATGCTAATTGAGCAATGCTTCACGAAAGGTCGCAATCCACAAATATGTGCCATTTCTTTTGGGTGCCCAGGCCTATTTTTGGTCCCAGTCCGACTCTGGGCATCTCTATCCAAAACAGAAAGCAATTATTTCCAGAGTTGTCCTGCTGGCAGAGATGAGAATACAACCTCATCTGGTCTCCACGTGGTTAGGTTATAAAATGGTTTATCAGCGACACACACCAAAGGTCTGCCTGCTTGCAAAAATGGAAAAGCACAAGAAACACCTTAGCCACACTTTCAAAGACACAAAGGCTCTCCACCATCTCGTTCTCGCAGCGACCATCGAACAATAGGCTTGGCTGTGATGTAACTTCGGCACCACTGGAAGTGCGTGGAGTCATGCTTGCTGGCCAGCTCCCTTTTTGGTAGTCGAATTGATGCAGAAAAAGCAAAAACAAAGGAAAGCATCCAGAGTAAAGAAAATGCCAATGGGGAAAGGCTCAACATATGAATGTGTGACAGTCTCCCATCCAGATGGTTGTAAAGCCCTACTCAACGGCCTTCAAGACACCACACTGCCCCCATCAGCCCCTTTTCCCCCGAGTATATGCTTCAGCATGCCTCATCTGGGCCTAAAAGAATATGACCACATCACCTCCTTCCCTGACAGGAATCCACTGGTTCTCCTTGCCAGCATGTTCTTCCAAGTTAAATGACTCATCTACAAAACAATCACCACTATCTGGCCAGCATGCTCACCACCTACAAATATTCTGCACACACCTGCAGTTAAGGCACCATGAGACTGGATATGAAGTAGTGTAAAAAAAGCCTCAGGTTTGCTACATTTATCCAGCTAGTATCTAGAATTACATCCCTAGAGCGTCCAGAACCACTCCAACCATGCTTCAATTTAAGAGAGAGCTGAAGATGCACCTCTTAAACATAATGGTAACAACAGTTCACCTTTATTTCCAGAAGCCAGGTTTCCCTCTAGTACAATCTTTTAACTGTATTTTTGGCTTTCATCCTTTTGGCCAGGTTTGTGCTATACAAACACCACATGTATATTCAAGGCCTGCACAAAATTTAACTTACGTCAGCAAATTCACATAATTTAGGGAATTTTGCGTTATGCTTGCTACATGAAATTCTGCACCATTGAATTGGCAATTTGTGGAAAAAAGTTAATGGAAATACATGGGAACAAGAGAACACGTACAGCTGTTGTTAATGGTGCATTTGTGTAAATGCATTCTTGCACCAAAAATTGACACATTTCACATTACAATAAAGCACAAAATGATAGATTTGCAATTCACATAATTAAATACTATTTTGTTCAATTTTGCCATAATTGTGTGTAATTAGTAAAAAAAAAATTCGCACACTCGCATGTACATATACATATTTTAGACAGTCTATTTTGTTGTGAAAGATAGAAAATGTAGTATTAATTGCAAGCAGCAGTAAAGTCGTAGGTCTGACATTTGATTATTAAAGTGCTTGGTAATTGGTTGGTGAGTAGGTGTATAGTTATGTGAAGAACTGGGATGTACTTTGTATCCATGCCTCTATGGGGCAGATTTAAGAGCTCCTTGCGCCATATATCGCCACATTAGTTAATTTGTTTTTAAACTAATGTGGCAAGTAATGGCAAAAACTCCACACAATATTTACAAAGTGGTGCAATGCATCCATTGTGCCATTTTGTAACCCCTTGTGTCACATTATGCCTGCACCAGGGATAATATTTGCAAGGGGGGCATTTCCCCCTTTAGGGGGCCAAACAAATGAAGCAAAGAAATCAAAAAGATTTCTTTGCGCCATTTTTGTCGGCATTTTTAACGTCTGCTCAGAGCAATTGGTTACAATGGGCCCATATGCACTGTCCATGGTTACTGCCAAAATTTGGCACTAACCCTGAACAGTACATCAATAGCGACAAAAATTCAGATGCTATTGCTCCCTACCCTGCACCATGGTGCGCCATATTTTGAAAAAGGGGCACACGTGGTGGTAGTACAGGAGCGCTAACAGTGCCACCTTTCTTAAATCTGCCCCTATGTTTTGAAAATAGAGAGAGGTGAAGATTCACGCATCACCGATAAAGTCAGAAAACCTAACCCTCTGTGAAGTTGCTGTTGCTTCCCAGCTTCACTAAGGCAAAGTTTTAGCCACCTGGCCTGAAGTTTGTACTTAGGACCTTTTTCCTGCTTCAGGGTGTCCCAGCCTTTGGCTTTCCACGGTAGGACAGTTGACACTAAAAGGGTAGAGAATAGAGTGATTCTCAAGCTCTGACAGCAATATCTATGAGGGCATAAGACCAAGTGGCTTCGCTCAGTAGCAGGAGATTGCACATAATGTTGGACTCAGAATCTGATTAGGAAACATGTTTCAGGCAGTGTCTCTGATGGAGACCATGGCCAAGCGTCAATAGTCTACCCACTGAAAGTCACTATTCTCACTGTTGCAGATTTCCGCTGAAGCTGCCATGTTTTTTTTTTTTAACTTTGCAGTATTGTACTTTGCACTGTTAAAAAAGCATATCAATTTCAAGTTGCTCGAATCTGCAACCCCTTGTAAAAATGTCAAGAGGTTATGTTTCACAGAATATGCTGTATAATTTGAATTCATAATTTGCTTTTCCCAGCTGCATGGGTTTGACAATACAACCCCTTAATTTCATACTCTATTGCTGCCTAAATCTATTGGCCCTTCATACAATTGATCAATTGAAATCAAAATGAACCTGCTTTAAACATTTTATCACAATATACTTGTTAATACTGATTATTATAAATAAAAATGATGTAAAATAAAAGAACTGAAAAAATATTTACCTGTGCATGTTCTTACATGTCTTCTGAAGCACACTGTATGCTAATTTGCATTTAAAGAAAACTCATTAAATACCTAAATAGTGTTCCCTGAGTAGTAATCAGCAAATAGTTCTAAAAACACACAGCAGGTTAGACCTTTCATACAACAATGAAGCCAAAATAGTGGGTGTATTCTTGGGGTAATCAGAAAATCATTCTCAAAACAATGAGAGCAATTTTATCATGTTAAAAAGAAATTATGCTTGTGGAGTTTTGGATGTTTATTTTCAAATCATCAAGAACCATTGGACCTTATGAAGCAGTCAGATACTTATTCTTAAATCCTCCTGGAGTCATCAGTAAAAGTCACACCTTTTGAAGTAATCAAATACTCTTTCTCAAATCCTTCTGAAGTCATCAGAAATAGTCACACTTTTTGAAGTCATCAGATAGTCGTTTTTAAATACTTGTGAAGTCATCAGGAGTCACACCTTGTGAAGTCATCAGATACTCATTTTCAAGTCACCCTCAAATCAACAGGCTCAAGTTTCTAAACTTTGCTGATGACTTAAAGAGCTTGATGATGTCTGATGATATGAAAATTACTTCTACAGTAATTGGATGATCATCCAAAGACTTTGGGATGGCTTCTAAAGTAATTCTGTTTTTGACTTGGGATATTTAATATGATAATGCCCATACAGCCAGCATGTATTTCGTCTTTTGTCCTAGGGCAAAATAATGTGAAAAATGCAATTGGATATGTGTGTCATAATGAGTATAGTCCCAACGCATTGGTCAGAAGGAGAGTATAACACAGGACAAATATATACGGGGGTAAGGAGGAGCAAACCTAGCAACCCGATGGGCCAAGTTGTGGAACAAAAGTGAGTTCTTGATCAAAGTGAAGTTGTCCTACAGTTCTACAGCTAGTAAAAATGAAGTTGATATGTTTTTGTTGCCCACTGTTATAAGCAAGAGCTATAATAGGCCCAACCACATCTGTTTGGACATGTGGAAACTCTGCTGATTCATGCCACACAAAAACATATCCAACTTCATTTCTAATACCTATGGATCTGTATGACCACTTCACTTTGATCAAGCATTCACTTTTGTAGGAGCATGACCAAGATGGCGGCTGAGTCAGATGCTTAAAATACAGCTCCGCCTCAGGCCCTGGCAAAATCCTGAAGTAAATAGCCCATCCGACCTCTGCAATCAGATAAACATCAGCGGCCGGATGTGTGCATGGAGTGGGACCCGGGGCTTCCTACCCTTCCTGGAACCAGGACCCTCATCCCTTGAAAAGACACGGCGAACGCACCGTGGGCCGAATGGCTTGGCCTGCACCAGTGTGACGGGGTCGGTCCCAGACAGGCTGCACCAGCGATTGATCCGGCACTTGCCCGTCACATAAAGCAGGCCCCCGAAAAACCCAGGCAACTGATCCTATGAAGGCTTGGCACCTAAACTTGAGGGACCCGTGTTAGCCTTTATCTTGTGCCCGCCCGCGGAGGCTGCAGGTCCTGGCAACCTGTGGGGATAACAGGACTGGGCCACTCATAGGGGAAACAGCATGATGGCCGACCATTGTCAGTGAGGAGTGTGGCGTGGCCTGTCTAGAGCTGCAGTCTTACTGGGTAACTCCAGCGGCCCGGTCTGTTCCCGGGAAGTGGCTCTTGGAGCGAGTAGGAGGCACATAAGGACTGTACCGAAGGGGAAAATACCAAAAGTCTTCTCCATAGAACATGCTCACAGGATCCCTGGCAGGCCTCCGCAACCCGGCGCACATCCTCACCCACTCATTGCCTGCTTTCTCAATTATAGAAATAGAGATAGAATCCTGCAACGCTTTCAGACCCGGGGTCCCGAACAATGTGAGGGCACTACCATCATGGCTTATCCAGACTTTACAGCAGAGATGCAATGCCAATGAAGCTTCTACACAAAAATCAAACAGCGCCTCTGTGAAAACAACATCAAATATGCACTAATGTTTCCTGCCGGAGGACTCACATTTTCTCATGCCTGCAGTTGCTTGGACCTGGATGCACACCAAAGTCATAGCTCAATCCTTGTCTGAGGAACATGATCAAGGGGAGTAGCTGATGCCTCTTGCCCGTCATCGTTGCTGTAACAGACCCCAGGCCAAGTCCTCTAAAACCCAAGCAGCGGCGAAGAGGTAAGGCGCTACAGGAGACAGCACTTAATACTGAGAATGCCTTTGCGACACTACAGGACAGTCCACTGATGTTTTCTGACTCAGACACGGGGAGTTCTCGATCCACTCTTCTTGGCATGGTTAAAGGCCCTGATGTCACCCCACCAGACAGTGGATGACTTCTGATTGTTGTCTCAGGCTTGGTTAGGACTAATCTCATCAGGAGCCAGATGTTCTCCGAATTGTGCAGGTGGACATACTGGTGATAACTGTCTGAAAGTTTCCCCAATACAAGCGACATGGGCTGTTGGCTCCTGCAGATGTCTCTTATTTGCCTACCCGCTGTCTTACATGGTCTTCGCTGGCTGCGGAGGGTGGCACCTCCTGGGGTTGTGGTTGGCTGCCCATGTTTGGACTGCACGCTCCTCCATTGGTAAAAGGTTTTGGATTTGGCTTTTATCTTGTCTTACCATTTTTTCTTTTCAGGGCTAAGGCTGAAGCACATAATAGACAAGGTTGTCACGCCTCACTCGAAGATTTCCACAGGGACAGTTCTTATCCCCGAATGTTGTTTGTCTTGTCTCCTTACTGTAATGGGGAAATTAGTGGTGTGCCAATGTGCCACCAGCTTTGGGGTTCGATGTTAAGGTTGGTTGCGCTGGTTCTGTTTGAGTTGATTTTGCAGAAAGGGGGGGGGGGAGAAAGGGGTATGGCTTGTTAATTTACAGTACTGGAAATTGTATTGTCAACACACACACGATGCACAGTCATTAGCGTTCATAATCTCACTTGTAAGGGTAAACCACGATGCACATGTCCTAATGCCTTTCTTTATCATGGAAACTTACACTGATAATGTCGACCAGCGCTATAATGGAATGTCGTAAAATGTGCGCGGTATGGCCACGCCAGCTCAAAGGTACCGAATTCATGCATTCCTTAAACGTCAAAGTGTCCAATTTGATATATTGCAGGAAACACATCTCCTAGAAAGTGAGCTGTGGAAACTTAGAAAATGGTGGCGAGGACTAATATATGGCACCTCGTCATCAGCATTTGCCAGAGTTGTTCTGTTATGGATAGCACTGGGAGTACCATATGTTAAGCGGTATCATAAGGTGGAAACAGTGGGCAGATATGTTGTACTGGACGGACTGTTAGATAGTACACCAACGTCAATTGTAGGTGTTTATGCGCCCAATTTTGCCCAGGGAGACTTCCTCAGCACCCTTGCCCCTGCCCTCCTTAGTGACCTGCTGGCTCCTTGTCTGTGGGGAGATGATATTAATTGTGTGCCAAATGTGAAACTTAATCGCTTGTTCCACTCGTCCACCCACCTCCTCACTGGCACAGCGCTGTCAGTAGGAAGACCCCCCACTGTCTGGGATCATGGGCTAAAGACAGAGGGCTCTATGATTTATGACGTAAGGAGCACCCGACGCAAAGTACAAATGTACATGACCTTCATAAGAGGATAGATTTAATATGGGGCTCAACTTCATTAGGCCACATGCTTACGCACTCTGAGGGGCATATTTATAATGCCCTAGCGCCACCTTGCACCACATTAACGTCAATGTTTTTGACGTTAATCTGGCCCAACGAGGCTGAAATCCCCGCATTGTATTTACAGGGTGGTGGAATGCATGCATTGGCCACCCTGTAACTCTTTGCGCTACATTATGCCTGCGCCAGGCATAATGTATGGAAAGAGGGAGTTCCCCCACTAGGGGAGGCAGAAAAATGGCTTGCACCATTTATTATGCCACTTTTAACGCCTGTTCAAGCCAATATTTTGGCGCTACTCCTGCAGAGTACATCAATAGTGTCATGTAAAATGCCCCGTAGTTTAAATACAGTGCACTCATGGTGGCATTAGGGGGGTGCTAAGGGGTGCAGGTAAAGTGGTGCTGCACTTGGTGCATTGTCACTTTCCATAAATCTGTCCCTGAGTACCTCGCCTGCAGGGTCTGTGACCACTCCTGGCAGTTGCTTACTGTGAAGTGGGGTAGATTGCGCTCCACTATTCCCATGTGGTGTCTGCAGACTGAGGCATTATTAGACACCCCTTTTAGGGAGGAGCTCTCCATCTGTATCACACAATACTTGAAGTGAAAAAATGGCTCAATTGTTCTTCGAGCCATGGAATGGGATGCCCAAAAAACAGTAGTGAGGGGCTATTGCCTCTTGGCCACATTGGAGGTTCGGCGCACATTGCGCAGGGATGCCACTGCACTGGAAAAGGAAATGCGGACACTGGAAACAAAATCTTGAATCAGTTGGCAACACCCGATCATCTTTGCGAAATGTGAAAACTATTGCCTACGCCGACATTATTGATATTACTTAACTAGAGTAAATGCAGAGGGTGACCAATCGGGCAGATTGTTGGTGTGGCTTGTCAAGGACGAACATCAGCATACCCTAATCGGAGCGATCAAGCTGTCTGACGTAACTATGGCTATTACATAGGCTGCTATTTAGGACACCTTCCGTAACTATTCTAACATGCTATATCAAGCAGATTTGGAATCGTTTTTGAATACTGTCTCTGTGGCAAAGCTTTCCCCCCTCCAGAGCGTGGCCTTTGCTGAACCCTTACAGCCGGAATAAATATGACTAGCTATCTCCCAGATAGCTTGTAATAAAACACCTGGCATGGACGGCCTGCCGATAGAGTACTATGACACATAATCAGCACATCTTATCCAACCCTTGCTGGAAGCGTTCACTGAAGCATGGACACGCGGGGAGCTTCCTGGCTCGCAATGCGAGGCATTGATCGTAGTGCTGCCCAATCCGGGACGTGACCACACAGATGTGCGATCCTATAGACCATTATCTCTCCTTAATCTTGATTGTAAAATACTGAGCAAGATTCTTGCGCACAGACTTATCCTCTTAGTTAATAGCTTAGTTCATGAAGATCAGGCTGGATTCATACCAGGCCATAGCACGTTCCTCAACATACAGAGATTATTATACATCCTACATGACACTGCACTTACAGCATATGACAGTGTAGCTGTGTCACTAGATATCGAAAATGCATTGGACATTCTTAGTTGGGAATTGTTATATGCTACACTAAGGCACATGGGCTTTGGGCATAGGTTCTTGAGATGGATCTGACCTTATACGCTAACCCGTCGGCCAGGGTGAAAATAGATAGATTTATCTCTGAGAGTTTCTCGCTTAACAGAGGCACTAGGTAGGGCTATCTGCTATTGCCTTTGTTGTTTGCGCTCGCAATGGAACTTTTGGCCGGAGGAGGAGATGGCGTTGACTTGCTGGGTCATGGATAGTGAGGGGACCAAGATGAATCCTAGGTTGCGTGCGTGGTCGGTGGGAGTCGAAGTGGCAGGCCACCAGGAGTCAACCCATGCACCTCCTTACCTGTTGGAGCCATGGAAGGCAGAGCTGTGCACTGACCATTTCTAAGGTACCATTTCTAGGGTAAATCAGTGCATCGTCGGAATAGAGCAATACAATATGGTGACTGTTCAGCCTCCGGATCCCCCATTGCTGTGCCCGCAAGTGAAGGTGACCGGCCAAAAGTTCCATTGCGAGCGCAAACAACAAAGGCGATAGCAGATAGCCCTACCTAGTGCCTCTGTTAAGCGAGAAACTCTCAGAGATAAATCTACCTATTTTCACCCTGGCCGACGGGTTAGCGTATAAGGTCAGATCCATCTCAAGAACTCCCCTCTCCCATGACAAGTAGGGTTTCCCCCTCATCAAACAAGCATTTAGAAATCACAAATTAGGCAACAGTGGTAACATCTGTGTCACACCCAATTCTAGCCTGCCATCCGTCCACCCGTCCACATCGCCAGCCCCATCTGGTGCTACCCCGCCGCATCTGATGGTGAAGTAAGTTACCCCTAGCATCATATTGATCAGATGGATTACATTCTGACAGCTGAGTCCTTGCCAGTGCATGTGTATACCTGATCCTAGATAGGCACTGGTCCAGTTCGCCACTGTTCACTCTTCGGCTCATAGGCCACGATCATAACAGCCTGGTGCACCTCGCAGTGATCCCCTTCGCCATTCTGCTGCCTGGTGTGAAAAGAGGTCATCTGCTGTGTGCGCTGTGACCTTGGGAAGGTTGTCATCCATCAGTCCATTGAGACGCTCAAAACTGGGGGCACTGGAGTGCAAGGAGTTCTCCACTGATATCTAGGATGGCGAAGTCCATCCTCCCCCGCTCAGCGCCGCCACCTCCTGCACTCCTCGCTATTGGGCCCTCTGCGCCTCCTCGCCCAATGGATCCTGCATCTTTCTCTCTTCTTCGTTGATGATTTCACCCACCCGTGGGGCTCTCCACTAGGTCTGGCATGTGCGTGTGCATCCAACCAGCTCCAGCCTCTTGGGGTGTGTTGAAAAACTGTGTGCCCTCCCGCATGACCACTCACAGGTGCGGCGGGAAGAGCACAGCACACAGAAGGTCCAGTTGTTGCAGGCGATGCTTGCCTGCCACGAACGAAGCATGCTGCTTTTGGGCAGCCCTGGTGAAGTCAGGGAAAATCATGACCTTTTGATTGTCTATGCGGATATCACCCTTCGCCCGGGCACGGACTAGTATGTGTTTATGGTCTTTATAGTGGAGCAGCTTCGCTACCATCGGCCTTGGTGGCGCTCCGGGTGAAGGCGGTCCGCCTGGTATCCTGTGGGCTCTCTCTACGGCGTAGAAGGCAGACAGATTCTTGGCACGTCCATCGTGGCCCGCATCTCTGCAATATCAGGATGGAGGTCAAACAGTGTTCACTCTGCTGTGGACACCCTCTCAGCTAGGTGCCTGTTGTCATCTTGCGGGAGGCCTAGGTCGGCACTCTGATGTCAATTTTAATTTCAAGGACCTCTCTAGTGGTCGAGACAGCCTGGAATATGTCCTGAAGTGTGGGTCCAGCGGGTTCATCCTTGGCGGGTGCCATATTTCTGGCCTGGGATTCTGAGGTCAGTGAGCCCAGGTCACTGTCCTGCTTCCTGGATACCTATAGCATTGAGGTGCATGCCGCCCCTCCTGAGGTCAGCGCTTACTCCTCTGGTTCTCCTGCATCCCTGTTCTCTCAGTCTCCAGCAACAGGTGGGTCTTTATCTGGGGAGCCTACCTCCCCTCCTTCGTTGCAGCCTTGCAGGCTCTCTGTATGGAGGTACTTAACCTCCAGTCCTTGTTCTCAGCCAGGGATGGGGGCTCAGCAGCTCCATGCTGATGCCCAGTGCCTCCTCTTGGCTCCAACTACGCTATTGTTTGAACTCTCCTTACCCAGTGGGCCGCAACTGGACTGGGGGGTGGAAAGAGGTGCATGACTTTCTCACCCCCCTTCGTCCCAGCCCCCTCGCAGCCTCACGTCGCCACTATGTCCTTCATGTAAGTGAGATGGACCCTCGTGGGCAGCAGCTACCTCGGTCCCTTATTGCATCTGATGCAGCTGGGGGGAGATTTCCCTTCTCACCGCTCAGGTCCTGAAGGGGAATCCCATACCCCACCTTTAGTGATGGTTAATCCCTGCACCTTCTTGTCTCCTCTCGCCGACCTTGGGGTCCGCCGGAGCTTCGCAGAGTCAGTTGACACGTGCCGGGTGTCCTGCTCATGCAGCAGTCAAGCCTAAACCCCAAGGGCCTGCCGTCTACTCAGCCCCCAGGGTACTCCTAGGCCCACCTCCCGCTGCGCTACCGCTGCTCACCTTAATGAAGTTCGGACGGGGGTCCCTTGGTCTCTGTCTCCAGGACACTGCAGTCCCACTTTCAGTTGGCAGCCGTCTTCATCCAACAGGCGCAGCCCCCGGGCTAAAGTTCCATCCGTGGATTATGGGCTGCGATCTTGAGGCTTCTTATCACTGCCAGACCACCCCCTTGAGGTCACTCACCCAAAACAGACACAGTCTGGGGTCCCCGGGCCACCTTCATTCAATGGCGCTCCTCCTGGGACACTCTCGAGGTTTTTGTCACGGCAGCCTCCAAAACACCATGTTGTCTTCCACACGGCCGTCTACCCGGGGCCTTCCTCCTCTGTCTCAGGGCTCACTAAGGGCCTATTATTCCCATCTTGGGGACCTCCAGAGGTGCTCCTGCCTCTGCTCGCGCTAGGGGGTTATATGGCCTCCAAGGCAAGCAGTATTTTGGCGGGAGTTAGCAGGAGTGCGTCCTACTCCATCGAATGCTGGCCATGCCCCCCATCACCAAGGCTAAATGTGTTACTAAACCTGTATTGTACGTTATGGCACATGTTGCAACTTTTATCTTCATATCTCCATCAGAAACAAAAGCTGACCACAATGATGCATTTCTTCACAGCTCATGTTCACAGTATGCAGGCACGGTATGTGTGGTTCTAAAAACCTCTGACAGTGTGCAATCCCTTGAGCCCCTTGGCCTGAGTTTTGGCCACACCCCCCCTTTTCTTTGCTCCAATGGAAGAAGGGCAGTGCACCGGAGATTTCAAGTTTGGAAAAAGGCACTATATTTTGGTGCCCATGAAAGAGCAGCTTGAGCGTCCTCTGACACTAAATAATGAGTGTTGGAGTCTGAAAGTGCTGCTGAGCTTGAGCTATTTCCCAATTAATGGTGCTTGGGTCTGCACGAGATGATTTGTGCCCTTGATCAATGAAGAGCACATTGTTTGTAGTATCTGCCACAGAGGAGAGACACTGGTGCATTGCTTTAAGACATTGAGACTTTCGAGTGAGCTGTGGGTGTTTGCCAGGAGGGCACTCCAACTAAGCAGTACTTTTCTCACGAAGAGGCCTGAATTGAGAGGCCCATGCGAAAGTAAACAACAAAAGAAAATTTGATGGACAATAGAAGCCTGCCAGAGAGGCTTTTTGAACGGACTCTGGGCATAGTTGGTTTCACAAGAGGTTTCTGTGTGATTGTATAGACTAGGTATTAGGAGACTGATTGTTTTGCTGGCATTGTTTTAAAGTACTATTCTGTTTAGTAAAAGCAGAATAAAGTCCATTTTCTGTGGAAAGAGTACCCCCTTTTCACCTTAGAGCATTGATGAGAGTCACCACTGTTCCACCTGAACATACAAAAATTACTGAAATGCAGAGGAGCCCTAAAAATGTTACTAGATAATTTTAAGATTTGCTTTTTGGTTAGGGTTGTGAAAAAGTATTATTTCATTTGTAAATAGTGGTCACTACTTTCTCCCGTTGTCTATATGTTCTTAATAACGTGTTTTCTAGTGTCTTTTAAACATGACGTTGTCATTTATGGGTGGGATTGTTTTTCTCTACTCAATTGACTTCTGCACCCACTTCCCAACCTATGTCTTTTCCTACTATTGTTTTTTTGCACTCTTTTCACCCTTTTCCTGAACATGAGCAGGTTAGAAGATCAGAATTTGTAAGCAATTCTTTTGTACAGCTTCTGCATCAACACTAGTTAGTAGTGAACATCACTAATTGTTGGGTGTGTGATCTTATGCCACCTACTGCAGATAGAGGTATTCCTTATTTTGTCCTGCCATATGTGGCCTTTTGTGCTACTTCATGTTCGAGGAGACCTGTCCAGAGAGAGTTACCAAGTACTAGAATTTTCCTCCAGCAACATCTCCATGGCCTTATAAACATAGACCTGGACTCAGATTAGCACGAGAATAGGTTTATTGCCTATGTAAGGGCAAAAGGAGGGTTTGTGGTTCTAAAAATTCTGGACCCATGTAATTTACTTTGCCACAGCAGTACGATTTTAGTATCAAAAGACCGATAATGACTAGTACACTAAGCATGAGCATTTTCGCTCAATTCCAGCAGCGTTTTCACCTCGAAATCGCCATTTTCGTCCTGCACTCGTGGCTCCCATTTTATACACGGCAGCCATTTTAAAAGTTGCCCTCACATAGGCTTATAATACAGTCAGATTTGATTCCAAGGACACGTACACCTTGATTGACTTTTCTCTGACCTGGGCAAGCTGGAACCATTGCCTCAGGCCAAACCTGTTTGGTCAGTCCCTCTCCCAGTGGCCGAATCAGATAGCATCAAGGCACACCATGCCATAAAACCCTTATTATCGCTCACACACCCTGCCTAATCTTGCTCACACCTGCACCTGCTCTTTTCTTCTTCTTACTTTACGAGGGGGAGGTGCCTGTTTTTATTGGGGGTCCACACTTATCTGATGTAAAATACTAGGCCTTGCCGGGTAATTTATTATGGGTTGGATGACATGAAATATGAGGTTTCATCATGACACTGTTTTTTCCTTTGTAGTGAAAACATGTGAATGACCAACCAAAATGTCAAGAATGTTTGCCTGAAGCTTAAAAAACTGTATATAAGGAAACCTGACTTTGCATTGAAACACAGTCTCCTGAGAACATACAAATCGTGCTGTTGTACTTCTAGGACACTTGTCAATTGGTTGCAGCCAATAAATTCGATCTTTGACTTCACCTAGAAGACTCTGAGTTTCTGTAGTCTGAATCAGGAAAGTACCCGAGGTCTTTGGGTGTACCCTGGTTACCGGATCAGTACCGGTTCTGAAAAACCCAGTACCTCATATGTAGGCCCCCTACAAGATGACCACAGGCGCTGTTATGGCCCATGTTGCAACTTTTATCTTCATAGCTCCATCAGAAACAAAAGCTGACCACAATGATGCATTTCTTCACAGCTCATGTTCACGGTATGCAGGCCTGCTCAAGAGACACTACCCAGACTGCTTGCAGCATCCCACTTCGCTCATTACTTTCCCATTTTAAGATAAAATGTGCTACCTACTTGTATATTCTGTCATCACAGATATTTCCTAGATGATTCTGTTAAAAAGAGGCAATTCCATTACACAAAAAGGAATGATTTGTGAAATTATATCTCTATAGAGATAAAAGAGTTTTGTTATACATGCAATAAATACCCTATACCTTAAAGAGCGACATAGATGACTTTCCTGTCTGAAGATCTGAGCGACCTGCCTCGAACATACCAGTTCATAAGTGCGAGAGATGTTTAGAACCTTTATGGTGAAGGGCTAAAAAGCCTAGGGGTAAAGCCTTAAACACAAACTGTATTTTGACAGGAAGCCAGTGTAAGGAGCGAATACCCTCTCTAACAGAAACGCGTTTAGGTATGGTAATAATCAGGCAAGCCGCTGCCTTTTGTACCACTTGCTATCTGTTCAATAGGAAGTCAATAATGTTCAAATAGAGGGCATTGCATTAATCCAACCTGGATAAAATTAAAACAATGGCCACAGAGTGGTGCATTTCAACGGGGATGAAAGGATTTGTTTTCCTTAGTGTCCTGATTAGATGAAAACAAGTACTTGTAGTATGAGTAACCTAAGCCTTGAAGGTCAAAATAGTATTGAAGATGACCCCAAAGTTTTTAGATGGTTTCCCTGGACTATTTAAAGAGCCACACTCTTCAGGCTATCAGCTGTTAGTCCAGATCCAGTCGTGAGTACCAAATACCTGACCTCAGTTTTAACTGTATTAAGCTTTAAAAAATGTTCTTTTATCCAGGTGTTTATCCTGGTCATGCAAAGATTAAATTTGCTTTCTCCAGTGGCAATATTATCAGAAATAATGACAACAATTTGTTTATCGTCAGCGTAAGATAATGCTTGAAAGCCAAAACAGCATATCAATTCTGCAAGGGGAGCAACACAGAAATTGAACTGAGTGGGACTTAGATAGGACCCTTGAGGGACCACGCAAAGAAGACTGGAAGCCTTAGCTCTGAATCAACCACAGCTCACAACTTGTACCCTGTCAGTAACGAACGACTGGAGCAGGTCCAAGGCCTTCCCACATACACCCACCTGATGAAGACACTGCTCTAGGTGCATAAGTGAGATGGTTTCAAAGGCTTCTGACAAGTCAAGCAACACCGGGACAGTCTTAGTGCTGTGACTACTTCTAAAACCATTCTGTGAAAGCTTGAGAATGTCGCCATTATCAATTTATCAATGAACTTCAGCAGTTCTTGATTATATCCCACCATTCTAGCACAGAAGAATAATGGAGTTGTACTCTTACTAACTGGCTACAATGAGGTATGGGTACTTTAAGGTAGGTGAGTTGCTTATAACCAAATGGCATAGATGGTTTTTAAAGAAAACACTGGCACATGTAGATTTAAACTGCATCATTATTCACTAGCACACCAGGGTACAGCCTGTCAGACTCCTGAGTGTAGGTAACTGAAAACCACAGAACTTTTAGCCTTAAAACAAACATTCTGCTCTTTCTCATACAGTGACATACTTGAGTTATTATTGTCATGAGTGGAGCCAAGCAACCACCATTCCTCATCTATTCCTCGCCAATTATGAGAACATAGAGATGACACTGGAACTATCAATTATTGAAATTCATACTCTGTAAAAGTTATTTCAGGCATAATGGAGAATGTTGTGTACATATGAACTTAATGACAATGGGTTCTAATGCAACATTAATGTATGCAAATGTATTGTATGTATTACATTCATTCACAGTATGTGATCAACCCGGAATCACCACCAATGGTCTAAGTGCAATAGAAACAGTATGGGAACTGTGATCCTGAGTGCAGTGGGGGCAGGGTCAGTGTGTGTGGGGCAGGGTCAATGCATGACTGAAAAGAGCCTTTCCCTACCAGGTAACAGCACATTAAATAACATACACACCCTTAAGTGAAAAATAAATGCAAGCTAAACTAATAAGTTGGAAGGCAATATTTTAGGCTAGTTCGTTCAGGTGATTGTGAGAAAATACCCTTATTGCATGGTCACCCCTATTTCTTGCTGAAGGGTACTGCTGTTTTTGATACTCTGCATACAGGGGCTCTGCTTTCCAGTGCCCAGTGTACGTACTCTGACTCCTGAAACACGTCGAAATTGGCTCATATGTGGTTGCCATATTTACCTCTCCTATAAGGCCATAGTATATGCTATAGAAACTGCACCAATGGCACGGAAAGATAAATGTCACCCTCATTGTGCTATCCACTAGCATGACAAGGAAAACACAGCTTCAGACCTACCATTGTAGCCTGACTGCTGAAATGTAAACCTGCAGCACAATCTGTTGAAATACCCCTGTTACAATTACCCTTTTTGGCATGTAAAAATCTCCTTTTTAAATAATAGTAAGTCACCCCTATGTAGGCCTTATAGACCCACAAGGTAAGATGCCTGGTATTTAATAGTGGGGTATGCAAAAAAATAATTTTAACATATTCCTACAGTGACAAGGCCCTAGAATCTATTTTCAGGACTAGCTGCATAATGTATAAAATTGGAGTAAAGATTAAAATACTAACTCTGTGTTAGACCTGACAGCGTTAGGGTGGTCACCCCTAACTTTTTGCCTGTCTCCCTCCACTTTTTGGACACTGTTTTTGCTGGTTTTAGGACTCTGCGCATTTTTCCACTGCAATCCAGTGCTGAAGTGCATATGCACTCTCCCTTAAAACATGGTGACATTGGTTCATACCCAATTGGCTTATTTAATCTACTTGTAAGACTCCAGTAAAGTGCACTACATGTGCCCAGGGCCTGTAGATTAAATGCTACTAGTGAGCCTGCAGCACTGATTGTGCCACCCACATACGTAGCATCCTTAACCATGCCTCAGGCCTGCCATTGCAAGGCCTGTGTGTGCAGTTTCACTGCCACTTCGACTTGGCATTTAAAAGTACTTGGCAAGCCTTAAACTCCCCTTTTTTCTACATAAATGTCACCCCTAAGGTAGGCCCTAGGTAACCCATAGGGCAGGGTGCTATATAGATAAAAGGCAGGACATGTACCAGTACAGTTTATATGTTGTGGTAGTGTAAAACCCCTAAATTCGTTTTTACACTGCTATGAGGCCTGCTCCTTTTTTAGGCTAACATTAGGGCTACCCTCATATACTGTTTGAGTGGTAGATTCCTATCTCAAAGGAGTAACAAGGTCATATTTAGTATGGCCAGAATGGTAATACAACATCCTGCTGACTGGTGAAGTTGGATTTAATATTACTATTTTAGAAATGCCACTTTTAGAAAGTGAGCATTTCTTTGCACTGAAATCCTTCTGTGCCTTGCAATCCACGTCTGGCTAAGTTAGTTGACAGCTCCCTTGTGCTTTCCACTGAGACAAACCCCAAACACACGATGCTTAGTCACACTTGCACACATCTGCATATTGAATGGGCCCTTGGAGGGCCTGACACTTACATGTCAAAGGACAGTAGCCTTCCCTCACACAAAGGACTGCCACACCTCCTACTGGGACCCTGGCAGACAGGATGGAACTGGAAGGGGACCTTGTGTACTTCTAAGCCACTCTTTGAAGTCTCCCCCACTTCAAAAGCACATTTGGGTATTTAAGCAGGGTCTCTGATTCTACCAACTCAGACACTTCTGGACAAGATACTACTGGTGAAGAATCCCTGAACCAGAACCTGCACCCTGCCAAGAAGAACTGCCTGGCTGCCCAGAGGAGTCACCTGACTGCTTTTCTGCAAAGGACTGCTGCCCTGCTGTTGCCCTGTTGCCTTGCTGTCTTCTGGCTGAGCTGAAAAGCGCTCTCCAAGGGCTTGGATAGAACTTGCCTCTGTTCATTGAAGTCTGAGGACCAAAAAGACTTCATCCTGCAAAAGAACTCCTTGTGCGGTGAAAATTTGACACACAGACTGCAAGAAACAATGCACAGCCTGTATCGCAGTGAGAAAATCACTGCACGACGAACCAGATCGACGAAGCCCCACATCGCAAGAGAAGATCGACGCAGCATCAGCGTTGCAACCGGAACTTCGACGCACGGCCCACTGGATTGATGCATAGCCAAGCCGGAATGACACAGCGCGACTTCCTGAGGGGAATCGAGGCGCCACCTGCCGTGTGGTAGAAATTTCCACGCATCGCCCACCTGATCGATGCAGCCCATGTGACTTCATCCTGCACGCCCGGGATCTCAAGGCATTGTCCCCAGGGTGTCCAAAAACCCTGCAACCCAGTCTACGCACCCGAAATCGACACAAAGCCTACCATGTGTGAAAACTCACTGATGCATCGTCTGTGTGCACTGCAAAAATTGACGCACACCTCCCTGTTTTCATTGCATCTCCTCCTCTGTGGTCCCTTGCGGAGTATTTGATCGCAAACCAGGTACTTTGTGCAAGAGACACTTGTTGCTTTTTAAAGACTAAAGACGCTTTATATCATTTTTTACAGTGATACTCCAGCGTATACTTATTGAATCTTGATCGTTTTGACCTGCATTTATCCAGATAAATATTATATATTTTTCTAAACAATGTGCGGTGTATTTTTGTGGTGCTATATTGTGTTATTGCATGATTTATTGCACAAATACTTTACACATTGTCTTCTAAGTTAAGCCTGACTGCTCAGTGCCAAGCTACCAGAGGGTGGGCACAGGATAATTTGGATTGTGTGTGACTTACCGTGACTAGAGTCAGAGGCAGGGTAACCAGACTGCCAACTAAAGACCCTATTTTTAACACTCTGTATCTTGGGAATGGGATAAACTAGGAAAAAAAATTAAGAACTATTTGTAATAAATATTAAAAATCAATTTAATGGTGATTTTGGATTTATAATACATATTAAGGAAAAGTTACTTTTAAAATGTTATCCTGGAACCTGGACTGTACTCTGCTGTTGGCCTTTGCCTGACAGTCTGTGAATCTCTAAGTGTTCCCCTGAGGTCCCGAGGTCCTTAGAAATACACTACTGTGATTGTTTGGGCACTGTAAGAAAATTTGGAAACTTCTGAAAACTTTTCCTCCAGACCACTGGGACTTGGAAACGTTATCAAACTTTTTGACTTCTATATTTTCAACAGAACCAATCCACTTGGTGTATCCAACCAAGGCTCCATTGTTGGCCTGAAATTGCACCTAAGCCTGAGTTTACCACAATAATTGACTATCATTAGCGCTTTACTTTTACTTGGTGTTTTTCCACCTAAATCTTTAAAAGTTCATGTCTCCTGTCCCCCTTAATTCAGTTCTGTTGTTCTTGTGTCATTTTGCTTATTAAATGCTACTCTGTTTTTCTAAATTGGAGCAAGATTTTTATTGTGTTGTATTTTTGACTTTCTAATCTTGCAACTGCTTAGTTGTATGGTTCCCGCTCTCTTAGTTTGATCACTGCTTCGGCATTTCCCTCTACCTTTTATTTGTTCTATCTTTCTTTCCTACATATTTACCTTTATTCTTCCTTCGTATGCCCTGAAGATCGACCCTTCATTGACCCTCACCTGTGGTGAATCCAATTCAGTTTTTATTGGGAAGCAGGAGATTAGCTTAGCCCTTTGGCTTG
This sequence comes from Pleurodeles waltl, assembly GCF_031143425.1. NCBI lineage: Eukaryota > Metazoa > Chordata > Amphibia > Caudata > Salamandridae > Pleurodeles > Pleurodeles waltl. The sequence goes on along the minus strand of NC_090436.1, from coordinate 147,790,970 downwards.
CAGACCTGTGCTCCTGTCACCTACTTAGCTTGCTCTGTTTTAGTCCATTTATTTTATTATTTCTTTTAAGATGGCTGCCATTTTTTATAGTTATAGAAATGTTTTGATTTGTATTATCAGTGCCACTCTGTGAAAGCGTCAGTTTCAGCATCATGATCAAGTGATGTAAGTAGGTATTCACATCATGTTGCTTTCTCACTTACGTGTGACAGGAACATAATGTACACTTGTTGGGGTTTGTTTACATAATTGCTGCCACAGGTTTGCCTCCTTATTAATTGTTTGGGAACTTACCTGCATAAGGGGTCCTACATGATCTGTATAAATACATCTCACACGGACAAGGTCATTAGAGGGATTCATTCCAGATGCCCCCAACACTGCATATCACCTTGCTGCAGAACTCAATCTTTGTGTCACCATGGAGTCTGACCTAGATACCTAATTCCAAGGTAGCAAGGGTTGGGGGTGCTTTTCATGGACATGGTACTGGCAGATTAGGTTTATCAGACCTAGCTCGCATTATGTTAGAGATTAGGTTCTCCAACGTAGGGACTTTACTTTTCATGTTTATTGTAAGATGGTGGGGGTCTTTGTATTCATGACTCTCATCTTCACAGTTATGCTTCTATTATTGTTTGTTATCCTAATCATTGCAGCTCACGCATTTTACCATACATTGCAGTCTTTTCAATAAACCCACTGATAACTCTCCTGCATCTCCTTCATTGCATGTGTGTGACTGAGACTGACTGCTAACAAGAGAAAAGGGTAACTTCCGTTCCACCACGACTCCCCTGAGATGTCGCAGTCTAGAGTCCATGTGTAAGGCTGACAAAAATCATCTTTTACTGTTTGGGTTTTTGGTGAAGTACTGCTTGTGAGCTGGGAGGATTAGGCCGACAGTTGTGACTTGTCGTAGGAATGGCCTAATCACCTACAAACAAAAGTGCTGTCTTTCCTAAAGCAGCAGTCTTACCTAGGAGTGAGAGTCCAACTACAACATGGCGCCACCAACGATGGTCTTTTGGCACTAATTTACCCATATCCTGAGAATCTCTGTCTCACACACAGCAGGTACCCCAAGTACCATTAAACAGAGATGTACATGTTCTTGGAGATACTCCTCCTCAGCTGAATAGGGAGCACCTAATTAGGATGTAGGTTGTTCAAGCTTGAACTCCTAAAAGGACTTTCTTCCCATTTGGTGTTCTATCTCTGCCCCCATTATTCAACATGGCTAACGCCATAGACATTCTGCAAAATGTCAGACATGCTTTAACACAACACCTAATAGTGCATGGCTTAACAGATGAGGGCGGGGCTGTCACATTCATAGTTGAAGCTCATGAAGCTTAAAAACAAAACCATACTATTCCTGGGTCACCTTTCCTGAGGAAGATGAGACAACATATACATTCCACACATACAAAATAGCAAACGTACCACAACAGTACAGATCATATCAGTATCTAGAAATACCCCTTTCCTATCAAGAACATCAAAATTGGTTCAGTGGTGCCCTACCACATGTAATACAACCCGTGAGATTAGGTCCTTTAAGTAATGACAGACCAACGTGGCCCATGTTTGCCACATACACACCAAATCCTGCTCTACAGGCACTGCAAATAGCTGATGTACGCTCACTATACAATGAGCTAATACAATTTACAGACAATTAGTACAATTCGCTATGTGGACCTTAAACTCTGCCCCAGCCCGTTACTGTGATTAACCGACAAACGTTACATTCTATCATGGGCAAAGCGCCCATGGAACGTGAGAAGATTTCGTTCTGGATAGCACAAAAAACAAACCAGCTGGAAGCAATGTTTCCCTATACAGGAGCCCAAGATAAACATAGAATTCTTACAATGTGCTCGCTATTCGGAATGGTTCCCTCGATGGACAACTGCACCACATGGGGTACAGTCTTCAATGCAATTTGCTCTACCACGCATGGTACCCCGATACTTGCCAATTTACCGGAAATGTTAAAACAAATTCAAAATGAGCATTGGGCTAATCCAGCCCTAGATTTGGGGATGAAACTGATGCATAACTTCAACACAGCCTCTTCAATAATACTCAGTAATATTAAAGGGAAAGGGGTAGTGTTGGTCATACGCCAGCGGTTCCGAGAGATTCCACAGTTGGAGCAGGAGCGTCAACTATCAAAAATTATTTCCGATACCTATGCTAGTATAGGATGGGATAGTGTGGGAGTCAAGCCGAAGAAGCCTAAAATTCAGAGTACCACCCCTAAGGTGTCACGACTCACGTGCTGCTTGCGCCTGGAATTTGCAGATCTGGTGGCGTGAATCTTCAATGTTCGGCTTTGGCCCAAAAAGGGGCGACTCTTTCTGGTAGCCACGGTGCTGTAGGCAATGGAGACACCAAGAACAGACCGTGCCCTTCAGAAAGTAGCGCCAGAGGGAAAAACCCCTTCCAAAGGGGAAAAACCTCCAAACAGGAAAAGTCCTGGAGAAAAACAAGAACAACAAACAGGAATCCAAAAGGAGCAAAAATCAGAAAATACAGAATGCTGAGTCCAAAACCAAAAGGCAAGGAAATCAGGAGCGAAGACACCAACTGAGCAGAAAGTGTTGCAGCGCAAGAAAAGAGGAAAAACACAGCCCTTATATACCAACAAACAGGAAGTGACCCACAGGAAGTAAAAGGACACCATCTTAGATAGGGAAACAATATATAGAACAGAATAGTAGAGGAACCATAGAGAATAGGGAACAAGGAATGCTGGGAAAGCACAGGAATCTGGGAAGGAGAAAAAGACATAAAGAAAGGCACACAACAGACTGCAAAAAGAAGAAAGGACAAAGAAACGAAGAAAAACAGGTAAGAGGGTTCAGAGACCCCTGGGACAGTGAAAGGCAGAAGGAAGAACGAGGCCCCAAGCAAATCTGGGGCCTCGAAACGCGCAGGAGAGGCTGGGGGCGCGCCGCGTCTTAATAACGCGGTGCGCGGCCCGAGCCGAACGCCCGGCCGAAGTCGAGCTCTCGGCTCGCGCCGCACCGCGCGGCGCGACAGTAGGTCCCCCTCCCGAAGGCCCAGGTTTAAGAGGGAATAAACAGTGAAAGCGTTGAGTCAGGAGAGGAGCGTGAACGGAAGAGGCATCTTCCCATGAACATTCACTGAGAGGATAACCCTTCCAATGAATCAGATACTGAAGTCGTTTATGAAAAAGACGAGAGTCACAGATTTCCTGCACTTCATATTCAGGAGCATCATTCACAAGGACAGGAGGTGGACAAGGAAACTGACGTGAGTAAGGATCAGGCACATAAGGTTTAAGCTGAGAAACATGAAAAACCGGATGGATCTTCCATGTATGGGGTAAGTGAAGACGGACAGTGACAGGATTGACCAACTGGAGAATACGGAAAGGCCCATAGTAACGAGGTGTGAACTTGTTTTGAGAGAGACGTGAGGGCAAGAATTTGGAGGAGAGCCAGACTTTATCTTGCAGATGATAATTTGGATTGGTTGTACGTCTCTTGTCTGCAGCCTTCTTCATATACCTCTTGGTATGTAACAAATTAGATCGAATTAGTTTATGGAGTTGGAGAAGGCGTTTGGAGAAATAGTTAATAGCAGGTAGAGGAGAGTTGGATTGTGGAGAAGTAGGGAAAGAGGTAGGATGAAAACCATAGGAACAGAAAAAGGGAGTGACCTTGGAGGCACTATGGACTGAGTTATTGTAGGAAAATTCAGCTAAAGAGAGGTAAGTGCTCCAGTTACTTTGGGTAGAATTGCAAAAGCATGGAAGATATTGCTCTAGTCCTTGGTTCAGACGCTCAGTCTGTCCGTTGGTCTGAGGATGGAACCCTGAAGACAGGGCTCTATTCATATTCAGTGTTTTACAAAAATGCTTCCAAAATCGGGAGATGTACTGAGGTCCTCTATCAGAGATTATGGTATGTGGAAGTCCATGGAGACGGAAGACATGATCTATGAATATTTGACCTAGTTCTTGGGAAGTAGGCAGCTTTTTTAGGCCAGTGAAATGAGCCATCTTTGTGAAAGAATCCACTGTGACCATGATAACCCGGTTTCCTGCTGATGGTGGGAGCGAACACATAAAATCAGTAGAGATAGTATGCCATGGGGCCGATGGAACAGGCAAAGGTTGTAGTAATCCTGCCGGTCTGGTGTGAGGTATTTTGACTTGGGCACATATGGGACAGGCCTGAACGTATCTTTCCACATCCAGTTTCCAGGTAGGCCACCAAAAAAATCGTGAAAGTAATTCTTGTGTGGCTTTGATGCCTCTGTGACCAGCTACAGGGGAATCATGGCACATTTGTAATGCTTTCTTTTGCACCTTGTTTGTAGGGAGGAATATCAGGTCTTGGTAATAAAAATATCCTTGTTTCTTGTACAATAATGGTCTTAGTTCTTCTATGTCATGGTCCGATAGGTTGGCGTATTCTTGTTGTACTTCTTCCAGGAAAGACTGAGCCACTCCAATGATCTTACTGGGTTCTAGAAGATACTGGGATGAGGAAGGAGAACACTCTGGATATCGGCGAGACAGAGCATCAGCCAGAATGTTTTGAGATCCTGGAATATATGTAATATAAAAATCGTACTGACTGAAGAAAAAGGCCCAGCGGGCCTGACGACTATTCTGGCATACAAAATTTCTTAAACATTGTAAATTACGGTGGTCTGTCCTCACCTCAAACGGTTCCTTGGAACCCATCAGAAACTGCCTCCACTCAAGGCAGGCTGTTTTCAGAGCCAATAATTCCCTTTCAAGTACGGAATAATGTTGTTCAGCTGTGGAAAGGATATGAGACAAATAGAAAACAGGATGTTCAAGGCCATCATCCTCTTGTCGTTGGAGTAAGACAGCTCCGATGGCTCTCTCAGAAGCATCAGTTACTACTATAAATTGCTTGGTGGTATCTGGATGTCTTAAGATGGGGGCTTGGGTGAAGGCTCTCTTTAAGCTTTGAAAGGCTGCTTCAGCAGCCTCAGTCCAGACAAACCCCTTCTTTAAATTGTCCTTCTTTAAGGTGTGAGTTATGTGGCTAGTCTGACTGGCAAAGTCTAGAATGAATTGTCGATAGAAGTTTGCTAAACCTAGGAAACATTGTGTTTCTTTTATGGTAGAAGGAGAAGGCCACTCTAGGATAGCTTGTACCTTTTCTTGGTCCATAGCTATGCCGGTGGGACTTAAATGATAGCCCAGATATTTGACTTCCGTTATGTCGAACTCACATTTCTCTGGTTTGCAAAATAGTTGATGATCACGAAGTCTTTGAAGAACTTGTTTCACATGGGAAGTATGGAGTTCAGGATTTCTAGAATAAATAAGAATGTCATCTAGGTAGATCACGACTGTCTGATTAAGTAGGTCTGAAAACACTGAGTCCATAAATCTCTGGAAGATTGCCGGGGCGTTAGTAAGACCAAACGGCATAACCCTATATTCAAAATGGCCAAATGGGGTCCTGAATGCTGTCTTCCATTCGTCGCCTTCTCTTATGCGTAAAAGGTGGTAGGCTCCTCGTAAATCCAATTTAGTAAAACGTTGGGCCCCTCTGATTGCTTCCAGTATGTCCCTGATGAGAGGCAAAGGATAACGATCTTTAATGGTGATTTTATTCAGACCTCGAAAATCCAGGCACGGACGAAGATCCTTAGTCTTCTTGGGTACAAAAAAGAGAGGGGCCCCAGCCGGAGACGACGATGGAACAATAAGACCACTCTGTATATTTTCGTCCAGATACTCCTTTAGAACTTCCCTTTCGGGTTCCGTGAGGGAGTACATCCTCCCAAAAGGAACAATTGTGCCGGGTTCTAATGGAATTGCACAATCATATTCTCGATGTGGAGGTAGCACAGGTTTTGACGGTTTTTGGAAAATATCCTGAAACTCCAAATAGTGGTCTGGGACCCTTGGACCGTATTAATGGACATACCAGTGGCACCTTCAGTAGCTAAGGATCTTTTCGGAGACCAATACTTGTCGGAAGTAAAACAGTTCTCGTGACAAAATTGCAAAGACAAAGAGACTGTCCGGGTAACCCAATTTATATATGGGTTATGTCTAATGAGCCACGGAATTCCAAGAATGATGGTATGGTTAGGGGACGTAATAAGATCGAAGGAGATGTGTTCTTGATGGTTTCCCACCTGTAGACTTAACATCAGGGTAGTGGTGTCTACAGGACCAGAGGATATCAAAGATCCATCCACAGTGTGTACCTGTTCGGGTACTTCTTTTGCTTGAGTAGGAACTAGGTTAGCAGCAGCCCATGTCTTGTCCATGTATATACCACTAGCACCACAGTCTAGTAATGCCATAGTCTTTTCTTGACGACCGTCAGGAAGTTGGAACAGGACAGGAAAGATGAACAAGGCAGTTGTATTGTCATTAAAGGAGCTGATGGAAGGTATAGCTGTAGATCCCGTCCCCTCCCTTCTTACAGAGGACGGGAGGTGGCGTTTCCCGAAGGTCTGGACGGACGTACTGGACAGGTACGGAGTATGTGACCAGCAGAACCACAATACAGGCACAACCCTCTCTTGCGTCTGTCTTCTCGTTCACTAGCAGAGAGCGGACCTCGGGTAGTATCCACCTGCATGGGTTCCCCTTCGATGTCTCTAGCAGGAGTGCGAGGTTCCTCGGAACGCTGCAGGTATGCACGTGAGCTACTTGGCTGGGTAAACCCTCTACTCCTTTTCTTTTCCGATCTCCGTTCCTGAAGACGATATTCGATGGACAGTGCTTGATCCATCAGGCCACGAAGATCTTCCGCTCTGGTAGAATGCACTAGTTCATCCTTTATTTCTTCTTTGAGTCCTCTACGAAATAATGTTACCAGAGTACGTTCCACCCAAGTGGTCTCTGCCGCCAGCTGACGAAAACGGGTTATATATTGCAGGACGTCTTGGGAGCCTTGTTGGATGTCGCACAAGGCTTCTTCAGCGGAGGCTTCCAATCCAGGACGGCTAAACATTTGTTTGAAGCGACTCACAAAGGCGGAATAGTCTGACAATACAGGGTCGTCGGAGGACACCATCGGGGTTGCCCAGGCCAAGGCTGGGCCGGATAAGGCACTGATAAGATAACCCACCTTGGTCCTGTCGTGGGAGAATTGAGTAGGTCGGAAGGCGAAATACACCGTTAAAGCATCCAAGAACTCGCGAAGCTTGGTTGGTTCACCAGAGAAACAAGGGGTAGAAGCGGAGATTGTCGGAACATCACTGGTGCGGAGGGCCAAAGCCTGTCGTAACGCAGCATTTTCATTACGTAGTTGTTGCAACTCCTGGGCTTGTTGCCGAATCGTGGTTAACAGAGATTGCTCTGGATCTGCAGCAGCCGCCACTGTATTATCCATGGTGTTTGAGGACGTCGGAATGGTTAGGCGCTGCAATCTGTCACGACTCACGTGCTGCTTGCGCCTGGAATTTGCAGATCTGGTGGCGTGAATCTTCAATGTTCGGCTTTGGCCCAAAAAGGGGCGACTCTTTCTGGTAGCCACGGTGCTGTAGGCAATGGAGACACCAAGAACAGACCGTGCCCTTCAGAAAGTAGCGCCAGAGGGAAAAACCCCTTCCAAAGGGGAAAAACCTCCAAACAGGAAAAGTCCTGGAGAAAAACAAGAACAACAAACAGGAATCCAAAAGGAGCAAAAATCAGAAAATACAGAATGCTGAGTCCAAAACCAAAAGGCAAGGAAATCAGGAGCGAAGACACCAACTGAGCAGAAAGTGTTGCAGCGCAAGGAAAGAGGAAAAACACAGCCCTTATATACCAACAAACAGGAAGTGACCCACAGGAAGTAAAAGGACACCATCTTAGATAGGGAAACAATATATAGAACAGAATAGTAGAGGAACCATAGAGAATAGGGAACAAGGAATGCTGGGAAAGCACAGGAATCTGGGAAGGAGAAAAAGACATAAAGAAAGGCACACAACAGACTGCAAAAAGAAGAAAGGACAAAGAAACGAAGAAAAACAGGTAAGAGGGTTCAGAGACCCCTGGGACAGTGAAAGGCAGAAGGAAGAACGAGGCCCCAAGCAAATCTGGGGCCTCGAAACGCGCAGGAGAGGCTGGGGGCGCGCCGCGTCTTAATAACGCGGTGCGCGGCCCGAGCCGAACGCCCGGCCGAAGTCGAGCTCTCGGCTCGCGCCGCACCACGCGGCGCGACATAAGGATGGTACTAAATAAGCACAAGAGGATTTAAAAAAACGCTGGGATAAACAAAAGCAAAATAAAGACAGACTAAGTCAGAGAGCAGACTCTCTGCATCCAGAGCTCCAAGAGGAAATATAATCTCAGAAATAGAAAAACTTTAAAGGCTCCTGACAGATATATTGATTCATGTCACTCTCGTTCCTTTCAGGACACACCGTATAGACGTATTGAGAGAGTGGACCTGGCAGAACAACGTCCTGACTACGTGAAAACAAAGTACGTTTTACAGTGTTCTTCAGACGAGAAAGAAGAAAAATCCCCACAACAAAAGCCACCATTCAAAAAGAGAAAAGTGGAAGCAATTTCAATTAAACATGCCAGCAAACTTGAGAACATTGCTAAAGAACAAGATTTGGACAGTGACCCTGCTGGACAGCGCGGCAGAAGTCACAAAATGTTGCCAGAGTCTGAAAGATCATCTGGATGCAACAATAAATACTTCCTTGCAGTCGAGAATGCGGATGGGCATGTTCTCCCACCCGACAGGGTTTATGAACTAATTATTCAAATTGAGGGAGACAAAGAGCATACTATGAATGTTATTTTTTGGGATGAACTTAATTGTGATATCCTATTGGCAGAAAGAGACTGGGCACCCGAAGACGTCTGTAAGCTCTCACATGGGGAAGTAATTTTGCCTTCTTTCTCAGATCTTATTTCGGAGGCGGTAAAAGAAGCCTATGCTGTTGACTGGGCTTTGGTGTAGGTACCTGCGCAATACCGCTACCACATAGGGTGAGATAAGGATTCCGCCTCCCATGTAGCACCTATAGGGTCTACACCTCATCCTCAGCCCCAATACCCAGTTAAACACGAGGCTAAAGCTCCAGTGAGAGAGATCCTCACTCAGCTCGAGTGTCAGGGAGTAATAGAGCCCTGTGTCTCTGCAATAAATAACCTGTTATTCCCCATTGCAAAATCAGACCATTCATATAGAATAGTGTTACATTACACACAGCTAAACAACTATACACGCACATACGCAATACAAAATTCACACAGCACTGCAATAATTAACAACATAATGTGTAAAAATACAAAAGAACCTTGGATATTTCCAATGTTTTTTTCTGCCAAAACTTAGCGCATGAAAGTTGGGGCCTGAGTGCATCCTCATTTGGCTCACAAAAAACGTTTTTGCTGTTTGCCCAAGGGTTATAAGAACAGCCTATGGTTGTTTTCAGCCCATGTAACATCAATATTGCATGACATTGATCCTTAGTTGTTGTCCTACGTGGATGACATCTATCTCATAGATGATGACCTCAACATTCATCTTGCCAGGGTCGATCAGATTGTTCTAGGATTCACAGCCCCTTATCTACAAATGAAATTTCAAGAAAACTAAGATAGCCTTTCTCAGTATATTGTTCCTGGGATACGATCTATCAAACGAGAGCAAGAGCCTGGCCCGGCATTTTCAAGAAACAATTGCTCAACTCCAACCACCAAATCCGGTAAAAAACTGCAGTCATTACTTGGTTTCTTTAACTTTGGCATTGAGTTCACCTATGCCACCATTAATGAGGACGACACAGTGCCTGTAGCATATAAATCACATTTATATTCCAATGCAGAACAATGATTTGAACCCACAGAAAAAATTCTGACTGCTGTACAGTTATTAAGGGGAGGCCACTTGCCTTAGATGCTGTCACCAATGCAATCATTCCTACTGCTAAAGCATTACATCCACACTGGATTCAGTAGGCAACCTCCCTGATTGCCACTGATGATTAGTACATCTTTGACCCAAAACTTCAAATTAAAGAATTTCTCCAATACGAACATGAATACCCGCACCTCTCAACATCTTGCCACTTGTCAGATACCAAACTGTCATTTACACTGATGGTTCAGCACAACCAGCTGTAGGTACAAAACATCAATACTCAGCCGCTTGCGCAGCCCTGAGCGGAGTGATGAAGGATGGTGTATTCCACCCTCAGAATACCTAAACGCAGACCCTGGGGGACTGCACAGCTCAGTTGGCTGAGCTTAAAACTCTTATCCTGGTGCTGGAACATATGGATCCAGAACATCTCACATTGATTTTGTGTGATTCGTACTATTGTGTCCAGTCCTACAATGATTATCTCAATCACTGGCAGCTGAACGGGTTCAGAGACTCAAAGGGGAACACCATAAAATACAGGATAAGCTACCAGATGCTCATGCAATACATACACTGGGCCATCAACATGAAGGAGTACACGTTATTGGAAACATTTTGACTGATGAAGCGGCCAAATCTGCAGTAGCTATGGCTTCTGTTGCTGCAGTGACTCATTCTCACACGAGATTGGATAATGAAATTCAGGCTGCTGTGAAAGCTTTGGCTGAAGGCAAGCCTCTTCCAAAAGCATACCCTACTAAATAGTCCTACCATATCAGTGCACAGAATGTTGCCTTTGCGACAATTCCTGGGATGGGAGATTGAGTGACCCCCAACCAAGAACAGAGATTAGATCTCATCAAAGCAGCGCATGAGGGTGTCGCATCTGCTCATGCTGGTGTTGCGGCCACACTATCTCTCTTACAGAAACGCTTCTGGTGGCTGGGTCTATACAAACAAGCTAAACAATATGGCCTTTACTGTGACATTTGCCAGCAAATAAAGGGCTCAAACATCAAACGCCCACCATAGATATCCTTTTAAGTGTCAACCAGGCCACTACAATGTGTGTGTCTGGCCCATCATGGTCCCTTACAACCTGATGGTGCATACAAATACATCTTAGTTCGCTGTTGATTCTTAGTTTAGATTCCTGTGGATATGGCCATAGTGGTCAGATGGGGCTCAAACTGTTATGAAAGACTTGCTGGTCTTTATATGTACATATGTGGTTGCAGCATTCCACTCGAAGAGAAGATTGCTGTGAAGAAGGAATGCGGCCAATCCTGCAGAGCACTGTTTCCAGTCCTGGGAATGCAGGACACCAGAACTGTCATTCTACCACATGCTGCCAGGTTCCAAATGGAACAGATTTGTCTCCATCAACAATATAAAATTACATCATGTGTCCGATGCTGCACAGTAGACCCAGAAGTCCCTTGGGTAGTCCCCGGTCCCCTCTCACTACCCAACAGGACATACCTCTTCAAAGAAGAAACTACAACACTTCTGAATATACCAGTATGTAAAACAATGCTACAAATGCCTCCTCAAGCATGGGGAGGGCTGAGAATGAGCTTCTGCTGATTCCTGTTACCAATTCACCGACAAGTACTGTCGAAGATGTGCCTGTTTTCTACTCCAATGTAAACACAAGCTGACGACACCGTCTACTATGATCGTCCACGGGAATCGGAGACATCCACCAGGAGTGCACCGGCTTCTGTATTTGCAGAGACTGCTTACAGTTGTTTCATCGACCTTGAAGAGTTTACTTCAACTTCATCTGCACCTGCAACTGAAAGTGTTTCAAAGATACGTAAACTGTACATATGGCTTAAAAATAACTATTTCTGTTATGGATTGGTTTTGTGACTGTTTTTTTTCTCTTGATAAATGGTCATTATCTTCCTGAACACTCTTCTGTTGAGCCAGTGGATGAAGTTCGTACACCATATCTTTTCTCACATAAGGTCCGAAGAGACTTGTTCCTTTTGAACATTTCAGCAGTACCAATTCTAGATGGGATTGTTTGGGATGAAGTTCCATTTGATATATATGGGCCTACTGAGGTTATACAAATTCCTTATGTATTCAAAATATCAAAGACTGATGCAATTACACCTGGTGTTGTTTCTGATGACTCGGATGTTAAAACAGTTGATTCTATGCTTGCTGAGCTGCAGGATTACACTGTATTTGAAAGTGATGATGTATATATGAACACAGAAAATTATGGGGAAATGTTCTGTTATAATAATTGGGGTCATTACTATCTGCACTGAGCAACTAGACATAAATCAGAAAACAACACTCTAAACAATTCCTGTATGCCATATACAATGAAATATGGAAGCTTTCTCAAATGGAAACAGCTACACGTTTAAAGCAGATAGATTAGGAAAATATGGAAAAGGCTTTAGCTGTTGTTGATAATGGCATGAATACTTTGTCCAATAGAATATACACACTTAATAACATAGGCCCTCATTACGATCCTTATGGTCCAATGACCGCCAAGGTCACAGTGGCGGTCGGACTGCCGCTAATGTGGCAGTCCAATGACCGCCACATTATGACACAGCTGTAGCGCTGCGGTTGAACTGCCAGCAACGCCAGATTCTGACTTAACATTGGTCTGCCGGTCTGGCGGGCCTAATCTGCCAGGGCAGCACTTCCCTAGGGATTACAATGCCCTTCTCCGCCAGTGGTTTCATGGCGGGAACACCGTCTGGCGGAGACGGGGTACAGGGTGCCCCAGGGCAGCCCCTGCTCTGTCCATGCACTTTTTATCTGTAATGCAAAATTGCACGCTTAATTATTATATATTTTTGTAACAAAACACAAATGTGATCAGCTCTATGGAACTGAGGTCCTTAATTGCCATACTATAATCTTTTCTTTCAGTTTAGAGCCCAGACAAATTGCAATCTAAAGTGTTGAACAATCTGACAATGTAAAGAAACTTCAATTTTGAGGTCTTCACTTCACTGAAACTTCAGTCTTTTATGCCAAAATTGAAATATGAAATTATTTTTTATTGGTTCCTTTTAGCAGTTCTCTCCTGTCATCATATATGTGTTCTGACATTTCAACAAAACTTTCTGTTTCCCACTGGTACTGTTTCTCTCTAATAACCTCTGACTCAGAAGTAGTCATACTCATGCTTATCTTTGTCTCTAAGAGCTATCTAAACTGTTCACCTTCCGCTGTGATGTCGCCATTTTACGACTGGTATTCAATCAAAGTCATCTATATTGTTATCAACGTGTTTTCCAATCCACACTTTATGCATATTTCAGCACTTTATACAAAAAAACATTTAAATGATTTCCTCCAATGGTTTACTGCATTCCTGGAACAGAAATCTTTCCCATTCTTATTAAAACATTTCTTTAATTCTTAATTTTACAAATACAATTAAAGAATCCCCTAGAAATGTCCTGGACAGTTTTTGTATTCATTTTAACAATGTCTCAATGATTTTTAATTACTTATCTGTCATGACGTGGCTGGAAGCCATGTGGGAGGCATGAATTCTGATGCTAGTCCACCACTCTCCAGCAAGTAAGAACAGTAAGCGGAGGAACAGGAATCTCCAACCTACAATTCATAAGAGGGGGAAATGGGGACTGGAAGTGAGAGAGAAAAACATGCTAGAATGGATGACATGTCTCTCAGGCATTTTAGATTTTTTTGATTTAGCCAGGCACGCCCTCTCTGGGAGGTCTTTAACCCCTTCGCTGCCAGGCCTTTTCCCCCTCCTGTGCCGGGCCTTTTTTTGCCTATTTGGGGCAGTTCGCGCTTAGGCCCTCATAACTTTTTGTCCACATAAGCTAACCAAGCCAAATTTGCGTCCTTTTTTTCCAACATCCTAGGGATTCTAGAGGTACCCAGACTTTGTGGGTTCCCTTGAAGGAGGCCAAGAAATTGGCCAAAATACAGTGAAAATTTCGTTTTTTTCAAAAAAATTGGAAAAAGTGGCTGCAGAAGAAGGCTTGTGGTTTTCCCCCTGAAAATGGCATCAACAAAGGGTTTGCGGTGCTAAACTCAGCAGCTTCCCAGCTTTCAGGAACAGGCAGACTTGAATCAGAAAACCCAATTTTTCAACACAATTTTGGCATTTTACTGGGGCATACCCCATTTGTGCAATTTTTTGTGCTTTCAGCCTCCTTCCAGTCAGTGACAGGAATGGTCATGAAACCAATGCTGGATCACAGAAACCTAAACATTTCTGAAAAGTAGACAAAATTCTGAATTCAGCAAGGGGTCATTTGTGTAGATCCTACAAGGCTTTCCTACAGAAAATAACAGCTGAAAAAGAAAAATATTGAAATTGAGGTGAAAAAACCATCAATTTTTCTCTACGTTTTACTCTGTAACTTTTCCCTGCAATGTCAGATTATCGAAAGCAATATACCGTTACGTCTGCTGGACTCCTCTGGTTGCGGGGATATATAGGGCTTGTAGGTTCATCAAGAACCCGAGGAACCCAGAGCCAATAAATGAGCTGCACCCTGCAGTGCGTTTTCATTCTATACCGGGTATACAGCAATTCATTTGCTGAAATATAAGGAGTAAAAAATTGCTATCAAGAAAACCTTTGCATTTCCAAAAAGGGCACAAGATAAGGTTTTGAGGAGCAGTGGTTATTTGCACATCTCTGAATTCCGGGGTGACCATAGTAGCACGTGAATTACAGGGAATTTCTCAAATAGATGTCTTTTTTACACACACTCCTATATTTGGAAGGAAAAAATGTAGAGAAAGACAAGGGGCAATAGTACTTGTTTTGCTAATCTATGTTCCCCCAAGTCTCCCGATAAAAATGGTACCTCACTTGTGTGGGTAGGCCTAGCACCCGCGACAGGATATGCCCCAAAACACAATGTGGACACATCACAGAAAACAGAGCTGTTTTTAGCAAAGTGACTACCTGTAGATTTTGGCCTCTAGCTCAGCCGCCACCTAGGGAAACCTACCAAACCTGTGCATTTCTGAAAACTAGAGACCTAGGGGAATCCAAGGAGGGGTGACTTGTGTGGCTCGGACCAGGTTCTGTTACCCAGAATCCTTTGCAAACCTCAAAATTTGGCTAAAAAAACACATGTTCCTCACATTTCTGTGGCAGAAAGTTCTGGAATCTGAGAGGAGCCACAAATTTCCTTCCACCCAGCGTTCCCCCACGTCTCCCGATAAAAATGATACCTCACTTGTGTGGGTAGGCCTAGCACCCGCGACAGGATATGCCCCAAAACACAACGTGGACACATCACAGAAAACAGAGCTGTTTTTAGCAAAGTGACTACCTGTAGATTTTGGCCTCTAGCTCAGCCGCCACCTAGGGAAACCTACCAAACCTGTGCATTTCTGAAAACTAGAGACCTAGGGGAATCCAAGGAGGGGTGACTTGTGTGGCTCGGACCAGGTTCTGTTACCCAGAATCCTTTGCAAACCTCAAAATTTGGCTAAAAAAACACATGTTCCTCACATTTCTGTGGCAGAAAGTTCTGGAATCTGAGAGGAGCCACAAATTTCCTTCCACCCAGCGTTCCCCCACGTCTCCCGATAAAAATGATACCTCACTTGTGTGGGTAGGCCTAGCACCCGCGACAGGATATGCCCCAAAACACAACGTGGACATATCACAGAAAACAGAGCTGTTTTAGCAAAGTGACTACCTATAGATTTTGGCCTCTAGCTCAGCCGCCACCTAGGGAAACCTACCAAACCTGTGCATTTCTGAAAACTAGAGACCTAGGGGAATCCAAGCAGGGGTGACTTGCGGGGCTCGGACCAGGTTCTGTTACCCAGAATCCTTTGCAAACCTCAAAATTTGGCTAAAAAAACACATGTTCCTCACATTTCTGTGGCAGAAAGTTCTGGAATCTGAGAGGAGCCACAAATTTCCTTCCACCCAGCGTTCCCCCACGTCTCCCGATAAAAATGATAGCTCACTTGTGTGGGTAGGCCTAGCGCCGCGACAGGATATGCCCCAAAACACAACGTGGACATATCACAGAAAACAGAGCTGTTTTTAGCAAAGTGACTACCTGTAGATTTTGGCCTCTAGCTCAGCCGCCACCTAAGGAAACCTACCAAACCTGTGCATTTCTGAAAACTAGAGACCTAGGGGAATCCAAGGAGGGGTGACTTGCGGGGCTCGGACCAGGTTCTGTTACCCAGAATCCTTTGCAAACCTCAAAATTTGGCTAAAAAAACACATGGTCCTCACATTTCTGTGGCAGAAAGTTCTGGAATCTGAGAGGAGCCACAAATTTCCTTCCACCCAGCGTTCCCCCACGTCTCCCGATAAAAATGATACCTCACTTGTGTGGGTAGGCCTAGCGCCCGCGACAGGATATGCCCCAAAACACAACGTGGACATATCACAGAAAACAGAGCTGTTTTTCGCAAAGTGACTACCTGTAGATTTTGGCCTCTAGCTCAGCCGCCACCTAGGGAAACCTACCAAACCTGTGCATTTCTGAAAACTAGAGACCTAGGGGAATCCAAGGAGGGGTGACTTGCGGGGCTCGGACCAGGTTCTGTTACCCAGAATCCTTTGCAAATCTCAAAATTTGGCTAAAAAAACACATGTTCCTCACATTTCTGTGGCAGAAAGTTCTGGAATCTGAGAGGAGCCACAAATTTCCTTCCACCCAGCGTTCCCCCACGTCTCCCGATAAAAATGATACCTCACTTGTGTGGGTAGGCCTAGCGCCCGCGACAGGATATGCCCCAAAACACAACGTGGACATATCACAGAAAACAGAGTTGTTTTTAGCAAAGTGACTACCTGTAGATTTTGGCCTCTAGCTCAGCCGCCACCTAGGGAAACCTACCAAACCTGTGCATTTCTGAAAACTAGAGACCTAGGGGAATCCAAGGAGGGGTGACTTGCGGGGCTTGGACCAGGTTCTGTTACCCAGAATCCTTTGCAAACCTCAAAATTTGGCTAAAAAAACACATGTTCCTCACATTTCTGTGGCAGAAAGTTCTGGAATCTGAGAGGAGCCACAAATTTCCTTCCACCCAGCATTCCCCCACGTCTCCCGATAAAAATGATACCTCACTTGTGTGGGTAGGCCTAGCGTCCGCGACAGGATATGCCCCAAAACACAACGTGGACATATCACAGAAAACAGAGCTGTTTTTAGCAAAGTGACTACCTGTAGATTTTGGCCTCTAGCTCAGCCGCCACCTAGGGAAACCTACCAAACCTGTGCATTTCTGCAAACTAGAGACCTAGGGGAATCCAAGGAGGGGTGACTTGCGGGGCTCGGACCAGGTTCTGTTACCCAGAATCCTTTGCAAATCTCAAAATTTGGCTAAAAAAACACATGTTCCTCACATTTCTGTGGCAGAAAGTTCTGGAATCTGAGAGGAGCCAAAAATGTCCTTCCACCCAGCGTTCCCCCACGTCTCCCGATAAAAATGATACCTCACTTGTGTGGGTAGGCCTAGCGCCCGCGACAGGATATGCCCCAAAACACAACGTGGACATATCACAGAAAACAGAGCTGTTTTTAGCAAAGTGACTACCTGTAGATTTTGGCCTCTAGCTCAGCCGGCACCTAGGGAAACCTACCAAACCTGTACATTTCTGAAAACTAGAGACCTAGGGGAATCCAAGGAGGGGTGACTTGTGTGGCTCGGACCAGGTTCTGTTACCCAGAATCCTTTGCAAACCTCAAAATTTGGCTAAAAAAACACATGTTCCTCACATTTCTGTGGCAGAAAGTTCTGGAATCTGAGAGGAGCCACAAATTTCCTTCCACCCAGCGTTCCCCCACGTCTCCCGATAAAAATGATACCTCACTTGTGTGGGTAGGCCTAGCGCCCGCGACAGGATATGCCCCAAAACACAACGTGGACACATCACAGAAAACAGAGCTGTTTTTAGCAAAGTGACTACCTGGAGATTTTGGCCTCTAGCTCAGCCGCCACCTAGGGAAACCTACCAAACCTCTACATTTCTGAAAACTAGAGACCTAGGGGAATCCAAGGAGGGGTGACTTGTGTGGCTCGGACCAGGTTCTGTTACCCAGAATCCTTTGCAAACCTCAAAAATTGGCTAAAAAAACACATGTCCCTCACATTTCTGTGGCAGAAAGTTCTGGAATCTGAGAGGAGCTACAAATTTCCTTCCACCCAGCGTTCCTCCAAGTCTCCCGATAAAAATGATACCTCACTTGCGTGGGTAGGCCTAGCGCCGGCGACAGGAAACACCCCTAAGCGCAACGTGGACACATCCTAAATTTTGGAAAAAAACAGAGGTGTTTTTTGCGAAGTGCCTACCTGTAGATTTTGGCCTCTAGCTCAGCCGGCACCTAGGGAAACCTACCAAACCTGTGCATTTCTGAAAACTAGAGACCTAGGGGAATCCAAGGAGGGGTGACTTGCGGGGCTCGGACCAGGTTCTGTTACCCAGAATCCTTTGCAAATCTCAAAATTTGGCTAAAAAAACACATGTTCCTCACATTTCTGTGGCAGAAAGTTCTGGAATCTGAGAGGAGCCACAAATTTCCTTCCACCCAGCGTTCCCCCACGTCTCCCGATAAAAATGATACCTCACTTGTGTGGGTAGGCCTAGCGCCCGCGACAGGATATGCCCCAAAACACAACGTGGACATATCACAGAAAACAGAGTTGTTTTTAGCAAAGTGACTACCTGTAGATTTTGGCCTCTAGCTCAGCCGCCACCTAGGGAAACCTACCAAACCTGTGCATTTCTGAAAACTAGAGACCTAGGGGAATCCAAGGAGGGGTGACTTGCGGGGCTCGGACCAGGTTCTGTTACCCAGAATCCTTTGCAAACCTCAAAATTTGGCTAAAAAAACACATGTTCCTCACATTTCTGTGGCAGAAAGTTCTGGAATCTGAGAGGAGCCACAAATTTCCTTCCACCCAGCATTCCCCCACGTCTCCCGATAAAAATGATACCTCACTTGTGTGGGTAGGCCTAGCGTCCGCGACAGGATATGCCCCAAAACACAACGTGGACATATCACAGAAAACAGAGCTGTTTTTAGCAAAGTGACTACCTGTAGATTTTGGCCTCTAGCTCAGCCGCCACCTAGGGAAACCTACCAAACCTGTGCATTTCTGCAAACTAGAGACCTAGGGGAATCCAAGGAGGGGTGACTTGCGGGGCTCGGACCAGGTTCTGTTACCCAGAATCCTTTGCAAATCTCAAAATTTGGCTAAAAAAACACATGTTCCTCACATTTCTGTGGCAGAAAGTTCTGGAATCTGAGAGGAGCCAAAAATTTCCTTCCACCCAGCGTTCCCCCACGTCTCCCGATAAAAATGATACCTCACTTGTGTGGGTAGGCCTAGCGCCCGCGACAGGATATGCCCCAAAACACAACGTGGACATATCACAGAAAACAGAGCTGTTTTTAGCAAAGTGACTACCTGTAGATTTTGGCCTCTAGCTCAGCCGGCACCTAGGGAAACCTACCAAACCTGTACATTTCTGAAAACTAGAGACCTAGGGGAATCCAAGGAGGGGTGACTTGTGTGGCTCGGACCAGGTTCTGTTACCCAGAATCCTTTGCAAACCTCAAAATTTGGCTAAAAAAACACATGTTCCTCACATTTCTGTGGCAGAAAGTTCTGGAATCTGAGAGGAGCCACAAATTTCCTTCCACCCAGCGTTCCCCCACGTCTCCCGATAAAAATGATACCTCACTTGTGTGGGTAGGCCTAGCGCCCGCGACAGGATATGCCCCAAAACACAACGTGGACACATCACAGAAAACAGAGCTGTTTTTAGCAAAGTGACTACCTGGAGATTTTGGCCTCTAGCTCAGCCGCCACCTAGGGAAACCTACCAAACCTCTACATTTCTGAAAACTAGAGACCTAGGGGAATCCAAGGAGGGGTGACTTGTGTGGCTCGGACCAGGTTCTGTTACCCAGAATCCTTTGCAAACCTCAAAAATTGGCTAAAAAAACACATGTCCCTCACATTTCTGTGGCAGAAAGTTCTGGAATCTGAGAGGAGCTACAAATTTCCTTCCACCCAGCGTTCCTCCAAGTCTCCCGATAAAAATGATACCTCACTTGCGTGGGTAGGCCTAGCGCCGGCGACAGGAAACACCCCTAAGCGCAACGTGGACACATCCTAAATTTTGGAAAAAAACAGAGGTGTTTTTTGCGAAGTGCCTACCTGTAGATTTTGGCCTCTAGCTCAGCCGGCACCTAGGGAAACCTACCAAACCTGTGCATTTCTGAAAACTAGAGACCTAGGGGAATCCAAGGAGGGGTGACTTGCGGGGCTCGGACCAGGTTCTGTTACCCAGAATCCTTTGCAAACCTCAAAATTTGGCTAAAAATACACATGTTACTCACATTTCTGTGGCAGAAAGTTCTGGAATCTGAGAGGAGCCACAAATTTCCTTCTACCCAGCGTTCCCCCCAAGTCTCCCGATAAAAATGATACCTCACTTGCGTGGGTAGGGCCTAGCGCCGGCGACAGGAAACACCCCCAAAGCGCAACGTGGACACATCCTAAATTTTGGAAAAAAACAGAGGTGTTTTTTGCGAAGTGCCTACCTGTAGATTTTGGCCTCTAGCTCAGCCGGCACCTAGGGAAACCTACCAACCTGTGCATTTCTGAAAACTAGAGACCTAGGGGAATCCAAGGAGGGGTGACTTGCGGGGCTCGGACCAGGTTCTGTTACCCAGAATCCTTTGCAAACCTCAAAATGTGGCTAAAAAAACACATGTCCCTCACATTTCTGTGGCAGAAAGTTCTGGAATCTGAGAGGAGCTACAAATTTCCTTCCCACCCAGCGTTCCCCAAGTCTCCCGATAAAAATGATACCTCACTTGCGTGGGTAGGCCTAGCGCCGGCGACAGGAAACACCCCAAAGCGCAACGTGGACACATCCTAAATTTTGGAAAAAAACAGAGGTGTTTTTTGCGAAGTGCCTACCTGTAGATTTTGGCCTCTAGCTCAGCCGGCACCTAGGGAAACCTACCAAACCTGTGCATTTCTGAAAACTAGAAACCCAGGGGAATCCAAGATGGGGTGACTAGCGGGGCTCGGACCAGGTTCTGTTACCCAGAATCCTTTGCAAACATCAAAATTTGGCCCCAAAAAACACTTTTTCCTCTCATTTCGGTGACAGAAAGTTCTGGAATCTGAGAGGAGCCACAAATTTCCTTCCACCCAGCGTTCCCCCACGTCTCCCGATAAAAATGATACCTCACTTGTGTGGGTAGGCCTAGCGCCCGCGACAGGATATGCCCCAAAACACAACGTGGACATATCACAGAAAACAGAGTTGTTTTTAGCAAAGTGACTACCTGTAGATTTTGGCCTCTAGCTCAGCCGCCACCTAGGGAAACCTACCAAACCTGTGCATTTCTGAAAACTAGAGACCTAGGGGAATCCAAGGAGGGGTGACTTGCGGGGCTCGGACCAGGTTCTGTTACCCAGAATCCTTTGCAAACCTCAAAATTTGGCTAAAAAAACACATGTTCCTCACATTTCTGTGGCAGAAAGTTCTGGAATCTGAGAGGAGCCACAAATTTCCTTCCACCCAGCATTCCCCCACGTCTCCCGATAAAAATGATACCTCACTTGTGTGGGTAGGCCTAGCGTCCGCGACAGGATATGCCCCAAAACACAACGTGGACATATCACAGAAAACAGAGCTGTTTTTTAGCAAAGTGACTACCTGTAGATTTTGGCCTCTAGCTCAGCCGCCACCTAGGGAAACCTACCAAACCTGTGCATTTCTGCAAACTAGAGACCTAGGGGAATCCAAGGAGGGGTGACTTGCGGGGCTCGGACCAGGTTCTGTTACCCAGAATCCTTTGCAAATCTCAAAATTTGGCTAAAAAAACACATGTTCCTCACATTTCTGTGGCAGAAAGTTCTGGAATCTGAGAGGAGCCAAAAATTTCCTTCCACCCAGCGTTCCCCCACGTCTCCCGATAAAAATGATACCTCACTTGTGTGGGTAGGCCTAGCGCCCGCGACAGGATATGCCCCAAAACACAACGTGGACATATCACAGAAAACAGAGCT